>NC_091835.1:61844102-62484102 GCF_037783145.1 Equus przewalskii
ATTTAATCTTCACATCAACCCTTGTAGATAGATGCCATTATTAACCCATTTTAGAGATGAGAAAACCAAGTATCAGAGAGGTGAAGTAACTCGTCCAAGTCTAAAAGGTTGCCAGTGGTGGAGCAGGGGGTCTCAGAACCAGATCTGTCAGACTTCAGCACCCACACTCCTAACTGTGCTTTTATGACCGCCAACTCACGTTCTCCTCCCTACTTCCACCCACACTAGCCCCCACTCTTGAATGCTTTCCCTTCTCTCTGAATTCTAATCATGATCCAAAGCACCAGTTCCCATCTTCCCTGTCACACCTGCAGCCCTTTACACCACAATACGGGCACTGACATCACCCAGGGTAGCCAGTTAAAACATAGCTTCCTATGCCACACCCCTAATCCAACAAATTATGATCTAGGAGAGTGGGGCTCAGCTCTCCATTTTAACAGGGTCACTGGGGATTCTGATGCTCACTAACATTTGAGGGCACTGGTCTGCACTACCCTGCATGAAACTTACGTACTGATTACCGGCTGACCCAGGGGGCACTTGGAGTCTGGCAAGAGTTACACAAGCTTCAAGCAAGTTTAGTAACCAAGACAGCAGTTTGACGCTCTTCATAAAAACAAGATTATAAATGTCTATTGGGCTCTTAGGTTAGCCAATCAAAGCTGGGTTATCCATAATGTGGCTTGACTATGGAACTAGTTAAACTTTGGTGCTAATAACTGAAGAAACAGGAGCTACAGAACACAGAGAAAGAGAGAACATGGTGGCTCGCAAATCACATATTTCCTGGGGTTCACATTTACTGCATATTTACAAGCAAAAGGGTATTCATACCCTTTTGGCATTTTCAATTCACACACAGATCTATAAGAAAGAAAAATGGATACCAGAATTTAAGTCAAGCTCTGTAAGAAGCCACTTCTAAAAGCCAGGTGGCTAATTCAAATTAGAATATATTTTGTTTCTTTTCTGAATAACAAGGAGAAGCAGAATAGACACATTTCCAATAACATTTATGAAGCATTGATTTCCCTTTCTTTATAACCCAAGGATACTCCATTCACTTGAGATCCCACCCTAAATATGAATGTGGTTAGTAATGATGATTTGATAACAGGTGCATGTAGAGTAAAGCGGCTTCTTCATCAATATTAATAAACATTTATTGAACACTTATGATGTATAGCACGTAAAATGAAATAGCGATTTGAAAAATATTTAGGCTTGACACCTTTGAGACCTAAAGATGACAGTATCTGAAAGAACGATTCAACTGAGTCCTGGAGCAGATCTGGAGCCATTAGGGAGCATCTACATTCAGTTTGACCAAAGAAATCATAAAAACACTGGAACATATGTTTTCCTCAACTGCCTCATCAACTAAAAGGGTTCAGTGAGCAGGAAGTGTCTTCTAGCCGCCCTTCTATCTCTCCAGAGCAACGATGATTGAACAAATGGTTCCTTAGCTCAGTCAATGACTCCAGAAACTTTGAGAGAAAAAAATCCATGCATCCTCTATTACATTATTATTTTAGAATCTGTTAAGAAAATGCATATTGTTGAAAGGTAACATAAATTCAGTATTATCTTAAAATAACTTGCATTTTATTAAGTACAGTGGTATCTGCATTCTACAAATATCTAAAGAGTAGTTAAATCATGTGGTTTATTCAGTCTACAGACAATACTTGGTGTCCCGGGGAATTTGAAGATCCCTTTAATAATTTCAAGGGCCGGAAGCAGAGATTTGAGTCCCACAGGCTGAGATCTGTTGCCAAAGCCTATTATCTTGAGGGATTTCTCCCAGACTCTTCTCCTTAAGTGACCTGTGGAAAGGGGGGCCTTAGTGCCCCAGTGAAAGCGGGGAGGCCAGACCTGTTAAGAAGTGGGAAGGCTCACAGCGAACACTCGGCTTCTACAGATGGTTTGCGGCAGCATTTTCTAAAGGCGTCAGGATCTTCACCATGTTTAGAATTGGGGACTGAGCCTAGACTGACTCATAGCAACTACTTGATTCTCTGCAAAGATCTGATTTCACCCCAGAGGATACCTTGACCAGCATAAAGCTGGTGGGTAGCAAAATGATGAGACAGAAAAGCATTGTCGAGCAGATCATAAAGGTCCACTTCTTCCCAAGGGAGGCAAGCGTTGTCCTCAGGAACAGTTACGCTATCAAACCGCAGGCAGCAGAGAAGTAGGTTAAAGCAGATCACTCCTAAGGTTTATTCCTCAAAAGTCAAACATGATTTCAGTTTGGGGTCATCCACCAAGCATGAAGGTTGTGGATAACAGTATTATTAATATTCCATAAATTCTTTATATAGTACTCAGTGGAAAATCATCATTTGTAATATTTATCTGGTGCTTGAATGAGAACATGCGATAATATGACAATTCAATTTTCTACTTTGACATTTCAAATATGACCAAGTCATGATAATCAATCAGTAATACATTTATCATCTACATGAAGTCAATTACGCACCAATAATCAGTGAAATTTCGAACTTGTAACCTAGACCCGTGTGCAGTGGCGACAGTGAAGGTGGAGCCATTTGCTGTAATTATGCTGTTATTGCTTCTAACAAAATGTTTTATACCTGAAAGGGCAGGCAGTGCTTTTAAAACCTCAATTCCAGTCTGGCTCTTTACCACAAATTGCCTTTTGAATCATAAGCTTTTTTAGAAAAGCAATAGGAGATGTAATCTTCATAAGACAGCATAGGTATATGACTTTGGAATCAGAGACTGTTCAAGTCCCAGATCTACATTTATTAACTGAGCTGGGCAAGTGTTTAAGATTCTCTAAGCCTCAGTCTCCCCATCTATAAAGGGGATGGTAATAATACCTCGCAAAGTTGTGTAACTATTCCCCATGATGTAGGGCACATGGATGTTCAAAAGGTAGGAGCTGTCATTATGACCAAAAGATATGACCAAAGCTTAAAGGTTTTGACCATGTTTTTAAAAGAATAATTATTCAACTTTCTATATAAGTGAACCAACGTTGAGAGAAGAGAAACATTTAAAACATAGCACTCATTATAATCAAGTATCTTTTAAAATATTCTGATTACTAGACAACAATTATATGCACTATTTTAATAATATCATAAAATGGTTGCATTCTGTTCTTTGTTTGTTGCCTTCTGAAAAACTCATGTTAAAATTATAGGCGCATAAACTGGGGCTATTAAGACTGCCTGCAGAAGGCACTTACTGATGCATCATTTAGCCTGTTTCTCATCTTTGGAAGAGAGAAAACCAAATGGCTGCTTCTTTCAAATGTCCCCCAGATACACAGTGTTCATTTGAGAACATCTAAACACTGTGTGTGTGTGCGCATGTGCATGTGTGTGTATGTTAATTCAAATTTCCACAATACCTCACAGGAATTTTCCTTCCCCATGAGATAGTTAAGAATACCATCTAGGACACCAGATTTCACTCATATATGGAAAACAAACAAACACAGGGATAAAGAGAACAGACTGGTGGTTACCAGAGGGGAAGGGGGTAGAGAGGCAGGTGAAAGGGGTAAAGGGGCACATATGTATGGTGATGAATAAAAACTAAACTACTGGCAGCAAGCACGATGCAGTCTATACACAAACTGATATATAACAACATATGCCTGAAATTACACAATGCTATAAACCAACAGATCTCAATAAAATAATTTTTTTAAAAAAAGAATACTGTCTGGGGCCAGGACAAATTTAGAGATAGCCAATACGCATGGGATGTCACTATAAGAAACTTCCCATGAACCTCTTCTCTGGTCCCAAATAGAGGGCCTCGGATCTGTTGCCATGGATCCTTGAATCAACATGAGAACAATCATTCACCGTGTGCAGAATACATAAAGCATATTATCACAAAGGATGTGTGTTCCAATTATCTATTATTATCTAACAAATCACCCCAATACATAGAGGCTTAAAACACAATTTATTCTCTCTCATCATTCTGTGGGTTGGCTGGTGGTTCCCCTGCTCTGCGTGGTGGGAGCTGGAGCGCGGGATGGCTGCAGTCTTCTGGAGACTTGACTGAGCTGGAGTGTCTAAGATGGCTTTCTTACATGGCTGCCTGTCATTGGCTCTTGGCTGGGAGCTCTGCTGAAGTTGTCAACCAAAACACCTACATGTGGAATCTCCACATAGATTAGGCTTCTTACAGTTTGGTGGCTGGGCTGCAAAAGGTAGCACCCAAAAGAGGGATCATTACAAAGAGCCAGATGGAAGCAGCAAGGCTTCTGATGACCTGGGAAACCACCCAGAGCCATTTCTACCTCATCCTATCAGTCAAACAACTCACAGGGCTAGCCTCGTGGTGAGTTAGTTCTGGCCCACTTGCCACATGTCTTGGGACAAGACTGACCAAGAGGCTGAAGTGGGCTCTTGTGCATAATGAATTAAAGCAGTATCTGAGTGTCTAGCGGGCAGATTAGGCCCCAAGCCGAGGAAAGCAGGAGCATGAGAGGCTGCAGGCCAACACAGAGCAGATGACCAGGAACCAAAAGAACTTCTGAACCCAGTCTGTATGGTTAGGGTAACAGGGTACATTAAGTAACTGAGAGGCAGGAGCCAAACTGGGTGGAAGCCAAAGGTCAATTGCAGAAATATTGGAAGTTCAAAGAAAGAATTCTACTGGCATCCTGTAAGATGTTCCCCTTACTGCCTGTTCCAAGCAACCCTTCCCTACCTGGAGCAGAAGACTGCACTTTGTGGCTTCTGACCCAAGCCTAGGTCAATCAAGTCCAAGTTTAGCCCAGCCAAGTTCATGGTAAACCAAGAGCTCGGTGCACATTTTAAAGCGGAAATTTTGCTAAATTCAAATATTTTATTGAAAAGAAAGAAGTGAGCTCTCTAACCCTAAACTATGCAAGTGACTGTCTCATGCTACACTAAATGGTCCAGAAAACTTAATGCACGAGGTTTTTCCCTCACATTCTGAAGCCGACAGGAGTTATGCACATGAGAGGAGTCATGGAATCTGCTTTATAAAGTCTTTAGGGAACTCTAAGGGTGAAAATATTTATGAAGGTTCAATGGACAGGGCTTCTCTCTGGGTGACATGGCTCTGGCATGTCATGGGTGAAGTAAGGTTCTGACAAAGCTCTCCTGGTGTCCCCAGTATAAAGCTTTTTTTAAAGGCTGCTAGAAGGATCTGCCTACCTCTTCATTCCACACTGTGGTAGATCTTATCATGTATTAGAACTTCAATGCGTAAGGCTTTTTCAGTAATGGTATTTCTCCCAGGTCTTGGACTATACCTGCAAATTCACCAAGCTACCCACATTCATTCATCATTCCCACATTTGGTGCTATGTATTAATAACGTTGAACAACAGATTTATAGACAATGCATTCATTAGCCACTGAAATTGGACTCACACTAAGACTCTCGCATTTTATTACAGTATTTGGTATCCTGTTGAAAGCAACTTTTATATGCTCACCCTTTCTTAATTTACAAGCCAGAAGGAAGAGCCATCATTTAACATTCCTGGTGATGCATTTCACATTCAGTTGGTGCCACCAAAAAAGAAACAGCTTGCTAGGACTGCCAGGTTCCTTTCAGAATTTCTCCAAAACACTGATATTCACAGCAGCCATCTAGTCACAACTTTGATGGGAATATATATATATTTTTTATTTAAACTCAAGAGATTGTGGTTGGATGATTGAGTGATTCAACTGAATCTCATTGCTTTTTGCCACCTCTCTTCACCCAGGGAGATCCGTTTTCAAAAATTCTCATTGGCCAGGCTCTATTTTCATTGAAAAGATGAACCTACCTTCTCCAGTAGGTGATATAAACCTGCCATTAAACCTTTGATGATACTCAAATGATTGTCCTACACCTTCAGGCAACCATTTATTACTTAAAACCATTATATCAGAGAAAACTAGGTTTATATCTCATAGAATTAAATTCCACTCACTACACCCTGACAACTACTTGCATTTAAATGTACACTTAATTGGATGGGAGTTTAGCCAGGCAAAGGTGGCAGATCTGTGTCCACCAGGCCATGTGGAATTGACTGTCACTCATTAAAGTTATCCTTAAGATAAAGATTTAAATCTATTTCATTTCCTTGCTCAGTATCACTAAAGTAAATAGAACTAAGACACGGGAATTAAAGAAGATTTTCCAGCCAAGAACATTGACAGCTGAAATATAATCAGTTTCTAAGATTTATAATGCTATTGACTTTTCTTTTGCATCATAAATTTCACTGCTGACTCTCTGCCTGGGTTTTAGTGTAATATCATATCATATTAGGGAGATCAGCTTTGCTGGCGACGAATGAAAATCACTGATATGAAAAAAAATTCCCATTATCAGCTCATCACCTAATCATATTAGCATCTTTGTGTCCTATTATCAACTTTTTTATATAAAATAACATTTCCTAATGACAGGGATTTCACTAATGCTTTATGAGTGGTACTAATATCATTTGAGAGTTCTCACCATGCGTAGCCTACTTGAAAGCAGAGTATATTTGTTTTCCACAGAAAATTGCAAATGGTTTCTGGCAATTCAGGCAAAAGTGGTGTTTTATGGAAAAGCTGTCCTCTTGATTAGCATAGAGGGGGCTTCACAATGTGGTCCCAACCTTCAATGAATAGCACGATGACTCACAAAATGTGAGGGTAGTTACAGCAGATAGAAGAGAAAAAACCTGCTAATCTACTGAACACAAAGTAGATTACTTCTCACTTCTTTCGTGATCGCTCACACTCTTCTCAAAGTTGAAGCAGGGTCAAGTTCAACTGAGTTACCTGTTACCTATGCCAGGTGTTTGCCACGCCACTGCATAAGAGATTTTTACCTATTTCTTAGCAAACTTGCAACTTTCTTAGATGAGTCGAAACCTGATAAAGGGAAAAAAAAGAACGCATTTCTAAAATTCATTTTTTAGAATGTGATGGAGTCTTTGAAGTTTGTGGCTGTATCTGCAAGCTGAACCAGTCAATCACCTCAGCGATTCAGTAGGACACCCAGTCAATGCAGTGAGAAAATCAATTTTATCAGCTCATTGAACTGAACCAACGCCTGTGGACACATGCAAATCAAAGGCCTCCGTGGCTTCCCATGGCTCCTATGGCAGCTGCTGCTCTCACCACGGTTGGGTAAGGTTCTCACCCAGCCAGAATCTCCACAAAAGACCAGGCCACTCTTTCATGTATTTATAAATTCCCCTGGCACCTGGCACCAAACTATGAGACACTTGCTAGGCAGCACCAAATACCTCTCCCGGCCAACCCCAGCCCAGGGCCCAGTAGAGCAGGCTGGGCTTCCTGGATGAGTTCCCTGGATGAGTTCCCTGGCTGTCCTGCCCATTCCTTCTAGAATTCAGGATTTACTTCTGACCCTGTTATGAGAGGATACTCCCAGTGTTTCACAAAGTGACAGTCAGAACAGCTCCTCTCCAGCATTTCTTCCAGGGAGTTTATATACTAGGTCCTCATTATAGATCCTCATACTCCAGAGTCAGCCATGAGATTCCAGGATTCCCAGGGTGGTTAAACAAATTGACTTCTCCATAAACCTTCCCAACATATCACTAGCTGAAATGTAAGTCCTTGAGGTGGAGGGGCCATGTCTTTATAACTCATGCAGTGAATGGCAGATTAAAGGGTTTATTAAATATTGAATGGCTGGAGTTAGTTAATTAATTAATTTAAAGTAGTGGCTCTCAAACTTTAGTTGTCATTAAAAAGAAATCACCTGAAATTTTTTAAAAATATGGATTCCGGCATTCCACTCCCCCAAAATTCTTATTTAATAGGTCCTAAATTGGGTGTAGATATCTGAATTTTTAACAAGTACTTAGGTAACAGGCTTTGATTTAAAGTATCAGTTGTCTTCCACTGATCTAACCCATCTCTTACTTTAAAAAGCAAAACAAGGGCCAGCCCCAGTGGCCTAATGGTTAAGTTTGGTGCACTACATTTCGGTGGCCTGGGCCAGGTTCCTAGGCGTGGACCTACACCACTTGTCTGTCAGTGGCCATGCTGTGGTGGTAGCTCACATATAAAAAGAGGTCAATTGGCAGCAGATGTTCACTCAGGGTCAATCTTCCTCAGGAAAAAAAAAAAAAAAACTATGTAAATCTTTTGTTAGTTGACTCATTTTGGTAGCAAGTGTCTATTTTTGCTGTTGTTTGATGTCTCATTTATTTAAGCCTAGGAGAATGGTCAAGCATTTAAAATATATTTCCAGCCCTGAGTTTCAGTGGAAATTAGTTGGGAAGGCACCCCTAGTGAAATGTGTGAAAATATTTTCACACAGAATACCCAAAAGTCTTCATAAATATCTCCTTTCACTTGGCTTTTTGGGGTTACCTCAGCCTCAGCGTATTTCCAGGCACCCAGCAGCAGAAGAAAACACACCCAAGTCCCCAGCAGTCCCCACCTTGATGGAGAGGTGAGAGGAGTCACAGAAGCCTAATTACACTGTCAGGTTAAAGAAGACAGTGAGAGAATGCAAGCTTCTTAGGGAGCTAGGTGGAAGCCAAAAATACAGAGATGGGGAGGGGGCTAAAAATGTCACGTGTATGTAGGTTTCTCAGCTCCTCAGCAGGGGGACCTGCTCCCTGTTCTGTCTCCTATTCCAGCATGAATACGTCTATATTACAGTGCTTTTCACAGCAGAGTTGCTTAATGGGTCGCTGTCTCTACGGGGCAGTGAGCTCCTTCAGGGTGGGGCCTATGACTGACAGTGTTCTAGAGCTTGTTCTAGAGCCAGGGGCCAAATTCAAATCCAGATCTGCCGCTTGCTAGCTGTGTGGGCTTTGCAACTTCTCTAACCTCAGCTTCCTCATCTGCAAAATGGACACAATAATAACTTCCCTCGAGGAACAGTTGCATGAATTAAACAAGATAATCCATGTAAAATGCTTAGCAAACTTGCATCACAAGTGTTCGATAAACGTTAGCTCATATAAATTATCATTCGTTTTGGGTCCCCAGCAGAACTCGTGATAGATGGGAAGGACATGAGGACCTCTGACACCCATCCTAGCACAGCCAGCCTCTACCTCCAGGTGGGCCCCTGAGGAAGACAGAAAACAAGCTCAGTCAATTGTTCACTGCTGATGCTCTGGGTACCAGCCACAGGCCTTACGTGAAACACCTAACCTTGATGCGCCTGGACCAAAAACCCAGGCTGGGAGACTTCTGTGGCCTCTTCCACTAGGTCCACCCTCTGATGCTGGCTCTTGAAGCTTCACCACTCTGTGGAAAGATGAACAGAAAAAGGATGTTGAAGAAGAGAGCACCAAGAGAAAGACATTCCCCAAACCGTACTCCTAGGGAGGGTGACTCTCTGCCTTGGCTTGCCTAAGGCAATCCTGGCGTAATTATTAATGAGCCCCTGCTCGTGCACGCCCAGGTGTGGATGATAAATTCTGTGTCTATCCAACCCCAGCCATTGGAGGGAAGGGTCCCTCCAATTCACCGGGACCCAGTTGGAAGCAGCTCGAGCCTGTCCTATGACAGCAGCCTCATGGGCTAACGGGGAAGAGAAGAAATCAAAGAGGAGAAGGGCCTCCGCAGATGGAAGCTGCTGGCCCTGTCTCCATTCTGAAGCCCTGCTCTGGAGCCTCGCAGCCCAGGTGTCCCGGAAACCCCTTTGGCCCGGGTCCCCATCAAAGCCCCTCTTCCTCAGGTCAGGGAGCCCAGCAGAGGCCTATTTTCCCAGGAGAGTTTTAAAGAGGCCACTAAACCCTGCTCCTAACAGGGTCCCCAATCAGTACAAGAAACTCAAAACATGAACTTTAATTACTTTAGAAAAGGCCTTTCCAGGAACTGAAAAGCTAACTTGTTTTCGACGGCCATAACATTCCTGGGTAAGGGACACAAGACTGTCTAACAAACTTGGTTGAACAGTGGCCACAACGTACCAAAGACACGTCAAAAAAATCATAAAAATCACAATCAGCCACAATGGCTAATTCTTGTCATTACAACTCACATTCACAACGTGCTTCCAGACACGTGACATCACTTCCGTCTTTCAAGAGCACCATGAGATCAGCAACTGTTAGCCCAAAGTTTACAACTGAGAAAAAGGACACTGAGAAAAGTTAAGTGATTTGCTGAGATCGCACAGCATGTAAGGGGCAGACCTGGAACCTAAATCCAAGACTTTTGATTTCAAATCTTGTGATTCTCTCTGATGTAGCCAGTCACATCATAACCAGATTAAACTTGAATTTGATTATACAGAAAAAAAGAAAAGAGAAAAATACAGAGAGAAGGAAAGGTCGGGAAGGAATCATTTAAGCAGCACAGGCAACATCTCTGACTCATCCCTTTCACGCAGACATGCCATGGAGAGCAAAAGATTTGAAGCAGGACCACACCATTCATTGTTTGACTCAGTTCTCAGATGCTTTCATCGGGAGAGCATCTCATCTCACTGAAAGTGATTCTAAGATGTAAACGTTTGTATTTTTGGACAACACAATCCCTAAACACAGATGAACACAACTAATTCATCTGGTGTTCAACCCAAAGAAACACCCGTATATTAGATGTTGAGGAAAAACCCTAGTTAGGGACAATGTCAGGCCCCCACATGGCACCTTCCCCAGAGCTGTGGCTCCTCTGCTGTCCAGCGTTGTATAGTCAAGATGGTGCTTTCACAGACCCCACTTCACCCAATCTTGTCACCATCCCTGAGAAAGGGAGAGGTAGGAGAGATGTGGTTGTTTACATTAGGGTTCACTCTTGGTGTTGTACATTCTATGTGTTTGGACAAATGTATAATAATATGTATTCACCATTATAGTATCATACGGAGACTTTTCATTGCCCTAAAAATTCTCTGTGATCCACCTACTCATCCCTCCCCCTACCCTCAATCCCTGGGAACCACTGATCTTTTTACTGTCTCCGTGGTTTTGCCTTTTCTAAAATGTCATACAGTTGGAATCACACAGTATGCAGACTTTTCAGATTGGCTTCTTTCACTTAGTAATATGTATTTCCGGTTCCTCCATGTGTTTTCGTGATTTGATAATTCATTTCTTTTTAGCACTGAGTAATATTCCATTGTCTGGATGTCCCATAGTTTATTTATTCATTCACATACTGAAGAACACTTTGGTTTCTTCCAAGTTTTGTGTTGACTTTTTTCAAATGAAGAAATACGAAATTTCTTGTGGACTTTATTTTGTGATTGCACATTTCTTCCCACTACATGAATGAGGAAAATATAAGATGCCAAACCTTCATAAAAACACATATTTGAGGTATAAGGACAACCCTCGTTCGGAATGAGACACTTGGTTTATTAGGCAGCCTGTTGGCTACTTTGTGGCTCTCCCTTTGTTTCCTATACAGACCTCAATTATTTAAAGTGACTTTGCGGTGCCCTGTCCTTTACTGACTGATTTGATTGATTGTCTCTACCACCAGTTACCATCCTAAGTATGTGATACCAAAGAAGCTTGTGTGGTGCCTTGGAGATACGCAAAAGAAGAGGTTCCCAAGGCACGCGGTCATTAAACAACTTCTTCCATCCTGGTGCCAGGGCCTTTCACTAGATTATAAAATGTAGCTCAATTTAATGGTTCCTTATCATGGAAGAGTCCGTGAATGTAAACTCACTTGACATTCATCTGGGTTGAAATGTCTCCTTTCCAGCCGCCTACCCATGTTCTGTTCTGCTCCCACTCTGCAGCACCCTGATTTGGGGCTTTTGCCTGCTTTTTAGCATTTGAGGATTTCTTGTCTTGCTTTCAAGATCAGCTATACATGTAAGGGTTTCTCTCATACTCTTCTCTTCATCCAGCATGTCCATGTGTTCAGAGCCCAAGGAGGGCTTCCCATGGCACCCCAGTCTACCATGTTCAGGGTAGTCTCCATAAAAAGTTCATTCATTCATTCAACCAATCAACCAAGCAACATTTTTGAATCCTTATGAGGGTTCAGGCACTATGCAAGACACAGATACAAATATGATTGAGATGAATTGCCTGTTCCCAACATCCTCATAGTCCAGAGAAGACAACAGACAAATTCCAGTACAATAGGGCTAGTGCCCAGCACAGGCACGAATGAAAGGGAACAGCAGCAAAGAGCCCTGAGCCACCGACTCTGGCGGAAAAGCTTGGGAAGGCTTTGTAAGTACAGCTGTGTGTGATGAATGTGACCAGCCAAAATCCATCCCTGCTCAGCATGTCAGTGACAGAAATTAACCTTGACGTTTCTGATCTGAACCTGTCTTAAAATACAGTAGAGCATAATGTGAAGTGGGTTGTTAGATTACTCCTCATGAAACCTGGGTCAGAGTTCTCACATGCATCTATGTGAGCTTGAGCAAGTCCCCGCACATTTCTAGGCAACACTTTCTCACAGGATCTCATCTAGCTGAAAATTACATGATTATTATACTAAACTGTCATTGTTTTCCCACAAAAGCATTTTTATTAAATTATTTAAGGACGTAAAGCTAAATATATCTGTTTGCCAAGGTCAACAACTGCAAATTTAGCTAAAGTAACAGACCAGGAATAAGAAAACAAACAAACCAAAAGACTAAAGAGAGGAGAGACTGCTGGTGAGCGCTGGACGCAGCTAGCAAAATCATGCAGGAACACAGCAAAATGAAACTGGGGTGGCTTAGACTCAACAGGCAAAAAGTCATTTTGACAACATCGGTAGGTCACCTTTTTAAACCAAAAACTTCTCAAAGTACTAGTCACACATCTTTTCATTGTAGCTCCCTACCGAGCAGCAAGGGACCCTTAATAAATACAAACTGGGTATGAGACCGAAGACAGCGTCCGTTTCTCGGCGCTTGCTGGGTACTGCTGAGAAGTCTTTCAACCTGCCACAGCAGCAATCGGGCCCTTTCTCCTGACAAGCAGCCCCTCCCCTTAGAGGTAATGAGCACGGTTAATCCAACACCCGGAGCCCCCTAGATCAAGGATAACAAAAACTATGTCCTCGAGAGCACAGATCTGTATGAAGTGAGAGGAATTATGATGCTAAATGCGTAGCTTCAATTGCTCGCCCAGTTCTGAATACGTTGTTTACAATCTTCAGCTCAGCTCTGCAAAGTTGGGTTCCCGTCCCAGCGCCAAAGGCAGACAAAAGGGGAAGCGCAGCGCCATCTGCTGTCCGTCCGAGGGGAGAGTCCAAGCTGCGAAGGAATGGCTTCTGTGTCCTGAAGGACCTACCCATGGGACTGTGACTACATTTTTTAGGGCAACTTTCTCTAATATAAAAGAATACATGAAACTTATCTGTTGTAGTATGAGCTTTATTATCTATCATCGTTTTATTTTAGTCTGATATTTTAGAAAAAGGGCTCAGACAATGAAGAAATTTGAAGTTTAAAACCTAGTTTATAATATTTTAATTTATGCACTTCATAGAGCCACAAAATAGTTCTTAATAAAGCATCAGATCTTGATTACAAAATGCTTTCCTTTGCATTCATTTTAAGAACCATAAAAATAATGCTATACACACGGCTGATAATTATACAAATACAAAGGGAACTGTTGAAGAGGGAAAATGCATTCAATCTCACAAAAGACATAGCACCTTTTGAGTCACTAAGGTAAATATTTTTAAAGTAACATATTGGAATTTAAAGAAATTGACTCAAAAGTAGTCTCGCTTTCCTGTAAAAGCTGAAACATTGCACTGAGTTTACTTATCGTTTCTTAGCTGGATTCGACATATAATTCTATTTTCATAAAGCTTATCTCCAGAGCTGCCAGCGCGGCACTGGGATTCTCTGAACTCAGAATAAACAAGCCCCATTTGGGACTAGATTTTGGCTTTCTAACTTGGATGATTTGGGGCTTTTGTGCTATGACCAGAAAAAACAGGATGTCAGGGACAGCCACAAACGTCTCGGAACACTTACCTCCCGTATAGCCACCCCTAAAATCCTGGATTGCTACCACTGCAGAGACGCGGACAGAGAGGCCCAGAAGCAGCTTCCTCTGGCCCTCCTCCCAACAGCTGATTCCAGTTGACTTTTATTAATTAAGCTTCTATTCCTATAACTTGAGGTAGGAGTGACAGCAAGAGATAAACTATGCTTGTTTTTTATTAGAAATATTCCAAAAAATTTCGGGAGAAACCAAGATGCTAGAAATAGCAATATTCATAAAACAAATTATAGATTGAGCTGTAAGAAATTGCTGCCACTTGGCTATGCTTTACCTGAAATAAAGCAATTTCAGGCAGTTTACCTTAATACTTAGGAAACTCTAGGAAAGGTACACCAATATGGATGTGACTAGGAATATGACTTACATCCCTTGTAAGTGCAATTTTTCTGCACAGAAGTTTGTTTGTGACCAAGGTTGTGTTTATGCAACATCAAGTTAGACAAATGTTTTAGCTTGCTATACGAGTCTTATAAAACAGCACCATCACTTAGCAGAATGCACCCACTCAAATAAACTTCCAATAGGCGCTATCAATGTGGGTGTTAAGACTTAGTTTCTCATCCTTGTTTGCTAATTAATCTCCATCAAACTTCTCTTGTTGTTATATAGATAAAAGCATATACATCTACATATAAAACTAACATCTTCATACATCAACTAATAGACATGCTATGTTGCAAAATTCCGTTTTTAAGGCAGTTCCTTGAAAGTAAGAAAACTCTTCCTCAAAGAAATAAAAAATGCTTAAGTTCTTGACTCAAAGTCAAGTGTTTCTTTGAGTCTGTGAGCTGCTTTTGCAAATTAATCCAACCCAAGGAGAGGGTCATTGGAACCTCGGATCAATAGCCCATTGGTCAGAAGCCCAGGTGACAACTCGGAGTTGCCACTGGCATCTGAAGGGGGGGCAGGGGGGCAGTCTTGTAAGACAGAGCCCTTAACCTGTGGGATCTGATGCTATCTCCAGGTAGACAGTGTGAAAACTGTGCTGAATTGTAGGACACCCAGCAGAAATTTGGAGCATGTCTATGAATACCTTTAAAGTATTCCCACCTCCCTTTAAGACAGCAAGCTGCTGAACTAATTCATAGGACTGTGTGAATGAATGATAGATAGTCTTAACGCTTCCAGGCGTGTATTTATTTTAATACTATTAACATGAGTATCTAATTAAGGGGGTTTCAGGCATCATCAAGGATGATTTGTTTAGGGATGATAAGCATGGTATTTGCTGAAAATAAAGGCTCTGGAGCACAACCGATATGGGTTTAGAGATCAACCAATTCTACCAAATGGGCAGATCCAGGGATCTAGCAAGGACGTGGGAAAATAGGCACTCTCAAATTCTTCTCTAGGCAGAAGAGTTTGCTTGTATCTTTCAAACTTTCACAGGCGCATATCCATTGGCTGGGCAATTCCACTTGAGAAATTTGTTCTGTAAATATACTCACAAAAGGCAAAATATGGGTAGAAGGACCCTTCTTGGTGCTGAGTATCATAAGGTGTAGACTGTGCTGGTTATCCTCAGCGCCACAGCCATCCTTCTACACTACGCCCTGTAATCCTGAGACTGGGAGTGTGCAAACGACATTTCCCAGCCTCCCTTGTTTTCTGGCTTCCCATTCGATTCTTCCTGGAAGAGATCCTGGGGGGGCATTAAAAGGTCAGAGAAAAGAGACCAACATTCTGCTTCTGGCTCTGGCAGTGCAGTAGCTGCTGCCGGTGACTGGCAGATAGTGTAGTGGCAGCAGAATTCTGAACTCAGCAACCCAGGCAGCACCTTCTCAGCTATTTCAGTGCTGAGTAGGTGCACAGATTTGGCAGGACCAGAACCAACTAGCTGCAACAGTATCTCCAAGGGCGCAGCAGGAAAAAAAAAGATTGGCAACAGTTGTTAGCCCAGGTGCCAATCTTAAAAAAAAAAAAAATCTAAGTGTCACTCAGTAAGGGACTGGTTAAATAAATTATGACCATATAAACACTGGAATACTATACAGCTGTCGAAAATACTTTACCAATATGAATAACCTCCAAGTTTCAATAGTAAAAAAAGAACAAGGTACAGAATACCATGTTTAGTATGTTATCATTTGTATTGATCTCTCTTCCAGCTGAATTTTAGTTCAACTGGCATGATTTAACTGGCTCCATGGCCATGCTGAGGCCAAAATACCTTTCTCATTTTCTCTTTACCCTTTCCTCTGTTTATCTCCTCCCCAAGAAAATACTAAGTTTCTGTCATGGCCTATGATTTACAAGATCACTGTGAGTCTGGAATATAATATGATTAGATTCACAGACCATTTCTTGTTTGGGACCCAATAAGAGAGTAGATGTCCAAATTATGAGCTGCTACCTTGAATTTGTTTGGTCTGTGGATTTCTTCGTATTATTTAAATTTTGTGGGTGTGAGGATGATGCAAAGTTTTTATGTGTTGGTGACCTTTGAGTCTTTAGAAAATTGTAACATATAAAAAGATTGGCAACAAGTGTTGCCAATATTCTTTTTTCTTTTCTGCTTTTTCTCTCCAAATCCCCCCAGTACATAGTTGCATATTTTAGTTGTGGGTCCTTCTAATTGTGGCATGTGGGATGCCGCCTCAGCATGGCCCGATGAGTGGTGCCACGTCTGCGCCCAGGATCCGAACCAGCGAAGCCCTGGGCCGCCGAAGCGGAGAGTTCGAACTTAACTGCTCGGCCACAGGGCAGCCCCTCAGATGTGCTTTAATTTTTGATGGAAAGAAAAATACAATATTAATGAGAAGAGGATCTTAAACTTTTTCTGTGAAATCAAGGGGTTCACTTGACAGTGAGAGGAAGCTCACAATCAAATTTTGGGCATATTGTACACTGGTGTGTAGGTCTGGCGTGCTAGAGACAAGGGAAGCAAGTGAATTCTCCAGGATAGAGAGACCTCTACGTCTACTCGAATTTACTGTGTGTGCAGCCTTCAGGTTTACTTAATTGATGTTCTTCCTGGACCCATTTCAGAATCTCTGGGAGCAACATAAAAGAGAAATTTATAAAAGGCCTTCTGGGGCTTCACTGCTTTTTTAATTAGTCCTAAGAAGTGTCTGAGATTTTTGAAATGACTACGTAAAGATCCAAGCAGGATATGTCAGCCCGGATTTGGTCAGAAAACAATCACTAAAAGTATTAAGCAATAAGCAGTTTAACATAGGAATTAAAGTCTGCAGCTAGAAAAGAAGGAAAATTGCCACTAACAGCCTTGGCTTAAACTAAAGCAGTGCAGTGGAGGAAAAGAAGCCGCTGCTGCTCACAGGGAAGCCCAAGGAGCTGTTGCACCTGGGCCGTCACAACTTTGGGGGTAGGGGGTGCTCTAGAGAAACCTGCAAAGCCAACATGTGTGGCTGCCTTGACTTCCTATGAATAATAGCTTTTGCTTCCACTTCCACTTTCCAAATTTCAGAATAATTTTCTCTTACCCAACTCTAACTTGGAACCATACAGAGAAGGGGATTCTGGGAAATGTAGTTCCAGCTTTACATGGTGCCATGTTGCCTAGGGACAATCTAGTACACAGAGCTATGCTATTTTCCTCCACTAAAACCTTTAGCATTTGATACCGTTGGCTGGTTCTTTCTTTTCAAAATATTTTCTTCCCTTGGATTCTGAAATATCACTTTCTCTTGGATCACCTTTTACCTCGTTTCTCCTTTTCAGTCTCTTTTGATGCTTCCTCTTCATCTCCCAGAGATCAGTCCTGGGACCTCCTTGCTGATCTCCGGTCTCATGACTTTAAATAACATCTGTGTGCTCATGACTTGTAAATATAGAGCTCCAGCTCCAGCCCCTGCCCATGAAACTCTTGACTGTATATTCAAGGGTTCTCTTCTCTGCTTGCATGCTTAATAGCCCAAACCACCACAGTCTGTGGTATTTTGTTACGGCAGCCTGAGTAGGTAGGACAATCCACTCTTCCCAACTAGATTATAAAATCCATAAGGGACATGATTTTGTTTTGTTCCCTGCTGTATCCCCAGCAGCTAGTTGCCACTCAACATACAGTATATTTGCACAATGTATCAATGACTGAATGAATGAGTTGCCCAATATCTTAGCTGGAATGTGGCAGAGCCTGAGCTAGCTTAGGTGCTAGCTGATAATTACACAATGAAATGGGGATGATTATCTATCTTAATTGTGTGAACCTAATTTGCAAATGACAACAGAAGCACCCCATCTTGAATATCCTGGTACATTTCAGAAACACAAATACAAATTCTGCCTCTCTGACTTTCTCCTATTTGAAACGAGTGGTTATCCATTTGAGAAACCTCACAGCATATCTAACCTGCCACAGACTCCATCTGGTTTACAGCATTTGGGGATCCAGAAAGCACAGCATTGAATTCCACTCCCCATCCAAATCACACAAGTGTGTTTCTTTCTTGAAAGCTATTGCTGAGCTAACTCTCAGTACAAGGGCCAGCCAACACTCTTGAGGACCCGACTCTAAAACCAAGGCACAGCTTTCTTAATTCCTCAAGAGAGAGTGTATGTTGTTAAAGAGACATAATTCATGATGTGAATTAGCTTTTGATAGTAATTCAGCTGGTTCCACTAACACAGAAAGCTTGAAACCACTCAGACGTGTTTCCTTGAGACTGCTGAAAATAAGATTCCTTTCAAAGAAATAAGTAGTAATCGTCCCTGAAAATTAAGGCCAAATGGGCCAGAAATGAGAGGTAGTTTGTAAATTCTGAGTTTGAGCCCACTCAAGCCAATTACTGTAACAGGGACAATCATGGCATCTTCATTTAGATGATTGAGAAAGCGTTTACTGCAAGGTAACAGAATTGATGTGCTCTCTGGTATAATTGAGGAGAAACCTGTTGGATCACAGATTCGTCCAGTAATTACTTTAGGATTCCTCTGAGAAAGTGCTTACATAATTTCCTTTGTATGTGTTTTCCAAAAGGACATAAGTCTCCTATCCAATGTTCTCTAAACCACAAATGTACCCCATTGATTTTCTCAGTCTACAGTGTGTTGGTTTTCAGCCCATAGCGTGCAAGGTGAAAGGAAACAATAGCTGTATATAGAAGATATTGATCTGCAACTATTGATTCCAGGCCCCGTGGTGTCAAAAGATTAGTTACTTTTAAGAGAAGGACTAAAGGTGACTTTCAACTACTTTTTATTGACTAACACAGACCAGATAAACCTTCCATCCAAAGCCATAGACTCTTCTCCAGAAGCCATAATGAATAGGATATTTGACTCCCTTGCTCGAGATCTAAATAACCCTGTCAATGTATTTTCCAAATACATATAAATATATACTGTACTATTAGCAAATGATTCATGGTCTTTTAATTTAACTATAATAATAAATGGTACATTTTGTGTCTACTGTGTCCTGGGAATTCTTCCAAATGATTTACATATATTGACTTGTTTAATCTTCACAACACCCCTCTGAGGTAGGTACCAATATTATCCCCATTTTACAGAAGAGGAAACAGAAGCACAGAAAGGTTAAGTAGCTTTCTAAAGTCACACAGCTAGTAAGTGGCAGAGCCAGGCTTTGAACTCAAATAGCCCAGCTCTAGAAATTATACTTTTAACCACTACACAATGGTACCACTGAAATGTTAAGAAAAATGGGAGAAACTTCATTGGTCAAAATTGCAAATGAAAATCATTCAAATACTAGTCATTGTCCCGCATCTAGACAAGCTGAGAAAGGTAAGGTAACTGTTTAAACTCTAGGTACTTTTTCTGGTTTATCTTCAAAAATTAACAAAAATTGTTATCATCCCATAACTTAGGTACTCAGGGATGATTTCCTATCATGACTTATAACTTTTAAATTCTCTAGACTTATAATCTAAAGAAATTGTTAGAGAAATGCATTTCAAAATCACAGTGAGATACCACTTTACACCCATTAGCATGGCTATCATTAAAAAAACAGAAAGCAACAAGGATTAGTGAGGATGAGGGAAAAACTAGAACACTTGCATATTGCTGGTGGGAATGTAAAATAGTGCAACTGCTACAGACAACAGTTTGGAGTTCCTTAAAAAATTAAACATAGAACTAGCACATGATCCAGCAATTCTACCTCTGGGTGTAGACCCAAAAGAATTGAAAGTAGGGACTAGAACAGATATTTGTACACTCGTGTTCACAGCAGTATTATTCACAATAGCCAAAAGGTGGATGCAGCCTAAGAGTTCATCAATGGATGAATGGATAAACAAAATATCCTATATACATACAATGGGAAATTATTCAGCCCTAAAAAGGAAAGATAGTCTGACACGTGCTACAACATAGATGAACCTTGAAGACATTGTGCTAAGTGAAATAAGCCAGTCACAAAAAAACGAATACTAGATGATTCCACATACATGAGGCACCTAGTCTAGAGACAGAAAGTAGAATGGCAGTTGTCAGGGACTGGGGCAAGGGAGTAATGAGGAGGTATGTACAGTCTTTTGTTACAATAGACAATGCTGCAGCAACAACACCACCAGAATCCTCTAGAATACAAACCACACAATAGTTCTTGCATTAGTCAGGATAGACTAAGTAATACGGTGTTTAAAAACAACCTCAAAACCCTTTACTAAGGTAAGAAAAAACTCCCAAATTCTCTTAACAGAACAAGAGTTTATTTCTTACTCATGTGACATACCCTGCAGGAGTCAGCAAGAGCTTCTGCTCCACAAGTTCCACCCTCTTCTAACGGCATCTCCCAGAAGATATAGCCTCCCGCCTTAATCACTGGACTTTCCACGGTCTCGTCTCAAAAGTAAACCCATATCTCATTAGCCAGTGCTAGTATTTGCTCCCTCACAATTGAAAAGAGGCTGAAAAGGGTAGGAGAGCAAAATAAACTATTTGAGTATCTCTTCCACACTTCATTCACACAAATAGAAGTAATTTACTCACCACAAGTGAGTCCAAAATTTACAAATTATTTATGGAAGTCTTTTTAAACTCTCAAGTGATTATTTTTCACTCAACAAATATTTATATCATTCCTACTACACACTGAGTGCAGGAACATGGTAGGCACCCGATTCATATTTGCTGAATAAACACATGAATGATCCCTAATTATACTAATAATTGCTACCATTTCTCCCAGAGCAGTCCAACCACTGGAAAGGAGTAGGAAGAGCAAATAAGAGTGACTCCTGTCTTCTCGCATAGTCGTTGGCCAGAGCTCAAATTAACTAACTTCCTGTTTGAGGGCAAACTTTGACCATCAGGAGGAGAACTCAGAATGTGACTGAGCTCTATGCTACAATGAAGCTGTGATCGTTGCCCAGTTGAAAATTCTCATTGTTTCAAGGTCAATCCATGAGCCACGGTTGGCGCTTAAAGATTTCAGCGTACAGCTCATATTTGCATTTTGCACAAACATTATGCATAGGTAAAAGAAGAGAATACGATTCAGCCTAATCCAATAGCTAATTAGCAACACCTGCACCAAAGCACTATTAGCACTTGCTATTAGGGTACTGTTTGCGTTAGAGGATAAGTGATTATGCCTGTCAAATTATGACAGGACTTGCTTCGTTTTTCAGTTCATGTATAAATTTAAATGCCATATTTTTAAATAGCTCACAAAATTTTTAGATATGACATTGCTATTTTTACATTTCAGTTACAGATTTCAATAGTCAATGACAGAATTATAATTCAATTCCTAGAAAATTAGAAATTCTATTTACATGAATAAGTACATTCTATTAATTATTAGTACCAGAGTATCTCATCTGCTCAGTCTACCTGTTCTCCCTGATGCTCCAATGACTAGATGTAAAGGTAGTAACACGTGCTAATGCTCATCATTTATCCCTGTGCCTAGCAGGACACCTAGCATGTGTAGGTGCTCAATACGTATTCGTTGAATCAATTAATTCAACTTCTGCCTCTATGTTGATGAGTCCCAAATCGCCAGTCCCAACCACGCTCTAAGCTACAGGCTTCTATTCACTTACGAAATAATCTTTCTCTCAGTATTTCACTGTTCTACAGACAGTACATGCTCTACTACAATAAGAATTTACACTGTTTTCTCAGTTTACCGTCACTCAGCTCAAGATAAAAAATTCACAGTGTTCCTCATCCACACATGAAACAAATCTTTCTTCATCCAGTTCTGGAGGTAGTGTCACTTTGTGAAATGGGCTTTAGAATAGGAGTCTTAACCTGGGACCACTGAGGGGCCTTTGGAAAGACAAGAACCCCCTAAAATTCACACTAAATTTGCATTGACTGGATTTTCTCTCTCCCTCTCAGGGTAGGAGTGGGGTTTCTGCAGGACTCTATCTGTGGTGTTAACATGTTGGCAATCCCAGTTGTAGCAGAATACGTGTGTGGTGGCAGTGGTGGTTGTTCCAGGTCCATGATAATGATGTCCCCGTGGGGTTGGTGGTGGTTGCTACAGGACCAAGTGTGCAGTCAGGACCAGCTATATGATTTGCAGGGTCCAGTGCAAAATGAAAATACGGAGCCCCATGTTCAAAAGTTACTAAGAATTTCAATACGGTGACAACAGAGCATTAAACCAAGTGTGGGCCCTTCTGAACAGGGGCCCCTGTGCTACTGCAGAGGTTGCAGGTCCATGAAGCAGGCCCTGTTTTTAGTGTTGACATGATGCTGATGATGGTTGCTATAGGTCCATGTTTGCGATGTCAGTAGGTATCAGTGACTGTTGCTGCAGGACCAAGTTTGTGGGGTTGATGTAGTTCAAGATCAATACAAATGTTTCATTCCTAGGACCGATGGGTCCTGTATACATAATATATACATAACATATATATGTGAAGGCTATATACATAATATTTCTGAATTTCAGGATGGCATTTGACCGGGTTTCATATTTCATGATGCCTTGTAGGCACGAAGAGATAAGAGATGTGTACTGGAAGTGACTCAGTGCGGTGGGTCTATAATGTAAATGACCATAGCCTGAAAATCAGATTCTGGATTGAAGGAACAGGGTATTATGGGGCACATGATAGGGCAACTTCCTTGGTCCTATACACATGCTTATTAGTACTTTGGTGAGGCCACTTGACTCATTTAATTATTTACTCAAGAAACATATAATGAAAACCTACTATATGCCATGCATTATGCTAGGCACTGGAGATATAATGGTGAAAAAAATATATTTCTGCATTCAAAGATTTCATTGATTAGTGAGGAAAAGAAGTCAAGACTAAAGACCATTATAATGTAGTTTGATAAGCGATAGGATTGGCATAGACAGAGTATATGGCAGCTCAGAGGTAGGCTATCTCAACCAGTAATAACAGTGTCTTGGAAAAAGAGACATATCAGTTGAGGCTTAAAGAATAAAAAAGAGTTAGCAGATGAAAAAAGAGAAAAAGTGTTACACAACAGTATGTGCAGTGAGTCAAACTGAGATAAAGCATGATCTGTCCCAAGAATTATATTTCTGATTGTATGTATAGAGCAGAGTGTAGGAGGGTGGGGGTAACGAGACATGAGGCTGCAGGTGACACGAAAGAGCTTTAGAGAACACTAGTGACATTGGATTATAGAATAAGAATAAAGGAAGATTCTGGTAAGCCAAAATGATAGGCTAAGTATGAGAAATTTAATAGGGAGAAATGCACATTTCAAAATCTAACTACTCAAGGATGGGGCATAGATTTCTAAGAGCATGCGAAAAAGATGTAGGGATTTCAGTTGACTACAAGATCAGTATGACTCAGATGAGTGAGGGGGTAACCCATAAAACAAACCTCCTCAAAATTCAAGTCCTAAAAGGAAGAAATCAGAATCTGACTCTATGGCGTGGCACTTGCCACACCATAATTCAAATTTTGTGTCACGGTATTTGCTTTCAAGTTTTTAAAGGGCTTTTTGACATGGAAAAGGGATCAGACTCCTTCTGTGAGGCCTCAGAGGACAGACCTGGCATGGGGGAGTTAGAGGAGAGCACATGTTCACTCAGGAGCAAAACAAGTCTCTGCCTAAGTTGTCGAAACAGGAATGGGCTGGCTGGTGCGATGGGGAGTTCCTGCGTTGCAACATGTTCAAGCAGAGGCTTGTCCAGGACCATTTGGATGGATGTCTCCAAAGACCTTCCTCCATTGCTGACTTATGTGGTAGGGGTGGGCGGATAAAAAATGAATGAGAGATGTCCCTGCCTTCTAGGAGCTCACAATAATATCATGCTCTACATTCAGAGGTACGTGGAAATTAACAAGGCCTATTAAAATTACGCTTTCACTCAAAACTGTCCTACTTTTGAAAGGTTATTTCCCCCAAATAGTAGCCTTTACAACTCCTTGTGTATTTAAAAAAAGAAAAAATCTGTATCACCAAAATATTTTCTATTCCATTTTTGCAGTTAAAATAGCATTGATTTACAACCTAACATAAGCAAACCCACACTCTGACTCTAAAGATTGAGGAGCTGTTCTCTGTGCATGCCACCATGGGAACTCATCCAATAATCAAGGCTCCATGCTTTCTGTGAAATGGACTCAGATTTTGCCTCCAGCTGTACAATATCGAACCCTGTAGACAACATTTTTAAATTTACCATTAAAAGCATAAGAATGCTTTCCAGACCCTACATAAAACTACTCTTTCAGACAATGGGAGTCACTTTTTTTCATAGCACTAAACTGAAAAAGTCACCATAGGTCAAAGTCTTTATATGCAGCACATATATTCATTTACTTCAACTTCCATCTGAGAATGAACCATAGCAGTGGTGACCTACAATTTCTTACAGAGAGATTCTGAAAAGATTCAAAATGGCCTTTCCACTCAGCAAACAATATCTACTCTTCTATTGTGAGACTCTCATCTTTGAAGCATATTTTCCCCAGATTATGAATATTCTTTGTGATATTCACTTGACTTTGATAACCAATTTGATTATTTAGCCTCAATTGCAGAAGATATTCTCCAGTTTAAAAACATAGTCTTAAATAAAAAACTGTAATAGATTAGTAAAAGAAAGCAATTTTTTATCTATTTTATAAAATAGATAATAATAATAGAACATTTTGAATTTGCTAATTTTTGTGATATTTTTAAAAACAATAATAAACGGATTTTTTTAATGGACTCACTAAAAACAATAGCTTCTCAATCTTTTCTTTTATATCTGGAAAAAGGAAAGGAGGAGAGGAAAGAAATAAAGCACAACAATTTTTAATATTTCCCTTGAATGGGGCGAGAACTCAGAATATACTTCCCAAAATAAATCTTATCTACTTTCAGAAAGAGGACAAAAATTGGCACAAAGAATAATCAATAGGGCCTGGAAGTTTTACTCTGACATGCTGACTCTATGAAACTTACTTAATTCTATACAATATAAATCAGCTAATAGTATAAAATTAAATGTAATTTGAAATTAATGATGCGAAGAATTTATTTCAGTCGTCATTTAATCAAACCACTTCCATAATTTAACTATTCACCTTGGCTTCCCAGAAACTAATGAATGAATAGCTTCCCAAATGGCAGGGGGCATGGACTTTGGCATGTGATCTTTTATCACATATCAATCACTAACTACCTCCATAACCTTGGACAAGTCACTTCACTTCCCAGGACCCAGGTCTTCATATGAAAATAGACACAATATTATCTACAGCATAGATTACGTTCACCTATATGGCAAACACTTCTCAAGTGCTCACTAGGAGCTAGCCACATAGATACCAGAAATTCAATTAAGAACAAGATAGACATGGTCCCTATCCTTATGGAACTTACATTATAGTGGAACAGGAAAATAAAGGAAGCAGACAAATAAAATAATTATCTATCAAGATAGCTCACTTCTAATAGTCTGACTCTGATCCCACTTCTGTTCACCAACTAAGATTCTGCACCCAGTTCCAGTGGGGGAGAGGAGGTTTCCAATACCACCAAGCAATTCTTGGATACCAGATGGATGTTCTATAATTCAACCCAATTCTGACACTATCTACTGGGAGATAGCATCAGATTCTACAGGTTAAGGGCTCAATCCTACAAGACTGCACCCACCTTCTTCAGACACCAATCTCAAGTTCAGGTTGTCACCTCTGCTGTCACCAGCTATGGATTGGAAGTTCCAATGACACCCTCCTTTGGTTTGATTAATTTGCTAGAGTGGCTCCCAGAAATTGAGAAACATTCTACTTACTAGATTATTGATTTGTTGTAAAAGGATAGAACTCAGGAGCAGCCAGATGGAAGAAATGCATAGAGCAAGGTAAGGGAAAGGATGCAGAGCTTCCATGCCCTCTCCAAGCACGACACTCTCCCCAGTCTCCATGTGTTCACCAACCCAGGAGCTCTCTGAACCCCATCCTTTTGGTTTTTTATGGAGGCTTCGTTTCATACTCAGGATTGATTAAATCATTGGCCACTGGAGAACGATTCAACCTCCAGCCTCTCTTCCCTCCCCAGAGGTCAGGAGGGTGGGAGTAAAAGTTACAACCCTCTAATCACATGGTTTGTTCTCCTAGCAGCTAACCTTTATCCTTAGGTGTTTTCCAAAATTCACCTCTTTAACATAACAAGAGACACCTTAATGCTCTTATCACTTAGGAAATTCCAAGGGTTTTAGGAGCTCAGTGGGGACAAAGACCAAATATATATTCCTTATTATAAATCACAATATCACACCACCATACAGGATACACCCAAGAAATAGACACAGAGAGTAACAGACAGGGTCCTATTTATATAGAGTGATTAGTGTTACAGTAAAGATAACAGTAAAATGGAATCACAGACACCAAGCACTTGGTACATAAAAGGCATTCAATACACAGTAGGTTTATTATAACATTGCTACAGAACAAGATATGGAGAATATTCTGAAATACAAGTAGGTAGGATTTGAAATTTAAAGGAATAGCAGGCTAGATGTTTTCAAAAATTCGCCTAAAAGATACCTAGAAAAACTGGATAAAATACAACAGTCATCCTTTCTAATGTATAGCTGAGCTCATTCAAAAAAAAAAAGAAGAAAGTAAGAGAAATTCCCAAGGGTCAAGGGCCAAGGGCCAAGACTAAAGAGCAAGCTGTAGCCCACAGTCTAGACTGACACCAACAGTGCAGTTGGCCTCAAAGTGATTGCCAGTTTCCATTATCTTTTAAAGGCTTGGGGTTTAATGGCTGCCTGGGGACAGGAAACAAGGCTTTGAACTTGCAAAGGTAGAACTTTTAAATTGAAGCCCCACATAAAGAGTTCACCCTCAGTAAAAAAAAAAAAAAAAAAAAAAAAGAAGGCTAGGAAAAGGCTGTCTGCCCACCAACAAAGAGGGAACACAAGGAGATTTGTCTGTCTTGGTGCAGATTCAAGGTGTTTCAAAATCTTCCCTGAGATTCATAACTACAGGCTTACTCACATGCATTCGGGATTAAAATTCAGTCTCTGATCAGTTTTGGAAACTCCAAAGCAAGAAATTAGCACATAAAATCCCAGCAAACATGACCTCACAATCCAAAATTACAAAACACACCAGAAAACAAACAACCATGAGCCAAAGTCAGCAGAAATAAGAAATTAGGCCCTCAAGGTCTTCAGCTATTGGAAATATCACATAGAGAGTAAGAAATTAGAATGCACAAAAGAAGCATGGTGAACCAAAAGTAAAAATCTGGAAAAGATAACACTGATGATGGAGTACAACACATACAAAAAAATTAATTGGAAATAAAAATTAAACTGGAAAAAAATATGGGGGGAAGGGGTCACTATAAAATATAAAAGAATTATCTGAAGGATGTCTGAGATTTAGGCAGATGTCCTAAACTGTCTCTAACAGAACGGAATGTATATATCACACACTTTAGAAAGGTTCAGGACTGAAAACAAACCGTTGGAATAATCTCTTCGTCAGTGAAATGAAGACTCCTGTGCATATAAAATATAATATAATATAATATAATATAATATAATATAATATAATATAATATAGGATGCCCGAGGAGATCTTAGCCTTTCATTAGAATTACCTTATTTAGAAATGAAACAGCTATTCATTTTCAATTTCAATCAAGGATAATTTTTACAAGCAGCCTCTCTTAGAGAAATAGCTTCACAAAATTGGTATCTTGTTATTTGATGTCTGTGTAAATCAAGGGTTGATTTAGAGTGTCCAAAAGTTGTAAAAGAGGTGGATGTGTCTATACAGGGGGTTCTGTCATTTCCTTCTCCACTTAACATCTTCTTAGAAAGTGGTCTTGCACGTCTGTTCCCAGGCCAGTCTGAGCAGAGGAACAGGAGCAAATGAGAAGCAGCAGGACTGCGAGAAGAGCAAGGACGGAGTCAGCACTTGTGCTATGGAGTATGAATAACACAGGTCTTCTCCAGGCATCTGATGGAGCCATAGAAAGTACCTGGGCTGGAGTCATCCGACTAGAACAGCACCCAAGGGAGCCATGTGCCCAGACAGTGGCCCCACAGCAAGAGGAGTTCAAGAGAAGAGGCTGATCTGGAACCAGAGAGCCCACATGAAGGAACTTTTAGCAGTGGGGAGCTCCGTCAGAAAGCCAGCATTTGCACGCTGCTAGGAGGGCATCGTCTGCCATCAGCCTTACCAGAAAAGCGGCAAGACAGTGGCAATCACTTAGAGAAGAGGTGTTTGTCCTCCCCCTGATCCCTTCCCCATGCTCTAGACAGAAGAGTAACAAGTCTGACTCGCACTGGGGGAGAGTTTTGAATCAGATATGAAATTGAAGGTTTTAACTGGACTAGACTGTTTTAATATCGGAAAGTGACCAGAAGTAATGGGACCTGCCCAAGGTGTGGTTAGGAGGTTGGAAAGTGAAATTTGGCATAGAACTGTTAAAAATGGTTTATACCCCACTTTATTCCACATCTCAGTAACACAATTTTGTAAAAAGCAGAGAGAACAATACAGCAGTCAATTTTCAATCCCTCAGTCAAATAGTAGACCTGCATCAGGAAAGCCAGTTTTACTTGTGGATTAAAGTTTGCAATCTATCTAGAGGGATGGGGTGTGCGGGCACAAAATGTTAATGCAAAATACTTCTCACAGCGACAAAGGATTGAGAGCTGAGTGGCACAGACTATGAGTTGAGAGAAGGAAAAGCACTGTATGCTGCCCAGTGAGGTTCATGGACAACAAAGGACCTAAGCTGTGCCTTGAGAGATGGCTATAATTTGCATTGATCCAGAGATGTGGGGAGGATTTTGCAGGAGGAAGGGGCAGCATGAGCAAAGGTGCGGAGGTAAAAGTCCAGGCACCATAGTCTACCTGGCCACTATAGGATTCATGTGAGGGAGCAATGGGACATAAGTTTGGAGGAGTTCAAGGTCAGATTTCAGAAGCTATGACATATCAGCCAAAGGAATTTGCATTTGATTAGATAAATACTAAGAAACCAGTAGAGGGGCTGGCCTGGTGGCGTAGTGGTTGGTTTTGTGCACTCTGCTTCAGTGGGTTTGCGGGTTTGGATCCCAGGCGTGGAAATACACACCGCTCATCAAGCCATGCTGTGGCTGCATCCTACATACAAAACAGAGGAAGACTGGCACAGATGTTAGCTCAGGGACAGCCTTCCTCAAGCAAAAGGAGGAAGATTGGTAACAGATGTTAGCTCAGGGCCAAGTTTCCCCGCCAAAAAAAGAAACCATTAGAGGTTTTGTGCAAAGGCTTTTGAGATGATTGTCAAAGGAAGCATTTACAAAGGAAAGAAAACATTTATTTTCCAAGAGGCCAAGAGAGTCAGACTTCAGAAGAACTGGTTGGCCAAAGTATTTAAATTTAAAAGATACAAAATTACCCAGGTTACTATATTTACATTAGTCTGTTTGTGAAGAAAAAACAGTAGCTTTCTCACATGATTATCATATTGAAAAGGTCACGATGTATCTTCAGACACCAACATGGTAAGTATCAGGTATAAAACGGTTTACAGGAACTATTCAAGGTTTTGCTGTGGTAGGGACAAAACTCAGTCAAGGTGACCTTGTTATTTTGGGTTTATGGCAAAGAGTTACATATTTTCTCTGATTATCACATATGAAGCGCTTAACGCTATTGGAAGCAGGGGAAGGTGTCATTTCTGCTTCTAGATGATCAAAGTGGAATCTGGAGCTGATAAATTTGGCACTGGTGTTCAGAATAGATTGTTGAGATGAGCAGAAGGCTATGTAGGTCTGAGCTGCGTATGTTTGCCAGCTTCACAAAGAAACTGAGGCAGAGGGGTTGACTGACCTGCTCAATAACATATTGCACAATGCAGCTGGACCACAGGATGAAATTGATAGTACCACTCTCAGCCCCACTTGTCCAGCCCTTCTGATTAGCCTGCAGAAACATTTTCCTTCTCTTTCAATAACTACCCATGAATTAATTCAAGTGTGGGAGTGTTTGGGAGTTAGTATCAATAAGACAAACGATACAAGCTTCACCAGCAGCGCCCATCATTCAATTATTCATAATTAGGCAGTGCTAAACCAAGGCAGAACCATTCTGCAAGATCCTGGATGCCTCCCTGGATACATCAGCATTATTGTCAGAGCATCTGCCTCCTTTATTGCTAATTCCAAAACATATGATTCACCTCTCATATTATTGTATTGTGGGATTTTCCCCCTTGAACCTGGAACGTGCGATTGGTATCCTGTTATTATGGTTTTCATCTGGCCAAGGAAGGAGCAATGGAAGTTACAATATGCCTCAGTGGTATCATACTGATTCAGACATTAAGAGATTCCCTTTATTTCTGCTACCTGGCTCCATCTGCTTCTGTGCTGACGGAAGGAAGCTCTTTCTAAAATCTTGACTGTATTTGTTTGGTCTTTGCTACACAATGGACTTTCTGTTATTCAGTAGTTGTGAAGCATAAAAAAGTATGATATTTCTCTATAAAATGATCTATAAAGCAGAGAATTATTTCCATATATGTTATGTGACAAACAAATGGCAAGCAATAGGACATATTGGAGAATATGAGGAAGCCATTTGGTGTAAACTTAATTTGGCCTGACTTTGTTTTTCCAAAAGGACCTGACATGCTGTTGAGCAAGTATTGTATATCTGCTTTAAGCGTTTGCTATGTCCCAAAGGCAAGAACAAATGGCCTTAAGATAAAGATGCAGGGCCGGCCCCTGTGGCCGAGTGGTTAAGTTCGCACACTCTGCTGCTGCAGCCCAGGGTTTTGCCAATCTGGATCCTGGGCGCGGACATGGCACCACTCGTCAGGCCATGTTGAGGCAGCGTCCCACATGCCACAACTAGAAGGACCTGCAGCTAAGATATACAACTATGTACCGGGGGGATTTGGGGAGATAAAGCAGACAAAAAAAACATTAGCCACAGTTGTGAGCTCAGGTGCCAATTTAAAAAAAAAAAAAGACAAAGATGCAACTTCCCCCACATTGGCATTCCTTAAAGACAAGCATCTCTCCCTACGCTAGGAATTGATTGATGCACCCACCCTGTGACCACCCAGCTCAAGACAACAAACAGGCTACCTGCTGTGTCCACTGAGACAGTGGACCTGTCCATCAATCACTGTGCCGATAGGGCAATCTCGTGACTATTGTAAAAGGGACATTTCAATCATATGTGAAACATGCTCTTTGACGGAATGTAAACACTCTATACACCACCACTTCTTTGGTGCCCTTCCTTCCTTGAGGAAGGAAGGCCCTGGACTAAGCTAGTCCTCAGATCTGGCTCATAATAAACTCACCTCAATTTTTATTTAAAGATTCGTTATAGATTATTTTCATCAACAAAAGATACAAAATTCAGAGCTTCCCAGGTCTTCATTTGTGTCACAAGATTTTTTTTTTTAGTGACTATATATTGTTTTTGAGTTCATAGTAGTTTACATCATTGTGCAATTTCAGTTGTACATTATTTCTTGTCTGTCACCACATAAGTGCTCCCCTCATCCCCTGTGCCCACCCCCATCCCCCCTTCCCCTGGTAACCACTGAACTGTTTTCTTTGTCTATGTGTTTTTTTCATATTCCACATATGAGTGAAATCATCTGGCGTTTGTCTTTCTCAGTCTGGCTTATTTCGCTTAGCATAATTCCCTCCAGGTCCATCCATGTTGTTGCAAATGGGATGAATTTGTCCTTTATTCTGGCTGAGTAGTATTCCATTGTGTATATATACCACATCTTCTTTATCCAATCATCAGTCAATGGGCACTTGGATTGTTTCCATGTCTTGGCTATTGTGAATAGTGCTGCAATGAACACAGGGATGCATATGTTACTTTGGATTGTTGATTTCAAGTCGTTTGGGTAGATACCCAGTAGTGGGATAGCTGGGTCATGTGGTAGTTCTATTTTTAGTTTTTTCAGGAATTCCATACTGTTTGCCATAGTGGCTGCACCAGTTTGCATTCCCACCAACAGTGTATGAGGGTTCCCTTCTCTCCACATCCTCTCCAACATTTGTTATTTTTAGTCTTAGTGATTATCGCCATTTTAACAGGCATAAGGTGGTCTCTTAGTGTAGTTTTGATTTGCATTTCCCTGATGATTAGTGATGTTGAAAATCTTTTCATGTGTTTATTGGCCACCTGTATATCTTCTTTGGAAAAATGTCTGTTCATATCCTCTGCCCATTTTTTGATTGAGCTGTTTGTTTTTTTTGTTGTTGTTCAGTTGTGTGAGTTCCTTATATATTATAGATATTAACCCCTTGTCAGATATATGATTTGCAAAAATTTTCTCCCAATTGATGTGTTGTCTTTTAGTTTTGATCCTAGTTTCTTTTGCCTTGCAGAAGCTCATTAGTTGGATGAACTCCCACTTGCTTATTTTTTCTTTCATTTCCCTTGTCTAAGAAGACATGGTGTTCGAAAAGATCCTTTGAAGTTCAATGTCAAAGAATGTACTATCTATATTATCTTCCAGGAGTTTTATGGTTTCAGGACTTATCTTCAAGTCTATGATCTATTTTGAGTTTATTTTTGTGTATGGCATGAGATAATGGTCTATTTTCATTCTTTTGCATGTGGCTGCACAGTTTTCCCAGCATCATTTATTGAAGAGACTGTCTTTTCTCCATTGTACATTCTTGGCACCTTTGTCGAAGATTAGCTGTCCATAAATGTGTGGTTTTATTTCTGGGCTTTCAGTTGTGTTCCATTGATCTGTGTGCCTGTTTTTGTGCCAGTACCATGCTGTTTTGATCACTAGGGCTTTGTAGTACATTTTGAAGTCAGGGATTGTGATGCCTCCAGCTTTGTTCTTTTTTCTCGGGATTGCTTTAGCAATTTGGGGTCTTTGGTTGCCCCATGTGAATTTTAAGATTCTTTGTTCTATTTCTGTGAAGAATGTCATTGGGATTCTGATTGGGATTGCATTGAATCTGTAGATTGCTTTGGGTAGTATGGACATTTTAACCATGCTTATTCTTCCAATCTGTGTGCATGGCATCTCTTTCCTTCTCTTTATGTTATAATTTCTTTCTTTCAATAATGTCTTATAGTTTTCATTGTATAAGTCCTTCACCTCCTTAGTTAAGTTTATTCCTAGGTATTTTATTCTTTTTGTTGCGATTGTAAATGGAATTGTATATTTGAGTTCTCTTTCTGTAAGTTTGTGATTAGAGTACAGAAATGCAACTGATTTTGGTAAGTTGATTTTGTACCCCGCAACTTTACTGTAGTTGTTAATTATTTCTAATTGTTGTCCGATGGATTCCTTAGGGTTCTCTATATATAAGATCATGTCATCTGCAAACAGCGAGTGTTTCAGTTCTTCACTCCCTATTTAGATTCCTTTTATTCCTTTCACTTGCCTAATTGTTCTGGCCAAAACCTCCAGTACTATGTTGAATAAGAATGGTGATAGTGGGAATCCTTGTCTTGTTCCTGTTCTCAGAGGGATGGCTTTCAATTTTCCCCATTGAGTATGATCTTGGCTGTGGGTTTGTCATTATGTGGAGGTAATTTCCTTCTATCCCTATTTTATTAAGAATTTTTATCATAAATGGCTGTTGGATCTTGACAAATGCTTTCTCTGTGTCTATTGAGATGATCATGTGGTTTTTATTACTCATTTTGTTAATGTGGTGTATCACATTGATTGATTTGCAGATGTTGAACCATCCCTGTGTCCCAGGTATAAATCCCAACTGATCATAATGTACGATCTTTTTCATGTATTGCTATATTCAGATTGCCAATATTTTGTTGAGGATTTTTGTATCTATGTTCATCAGCAATATTGGCCTGTAGTTTTCCTTTTTCGTGTTGTCCTTGTCAGGCTTTGGTATCAGAGTGATGCTGGCCTTATAGAATGTTTTAGGAAGCATTCTAACTTCTCTAACTTTTTGGAATAGCTTGAGAAGGATAGGTATTAAGTCCTCTCTGAAAGTTTGATAGAATTCCCCAGGGAATTCTGGGTCCTGAGCTTTTATTCTTTGGGATGTTTTTGATTACTGTTTCAATCTCTTTACTTGTGATTTGTTTATTCAGATTATCTGTTTCTTCTTGATTCAGCTTTGGGAGGTTATAAAAGTCTAAGAATTTATCCATTCCCTCTAGATTGTCCATTTTGTTGTCATACAGGTTTTCATAGTATTCTCCTACAATCCATTGTATTTCTGTGGTATCTGTTGTTATTTCTCCTCTTTCATTTCTAATTTTATTTATCTGAGCTTTCTCTCTTTTTTTCTTTATAAGTCTGGCTAAGAGTTTGTCAATTTTATTTATCTTCTCAAAGAACCAGCTCTTTATTTCATTGATACTTTCTGCTGCCTTTTTTGTTTCGATAGCATTTATTTCTGCTCTGATTTTCATTATTTCCCTCCTTCTGCCGACTTTGGGCTTTGTTTGCTCTTTTTCTAACTCACTTAGGTGTAGTTTGAGATTACTTAGTTAGGATTTTTCTTGTTTGTTAAGGTGAGCCTGTATTATGATGAAAGTCCCTCTTAATACAGCTTTTGCTGCATCCCATATGAATTGGTATGGTAGGTTTTCGTTTTCATGTGTCTCCAGATTTTTTTTTATTTCTCATTTAATTTCTCCAATGATCCATTGCTTGTTCAATAGCAAGTTGTTTAGTCTCCACATCTTTGTCCCTTTCTCAGCTTTTTTCTTGTAATTAATTTCTAGCTTTATAGCATTGTGATCAGAAAAGATGCTTGTTATTACTTCAATCTTCTTAAACTTATTGAGGCTTGCATTGTTTCCCAACATATGGCCTATCCTTGAGAATGTTCCGTGCACACTGAGAAGAATGTGTATTCTGCTGTGTTTGGATGGAGTGTTCTCTATATGTCTATTAAGTCCAACTGGTCTAGCTTTTCATTTAATTCCATTGTTTCTTTGTTGATTTTCTGTCTGGATGGTCTATCCATTGATGTGAGTGGAGTGTTGACGTCCCCCAATATTATTGCGTTATTATTAATATCTTCTTTTAGGTTTGTTAACAGTTACTTTAAGTACTTTGATGTTCCTATGTTGGGTGCATAGATATTTATAAGTGTTATTTCTTCTTGAATGAATGTCCCTTTGATCATTATATACTGCCTCTTGTTGTCTCTCTTTACCTGTCTTATCTTGAAGTCTACTTTGTCTGATAGAAGTATTGCAACACCTGCTTTCTTGTTTGCCATTGGCTTGGAGTATCTTCTTCCATCCTTTCACTCTGAGCCTGTGTTTTTGTCATTGGAGCTGAGATGTATTTCCTGGAGGCAGCATATTGTTGGGTCTTGTTCTTTAATCCATCTTGCCACTCTTTGTCTTTTTATTGGAGAATTCAATCCATTTATGTTTAGGTTGATTATTGGTATATGGGGGCTTAATCCTGCCATTTTATCACTCATTTTCTGGTTCTCCTGCATTTCCTTTGTTTCTCACTCTGTGTATTTTGTTCTACCAGTTGAGTTATGTAGTTTTTTATCTTGTGTTTCTTTGTTTTCTCCTTATTTATTATTTGTGTCTCTGTTCTGCTTTTTTGTTTACTGATTACCCTGAGGTTTGTATTCAAAATCTCATGGATAAGACAGTCCCTTTTCTGATGGCCTCTTATTTCCTTAGACTAAACTGATTCAGTCCCTTACCTCTTCCCTTCCTAAGTTGTTTTTCTCACATCTTATTCCGTCTTGTGTTATGAGTTTGTGGTTAAAATGACAAGATTGTCTTTGTTTTTGGCGTTTTCCTTCTCTTTGTCTTTATTGCTATACTTGAGTATTTGCTATCCTGCTCTGATTCTGTCTACCTATTTATCTCCTTACTCCATGCTTTGTAACCCCTTTCTCTCTCTCACTCTTTTTTTTCAGGTATGAGGGCCTTCTTGAGGATTTCTTCTTGGGGTGGGGGGGTCTCATGGCTACAAACTTCCTTAGCTTATGTTTGTCTGGGAAAGTTTTTATTTCTTCATCATATCTGAAGGATAATTTTGCTTAGATAAAGTATTCCTTGGCTGGAAGTTTTTGTCCTTCAAAGATTTGAATATGTCATTCCAGTCTCTCCTGGCCTGTAAGGTTTCTGCAGATAAATATGCTGAAAGACTGATAGGGGTTTCTTTGTAGGTTATTTTCTTCTGCCTTGCTGCCCTTAGTATTCTTTCTTTGTCATTCACTTTTGCCCGTTTCACTACCATATGCCTTGCAGTAGGTCTTTTTACATTGACATATTTAGGAGATCTGGTAGCTTCTTCCATATGGATTTCCATCTTTTTCCCTAGGTTTGGGAAGTTCACTGCTATTATTTGTTTGAACAAGCCTTCTGCTCCATTCTCCTTCTCTTCTACTTCTTGAATATCTATAATTCTTATGTTGTATTTCCTATTTAAGTTGGATATTTCTTGGAGACTTTCTTCATTTCTTTTTAGTCTTAGTTCTCACTCCTCCTCTATCTGGAGCATTTCAACACATCTACCTTAGGTTGTGCTGATATACTCCTCTATGACATCTGCTTGAGCCTTCAGGGAATCCATATTTTGTTTTATTTCTTGCATTGTCTCTTTCACCTCTAATATTTCTGATTGATTCTTCTTTATAGTGGCAATCTCTTTTGTGAAGTAGCTCCTGAATTTGTTGACTTGTTTCCCTACATTCTCTTTTAACTTGAGTTTTTTGATGATAGCTATTTTGAATTCTTTGTCCTTTAGATTTAATATTTCTGTGTCCTCAGGGCTTATTTCTGGGTACTTGTCATTTTCTCTCTGGTCTGGAAGGCTAATATGATGTTCAATATTGCTAGAGGGAGTGGCTCTGTTTTTTAACATCCTGGCGTGATTTGGTCACAGTTACTGCCTATTGCCACTGGGTGGTGGGTCAAGAGCCATGTATTCTGAGCCCTCTGCCTTCAGCCCATATCCTAGGTGAGGGAGCAGGGCTGGGTGGGTGGGTGGAGGGGCACTTTCTCCTGCGTGCTCTCGGGGTTTTCTTGCTCTGCTCTCGCTATCTGCTCTCCTGGGGTGTTGGCTTGATAAGGTCACCCCCCCCCCCCACGAAAGCTCTCGCCCTGGTAGAGGGCTTTCCTCCAGGCTGCAAGGGCCCTCAGGGATCCTTGATGTTACAAACAAACATCCCCTCCCCCATTCCTTCCCTCTTGGAAGCCACCTGTAGTCCAGGATTGCAGTTTTTAGGGGAGGGAGCGAAGTTTTCTCTTACCCCGTTCCACCTCCTCCTCCCAGGGCTCCAGCCTCTCCACCCTCTGACGTTTTTTCTGTTGTGTTTTGATGTCCTTTGTTGGAGTATGAATGTCCTTTTCATTGTATATTGGAGGGGAGAGTTTACTGGGGAAGCTCACTCTGTCGTGATGCTGACTTCACTCCTCACAAGATTTTTTTTAACAAAATGCTGACTGCGATTTTTCTGTTATCCTGATATTCCTGTTAATTTAGTCACTCTTTGTCCTGATCTAACACACATGGGGCCATCTGCCAAAATAGACACATAGCTGCATACTTTGCAATTACAGTTATGTCTGTGAGCACATGTATAAAACTGCATTTGGGCAGTGAAAGTCAGTGGTGGAGGTAGGAGAGGAAGAGAGAAGGATAAATTATAGATGTTTTGTCATGGGAGTAAAAAGACTTTTTGTTGGGGCCAGCCCGGTAGCGCAGCGGTTAAGTTCACACATTCCGCTTCTCAGCGGTCTGGGGTTCACCGTTTTGGATTCTGGGTGTGGATATGGCAGCAGTTGGCAAAAGCTATGCTGTGGTAGGTGTCCCACATATAAAGTAGAGGAAGATGGGCACGGATGTTAGCTCAGGGCCAATCTTTCTCAGCAAAAAGAGGAGGAATTGGCAGTAGTTAGCTCAGGGCTAATCTTCCTCAAAAAAAAAAAAAGGCCTTTTGGTTGGTTTTTTTTTCCTTATATAAAATAAGTTTTTACTATTCTTTGAAATTATAATAAACATGATTATGTCACAAGTAATATCTGAACAGGATTGATAATACTTCAAAGATGTTTTGTTCATCGGCTGACCTCTTAATAATTTAATTTTTAAAAACTAAATTGTAAATTAGTACAATGCAAATTAAAGTACAGATAAAACTTTCCCTTGAAAAGTAATATTTGTGAGGAAAGCTTGTCCTTGGAATTTTTGTCTTTTCCCCACTGGTGGCAATTTTCACCTAAACTAGGTTTTCTGGCATTTTATTGAGAAGCATTGTGTTATCTAATTGGGTGGTAACACAAAGGCAGGAGGGACCCTCTACTCAAACTGGATTCTGGAATGGGAAGCTGAAAGTGTGTCAATCGCTATGGCCTAACACATATACCATAAAATTTAACATCTTAACCATTTTTAAGTGTAGAGTTCCATAATATCAAGCACATTCATGTTGCTATGCAACTGAACTCCAGAACTATTTTCATCTTTCAAAACCAAAACTCTATACCCTCTGGGGGATCAGAATTGGCCACCCCAAAATGTGTCTCTTTGCCTTGATTATTTTTAAGTACAAAAGACTCTGAAAGAAATTTTGACCTCCCCCAATAACTGCCTAAAAGAATTTAAGTTTTTCTAAGTCTAAGTCATCTTTGACACTTCTATTGAGCCTTTCATTTATTTTCATATTTTTAATTTCCAAGAATAGTTTTTTTTTTTTTTTTTTGAGGAAGATCAGCCCTGAGCTAACATCTGCTGTCGATTAATCCTCCTCTGAAATATTACAGACTGTGGGGGTTTTTTAAGGGAGAGAAACAGAATAATTATAAATTTTCAGACTTTTGATCACCTTCACATTTCTTCGTTGATTCTTTTCTCAATCTTGGCAAAATAGATATATAAATCTTAATTTTACAAAGGGAGAGACTGACACACAGGGCAAAGGAGAGTCAATTAAATAATTTATAGTAAAAATGTTATATTTAGTGTTTTTCCAAAACCATTCCAAACAAAGATCAAAGATATTTGTGAACATATACAAGTTCTATATACATTTGGTCAGTCTTGGGTGGGAACGTGGTTATCAGGGTTTTTGTTTGCTTTTGCAGGGTATTTATAGAAATATTATAAATTAATTTTACGGATGATATTTTGGTACAAAAAAGTTTGCAAATGATCAGCAGACTTGACAATGCTTTAAAAATGAACATTTTATCAAGTGAATCTGTAGTGTGCAGCATATAATTACAGAGCTGTGGTTATGATGTTAAACTATCAAAAGGAAAAGTATGAGATAAATTGGCCTCCTGGAGCATGAGGGTAGTGAAAAGCACATTATAGCACCCTAATAAATTGCCCATCTCAAAGGAACTCCAATAGTACTAACAAAAACCAAGAGCGTCCCTTTAGAAATGAAAATTAAATAATTCATTCAGTAGTTAACTACATTTTCCCCCAAAAGACAATATAGTCATAGAAAAAGGAAGAATAACAACAACAACAAAGCAAAAGGATGCATATTTGTTGCTTTGGGTTCAAGAAAAAGAGCACTAAATTCTAAGGTGCTTTGCCTTAGGCAAATATCATACCATGTCTATCTCTCAGTTTCTTATCTATAAAGTGGGGATTGTACTATCTAACTCCTAGGATTGTCATAAAGATTGCATGAGCTAATAAATATAAAGCAAAAGGCATCATACTTAGTGCTCAATATTAGGAAAGGCTTAGGTCCTTTAATAAACTCATCTGTGGGGTAGAGTAAGGAGCTTTCTGGAAGCAGATATAGCTTAAAACAGCCAGAGTTTAGCTAAATGAGTCTTTTGCATGTAATTAAGGGTGCTAAAAATGTACAGATGGTAAAATGAGAAGCACAGATAGAAAAGTGAATTAAAACTCCTTCTGTTAAAAACAACAAATTGCTGAATTAAGCGTAGTTAACTGAAGTCACATATTTACCTTTGCTTCTTCACTAAACTCCACTAAAATGATAATAAAACAGGAGAGGCACAAACCCAGACAGTCAACGAAAGCAGGAAAGGAGATGAAAGCAGCAACAAAAATCTGCAAGGTGGAATGCAAATGAAGAAGGAGTTACTGACCATTCAAAGGTAAGCAGGCAATGGGGAAAGCCCAGAAATAAGCCACTTAAATCAAAGAACCATGGAGAGATACCAGGAATTGGAGGACAGCGTGCTGCTGAAAGCAGAGACCTGGTAGACTCAACGAATGGGAGTTAACTAAAGCTACCACTCCCCCAGGCCGCCTCCCCGCCCCCACCCCGACCCCCGTGCCTCCGTACAATGCCGTTCCTCCGCTATGGCAGAAGTCTGGAATTTAACTGGCTAGAGAGTTTGAACAAAAAGACCCTGAATTTGGGTACATCAGGCTCAACTGAAAGTAAGGGGCATTTTACCAAAAAAAGAGAGGGGATGAATTAAGTGAAAGGCAACAGCCCCCTTGCCCTACTTAGATCCCCCAATATTGCAGTCAGGCTCAAACCCCATAAATGAGGGTTCTTTTCTAAGGAATCTGACCAGCCCAAGAAAAAAGACCTATAGCTACTGAGAGGATCAGGAGTTCCCAATAAAACAGCACCCATTACCCTCGAGTCAAGCCAGGGTGGTCAATCCCAGCCATGCGCAGGGCTTCCCCGCAGCTGTTAGGTTCCTCAGTGATAAACAGGAAGATAGTCAAACATCACCAGACATTAGAAAGATTCAACCTAACATGAAAGACAGACCAAAACAAAGAATTAAAAAGGAACTTTGAGATAATGCAAAATCTCTAGAGAAAAGAGTGCATCTTTGAAACAAGACCAAGATGCTATTATAAACGAATATTCAGAGAGCAAAAAACCATTCTTGGAGGGGCCCACCCAGTGGCGGAGCGGTTAAGTGCGCACATTCCACTTCAGCGGCCTGGGGTTCTCAGTGGCGATCTCAGGTGTGGACATGGCACTGCTTGGCACGCCATGCTGTGGCAGGCATCCCATATATAAAGTAGAAGAAGATGGGCACGGATGTTAGCTCAGGGCCAGTCTTCCTCAGCAAAAAGAGGAGGATTAATAGGCAGCAGATGTTAGGTCAGGGCTGATCTTCCTCAAAAAAAAAAAAGGTATTCTTGGAAATTAAAAATATGAAAATAAATGAAAAACTCAATAGAAGTGTCAAAGATGACTTAGACTTATAAAAATTAGGCGAGAAATGACAATATTATTAGAGAACTACTCCAGGCCATACCATAGCTGAAAAATAGGTGTTCCAAAAAGAGAGAAAAAGGCACGAAGAAAGTTTTCAAGGCAATGTCCTTCAAGAAATGAAGGACCAAATGTCCAAATGAAAATATTTATTAAGTACCCAGCATACTGAAGGGAAAAAGACTCATCATCAAATTTCAGAACTCTAAGAAGAATTCCCAGCACAATGAAGAAAAAAAGAAAGGTGAAAAAAATGAAGAAAAGATCTTACTAGTTTTAAGAAAGAAAATCAGGCCACATGCAGGAGCTCAAGAATCACAGTTCCATCAGAATATCAACAACATTAACTTTATATGTCAACTTGACTGGGCCAAGGGGTCCCCAGATTAAACATTATTTCTGGGTGTGTTTGTGAGTGTGCTTCCGGATGAGATTAGCATTTGAATTGGTGGGCTCACTAAAGGGGATTGCCACCCCTCAACGTCAGTGGGCATCGTCCAATCCACTGAGTTCCCAAATGGAACAAAAGGTGGAGAAAGGAGGAGTTTGCCCCTTTTTTCCCTGCCTTATTGCTTGAGCTGGGACATCTCATCTTCTCTTGCACGTGGACTGGTATTTTCTCCCCCAGCTTTGTTGAGGTACAAATGACAAAAATTGTATGTATTTAAGGTGTACACCATGATGTTTTGATACACATATACACTGTGAAATGATTACTACACTCAAGCTAATTAGTATATCCATCACATCACATAGTTATCATTTCATGTGTGTATGTGGTGAGAACACTTACGATGTACTCTCAGCAAATTTCAAGTATACAATACAGTATCATTACTCTAGTCAGCCTGCTGTACATTGCTGCCCCAGAATTTATTCATCTCGTGACTGAGACTCTGTACTCTCTTACCAACATCTCCCCATTTTTCCACCCTCCAGCCTCTAGTAACCACCATTCTACTCTCTGCTCTGAGTTCAACTGTTTTAGATTCCTCATATAAGTGAGATCATATAGTATTTGTCTTTCTGTGTCTGGCTCATTTCTCTTAGCATGATATCCTCCAGATTCATACATGTGGTTGTAAATGGCAGGATTTCCTTCCTTTTATAAGACCGAATAACAGTCCATTGTATATATAGGCGTACCTCAAAGATGTGGGTTCGATTCTCAACCAATGCAAAAAAGCAAATTTTGCAATAAAATGAGTCATCACATGAACTTTTTGGTTTCCCAGTGCATATAAAAGTTTTGTTTACACTGTACTGTAGTCTGTTAAGTGTGCAATAGCATGTTGTCCAAAAAACAATGTACATACCTTAATTAAAAAATACTTTATTGCTAAAGAATGCTAACCATCCTCTGAGCCTTCAGCAAGTCGTAATCTTTTTGCTGGTGGAGGGTCTTATAAAAAACATGGTATCTGTGAAATGCAATCAAATGAGGTATCCCTGTGTGTTTTTATCCATTCATCCATCCACAGATATTTAGCTTGTTTCCACGTCTTGGCTATTGTGAATAATGTTGCAATGAACATGGGAATGCAAGTATCTCTTTGAAATAATGATTCCATTTCAGACTGGGATTTACACCATCAGCTTCCCTGGTTCTCAGGCCTTTGGACTCGGCCTGAATTACACCACCAACTTTCCTGGGTCTCCAGCTTGCAGACAGCTGATCGTAGGACTTCTCAGCCTCCATAATTGTGTAAGCCAATTCCTCATTACATATATATATATGTACATGAACTTCTTGGTTTCCCAGTGCATATAAAAGTTTTGTAATGTATATATATATATACACATGTGTGTATATATGTATACATATTTGTTCTGTTTCTCTGGAGAACTCTAATACAAACAGTACTGGAAATTAAAAGACAATAGAACAATGTCTTGCAAATTTGAAAGGCAAATTGTCCAAATTAGAGTTCTATACCCAGCCAAATTATCCAACAGGTGAAGTGGAGAAAAAACACATTTTCAGACGTGCAAAGTATCTCAGTGATGGTTCTCCCTCAATATCTATTCTCCTCTTCTTTTTCTTCTTCAGTAGTAGACATAAATTTTATCCAGGCCCATGTGAAAATGTGTAAAAATATCCCAGCCTCCATTGCAGGTAGATATGTCTATATGACTAGGTTCTAGGCCAAAGGAATATAAGTAGAGGTAATTTGTGATACTCCCCAAAAGTTTTATTAAAAGCTGGGAGTAGGCCCTTTCTCGTCCATTTCTTCCTCTCTGCTACCTGGAAAGCGCACATGCTAGATGGAGCCAGAATGATGTTCTTGTACCACTGGTAGAAGAATGACACATTGGGAATGACAGAGAAGCAGGCTAGAAAGAGACTGTCCCAGATGATTGTGGAACCTCCTAATCAGCCTTGACAACCCACATTTTTGTGAGAGAGAAATAAGCTTCTGTCGTCTTTAACTCACCATCACTTTGGATTTCTGTCACTTGCAGCCAAATCTCATCCCAGGTAGTCCTACCTAATACACAAATTGATGAAGGTTTTCTTTGCAAGTTATTAAGTTCTAGAAATATGGATATATAACATGGTGTTTATTTATTGCATCATTTAAATCCTCTGAATACATCTGTTTACTTTTGGTCTTCTTTTTTTTCTTTTTTAAATTGGCACCTGAGCTAACAACTGTTGTCAACCTTCTTTTTTTCTTCTTCTTCTTCCCAAAGCCCCCCAGTACATAGTCGTATATTCTAGTTGTGAGTGCCTCTGGTTGTGCCATGTGGGACGCCACTTCAGTGTGGCCTCATGAGCTGTGCCATGGCTGTGCCCAGGATCTGAACTGGTGAAACCCTGGGCCACTGAAGTGGAGTGTGCAAACATAACCACTCAGCCACAGGGCCAGCCCCTATTTTTGGTATGCTTGATGTGCAAATTCTGAAAGACATGTAGTAAAGATTGACACTATGATGGTGGCTTAATCAATTCTTTATATTTCTGGGGGATTTTGCTATATGTAAACATCTTCCACAATGTTTGATACATACCAATTGTGTATTTTGGCAGACTACTATACAAAATTGTTAAAAAATATTTCTGTCCCATTTTATTTTTTTTGGTGAGGATGATTGGTCCTGAGCTAACACCTGATGCCAATCTTCCTCTTTTTGCTTGAATAAGATTGTTGCTGAACTAACATCTGTGCCAATCTTCCTCTATTTTGTATATGGGACGCCTCCACAGCATGGCTTGATTAGTGGTGTGTATGTCTGTGCCCAGGATCTGAAACTGTGAACCCCAGGCCACTGAAGTGGAACACATGAACTTAATCATTACACTACCAGGCTGGGCCTTCTGTCCCACTACAAACTTTCAATCTTTATTTTACTTTATCTGATAATATTATATTTGATTTCTCTGTTTTAATTTTTTTCTTGTCTGTCTCCATTGTCTTATTTTCCTTCTTCCTTTGTCACTTTACTTAGGTATTGCAGGATTAACCTGAGAGTTCTGAAGGCTGATTCTTTCAAGGGATGGTAGGCCTACCTGGGAAATTGCCTTTAGTGTCAACATTCAGAAATATGTGGGGATTATTTTGCTGCTGGTGAGTGGGCAGGCACATAGCTTGAGTCTCTAGAACAGTCAGGATGGGAGGAAATAGACAGAGGAGGGGAAAAGGAGGAGGTGAGAGGCTTGTGAGAATGGCAAGGTAAGACCTGGCAGGATCCTAACTCAGTGCAGCTCGTCATAGGCACAACGCTACGTCCCCATGGAAATCCCTGGGGGCTGAAAAGTCCATATTATCATCAGGAAGCTTGTGTCATCTCCTGCTTTGTGTAATTAAGTCCATAAGTTTTCATATAAACCTTTTCTATAAGGAAACATTATGTCCTCTAATGACATGGGCATTTTTTCCCATCAATTACATGATTATTTTTTGTTAAAGTCACCAGACATGTTTCTTGCAGAGAACATGAAGCTAGGTTTTTTAAACTAAACATAAGGATTTTGTTCTGTTTTTGTAATCACTTTTTTTAATAAAAATGATACATGCTTATTTGAAAGAATATCTAGCATGAAGAAGACTAGTAGGAGGAAAAGTAATAAAAAAAAAAAGGAGACAAGTTAACATTTATCGAGATCTCAGCATATGTCAAATATGATTTTAAGTACTTTCTGGGTATGAAGCCATCTAATTCTCACAATGGTTGTATGAGGTAGAACCATTAACGCACTCATTTCACAGATAAGGAAACTGAAAAACACATTAATTAAATTGCTCAAAATTACAGTTATTGAGAGGCAGAGATGCTATTCCAATCTCCCTCCCCCCCCCCCACCCCAATTCCTTAGCATCTCTTATACTTCTCTGCAAAAACAAGTTAAAATTATCATCACTTCAAATTTCACCATCTGGAAATAAGTGTTATTAACATCAGGTGAACATTGCTTCTCAGATCCTTCTTTACATATATACAGGTAGAAGGATAAGTAGAAATAGGGTTATACCAGGCATGTCATGAAGGAATGAAAGACTAAAAATGGACAAAAACTAAGAGGGTATCTTGCATCAAGGATGATGATTAATCTCATTCTGTGATAAAACTTTAAAGTAAATAAATAAATAAAAACTTTAAAACGAGGTTGGTATCACAACACATTTTTAAACTGCTGTTAACACTTCCTACAATCATGTTTCCACCTCCCAATTTTGTGGATTACATTATTATTGTCAAAGTCTATATTAGATTAGATTCTGGTATGTAATTGTAATACCCCCACTATTTCCAATTAGTCCCATAATTGAACGGATTCACTGTTCATCATAAATTCTTTTATCATGATGTCTCCACTGCTGACGTCCTTACGTTGACTCATCAGTTAACTGACTGCTTTAATTTATAAGTAGGCTTTTCAAGAACGCCTTAAGAGTTTGCAATTTTTTGAGTTCATGCATGTTTGAGAATATCTGTTTTTTTGCCTTTATATTTGAATGAGATCTTGTTTGATTAAAAATGTTAGTGTAGGGGCTGGCCTGGTGGCATAGTGGTTAACTTCACGTGCTCTGCTTTGGTGTCCCTAGGGTTCGCAGGTTTGGATCCCGGGTGTGGAACTAGCATTGCTGGTCAAGCCCCACTGTGGCTGCATCCCACATTAAAATAGAGGAAGATTAGTACAGATGTTAGTTGAGGGCCAATCTTCCTCACACACACAAAATAAATAAAAAATAAATAAAAATGTTAGCATCATTTTCTTTCATTCAAAACATCATAGACATTTTCTCAGTTTGTTGAATGTTGCTGTACAGAAGTCTAAAAATAGCTTGATTTTTTTTGTTATGAGCATGATTTGCTTTTTCTAACATTATCTGAAGAAATTTTAAATCTTTGAAATTTAACAATTTACCCAGACTGTATCTAGTTGTTAGTATTCAGAAACAGAATTTCCTGGAATAAGATGTGCTCTTTCAATCTGCTGATTAATTCCCTATTATAGTTTTCATTTCAAGGAAATTTTATTGTATCTTTAAATACCTTTTTCTTTCCTGTTCCATGTGTTCATGCACTATTTCTAGTCTGTGGTCCTTTCGGCTGTTTTCTCATTGTTATGGTCTGTCCTTTTTTTGGCAGCATTTGACTCATTGTGCTAAATCCTTCCTCAATGTCAGTGATTTAATTTTCAACTGTCTCTTCTGTTCCTTTCTAATTTATTTATCAGATTTTTAATGGTATCGCTTTGATCCTCAGCTTGTTTCTTAGGCCAATAACCTCTTTTTTAATCTCATTCTTTTATCATTTCATTTTGGAGGTTTACGTTAATGAATTCATGACCTTAATAAGTTGTTCCATAGTATGAAGCACGTGAGGGAAATTTGTTCCTTAGGGTATAATTTCTTTTAGGTTGGATTTTTTTTCCCCATAGTATTACCGCATAGTTACCATGCAACTTTTTGAATATCTTGCTCATTCTTGGACAGCTCCGTTGAGATCTATATACTGTGATAAAGTGTGGGTTAACTCTCATTCATCCAACAAGAATTTAGTGAACACTTCTATGTGTCAGGCATGTATCAGTGAATAAAATAGAAAAAAAAATCCGTTTACATTCTGGTGAATAGGGGGAGGGGGTTGTAGCCTGAGAAGAGAAAGATAAAATAATAAACATAGTAGATAAACATACTATATTACGTTAGAAGGTGATAAGCACTATGGAGGAAAAAATAGAGCGAAGTAAGGAGAATTGAGAGCACCAAGGTAGGGACAGGTGTGAACTGCAACTTTAGGTAGTCAGTGTAGGTGTTCCGGTTGTCTATTATCAGGTAACAAACTGCCCCAAAACTTTAGTGACTTCAAGCAACAATCATTCTATGATATCACATGATTTTGTGGGTCTGGAATTTGGGCAGGGCTTCTGTTTCACCTGGTGTCAAATGGAGTCACTCAGTGGTTTTCAACTGGTGGCAGGGTTGGGCTAGAGGACCCAACATGGCTTCACTGGTCCAAGAGGGTTCGAGATGACTTCCCTCACATGCCTGGATTCGGTAGGGATGGCCAGAAGCCTGGTCTCAGCTGGGACGCTCTTCTTCCTTATATAGTCTCAAGATGTCTCCAGGTGGTTTCTATAGCAAGGGAGTCAGACTTCTTACAAGGAAACTCAGGATTCTAAGAGTCCAAGGCGGAAGTTGCTAGTCTCAAAGATAAACCTGCCATAACCTTGCCAGCATTGGGCTTCGTTCATTAAAAAACAAGACAAAAAAACCCCACTTTCACTAGATTAGAAAAAAATTCTCCTCTTCTGGTTTAATTTTAATTTCTTTCACTATTGATGAGGGTGTACATTTTTTGGAATAGAATTTTATTTAATGTCTTCATAAATAAAATGGTCAGAGTTTAAACTCTTCTCCAAATGTATTAAAAAAAAAAAAAAAAACCCTCCAAGGTCAGCCCTGGCGGCCTAGTGGTTAAGTTCAGCGTGCTCCACTTTGACAGCCAGGGTTCAGTTCCTGGGCGTGGACCTACAACACTTGTCTATCAGTGGCCATGCTGTAAAGGTGGCTCACATACAAAAATAGGTAAGATTGGCAACAGATGTTAGCTCAGGGCAAATCTTCCTCAGCAAAAACAAAAAACCCCTCCATAACTTTATAAAATATCTTTCAATTAAAATTCATTGAACACATTTTGAGTGTCTACCATGTACAATCACAGCATTAGGTGACAGAGATACTACAGTAAAAACAGAAACGGTTTTCGCCTTCAGAGTTCACATTCTAGAGCTGCGCCATCCAACATGGTAGCCACAAGTGGCCACTGAACACTTGAAACATGGCAAGTTCAAATTGAGACATGTTATATGTGAAAAATACATGCTTAGTATGAAAAAAAGGTAATATCTCACTGACATTTTTATGTTGACTACATGTCCAGATGATAACATTTTGGATATATGGGGTTGAGTAAAATATATTGTAATTAATTTCAAGTGTGTTTTACTGCTTTTAATGCGGCTACTAGAAAATTTAAAATTATGTATGTGCTTGCATTATATTTCTGTTGGACAGAACTGTTTTAAAGGATTGACAACCTCTTATAACCAGTTAAGTGGCCCTATTAATATACTTCAAATGCTGAAGAACAGGAGGCAAAGCAAAGGTAAATCTGGGGGGCAATTTTTGTTAATTTTCACAAATACATTTTTAACTTGTTATTTATTAGTGTGTATTGCATAACTTGCACAAAAACTTTCATCCTTTTAACTAAAAAATTAAAATTATAACAATCTAACGTTTACTTTGACGCTTGAAGTACACTACAGTTTGTTTATTCGCAATTTAATGCTCCTAATTAAATCACACTTAACTAGAATAATGGGAAAAGTGGTTAATTATTACTTTTCCCTATCAAGTTAAAACTCATTACTTACACTTTCATTCTTCAGGAGTGTGTGTGTTAATCTCTACTTAAGCACACTACCATGAAATAATACGCCGCTGTAAAGAACGAGGTGGATCTAATGTATTGACAAGGAAAGATGTCATGATGTATTATGTGAAAAAAGGCAAGTTGCAGAAGACTGTGTAACGTGGGAGCCATTTTTAGAACCATACCTGTGTGTGTCTTGTATAGGTGTGCATAGCAAGACACTGGGAGGATACACAGCAAACGTTTTTAGTGGTGGATGGATAGGAAGGTCTTTTATTTTTTACTTCATATACTTTTAAGTCTTCTGTATTGTTTGAATTTTCGTTTCAACGAGGACATTCAGTAACTTAGAAAAAATATATTAAAAATGACGGATTGCTAATAAGTAATTAATACATTTTGCATCATGAATTTAAAATAACTTTTAAACTTTCCTTGGAAGCAATAATGTTTTCAGACCCTTTACGCTATGATTGTGACCAGAAAACCCACTGTATAAATAATAAAACATGTAAAACCGAAAACCATTAAATTATCACATTACAGAGACCTTTTAAAGCAAAATTACACCCTGGTACAGAAAAGGAGCTCTCCTCTAGATCTTTGATCCCCTTGGAAATTATAAGAAATACTTGGGCCAGTAAAATAATGTACGGTCCGTTGCCTATCCAACAGCTATCTCCCAAGCCCCCTGCCAGTCTACCCCACCAGCCTCGAGCAAAACATCAGTTTCCTCTGAGCAGCCATTCTTCAAGGGAGGCCATTTTTAAGTTCCTGGGCAAATCTTTTTGGTGATGAGCCAACTGTTAAGGAGTTGTATTCCCTTTGCAAAATGACTGCTTTAGACACAGACATTGCTACGGCCATGAGGGCAAGTGAAAGTTGAACATTCCTCTTATAAAAAAGGACATACATTTCTGCCTCTGGTTGTCATTTGTGACCTGGAATGTTGGCTGTCACTTTGGGGCCACATGGGGAGACGAAGCTCACATGATGAGAATGGTAACAGAAATACAGAAGGTACCTAGGTTCCTGAGGACATTATTCAGCTGCTGAATTAGCCAATCTAGAAAGTGCCCTCTGCCTAGACTCCTAGTTATCAAGCATCCCAACCCTAAAGATCCCAAAACTGTTTCTGATGGCTAGAATAATTCAGGCACATCAATTGAAGAAATCAAACATTTATTGAGTAAATGTTTATTTAGTAACAGCAACACACAGTTTCTCAAGAAAAAGATGAGGTGAACTCCCCAAAACAGAACAAAGCAACCTTCCATTATTCTCAGGTTACATCTGAATCTATAATCTTATACTCCTCTTTAATAAATGTCAAGATACATGAAACACTTGGAGGGAGATATGCAAATTATCATAAAACCATAAGATTTTAAGGGAAAAAGCAGTTTAAGGGTGGTAATCTCTACATATCACAGTACACCAAGATGTCTTCCTGCAGCTTTAGAACCATTACTACTCAAAATATTAATATACTTATGCAAAATGCTTATGTGAAAAATTGAAACACCTGCAACCTTTTCCAGTTTCTGATTTCAGGAACAGGTGCGAACCATCGCCTTCACAGATTCTCTGTTACAGAATTCATCAAAGGCCAGTGGTCCAACACCGACAACGCATGAGATGCATGTGTGTCCTGCTAAGGTTCGAAGGGACGACATATTCTACAGCTATACTACAAACCCTGAATTACTTTTGCACAACATTCCAACATTCCCTGAAGAGATTTTAAACAAAGGTTGAAAACAGCTGTTTTCCATCATAGTCAAAGTCAATTTACTTTTTAAGTGGAATATGCACTGCTGCGTTCTCTTCAATTTTTCCAAGAGTTGCTATGGTGTTATGTGAGTGAATATGCTCACAAATTCAGAATGGACGTATAAACTAAACATAAGCAAAAACTCCATATCAGTTCTTAAGTTTGATATTAAAATATCTGACGACAGATCCAAAGAGCACTTACAGTATTAGTAGTAAGAGAAATTTTCATTTTTTTTAATGTCTTTTCAAAGGCTCCCTTTTGTTTGAAAACTGAGTTTATAGAAAATTCTAAAGAAACAATCCCATTAGACATTTGGAATTATTGGTAGAGATGAGGTGACAATATATATTTTCCATTTAAAACTAAGTTTGATATTGATTTGTAATCAATTCTAAATCACCTGGTCCAACATGCTATTCCACGTTCTTCTCATGATTCTGTAATTGCTAGATATTTGAATTAACATCACATTCATTTTTAGTGTAAAAAAAAAAGAACAATCTTGTACTACCTTTTAGACTTGTCTTAAGTTTATATAACTTCGTTTTAAAATCTAGTTTCATATTCAATGAATTAAGAAACAACAAACGCCAGAACAGTTTACCAGACTTTAATAGGCAAAAAAGGGTTGCTTTGGCAATGTATAAAAGGATAACTATTACAGTACAAATCATTGTTTCATCTACTTTTATTAAATATTAAAATGCAATAAGGCAACTGTTGTTTTAAGACACCTGAAATTACATTTAATAAATGGATAACTGGCCCCACACCTGACATATTGCACCCCTACTTTCCTTCTCTATTTACTCTAAGGAACCAAAACAATTATTCTAAAAAAACCAGATCGGTGTTCTTTCTTAAAACACCACAAAGAGATTCTGATTTGTACTAAGGTATTTCTTACAATATAAACTTCTGAAAAAGAAGACACCGTACTATCTTCTAAGGTTTTTTCCTCGAATGCATTTCTCCTGTGCCCTGTTCTCTTGAATCCATTCCTAACTGCTCAGCTGAAAGTATGCCACTGAGGAATCAAGAGATGTAACGTATTGTGTAAGCTGCCATTCAAGGCCAGGCAGTGATTCCCAAACCTGGCCTCCTTCCAGTTCATCTGGGACACTGCTGCGATAGATTCCCGGGCCCCCTCAGACCCACGGAAGCCGTCCCCTCCACCCTAACGTCCCGTCACTCTGTGTGGTTAGTCTCGCATAAGCCAACATTTGGGATGACTCAACAAACAACACTGAAAAGGAAGATATTCGTTGTCGCGTTTTCACAGGTCTTGGCTCACAAACTGGGAGCCAGTGAAAAAATACAATGTTGAATCATTAGCACTAAATGACCAGTGAGCAGAGTGACCCACAAACAACTCTAGTATCAACAAATCGACCAAAGGAAGCCCTGCTGCCCCCTCCATGAACGCCAGCCCGCTTCCTGCCCCCAGAGGGCCTCATGGACCAACACAGAGGAAGGCAAGCAGACAAAGGCATAGGGTGGGGTGGCTGTTTCCACATCATCTCTCTCCATCACTGCATCTCGATTTCCCCACTTTCATTCCATCTTTTCTCTTACTCTGCCTTTTGCCATTCTCACTCTTATACCCTTCTCTTTCCTCACTTTTCTCACTTTCTCTCTTTTCCTTCTTTTTTTGATCATTCGCTTACATCATTCTTTTCTTCTCTCCTTTCCTTTCCTTAAAAACTCTTCCTTACCTAATATAAGCAAATTCATACTGGAGCCACAATATATGTCAGGAAACATTCAGCCTAAGGAAACAGAATGATCTGCACAGGAGACAGCAAGATGAAACAGACCTTCGACAGCAAGGCTGCTGTGGCACCATATAAGCCACGCAGAATGTGTTCAAATCCCTCCTCTCTTCCGTGTCTTGTAACTTCGTGACTCATGACTTCTGAGTCTCATGAGGTTGAAAGGGCATATTGATTGTTTACAAACCTAAGGCACAGAGAAGGTTAAACGATATGCCTGGGGTCCCTAAGCAAGAAGAGAATCCAGATCTAGTTCACAGTCTGGTGTTCCTTCCATTACACCAATAACATCTGACCAGAGGCAAAGAGCAGTCTGTCAGCAGTGATATTGTTTCAGGCTCGAAAATCTCCAAAGACAACTGGGTTACTTTAAATATTATGAACTATTCTTTCTTCATGGGGGAAAAACATATCTTCATAAAATGTAAATCACAACATATATTTTCTAAAGGTTTCCAAGTTCTTTTAAAATGGCTACTTCACACAAAGGAAATTTGACTACATTTTAAAGTCATTCCACTTTGGTAATACTGTAACCCAGAGATAGTTCTGAGGTCAGAATTGTTCTAACACGTAGACTCAAAGAATAGATAATGTAATTTATATAAACTGCATAGATATACTGTTTCACAAAAAGAAATATGTTCTCTAAGCTGTTCTACAATTTAACCTCATTAAGGCCAAGAACTGCATTTCTTGAGTATGCTCAAGGAAAAAGTTACCATATAAATTCAGAAAACTCCTTTTAATATTGTTATGGATGTTCTGTGATATCCTAAACTTTAAGTAAAATAGTCCCTAAGAGGAGAGTTTTCACCATAACCCAATTTATGGTGAAATGCCCAATTGGGTGAGGTCTGAATAAACCAGAAGAACCTTCCAACTGATCCACAATGTAGAGTGTGTGACAGTGTTAATAAGCCACAACATGTGAGACCGCAGTATACAGTCCAACTGGATTAAACTATGACCACACTCCATACAGTTCCAATCAATCATAGCAAAGTCCACACGGTTGAGAGTCTCTGTTCACTGAGGAAATTAAATCTAAAGAACTTACTAATAACATAAATTCATATCTTGTCAATAACCCCACATAATTCCTTTAATATTTCAGAATCACATTTATAATCTACCAACTGTGCCAAGAACTATGGAATCCTAACTTCAATGTTCAAGTTGGCAAAATGATTTCCAGTGGTTCCCAAACTAGCTGACATCAAAATCGTCTGAGGTGCTTATTAAAAATAGCATCATAATGTGACTTATTTTTGCACCCCGATTCTAACATTGGAGACAATAAGGGAAATCTGCTTAAGGACTGGATATTCACTTAATATGGTGGAGGTATGATGTCATTGTAGTTCTCAAAGTGTTCATAGTGGTGAAATAACACGATGTCTGGGATCTTTAAGATACTTCAGCAAAGAAAAAAGGCCTAGATGATGCAAATATGGTAAGATATTGGTAAGTGTTTGATGTGGAGAATGAGCACCACTGTACTATTCTCTCTACTTTTGTGTAATTTTAAAATCTCTACATTAAAAAAAAAGTTTGCAGCCCCTATCCTAGACACAGTGTATCTCTCAACGGGCTCCCCAAAAGGATCTAACACAGCCACAGAGGCAATGGTCTCACTTGGGGTCCGTTAGAAATGATCTTATATATACCCTCCAAACTTCAAATTCTAGGATTCTCATTTTCAACTCAGCAAACTCAATTTCAACCGAGTTCACAAGTTCTTATGTTCACCATGGCACTCTGCCAAAGATGTACAGATTGTGCTCTGTAGATGCAGCTGCTCTAGGAGTGCTGGGCTGGTTATCAACTTCTATCTAATTTGCCTCTCATACACCCTCCTCTTTCAGTTTGTCCCTGACTGAACTACAAAAGACAGGACAACTGTACAGACCAGCTCCTTCTGCATATTCCATGTATCCAGAGGGCACTACGTCTTCATAAGCCAAAAACCACTATTTTCACATAAGTGATATTTTTCCTTCATGATCTTCCCTTCTCTAAGAATTAAAACATCAAAAAGAGAAAAAGACGATAACCATGTAGCACTTGGTAAAATGAGAGATGTGCCCAGCACAGTACACGCAACGTACTTAGAATCTATAGTTATATTAGACAGTGGTCAAGAACACTAAGAGAAGCAATATTTTTCTTATCTTCAAGATTTAAAAAAAGAACTGTCAAGTGATATTCAAAAAGGGCATATGTGCACATTAACCCAATCAAAACTACTTTTTCTATAGCCAGATGTAACAATCTTCTTAATCCAAATCATCCAGGGAAGTTGTCTAACTTACTCGAAAGAAGGCTCCATACATTTGCTTCTTCAAAAATATTTTGTAAAGCCATTTTGAGGTAGAAAAAAAGAAGCTTAAATGGACTACTTTTTTCTGCTCCAATATAACTAAAATTACTGTTCACAGGAAGTATATAGCTTATGCATTTTGGTCTATCACATTTTCCACTGTCATATAAGCATACTATTTAGGATCTCACTATATTATCAGCATATTTTTTGCTTCCAGAATGCCCAGTAAAGCTGAAAATTTTCATTTAAAGTGATAAAAAACTTCCCAAAATATCTGTTGAACAATCTTAGCGGTTTTGGCAAGACAGTTTAGCATATACAGATGAAAATACTACATTTCACAAATACACACACGAGACTAAAACTGCAAAATTGTCACTATTTTCCTTCTTTCTTATACAGCTCAATTTTAAATGTGCAGCTCACTTATAACCTAGAAATAGTTTTAAACATGATTGTCACAAAAATATTTTAAAACAGAGATGAAATGTATAAAGGCACACACATAGATTGTCAATGGTTACACATCGGTTACATCACATTTCTTTAGAAACAGAACTTTTTTCTGCTCCTGTAAACAACTTTTTTCTCACACATTTAAAGTGAGGTTAGTGCTGACATAAAATTATTGCTATACTCACAGTTTGAGTGTTTCCACGGTGTATGAGGTACATTTTCTCCATCCATACACTCCTACTGTTCTTACTCACTTGAGTATAAGAGTCAACCAGTCTGTAGGCTACAACCATTCAACAATATTTTCATCAATACTGGAATGATAGCAAATAACATTACAACACATCACAGATCAAAAATGTCTTCTTGTTGGAGTCCAAGACATTAAGTTATTCTTCATTACATGAATATATTGCTCATTTAACTTCTTCAGGAAAAAACCATTATTCTGAAGATGAATAATTCCTTCCTGAACACTTCATCCAAGACTATTCCTTCACAGACATCCTCTGATCCTTCGTTGTTTTCATTCATTTGATTCTGCGGTCACCAAGAATCACCTTTCCTTTGGTGGTCTATGAAAACGATCTCGGAGGCTTTTTGCTAGCTGTTTGATAAATACCTTGTAAATTTTTCCACAGTATGTATGCACGGTCTTTTGGAGCTCCAGTTCTAAAGGTTTTAATAAGGAACGGATATTGTCATCTTCAAAAGAACACTAGGGAAAGAAAACAAAAAGACAAAGATACATATAAAAATTTATATTCCAAACAACTTCTTCAATCAACTTAATATTTACAACCTCCATTTAAAGCTTCCCAAAAAGTACATGGCTCAACAAATATTTTCAATGAATTAAACAGAACTACGATCTTATCTAAGAGGTGGGAGAAAGTCAGGTTAAATCACTGGAAGTATCGGGGAAAGCTTTTGAGAGAAGAGGTAATGGAGGCAGGTCATTCCAAGCCAAGAACACATCCGAGGGCAGAGAAGACCCAGAGACACTGACTGGTGTGAGACGGTGACCAAAAGCTCTGGAGGTAGCAGAAAGACACTAACGAAAGCCAAAAATCACTCCGAGAATGGTGTAGAGGCTGGACCGGAAAAGAATGAGAGCGGCGTGGAGTGGGAGGAACGCAGAACGACAGCATAGTTCAGCACTTCCCAGAGAACCCTAACTGCACAAATGATCCCGAGGACAAAGACATCTGAGGACGCTAAACATCACACACTCTTCATGGGGATTCACACTGGCACGTGAAAACTCTAAAAAATAAAACAGAAAATACATCTCTTGAATAGTTTTAGCCCACTAGTTCCAAAATTCTTCTTGGACCAGAATCCTTTTTTACTGTAAAAAGTAGTAATATCCCAAGGAATACATTTTGGAAAACACTGTAGTAGTGATTAAGTGGAAATAACTTGTGATCTTACTTAGCATTTTCAACCAGGTATCTTTTTTCATTTAGTGTTTGCAAGTAGGTATATTTTCAATTAGAAAGATGTATGGGGCTTGAAAATAGAACATTTTACATGAAAGTTTGAAGTCAGTGAAAAATACAAGATCCCAAAGGAAATTCAGAACCTGAACTCTGGGGGGCTGCACAAGACCTGAGGTTACCCCTGAGGTTCAGCACCGTGACACGAGGGAGAGGACATGAATGCACCACTGCAATCACAATGAGTGAGTCTGCGGGATGCTGCGGCCAATCTATGGAGACAGAACGAACTTAGATGCTAATTCATAACAGGATTTTATCAGTGTGGAGATGCAAAGAGATCCTAAACCTTGGTATCTCTTAAGCAAGAAAACGTGAGCATTAACTGCATGAAACCATCACTCCTGCAGTGATTTTTAAAACACAAATCACATATACGGAAGGTAAGTATCTAAAATTGTTTTGAAGACCAAAAAAAGAGGAGAGGAAGTTTAATCAGGAAGAATGTAATGAAAATAATAATAGCTAGCACACAGGCACCTTGGAGAAACTACTGAAAGCTGGACTGGTTAAAAAAAGGGGGCTTCCTACACGCCAGGCACCTTTCTAAGAGCTTTATATGTATCAATGCATTTAAGCCCCACATCCACTTCATGAAATAGGTAATATAATTATCCCCATTTACAAGGAAGCAACTAAGGCAGGGAAAAAGAACTTTCCCACAGTTACAAAGCTGGTACGTGGCAAAGGCAAGATGTCACCCCACTGTCTGCTCCAGAAGCTCAAGCACTTCACCCACACACACACCGCCTATCCAGACAGGCAGACGGAACCGTGCCAAGCCGGTCTCAAAAGTTCTGCTGAAAGATGAAGCTCGATTAACAGTGGGAAATTGGAAAAGTGCTGTGCTGTATACAGACATGCCTAAATTTGCTAGGGGTTAAAAGTGGCAGCCAAATTGAAGAAGGCAACCTTTATCAAGGTTTATCACCATTATCAAGTGACACTATCAAGTAACATTTCAATGTGTACAAAAAACATCTGGTTTGAGAGGTGGGTAATAAGGGGAGACCCAACTGTGATCTTTTCCTTACTGCACAATGACAATAAAATGAAATCATTACAAAGGTGTTTAAAAGTTAACTCCCAGGAATATGAGGTACTGGAGATTCAGTTTGTTCATTTTCATGTGATTTATATCCCAGTGTTTATGGTTAAGAATTTTTTTTCCTTCACTGGGAAAGTCTTTTGATGACTATTTTCCTGAAATAAAAACAGTGGCTCATGAATTAGAACTCTTTTAGTCCATCGTATAACACAAGCAATTTGACCTTTGAGGGAGAAGATGATAAATAACCAAAATATCCACCTATATAAATGCAGCCTGAAGTCCTTGCACTCTGCCATTCGCATACTCTGCAGTGTGCGCAGAGCTGTGTGGTGCATAACCAGCATCCCGGTGTTCCCTTTCCCAGAGGCCACAGGTGCCTTTCCCTGACTGCAGGCCTCTTCCCATCTTGCACGCTGTGCTGGACTCGTCTTTACCTTTCCTTCCCTGCCTGGTCCTCATCCTTATAGCTCAGTCCAAATGTCAGCTCCTCAGAGAAGCCTCTCCTGACACAGTTAATCACTCCCTCTTCACTGGCACAGTACCCCCTACACAAACTTTTAGGAAGGTCATGCTTTATACATGACTGCCAGGTGAAAGGCAGCAAGTAAATGGTGAGGCTATGATGATAATTCGAGGCATTTTCAAAGAACAGAACATGTTTTAAAAACATGGCAGTGCAACCCAACCAATGCTAAGTGACAACTATTTACAAGAAGGTAGTGTAGGAGGGGAACATTCAAGATTCTCTCGCAGAGACAGTTATGCAAACCTTAGCAGGGTGTGCAGTAAATCAAAGTTAACACAAAACACCAAGAAATATAATAATTCAGAATGAAATAGATGAAGCAGAAAACACCTCACAGAGCAATAAAGTGTTTTGTTCCCATTCTGAATTTGCAATCATAATATTTTTATTCACTCAACAACTAATATTTAACAAGTACGTATCGAGTGCAAAAACTGATTTGCTGGCAGACATGGCCTTGCATTTACATTTTAGAGATGGATCACATCCTTTCTAATTCATATTGTTCACTGTACTCGATGGCTATGACTAAGCTTCTGTCTGAAACTTGCATAAATACTCTTGTCTGAATGCAATTCTTCTAAAAATTATACTTCTTACTGAATTATAGATAAGGAAAGATAAAAATACTAATCAAGAGCACCATAAAAGACTGATTAACCTCATTAAGTTGAAAAATGGATGGATACAGCTACAGTTAACACAGACTCAAAACAAACACAAAAAATCATTAATTCAGAGTTGAAATAATTTTAAAAATAAGATTTACTTTTTAAAAATCAAGCGTAATTAATCAGCTTAAAACCATTACTCAGCTTTTTAAAGGAATATATTTATAAAAGATCAGAGAAAAGATCAACTAAAACTAGCAAGATTTAATTCCTTAATAACGGACGCTTTTTAATGCTCAAAGGAAACAAAGAAACATTTTTATAGGAATGCATTTCTTTTCTATCCTGCAATCTCAGAACCCCAAAAGTACTTTTCTTCATTTTTATCACCTTTTGACAACCCATCATAAACATTATTAAAATATGGTATTGATTTCTGAAGGCATACAAGGTCTGCTACATTAAAATGAATATCAACACTAAATTTTATAATTCTTCAGTGAGTGTAGTTGTTATCATGATAAACTAATTATTCAGAAACCTTATGTGTCAAGGTTATAGGACAAAAGAATCTAGCAAATAACACACTCAAACAGTAGCCTACAATGCTGTTAGCACTCTGTCTATTGTCTAGTTTGAGAAATGCTGGTTTCCAGGCAGAAACTCCAATTCTTCACCCCTGCAGATCACCACCTCACCACATCACCCCACCTCGGTCCCAGCCACCCTTATTGCACCCGTCACTCCGGTCACACGGTGAACATGCAGCGCCTGATCTCCTGGGGGAATATTCATAACCCCTGAGTCTTTCCCTCAGGCAGATCTCAGCCCACACAGCCTCTGCTCATCTGGCAAACTCTCACTCATTCTTCAGGGCCCACTTCTAACGCCTCCTCAGCGATGAGGCCTTCCCTGGCCTCAGATGTGAATACTGTGACACTCTTTCACAGTTCTGGTACCGTCTCTGTCACAGTGGATTACAGTTAAGTATTCTTACCCTCACTCCTACTAACGAGGCTATACTAGACCAGAGGTTTTTAGTCATTAGTAAGTAATAAGAATCTAGCAAATAGGGGCACCAACTTGCCAACTTTTCTCCTGACCCCTAGACTTAAACCAAACTAGTACTCCTATTATGGACTCATATTTTGTCTTCACGTCCATATAAAACTAGGCACAGTCTAGCAGAACAGAGAGCACATCCATGTGAGAGATGTGTGGGCACGTTCACTTCTTCCCAGGTATCAGTGAATCAGCTGCCTGGACAGTGAGTGATAGAGCTCACTTAGAAAAATCCTAAGTCCAATCCTCATGTGGATTTGCCCCAACTCTTGGTCCCCAACATATTCAGAGACCTGGTTCATGCATCATTCTAGAGGTATGTGAAGCATAATTGTGTCTTCCTATCAACCCACTTTACTACACAAAAAGGGGCTGTAACAACAAGAAAAAAAGAACAGATAAATGGGGCAGGGTGGGGGAGAGACAGTATAATTTTTTCCCAAACTCAATATAAAGCAAATGCTTAAAAGAGAAAAAACCTCATTTACAAAGGCAACAAAGAAGTTAAAATACTTAAGCCCAAACTTAAGATATGTTCAAAATCAACACGAAGAAAACTATTAGACATTCCTGAAAGACACAAGTGGAAAGATAGTCCTTATTCTTGATTAAGATGTCTCAACACCATCAAAATGTCGGCAGCCCCAAGTTAATATGTGAAGCTGATAGACTCCCAATGAAAATATCAATAGGTTTTTTTTATGTAGTTAAAAGAGCTGATATTTGTGGAAAAATAAATATACAATAGCTAAGAAAACACTGAGAAGGACAGGCTACAAAGAAAGAGTAGCCCTATCAGATACTAAAGCATACCACAAAGCCTTTCTAATTAAAACAGTGTGGTGGTAATGCACAAACGGACAGACAAATGGAACAAAACAGAAAATCCAGAAATTACAAGTGGAGCTTTAGTATACGATGAAGTGAGTATCTCAAATCTTTGGGTTAAAAATCGACTTTTAAATGAATGGTGCTGGGACAACAAGATAGCCATTAGGAGAAAGATAAAATTACATCCCTTCCTCACCCGATACAAAATAGTAAATTCAAATTGACAAACTGAGTAGAGGACAAAATAATAAAGAAAGAGTACATAAGAGAAGTTTTCAATAACCTGAGTCTAGGTAGAAAAAGGCTTTCTAATTATGACTTATTTAAAAAAAAAAAAGGTTGCTAAACTTGATTACACAAAAATTTTAAAAAACAAGCAACTTTGCATGGCAAGATATGCCATAAACAAAGTCAAATTGGGAGAAAGTATTTACAAGAGATGTCACAGATAAAGGACTAATATGGCTAATATATACAAAGAACTTGCAACAACTGGCGGGGAGGGGGTGTAAAGAGCAAAACTCCCTCCTGAGGACTGGCGGCACTGCTGTAAAGATGCTACAAACCCCTGAACTATACACTTGAAATGGGTGCACTTTGTGGTATACTAAGTATGTATCAATAAGGCTATTTTTAAAAACCTATAGGAATAAGTAAAAGATATGAAAGAAAATTCACCCAAAAAAAGATATAAAAATGGCTCGTATAAAAAGATGTTCACCTCACTCATAAGAGAAACACAAATTAAAACTGAACTAAGATTCCATTTCTCACTCATCAAAATGGCAAAATTTTAAAAGCGTGATAATACACTCCGTTGATAAGGCTGTGGGGAATGGGCCTCCTCATAAATTGTTGGCAGGAATGCAAATCATCTCTATGTAGGGGAAATAGACAGCATCTTCAACCTGCTAATCCCTGCAACACAAACATACAGCTGGCAAGGCCATGCATTGCTGTATTATGTATAATTCAAAATGCTGGAAACTACCAAAATGTTCAAACAGAAGAGATTGGTTGAATAAACCAGTACATGTATAAGATGGAGTACATACAGCTGTAAGAAAAAAAAAAAAAAAAAGAAGGTATTTATAAATGCATGAATCTCCAGAATATTTTAAGTGAAAAAAGCAAAGAGTACATAAACATAAACAGTATACCACCTTTTGAGTAAGAAAAGGGGAATTACAAAATGTACATGTGTCTGCTCATCTATACAGGAAGAACAGACCAGAAAACAATGAAACTGCTAACCTGTGGGACGGGGGTTTGGGGTGGAAGGATGGGGAAGGAGTGATACTCCCGAGGAAACTCTCCCATTGTTTTGACTTTTTGAAGTATATTAATACTCCACATACCGAATTCAACTTAAATCAACAAGGATGGGAGGAGAAAAACCTTAAAACTGAAAGCATACTGAAACAAATGAACCCAATTGTATTTCAAATGAATGAAATAACCACACTGAAAGGGAAGACAGCAGAACCAACACAAGTAACTGAACACAGTACTGAGCACACACCCCGTCTGGGAGCAGGGGAGGGGAGGAGGCAAGACTGGAAACGAATCCTGAACTTTTTAGTGGTTGGTTTTTGCGAACAGGGGCACAGAGATAATAGTATGAATGGAGCATTTTTGAAATTATTTTAAATGTACTACTGTAGGCTTAAGCTCATTAAATGAAGAAACGTTTTATGTTCTAACTGTGTAAGAAAGGAGATAAAACATAGAAACCAGAGTAAGAGAAGACAAGAAAGAGCTTGGGGGGATGGAAATGGAGGTGTCAGTGTGAGCACATGACTGCAGGTGTGTGTTTACATTTCTAGCTCTGTCATGTCACTGAAAGGGCTTGGAGGCGAAGACACTCTTGTAGCACTGAACACGCCTGGCTCCAAGAGCCCACTGTCAGGAACCGGAGCTCCTTTGACAGATGGCTAATTTCAGGACTAGGGCAGGGAAGGCATAGCAAGATGAGCCTGGAATATTTTGTAGTGACAGATAATGAGGAGGTACTCAAAATAATGATGGCAATATGTCTTTGGGCACAAGAGGTAGCCAAAAGGGGCCCCCAATGGCCAAAGCTGGAACAACTTCAGCATCAACATAAATAAAATGGAATAATGCATTATAAATCATTGAAAAAAATATGTATGATGAGTTTATACTGATAATGTATAGATCAAAAAATGGGCAAAAAGGGAGGGCTCTTCCTTCCAGCAGAAGGCCAAGTGCCAAAGCTGCATGTGGACGGAGTGCTACAGTTGGACAAGCAGCAATTTGCAGCTACCATAGTAAACACTAGTCTGAGCAAGAACCAACAATGGATGCTAAAGCTAGTATGGAAATTTTGATGAGCAGCAGGTTATTTACATGATTTTAAAGTGTTTCCCCAGAGACTGCTTATAAAAGGGAAAAATAACTAAACAGTGGAGAAACTGAACACTTAGACTGATGAGCAAAATCAACATCACCAATGAGGGGCACGGAGACAAAGGTGACTGTGATATCCTGAGGACACAACATCACTTCTTAGTATTTGACCAGGAGGGCACACCTGGACCTAATCATATGGAAAATCAGACAAGCCAAGAGGAAGAACATTCTAATAATAAAAGGGGTGAAGGGGCCAGCCCATGGCCAATTGGTTAAGTTTGTGCCCTCTGCTTCAGCGGCCCAGGGTTTCACTGGTTTGCATCCTGGGCGCAGACCTAGCTCTGCTCATCAAGCCATGCTGAGGTGGTGTCCCACACAGCACAATCAGAAGGACCTGCAACTAGAATATACAACTATGTACTGGGGGGCTTTGGGGAGAAGAAGAAGGAAGGAAAAAAAAAGAAGACTGGCAACAGATGCTAGCTCAGGTGCCAATATTTAAAAAAAAAAAAAGAAAGAAAAAGGAGGTGAAGGGGCTCTATTCTCCAAAAATGTCAATGTCATGAAAGACAAAGACTGATGGAGAAACTGTTCTAGATCAAAGGAGAATAAAAATATATGGATGGGAGATAAAAGTAGTGCATCAATACTGAATTTCCTGAAATTCAGTTTGATATCTGAACTGTGGTATTAAGAGAATGTCCTTGTTCTTAGTGAAAACACATCAATGTTTTTAGGGATATAAGAGCATGATGTATGCAACTTACAATCAAATGGCTCAGAAAAAAACAACGTAGAGAGAGAGAGAACCAACGATAAAACAAATGTGGTAAAATGTCAATAATTAATGAACCTGAGTAAAAGATATGGAAATTCTTTGTACTATTCTTGCAAATTCTCTGTAAACTTAGAAGTATTTCCACATAAAAAGTTAAAAAAATAAAACAAAAAAACAAACGCTTACATTTCTCAGTGCTTCGTAAATAGCTCTAAATGCTGGTTGCTTATCATCATGGTAAACACCTCTGTTCCCATGAAGAATAAAGATTCCTTCTTCTTCTGCTTCTTGGCAATTGCTTCCATATATACAATGATCTGGTCGATAATTCCATTGACACGGAAAGACAAAAAGGCTTTCTAGGTGAAGAAAGACAAAACAACGAAGTAAATAACCCTAATTTCACAGAGTTAACATTTGCAAAAACTTTAAAAACACAGCTCTTACACGATCAGATTTAAAATAGTGAAAAAGATGTCTGGCCTTTAGATCTCTTCCTACTGAGTCAATATTCAAGAAAAGTTTTACAGGCATGTCTTGGAGATGCTGCGGGTTCGGTTCCAGACCAACACAATAAAACGAATGAGTAAAGCGTGTCACAAATTTTTTGGTTTCCCAGTGCATATAAAAGTTGTTTTTACACTACACTGTAGCCTACTAAGTGTGCAAGAGCATTATGTCTACAAAACAACATATATACGTTAGTGAAAAAATACTTTATTGCTAAAAAATGCTAACCACCATTTGGGCCCTTCAGCAAGTTGTAATCTTTTTGCTGCTGGAAGGTCTTGTAAAAACGTAATATTTGTGTAGTGCAATAAAGCAAAGCACAATAAAACAAGGTATGCTTGTACTCTGTCTTAAACATAGTGATAACCATCAATATAAACCAAAATCAAATAAATACATTTCTTCATTTTTAACAAAATATTACTATGATTTTTTTTTTACAAATGCAAAGAATAAAAGAAATTTAAATGATTACCTGGATTGTGAAAAAATATGATATTCAACAGATCTTGATCACCCCATGTGATGTTTAGTTTGTATTTTTTAAGCAATGGCATAAGTATGTCTCCCCATCGTAGTCGCACAGTGGTCATGTCATTCTGTTGGTAAATACATTAAAAAGATCCTCAGCCTTCCAGGTTTGATATGGCAGCAAAATGACAGTTCCCATTCTTCCCTTAGCAATCACTACAGAGTGACAAGGAGAAAGGTACATTTTTGCTACAAAACCAAGTGACCCTAACGTAAACCTAGATGTAAGTAAGTCTGTCCGGTTGGAGTGGAGAAGGTAACAAAAGAACTGTGAAGGAGCACGTCAAAGTGATAAGACTAACAAACACTGGGAAAGAAAGGGAAACAGTAAGTAGTGATAGTCTCAGCACCGTGACTGTGACCTCACCTTAAATAGTTTTAGTTTTAGCACATATGTCATACGTCTAGACGTAGTGTCTGTGTCTCTGTCAGAGAGTTGTTGAGGATTAATATATAATAATAATAGATATATACTTGGCACATGGTACATACTCAAGTGTTAGCTATTAATTTTGTTACCATGATCACTATCATTCTTACAGTGATTTGCTAATCTTTTGTAATTGGCATCTTAAAGAGATCATCTGAAATTGATACATCAAAAATAGATACTTGGGGTCAGGCCAGCCCACTGTCACAGCAGTTAAGTTCGCACGTTCCGCTTCTCAGTGGCCCGGGGTTCACTAGTTTGGATCCTGGGTGCGGACATGGCACCGCTTGGCAAAAGCCATGCTGTGGTAGGTGTCCCACATATAAACTAGAGGAAGATGGGCACGGATGTTAGCTCAGGGCCAGTCTTCCTCAGCAAAAAGAGGAGGATTGGCAGTAGTTAGCTCAGGGCTAACCTTCTTCAAAAAAAAAAAAGACACTGAATTTCATCAGGTGCCTTTTCAGCCTCTATAGAATTGCTCCCACCTCATTATTTTAAAACTCAGCGTCAAATACCTAAGGAAACCACAGAGTTGAAAGAGAGCTCTGGATGTGTGCATCTGGGGTAAGAAGGCGTGGAGCTGAATACTAAGCCTTTTGGACATATTCGACTCAAACTCTCCGGACTTAAGCCAGTATTCCTCAAAGTGTAGCCTGCAGTGTGCTGATCAATGAATTTTTATATCCTCTACCAGATTAAGCGCAGAAATTAAGAGGAAGATTTAGAAACTTTTACAGCAATTTAACAGAATAATTTTATGTCTATTGAATCTAATATTTTTTCTAGTAACTTATTTATATCATTTTTACAGAAGTATCTGCTCATGACAGATTATATATTTTTAAAACATTGATCCTTCTCCATAGACAGTTTGAAAAACATTGTTACAAGCTGTTCTAGGATATATAATAAACTCGATGGGAGTATAAACAATCTATTCTTTAAGAAAGAAAAGCCAGAATTCCTGAAAAACTCTACGTATTTAAACTAAACATGATCTGTATAATTCTATTACCCTTGTGTGAAGTTTCTCAGAATGCAGTACACACAGTAATTATAAAATAATCAGAAATTTCCCCCCCCCAAAAAAATCTGGAAAATGACCGAAATAAGTTTTACTTAAGGAAATAAGAAAATACTTTATTGAATGATGAGTCACTGAGCATGTTAACTGAGTGTTCTCAGGATCTGAAAAGGAAAATTTGAATTGCACGAGGACAAAAACCAGCAATACAGTCAACAGATGGGGATATACATCTATTCCAAGAAACATATCTAGTCAAAGAAAAATCAATGAAAGACAAAAGGAAAGGTCTAGTGCAGACTTAGGAAAAAGTTAAAGGAGGTGAAAACCTTTTACAACTTAAAGGAAAAGTCCTGCTAGAAAAGTACTTGACAAGAAGCACTAACACTAGTAGTATTTGCTCATGACAGAACCTAGAATGTCCATGACAACCAATGAAAAACCGTGAAAAATGCGTTTAATAAAGAGGCTTTATATATAAAAGGAGTTCAAGTCAATAAGAAATAGAAAAGAACCAAGGAGACAAACGGTCAAAAGATGTGAACGAACAGCCATTCACCAAGGAAGAAACAGAAATGGTGAAAAATCACATGAAAAGATTTTCATCCACGCTGGTAGCACAGTCAGGGAAGTACAAGTTAAAATACATGAGATATTTTTCGGCCATATAACGACATCTTCATACTAGTACACACAAACAATAAAACCAAATCATCCATTCTGTGTAATATTACACACATTAAAAGTGTGATAGACTATGTGTACTGACATAAAAATCAGTCAATTATATATCTACCAAGTAAAAAAAGCAAGCTGAAGATATATACAAAGATCCTATACATAAGTAATAATGTACATGTATGTCTGTTTCAAAACACATTTTTTAAAGGGTCTGAAGAACATACAGCAAAGTTTATAACGTCATTTGGGCAAAGGAATGAAATTGGGGATAGTGGTGTGTGAAGGGGGGGAACCTGTCTTTTTACTCTACATACAATGACCTGTTTAAATTTTTATAAGCATGATTTAGTTAAAAAAAAATGTAGTTCTAATTTACTATTTTTAGCAAACCTACTACCAAAAAGCACATGTATTACATTAACATCAATTAGTTTCACTTTCAGAATTACATATGCTTTTGAAAATAGATGGACTCATTATCAGCCTATCTTACACATAAATATAAAACTGACAGCTGGCTGTTCATATTACGCTCCAACAATGCTAGAAAGTGGGAACTCACCAATTCCCAAAGATTAGTTACTCCACTCATCTCTGAAAAGTTCTATCCCTTTGGTAAGATGTCCATTACTATTCTGCTCTCATAAGCTGTATATACAACACAGTAAAAGTCCTCTAACACATACACCTTTCAAATACGTAAAAACAACCATCATGTCCACCTCATGGTAAGGTGTTCTCTTTCCCAATATTTTTCAATGATTTATTAATGGCCTGGTTTCTAAAACTTTTGTCTGTCTTCTGCTGTTAATTGAGTCTCTACTTTGTGCTGGACTCTGTGCTAAATATTTTGAATATGAAGTTGTACACTCTGCCCTCAATAGGTGGGGAAAATAGACAAAAATTACTTTACAAAGTAATATATAGCAGGATATGAACAGGGTACAGTAAATATACAAGGAAAGGATTCTCAAGATGCCTTATTTATATTCTTTGGGTTTTCTCCAATAAATAGAAAAGGTTAAGAAATATCCTCATTGGGATGCAACACTGCGAATACAATCACAACGAAAAATACAAAGCAACAGCTTAACAGGTATTGTATCATTGTCTATCAAGCATTATGAGAAACAAAGAACAAAAGAGCAGAATTTTTACTTTTTTAAGATATATAACTATAATACATCAGGTTGGAACTGAACAGTCATGAATGGTACGGACTGGGTGACAGCAAAGCAAACTAAGAATTTAAAATATGGCCATTATCCTAAATGGGGAGTCTTAGAGTTTTTCATGTGATAAGAACCATGGGGCAACATTCATGGATCTCTAGGAAACAGTTTGGGAAATTATTAGTAATTCAGTTATATCACTGGAGCTCTAAAATTTAAGATTGGTGCCAGAAATTGTAGAATTAGTAGGAAAAAACAAGGCAATGTTTGCTACAGATACAGCCTGGAAAACAATCAGGAAAAACAAAGAAAGATATATGAACAAAGGAATAAAAATCAAAAAAATGTGTGGAAACCTCTCAGCAATCATAATTATAATAGTTGGAAATAAAGCAAGTCTGCGTTGTTCCTACTAGACAAGAACAGGGTTGTCTGGAACACAGGGACGGTAGGTACGGAGGAAACTGTGCCTACTGAATTAATTCACTGTCATGCCTCTCGTAGTTTTCTCTACACAGAAGAACACAAAAGTTTGAAAGTTGAGAAATTATTTAATGTCCCTATCTGCATGTCTAGCACATCTAGCTGGTTTAGAACACGCCACAGACAAAAGAAGAAGGGGAGGGGAGAAAATGTTAACGCATTTAAGAATGACATTTAAATAAGTAAAAAGTAAGTAAAAAATAATCATAGATTTGAACCATACAGCTGTATTCTGAAATTTAAAAAAAAATCAAATAATGGTCTTACACTAAATTATCTCTGCAGTTCTTTGCAACACTAAACTTCTCATAATTCTATGAACTCCCAGTGAAGAGTTACTGAGAAGTCACATTATTCCTCAGCAGATAATCTTACAGCACCATCTTCTGGTATAATATTACTGTACATAGAGCCTAACAATAAGAAAAGGAAGAAAACTGATGGCATTACAACATCTGTTTTATTTAGTAAAACTTTATGGTACATGAAATTTCGAAATTCAAGATATATTAACAAGTGGGTAATTTAAGAAAGATGTTCACTGTTGAGCAAGAACACAGGTTACAATGCCCTCATTAATGCCTTCCACTGTGGGACACAAAACTGAAATGAAATCAAGGTTTCAGGAAGGTTCAGAAAATGGGAAAGCTAAAAAAAAAAAAAGCTAGGTTTACTAGATGTACAGAAGGTAAGAGTGATGGCAATGATCTGCCCGAAGACTGAAATGTCCGGGTGTGGCTGGTCATGGCTACAAACAGCACCGCTGCCTGTACCAAAGGTAAGCGGAGCAACTCTAAAGGAGGCGAAGATTTAAATCAGACACGCAGAAAAGGAGTAATAAACACTGGTGTAAATTCTGGCCCATCCGAAGCCGTAAGAAAACTATCTGACAAATATATATGCACACAAATATACATCAATAGTCAACTGTAAAAGACATAATATCCCCTGGTGTTTAATTTAGTCCTAACTAGATGTAGGGTTAAACAGTAAGTCTATGTTGGTGTTTCACAAGTCACTATTCTTAGCTAACATTTAAGGACTCATGTTGCACCACGCTCTATGCTAAGCATTTTAAATGGATCTCTTTTAAACTGACATTTTGGTAAGTCCATTTATTATCCCTGTTTTTCAGTTGAGAGAACTGACGTTTGAAAGTTACCTGGCTAGTGGTTAAATAGTGCACAGGTGTCAAAGCTAAACAAAAAGCCAAACAGTTTGACTCCAGAGCCCACAAACGGCAATGACTTAAAACTCAGCACATAAAACTCATTGATTGACATGGACTGGTAAACAGAACAACAGCTCATGTGTTCAGAATGCACAATCAGAGCATTTAAATGGACCAACTCTTCACCACAATTTGAGTGACGAGGAACATGCATGGTAGTTTTTTAAATTCACTTCCACTAGCACCAATGTTTACTTATGTGTTAGCCTCTGTTCTAACTCATTCAAGCCTCACAAAAGCCCCACGACATAGGTACTGTTATCCATCATCCTCATTTCTCACATGAGGAAACTGAAGCCCAGAGACGGGCAGAACCTACCCAAAGCCCCAGAGTTACTGAGCAAGGTCCATGGTTTGAACCAGGCCAACAGGCTCCAAAGTCTTAAACTCTTAACCACAACTCTCTGTTTCCCCCCAAGATACTCCATACTTTAGGTTCAAGTATTCTGGGGCTGCACAACTGCTCTGCAACAACAATCCAGGAAGACCATGCTCACTTAGTGCGTTGTTGTTTTACTTCACTGTCACGCCATCTAGTGTGACCCGCTCTAACGCTCTAATAAACAGAACACTAGGAACAAACTTTTCTTCAACTATTCTACATAACTGGAAAAATTCTGAATCATTCCCCCTTGTTTTCAATAAAACGAAACTAAATTGGAAACCAAACAATTTGGAGGGAAAAAAGGAGCACATTAACCAACCCCGAGTCAGTGACTTACCTTGAAATACTTCCTTCTCATTCTAGTCATGTTCATCAACATAACCCCAGAGTTCACTCCAGTCTTTCCGTAGTACGGGTGTCTGGCAAAGCGATTATACCATCCTATTCGAGGCTCTTCATGTTCTGGTGCCATGGCAGCAATTTGCGTGGAATTGAATTTCTTTAGTAAAGACCAAATATCATCAACGGGCCGTAAAAAAAGGATATCCGTGTCGACATACAATAGTGAGTCAACTTCTTTCAGGATTAACTATGAGGAGAGATATTCGAATTATTAACCATAATTTTATTTCTTTAATGTACAACATAAAAGAGGCTTTAATTACAAAAGATATACCTAAGAGCCAAGCTAATTTACAGTAATATTTAAAAGTAATTTTTCCTAAATCTGTCACTTCTTACAACAGCATATAGAGAGATACTATGCTAATCCTTATATTAATTTCTAGAAAAGAAAAGCTATGAAGACAAATCAGAACAAAAACTCAACACTAACAATTGGAAGAATAAATAAAATAGAAGCTATATTCAGGGAGGAAATGTTTTTCATCACAGAAAATAACATTTACTTAGGTGAATTTGTATTTCAAATCCTAATTTCCTGAGATCAATACAGAAATAAACCAAGGCAAATGAAGATCTTCTGAGCTTGTCCCCTCGGCCTGTAACACTAATGGTTGGCACCTTTATATCATTTCGGTCTCAACTCGTAAATGGTAGAACCAAAACTGGAACTCAGACCACCTAGCTCCAGAGTCCGTGCTCTTATTTCTGTGCTATTTCCCAAGTCAAAGAAAGCGTGCACTTAGCAAGGGTGAAGAGACAAGACTTGTCTTGGAAGAAAGACTGGCTATGTTGTTACTTTCTGGAAGACGTTAAATCTCCAACATGTGCCTTTCACAGGGATTTCTGAGGGTAATTTTTTACTTCTGCCTTACCCACCGACTTTAGAACTCAACTTCTGCAAATTTAAATTTACTGCCTATTCCCAGGGTGTTAGCAAGATTCAGTGATTAAGCTAACCTAAACCTTTTTAGTTAAGAATATGAGAATAAGAGCTTGATCCTCATTCTGATCCTTTTTCAAAACTGCTCCCTCCTGCAGCTAAAGTTAAGCCATCGCCTTAATGCACAGCTAGGAGGCCGAAATCACCCCATTCCCCCACCAGCTGATGCAACACGAGGCTGTGAAAAAAATCTGATGGTGGACCACAGAGCCTGAGTAAGGAAGGGTCACTTGTTCAAAGACTCCAATTAAAAGGATATGTGGCTATGTGTCTGGACGTTTCTCTCCGTTTTTTACAGGGGAGAAGAAACTGGGGAGAATTGTGTTTATAGCAACATTCTGCTTCTGTATCATGGTACATCATGTGTTGACAGATCACTGTATTCTTGGCAGACTAGGAAGATGTGCATAAAGCTCTAAGTTCACATTGGGAGCCACTGCCAACTGGAGATCAGACATAAGGTTAAACAATAACCACGTCACTGTTCTTCTGTGGTTCCTTTTAGGGGAAGAAGGAGATGGCACAGCTTACATTAGTTATTTTAATTCATCTATTTCAAAGGAAGAGAAACTCAGTAAAAAAATTTATCCCTTAGAAAAATAGAGCATCAATTTACTTAAATCTGGCTAAAAAGATGCAGAAGTAACAGTGAATTATGAGGACAATTCGACAGGCTTCAAGTATTTTACTTTAGTATTTAGAATTCCATTTAGGAATTTAACCAGATTACATCATTAAATGATCTGGCAAATTCTATATCACATCATCAACAATTAAACTTGTTAATAATGTAGAACAAAAAGGAAGAGAAATGGCTGTGACCTCATGTTTCTTTCATCACTCATTTTCAGTAACATATTTGTGTTTACTTAATGTCATATTGTGTTTGTTTAATGTCTGTCTCCCACCTCAGACAATAAGCTCTACAAAAACAAGAAACCTGGGGCCAGCCAGGTGGCACAGTGGTTAAGTGTGCATGTTCTGCTTTGGCGGCCCGGGGTTCGCCGGTTCGGATCCCAGGTGTGGACAAGGCACCACTTGGCAAGTCACACTGTGGAAGGCATCCTACATATAAAATAGAGGAAGATGGGCATGGATGTTAGCTCAGGGCTAGTCTTCCTCAGCAAAAAGAGGAGGATTGGCAGCAGATGTTAGCTCAGGGCTAATCTTCCTCAAAAAAAACCCAAAAAACAAAAAACAGGAAACCTGTCCATTTCTATACTCCCAACACTTAGTACAGATACTTGGGAGAAAATAGGCACTCAAAGACTAATTAAATGAATCTGACACTGCAACAATTCAACATAAAATTTTTTTTATAAAAGCCTCCATGAAGTACGTAAAACTTCTCAGGTTTTTTCCCAATCTTAATCCTTTATTTGTGTGCTCCTTACAATGGAAGAGAAGAGTGAGAAAGATCCTAGGATCCAAATTTTTTACACACAGCAACAAAGATACTGGTTAGGCAGACTCAGCTATCAAAATTATACCAACTTCAAATCTTACTGACATCATGGATTCAGTAAACTATATTCTTAATAAGCTAAGAATCGCCATAATCCACTTAATAATAACAAGTAACTGAAGTTTCTTTCCCATAATTTATATACTTTCTAGAAACTTGTGAGCTTCTTAAAATGAGTCTACTACCATTACTATTTTAATAGTAATTTGCATTACATTTACATTAACACTATAGTAGTCCTAACAACCACTGCGATTTTTAAAACTATGGGTGAAATCAATTTAAAATAGAAGAGGGAACCTTGCTTCTGAATATTTTTAGATTATAAAGAGATAATCAGGGCTTATCACTACCAGAGAACACCATCAAACAACAGCTCCACTGAATAAATGGTTCCCATCTCCCTTTGAGGTCATACGCCTTAAATTTTGTGTCTGTTAAAATACCAGTTAGAAAGAGCTAGCTTGGTTGGTACAGGACAGCAATGGTTATGTAAAGATGCAATCTACCACATTTCCCAATTTATGAATGTAGTCTGCAACCTGAAGGTGATACTGTCACTGCATTTCTTTTTTTAATTTTTTTTTTTTTTGAGGAAGATTAGCCCTGAGCTAACATCTGCTGCCAATCCTCCTCTTTTTGCTGAGGAAGACTGGTCCTGAGCTAACACCCATGCCCATCTTCCTCTACTTTCTATGTGGGACGCCTGCCACAGCATGGCTTGACAAGCAGTGCCATGTCCGCACCCAGGATCTGAACTGGTGAACCCCGGGCCACTGAAGCAGAACATGTGAACTTAACTGCTGCACCACCAGGCCGGCCCGACGGTCACTGCATTTCTGCTGGCAACAGACTTGGCTCCATTAAGATCTGACAACCTCTATTTCTTCTTAGAGATAAAACAGTTTATAGCAACTGGATAAATTATAATGTAAGATATAGTGTTTCAACAGAAATTATTTACATTTTTCATTTTTAACAGAGGTTTTTATTAGAGCTTTGATTTGTTCTACAGGAAGTTTTTTTCCCTTAACATTCAAAGGGAAAATCACACATGTGTGTTTATTTAACTGGATTTATATGTAACTCTTCATTAACTTGTGTGTAAAAGCAAGATTAAAAAAAAAGAACATTGGGGGAAAAAACTTACTGGCAAGAACAATCTCTGGGAAGCACATGGTTTAAAGAGTTTTTTCCACTCCACTGCATTCTCACTTGGAAAAGTTATTGGGTATAATGAATAATTAAATGTTTGCAGAAATGACCAGCTGTCGAGCTAAAAAAAAAAAATAAGAACTCAGTTCAGATTTGTTTCAATTTTTTCTGTAAAATCATAAACCAACAGGTTATGAAACAAAAAAGGCTAAAAAATATTATACATTTTATGCTGTACACAGTTAAGAGAAAGTCAGATTCTTCTTTCCAACATTTTGTTTTCATTCAAAACTTTAAAATGATAGTAATATGCCAGAAAGACTCCACCCTTTAGATCTGAGGCACAATAAAGTTATAAAGATATCCATCACAAAATCAGGGCGTTGACAGAGCCTTGCGAGTTGTCCATCCCCCTCAACTTTATCTGATGTACAAATCCTCCAATCCCCAGACAAATGAAACTCAGAAAAATTAAGCACTAATTTCATCCCCATAGGATGTATGACGGAGAAAATGTTGACATTCCAAGTCAGACCAATATGAAACTGATTAGAAAATATTTATCCATCTATGTGGTTTTAATATGCATGGCTATTCCTGATAATAAAATATTCTAATAAATATACATCCAATGCCAATTTTTTTTTCTACTTTTTTTTTTTTAAGATTTTATTTTTTTCCTTTTTATTCCTATACATAGTTGTATACTCTTCATTGTGGGTCCTCCTAGTTGTGGCATGTGGGACGCTGCCTCAGTGTGGTTTGATGAGCAGTGCCATGTCTGCGCCCAGGATTCAAACCAACGAAACGCTGGGCCACCTGCAGCAGAGCACGCGAACTTAACCACTCGGCCACGGGGCCAGCCCCCAATGCCAATTTTTAAAAAATCATTACAAAAAGGAAAATAGATCTGAAAATCTATAATGAACACATTTCCTCTTTGGTGTCCTGAATGCATTTCAAGATACTGAAATGTTTCAAATTGAGTTAAGTATTACCTATCAAGGTTGCTCCAACAGAATTGTTGATTCAAGTTTCTTACAGAGCATTTGCAAATTATTTATAGGGGGAGAAAAGACGAAGTAGTTTATGTAACAGACTGAAGATGTCCTTCTTTTTGCATTATTACTGTGTTCAAGCAATTTTTAAAACCATTAGTGCCTTCTGCCATAGTTTAAGGCACTATCTTTACTTCCAACACTCTGCTTTGAAGTCTCTGGTAATTAGTTTAATACACTAGCATGTTAGTTTCCCTGTGCAATTTATAAATCACGTAAAGATCCTTTCAATATCAATTTCAAAATGAAATCTTAGTCACTTTTTATTTAACACTAGTAGTTAATCATCTTGTTTGCAGTAAAAGCATATTCCACAAATATTTGACACTCTTTCATCACAAGCAAAACCAAAGATTCTTAGAGTTGACTACGAGAGCTAAACTGAGTTTACCATATAGTATATAGTACACAAGCAGGAACTCGGCCAGATTTGAATACAACACAGAGGATGCATATAAGATGAAGCTATAAATTTATTTTACTTTTTTATTACATTTTCAAAGGTTTCCACAGTTAGTAGCAATCTGTTGCTATTCTCTGAACTGTTAAGACAGATTAATTCATCAGTTAATATTTTAGAAAACAATCCAGATTAAGAGATCAAGACCACAAAAGTACATTTAAAAAATACAGATACTAGAAATATTTTTAAATAGTTAAAACTTTATACCTCTAGGAATCAAGGATTTTGGCAGAAAACTAAAAGACTTGAGGCCCCAAGTTGTATTTTTCACTCAATATGCAAAATGAACTAATGATGAAAAATCATGAAATACACTTTTTTTCCTGCTGTTAGACCAAGCATAAAAATTCAATTCAGTTTCAAAGGTTAATTTAGTGTAGACAGAGACAGAGATGGGCGGAGATAGTCATTATCACCATTTTTACCACCAATCTCAGAACAAAAGGTAGTGAGATTTGAGATTTCAGGTGAATTTTCTTTTTCTTATGCGTTCTCTCCCTTGTATCTGTTCTCCTCTTCTTGCATGGTATTTTTTTTTTTTTTTTTGATCTTAAGGAGGTTACGTGGCTGCCCTGATTAAAGGGTATATTTTCAACTCTCACAGCTAGGTATGGTCACATGACTAAGTTCAGACCAATGAAATACTGGCAGGAATGTCACGTGCAACCTCTGGAAAGTGCCCTTAGAAGGAAGGAGGGGATTGCCCTTCTTCAGTCCTTCCTCCTTCACATGGGCTAGAATAAGGGTGTGATGGCTGGAGCATGATTAGCCATCTTGGATCATGAGGTAGAAGCCTTATGTTAAAGATGGCTCAGCCACAAGAAAGAAGTCAGACTCTCTGAAGACGTGGAGTTGTCACATACCTCAGACTGCCTACTTTTATGTGAAAGAGAAATAAACTTCTATCTTATTTAAGCCACTGTTATTTTGCATTTTCTGCCATTACAGCCAAATTAATTGTAACTAATACCAACCAAATAAAGAACTTTGTTTTATTAGAGCAAGAAGCCACTTCCCTCCATATTGTCAATCAAGAATTCCCTCCCCTCAAAAGAGAATTAAAACCTTTGTGCACACTCTGGTTGAGATACTCGCAAGCCAAGGAGAGGAAAAAAATTAAATCATAGGACTTCTCAGTCAAAACATCCTGGAACTACAGTCAGTAAAACAAAACCTCCAAGCTTGGCAAAGGACTTTAAGTAGCCCACTCCTTTTCAAAAACAAACCTTCCTCTTAGATCCTAGATCTGGACTCTTCAGATTGAAGTGGTAGCAGAGAGCACTTCCCACTCTAGGAGGGCAGAGTTACAGAATAAATATTTTTGCTCAACGCAGGAATGAAATAACATTCTGTTATAGCATACCATTAAACTGTCAGCTCTACGGTCTTGACTAAGTCTCAGATACTTACTGTGCCTTTAAAACTATCATGTAGTTGATCTTCTGCAAAAATATGGAACTGAAGAGGCTTGATGCTGAAAATTAGAGCTGACTTCAACATGGTTATAGTTTCTTCCAGTCTTTCACCACAGGCAACTACAGCTAGGTGCATTCTCTCAACGGGCTGTATTTTCAGATTGTACCTAATAAAAAAGAAAACCACATTTTCCAACAGTTTTAGTATAGGGTAACATGTTTACAACGTGGTATTTGGATCATGTTCAAAAACTGAAGTTTGAAACTTCTACTTAAAGAGCAAAGACACATCAGATTACCACGTTACAATGTTGAATCAATTGTACATTTCTATACTCTCAACCAGCCTTTCTCAGCATATGTTCCTCCCTAGCAACCACAGAACACAGAAAATGACTATTTTCTCAGCTCTCCCAAGACCGGGACATAACCAGTGCCAACCTAGACGTACAGGTGAGAAGTTAATTCATTACTCACTGAATGTCCTTGGGCATCAGGGCTTACTCCTCACTGCAACTCCGCAACTGAGAAAGGGAGCATCACTGATTTGAAGGTCCCCCTTCAAATTTTTAAAAAACTTCTTATTCAAAAAATATATATATATCCTAAACACAAAAGTGGAGCAAATACAATAAATCCTCATGTACCCATGTCCCAGCTGCAACAAATATACATTCCAAGGCATTCTTATTTCATCTAAAACACCTCCCCGCACTCCCCTCCACGAACCAACGGGTCATTCTGAATCAAACCCAGACATAAATTCACCCATAAATAGTTCAATATTACGTCCAGTCTTCAACCATGTTGATTACGAGAAAAAGTTTCCTTTACATTACTTTTGTCACTGACACACATTTGGTCCCATTTACCAAGCAATCAGTGAGAGGTAAAAATTCCTGGGATGGGCTAGCACATACTAATCAAACACTGGTATGTCTTTTGGGAAGGAAAGATTCCTCAACCCAAGTCATTGTCCAGGCTACGCCAGACTCTCTTAACACGGAGACTAATTATGTGTGACTGCACTGCTATGAACTAATAGATTTATAATATAAAATAAAGATCTCATCTGTAATTATGGCATAAAATCATCTTTTTGGAACTGACAGCTAAAGGAATGTAAGAAACAAAGACAACATGAAACTAGTACCACATTAAAGTATTATAGAGTACAAAAGTCTGACCCAGAAACACGCAAATTTGACTTTAACTCAACTTTTGCTTACAGAGATGCTTTCTGTAAAATGTGTAAGAATTAGAAATTATATTAACGTTAACAGTGGCAATGTAGACATTACTGAGATTTACAGTAGCAGGGATGGGTGACTAATCGTTTTTCTTAAATTTACAAGCTAAAATTACTGTAGTTATGTCGTTAGCACAGGACTTTGGAATCTTGAGTATTCACAGGTCCCTGTGTGAGAGTGGACCTAGAAGTGTTTCCTGAGGAAAATCTTGCTCTTGCTCCTGGGTGCTCCTCAATTGACCAGGATATCAGGAAACAGAAAATCATACTAAGTAATATTAAATACAAACAAGGGACTATATAAAACATGCTTGAATATCAAATTCACATATCTTAATGTTTTAACATTAAAACATTTGGAATTATTTTATATTAATAGAAAAAAAATTAAGTCTGAATATATATATATAATGCGCTCCTGCTTTGACTGCGGATCTATCCATTCCTATTAACCAGCCTGTTTAGTGAAGGGCCTGGAGATGTTTACGACAGCAGTTGACTGATGCTACTCCAGTCTGCCTGGGCTCCTGAGGCCCGAAAATGGGTTCGTTTCTCTCACGTGGGACATCTCTCACATACACAATTACTAGTAATGGTCAGCCTTCAGCAGGGGAGCAGAAAAGCTCTTCAGCTGAAATATTATACCCTAGAAAAGAGTGAGGTCATTGCATTCCCTGATCCCTCTCCTGGGAGGGAAACTTAGACTCCTCAATACCTTGAGAACTTGCCATTTGTTCAGGCTAAAGGGCCAATTATTCTATAGGTGAGGTTCTTTAAAAACAATTTTAAAAACCCTGCTTTTAAGAAAAAGAATCCTCCCCCAGATAATTCACAAAATTAAATATTATTATACACTTTGTTAATGGTATTAGGTGGAGAAGTCACAAATAAAGTGTTGTTGTTGCAAGAAGTCTATGACTATTCCAGAAGCAGTGGTGATATTTCATTCTTCATCAAGATATTAAGATTATCATTAAGTTAAGATATAATATTAGGTATGTACTTTGCCCTTAAAATTCAGATTAATCTACTAGGAATTGAGTTTTACGAATAGTTTGAGGTAGGGGACAATCGTGTAAATTTGCACACGGCTCTCTGACTGTGCAGACGTCATCTGTGACAGAGTTACCATGGAATTCATCCTTTTCCCACCCTGTGCCTCTCCTTCCATATATCTAGTCTCAGCACAAGCCTGGGTCTTGTTAAAGCTCTCCACTCTTTTCCCCTGACGGCAATTAGAAAGAAGTAGCACCTCCTCCCCTGTCTGCACCCTATATCTGTTCCCCTCTTTTCTGTCAAGCCCCTCAGTTTATGACACTGAAACTGTATCAGAGCGGAGACTAGACATCTACACTTTCTATACCGATAACAACGGGATGTGAAGCCAGTTCATCTTAAATCAGTGGAAGCCACAATGACACAAGTAAAAGACAAGGCAATGGAGACATAATTGCACAGAGCTCTCAATTATCTCATCATCCTTCAGGTGAATGCCTCCAGATCCTACTTCTCATGATGGCATAAAGGTCCTCATTAAAGCACCAAGACTTGAGAAGCTATAACGGGCTGATCGCTTAATCGGCCGTAACTAGATCCTGCCCCAGAGGTAAAAGTCAAGAGATTTAAAAATGAAGCCGTAACAGTCATGTGTTGTTTTGCACAGAATTCTCTACACAGAGACAAGAAGTATAATAAACCTTCTTAAGAAAAATAAGTCAGAGACGGGCCCCGTGGCCCAGTGGTTAAGTTCGCGAGCTCCGCTTCGGCGGCCCGGGGTATCACTGGTTCGGATTCTGGGTGCGGACATGGCACCGCTCATCAGGCCATGTTGAGGTGGCATCCCACATGCCGCAACTAGAAGGACTCACAACTACAATATACAACTATGTACTGGGGGGATTTGGGGAGAAGAAGGAAAAATAAAAATAAAATTTGTAAAACAGAAAAGAAAAATAAGTCAAATGTTCTTCAAGGAAAAAAACCCATCCCTCTACAATCAGTCCCAGGGACGACTCCTCCCAGGCATTTTAGCTTGTTTTAGCCACACTGCCATCACCCGAACCCAGCAATTTCTATGGAAGGAATATGGTCAAATACACTGCACTTGTTTTTCTGTTATGTGTCCCTTTTTAGCAAAAGTATCATATACCATACAGACTTCAAGACCTAAACTGACAGCACAAAACATATTTTGAAGATGTCTCTGCCCACCACCCTATCCCCAGACCCCAAGGACAGGAAACAACTGCAGCCGGAAGACATCTAAGGTAAGCTCCTACACGAAAGGAAGGCAGAACTAAGACCTTCTAAGGAGCTTCAGGGAAGCATCCATTCAAGTAACGTTGGTCCCAATTAAATGGCATAATTTTGTCAGGGTCTGGAAAAAATGTGCTATATTTTAATCACAGTGTGAATAAGAGAAAAGTCTCTGTGAATTTTAAGAACTGTTATTCAAAAGGACATTTTTACATCAAACCAATTTTTCCACAGATACATGATTAGAAGAAAGTCTTCAGATCATTCACAGATAATACTTGAGGGCTCCCATGGCTAAATTTGGCATAACCTGAGCCAACTGACATAGGAATTATGACGGTAATGAATGATAGCACATTTGGTTAAAAAAATGAATCCATGAGTCTAAAATGGGGTAAGGGGGTGGGGGAATCCTTCTTTAAAGACGAATACCAACAAATAAATATAGAAGGAATAACAGAATTACAAAAACCACTATTTTGCATTCACTATTGTAATAGTTGATTTGAACAAGAATAATTAATGGATGTAAAAACCACAGAGTATCAAGATATTATCCCCACACATTACAAAAGGGATAAAGATACTATTACAGTGTAGAAATGTGATGCCACCACCTTAACAACCAATAATATTAAACTTAAGACATCAGGTGCCTCCTGATGGCAGGGCCAACGAAGAGCACAGTGTCCCTTATGCAGTATTCCTGCCCCAAATCCTGAATGTAACCAGGAGGAGACAGGCAAATTCAGAAAAAGGGCCAGTCTGCAAAACAAAACAAAAATATCATGTCACAAAAGATACCACCACCACCTCCCCTCAGAAAAGTCTGGGGAACTGTTCTAGAGCAAAGCAGACTAAATAGACCTAACAGCTGAATGCAACGTTTGAACCTTGACTGGGTCCTGAATGAGGAAGAAAAGATATAAAGTTCATAATAGGAAATAAGGAAATAGGAACATGAATATATATTGTGTCAGTGTTAAATAACTTGAAGTGATACAGTTATACTGGAGAATGTCCTGTTCTTAGGTGATACACGCTGAACATTTAGGCGTGTGTCATAATGGCTGCAACTGTTTCTCAAATGGTTTAGCTGAAAAAACAAAGTGGCAAAATGCTGATAACAGGTAAATACCTAGTGAAGGGTACACAGTGTGTTCACTACACTATTCTTTTAACTTCTGCAGATTTGAAACTGACCAAAGTAAAAACTTGAGAGGGAATCTAAAAAAAGTTACTACTTAAAGAATGTTTTTGGATGATAAATTCTAATACAAACACTGTTAACAGATTTATTTTAAGTAACAGTTCTGCTATAAAGGCATCACAATAATTTTTCTTCTATTTTTTTATTTAGACAGCATTAAGTTTCCAGTGCATTCTTCTAGCCTATGATTAAACTAGTGTTTTCTCTATAAAAGAAACAATGTATAATAATATTTGGACTAGAAATTAGCATTTTAATGAAGTATATAAAGTCAAACTAAACAAATTAAATTTCTGATAACAATCTCCCCAAACTAAAAAATAACTGCCATGAACCTATCTTTAAAAACTTGCCATTGAACAAAATGGAAAACTATATTCAGAAACACTTATAACAATTTCTTTAATGTATAGCTTAAAAAGAAATCTTTTGGGCTGGCCCCGTGGCCGAGTGGTTAAGTTTGCGCGTTCTGCTGCAGGCGGCCCAATGTTTCGTTGGTTCGAATCCTGGGCGCGGACATGGCACTGCTCATCAAACCACGCTGAGGCAGCATCCCACATGCCACAACTAGAAGGACCCACAATGAAGAATATACAACTATGTACCGGGGGGCTCAGTGGAGAAAAAGGAAAAAAAAAAAAATTAAAAAAAAAAAAATCTTTCTCTGGGCCAGCCAGGTGGCATAGCAGTTAAGTTTGCATGTTTTGCTTCAGTTGGGTTTGCCAGTTCAGATCCTGGGTACGGACCTACGCACCACTTATAGAGCCATGCTGTGGTAGGCATCCCACATATAAAGTAGAGGAAGATGGGCACGGATGTTAGCTCAGGGCCAGTCTTCCTCAGCAAAAGAGGATTGGCAACAGAGGTCAGCTTAGGGCTAATCTTCCTCAAAAAAAAAAAAAAGTTTCTCCTCTTACTATAAAAGATGAGTTGTGCTGAATAGTATGAATTTACCTAGTTATACTAGGTAAAACTACTTTAAAGAGTGGTATATAAATCACTTTTGAAACAAATATAATACTTAAAAAAAACCACTCTTCAGGGTTTCACACAAAACATAAAAAAGAGAATTTAAAAGTTCAACATGAAATATAAGTATTAATCGCTAAAACACAATTTAAAATAATCTGTAAAAATCTCTCTCTTAAAACTAGCATAGGACCACTCGACATAATACAGGTAACACTAAATCACTTATAACCTCAGACTCCGTGAGTTGAAAATCAATTCCCACTTAAAAAGAAAGATCAAATATTTTAAAAGCTTAAGTCATAGAAAAATTAGTACATTAAAACAGAATTTGAAAATAATACTAAAATTAAGATATTGCAGAATGAAAAGATAACATAAAAAAATGAAACAAATGAGGAAAATATCTGTAACCAATGGCAAAAGGAGAATATATCATTCTAAGGGTTCATAAAATAAGCATTAAAAACAGGTAAATATCAATACAGAAAATACAAATAAAAGGTCAAAAAGTTAAGTAAATATGGATATATGTTCACCAAATAATGAAATATAAACCAATAATAAGCTATCATTTTACCCTAATCAGTGGTAAAATTCTATCTCCCACTAATGCTAAGGTTATGGTGACACCAGCACACTCATACAATGCTGGCGCAGGCTTAAAATCCATATAATTTGTAGAACACAATTTAGTGAGATAATTTATTCTTTTCAATGAATATTTTAACTCCTTTCATATGCTAGACACTGGGGACAAGCAAGAAAGCCACAATCCTAACCTCACACAATTTACAGCCTGTTGTGAAAACACAGAATTTTTAAAGATTTAATTACAGGGCATGTTAATTTCTAAAATAGAAAAAAAAGTCAAGATTGCTAAGGAAGCTCACTACACACACATCCAAGCTAGTCTGGAAATTCTGGGGAAAATCATTGCTTATTTACTGGTTACCAAGCACCTTGCTAGGCATGGAGCTTAAATGATGAACACCAGGTGGTACTTACATGCAAAATCAACAGTCTAGAAGTGGATAAAGATTCACAACTACAACAGATGTGGTGAGTACAGTGATGCAGAGGATACAGAGAAGGGAGAAGAGGAGGGCAGGGAAGGGAGATCATACGAGCTGGATAAGAAGTGATGAACTCGTAGTTAAGGCATCAGGAAGGAAGAGGCCGTCAGGAGCAACAGCGTGGAAGGAGACAGGTAAGAAGAGTCATTGTGGACTGACATGCGGAAAGTCAGTCGTCAGCCAGGATACAAAATACAGACGAGGGAAGCTGTGAGATGCTAGACCATGAATACAGGCTTGAACAAGAGTGTTTGAGGCATCTGAATCAGCCAGGTAAAAATGACTGAGATGCAGCTGGAAATACAGTTCTCCGGATTGAAGACATCAGTGAACCAGACTACCCTGTGACTATCCATGGAGTGGAGAGAGAAAGAGCAGAGTGCTGCAGAACATCAGTGTTTAGGAGTCCGGAATAGGGAGAGGTGTCCAGGGGCAGAGAGAGCAAAGGGCTGAGACACCTCAAGAGCCAGAGAAGGAGAGAGTCGAAAGAAAGAAAGAGCAAGTGGTAACCAGTGTCAGACGGACAAGAAAAGGACGATCAGGCCCCAGAAGAACAATTCCGAGGTCAGAGGCGACTGCAGTGACAGTAGGGTTTCCGTCAGGTGTCAAGGTGGGAAGTTTTTTTGTTGTTAAGGAAATAAAGCCAGTAGATACTCTTATAAGAAGTTTGCTGGTGAAGAGAAAGAGAGTGAAAGAAGAATGCCTGAAGGAAAAAGGGCTGAAAGAAATTTGTTGCAGGGATTTTGCATTTGGCTCGGTTTCAAGGACCGGAGGCAATTTTGCTTTTCTAGGTTATGTCCACTGTATAATAAATTGGGAGGAAATAATCCCCTAGATAAGCTTTGATTAAAATAAAATTATGTGAAGAATTCAAATTGGGAAGGCTGGAACTGGCCTGGGGAGAAGAAAACAGTGATAGCCGAGGGCGCACTGGTGTCAGGCAAAATGTGAGACCTAAGGTGGGAGGAAAGGGGAATTTCACTGAAGCTTTACCAGGTGGGCAGGGAAGCTCTTAGAGTCAGACCAAGATGAGACATTACTTAAACACTGAAATGGTGGGTGAGAATGATATGGCAACTGGAAGGCATTCTGGCTTACCTGTATGTTTGAAGAGAGCCATTAAATGTGAGGGATCCTAAATTCTAAGTAAGAAATTAAGTTCAAGAGATTTTATACAATATGATATATCTAACAAGAAGGTTACAGATATATACCATGGATGCAAATATTACAAGTAGAGTTAAGAGAGAGGCGTAACTTTTAAAATCTCAAAGTATGGGCTGGCTGGTGGTGCAGTGGTTAGGGTTGCACATTCTGCTTTGGTGGCCCGGGGTTCGCTGGTTTGGATCCCGGGTGTGGACCTACACATTGCTTCAAGCCCTGCTGTAGCAGGCGTCCCATATATAAAGTAGAGGAAGATGGGCACGGATGTTAGCTCAGGGCCAGTCTTCCTCAGCAAAAAGAGGAGGATTGGCAGCAGAGGTCAGCTTAGGGCTAATCTTTCTCAAATAAGTTAATTAATTAATTAATTAAAAAAATAAAATCTCAAATTAAGGAGAGTGACAAGCATGAGGGTTTACAACATTATGTAGCCATCCACAAGTAATTCCTACCAAGAAGTACTTGGGAGCATTAGGAAAATAATGAGTTGGAGAAGCCAAAATGAAAGGAATAATAAGCAGAGGCCGCAGGATTCGGATGAGGTCCACTTCCCTGGGGTCCTCTTGCAGTCGAGGAGGAGGGAAGAATTATTACTCACGCTGTAACTTACAAAACAGCTGGGGTGTATAAATCAGAGTACACAAAAGTTTTCAAGCTTACCCAGCTCCCAGAGGGAGTAGATTTATGTCGCATGGCTCAAGATAGCACAATGGTGTTTGTCAATCTCCACTCATTAGCAAACTTTTCTAAGAATGAAAATATGGAGCTCCAATTCTCCAAAATTATGAACAAGCTGAAGGGTAAGACTATCTTTAAAAAGCTAGTTTTTAAAAATTTGAATAATCTGACTTGACTGACCCACATTAGAATTTCAATCACCCAATCTTTTCCATAGCAACGAGATATAATTAAAATATCTGATTTCAACGATTCCCTCCCAAGTTGTTCACTGGATGCATAATGTACTAGGAACACAAGAATCTGAAAATACATACTACCAATATACATTAAGAATGCAGTTCTTTCCAACTGGAATACTTCACCTCCTGTCCTTGAGCCTGGCTAATTTCTTGTTCATCAGGTAGTCACTCCCTCCAGGAAGCCTTCTCTGATGCCTTAAAATGACCCTCACCTGAAAACTCACCTGTTTCTCCCATCATCATAGCTACAACTTGCCACTCTATTGTAATCTCAGGTTTACTAGTGTGGCGCTCCCATCAGCATGTAAGCTCCAGAAGGATGGAGCCACATTAACCAAGCTCCGAGTCTGGTTCTTAGCACCTAGCACTGTGTCTGGGAAATGCAATGAGTAGAATTCAAATTTAAGTGAATCATAAAAATACAGTAAAAAAAGGTGACTCTCAAAGAAATCTTACTCTGGGGAAGAGCATTTCAAGCTACTGCCTCACTCTCCCCTGCCACTGTCTCAGGGAGATGGTCTGCTATCCCATTCCTATTGACACTTGTTTCCTTCAATAAAGGTTAGAACAGGGAGGGACCTGAGAGGTCAGCCAATCCAGTGTCTTCACTATCCAGATCAATGAAGAAAGCCAAGCTATTCAGTAACTTAAAAGGTCAATAAACAATGTCATATAGTTTGCTCCATCATTAAACACTTATCTTTATCTTCACATTCCCCAATATTCAATCTCTGCTAATAACCAACATAACCCTTCCCCACCGGTCCACATCCACCTACAAAATGTTCAGCATACCAGCTTTAAATTAGATAAATGCCATATATGTGTCTGTACATGTCAGTGGAAGTCTATCTTGATCACCTGTTTATCACTTTATCACCTGTTACCTAACATTAGATCATAAATTATCCTAAAACAATGGCTTATCTTAATAACATCTAAAAAAATGTAAAGCATTTTATACACAGTATGCACTAAAAATTAGTGATAACAACTACAAAGTGGGAAAAAGGAATAGAAAAACCCAATCAGAAAATGAATTATTTACTTGTATGATAGTATTAAATTACAGGGAAAGAAACATTTTTACGTCCTATTACAGTCAAAAATTTATTATCTACTATCTAATCTTACCTACACTGATCTACCAATTAAATATTAAGTGCCTACCTAAGAGCCGCTTCCCACAAGCAGTTCATTCCACAAACATCAGAGGGCAGCATCCAATAGGGATTCCAGTAACACAGAGAGAAATCTTTACACCTGACAGAGTAAGACACAAAGGAGAGGCCTATGTGAGTATTCGGTTTAAAACTAACAAAGAATTACTCAATAACATAATAACTTATTGTTCTATTTCACAGCAACAAAACTGCAAATCCAACTTTGCAAATCCAAGATTGCTATGGTAACCTGAGGATTTCTGGAAATTGATTTCTCCCTGACTTAGGGTACCATTATTTTAAATAGAACTTTAAAACCTTTAGATAGAAGACACCACACAGACTGGAAAATAGTTTTCTAGTCAGGAACTCTCCCAATATATTAAAACCCCCTCCTCAGGTAACACGGAAAATATGGAAATACTTCTAAAATTTTCCTTCATGCACTACACATATTCCCCCTAGAATAAAATCCATTTCAGCCTAAAAAAAAAATCTGCTTATCCTGAAGCAAACTTAAAATGCTACAGGGGCTGGCCCCATGGCCGAGTGGTTAAGTGTGTACGTTCCACCTCGTCGGCCCAGGGTTTCGCGGGTTCGGATCCTGGGCACGGACATGGCACCGCTTGTCAGGCCGTACTGTGGCGGCGTCCCACATGCCACAACTAGAGCGACCCAAAACTAGGATATATACGACTATGTACTGGGGGGCTTTGGGGAGAGAAAGCAGGAAAAAGAAGAGATTGGCAACCGTTGTTAGCTCAGGTGCCAATCCTTAAAAAAAAAAAAATGCTACAAATACTGGGGAAGAAAGGATCTCTAAACGCTTTTAAATTAATCCTCAATCCAAGCTACCTGTATGGTGTTTCAAACTGAAAACCAAGAAATCATGCTGATATTCATGCTTCAGTTTCATTACCTACACTATCTCAGTTTCACTATATTACACAAGCTAAAATGAAGGATAAAGTGTGATCTTTCTTCTTAGATTGCAGGTTGGAGCTAAAAAAAAAAAAACCTAAACAAACAGCAATGCCTCACATTATGAAAGTTATGTTTTTCATTGTCATTCCTTTCGAAACAACAGTCTAGTTTGAAATTCACTACAGTGGCAGTCTGGGTGCTACAGGAGGCAGAATGAAGTGGGGGGAGTCACTAACCCATGTGCCATCCCCAGGAAGCTTTTCCCCCCACTATAAATTCCATTATAAGTTACTGTTCTTACAGCGAAAGGTTTAAGAAATTTCAGATTTGCAAAGATCTCTAATCATATCTCTCATAAACGTCAACAGTCTAAGAGAGGGGGGTCTCAACCCAGGCTGCGGAAGGAAATCACCCGGAGAGCCCCTAAGTCAGAATCTCTGGGAACTGGGGCAGGCCCTGAGGGTTGTTTAAATGCTGCCTGAGTAATTCTGTTGTACTACTGCATAAAAAACTGCAAAGCCGGAATTTTTAAATCTATGGAAAAAAGATACATTGTAATTTGGGTTTCCTTTAAAGGGACACCATTTTCAAACACAGCATAAAATGTTACAGATTGTAAACAGCTGATAAATCAGAAAAAGGAAAGAAAATATGTGCAGACCAGTAAAACAAACAACTTGATCAGGAAAGTTATGTTTGTCCCCTCCCAGCCATGGTTATGTATTTTTTAAGCCTTGCATTTCGTGCTGGAGACAGGCTCAGTGGCAGGGGTAACAGCTAACAGAGAGATCTTTTCAGATTTAAGTACTTTCACAGCCATTTTAAGTTTCACAACAAACCTGTCAGAATAGCTATCTCCATCTTTCAGATACAGCTATCATCACAACTCTCAACAAATCCACGATTTATTTGTAAGCAACACCTAAAGTGCACCTTTGTTCCAGGAAGGAAAACTAATCGGGTTAGTCCACCTCCCGCTGTTGAACCTTACCACAATAGAAAATGAAAATGGAAAATGAAATCTCAAATTTTTCTGTAAAAATTATTGCTTGAAATTATGTAACAATACCATTTTCTGCCTCAACCTGTACTCGGCAATCCCTCAGCCCCAGGCAACCCCTATTTTGTGTCGCTAGAGATCTGCCTGTTACGGACATTCCCCATAAATGGAATCATACAGTATGTGGCCTTTTGAGCCTGACTTCTTTCACTTAGCACAATACTTTCAAGGTTCAGCCACTGGAGCACTTACCAGCACCCTTCACTCCTTTCTGTGGCCAAATAATATTCCATTTGATGGATAGACATACCACATATTGTTTACCCATTCACCATGTGATAGGCATTTGGGTTGTTTTCCACTTTTTGGCTATTATAAATAATGCTGCTATGAACATTCATGTACAACTTTTCTGTGAACATATATTTTCAATTCTCTTGATGATACACCTACAAGTGGAATTGCTAGATCATGTAATCACTGTAAAGTAATTACTGCAGATGAAATTGCAGGGAAAAAGTCAAGTTTTAGGTAAGTTTCTTGACCATAACTCAATGTTAGAAAACACAGTTTACAGACAGGATGGTCTTCTTTCTGTCTTTCATTAATGGAAGTATAAAACACACACACTAGTGAGTACACACGCTGCTTACTATTTAAAAAAATCAAAGGGGCCGGCCTGGTGGTATAGTGTTAAGTTTGTGTGCTCCACTTCAGCCACCCAGGATTCACGGGTTCAGATTCTGGGCATGGACCCACACACCACTCATCAAGCCATGCTGTGGTGGGATCCCATATACAAAACAGAGGAAGACTGGCACAGATGTTAGCTCAGGGCCAATCTTCCTCACCTCAAAAAAAAAAATCATAAAATACTGAGGTGCTGCTGGCAAGAGGGTAACATAAAGTTTCTTATCTCCCAAATTTACATTCTCTCACTTATGCAAAATTAGTTTTAAAGATCAAGACAGAGATTAGAAACTCAAGATGTACCAGTAACTGTTATTGCAAACAATAAATTAGGAAAAGCAACTAATCTGGATAGCACTTATATTTTCAGGCCAGAAAAAAACCCAAAGTTTAAAAATATTCAAAAAGTAAAGGCAGTTATCCAAGCTCTGGTTATTAGTTGCTTTTGCTTTTATTTATTTATTTATTTTTAAAGATTGGCACCTGGGCTAACAACTGTTGCCATTCTTTTTTTTTTTTTCCCTGCTATATCTCCCCAAACCACCCCTGTACACAGTTGTATATTTTAGTTGCAGGTCCTTCTAGTTGTGGGATTTTTGCTTTTATTTCTTAAAACTATTGGAAATGGAACATTAGATATACAGCATTCAAAGAGGTAACTCTATTCAATAATTTTAATAGGAGAAAAACTGTAAGCTGAGCCAAGTGGGTATGCCTTCAGTCTACAGAGACATCCAAATTCAGTGAAGTCTAAAAACGCAAAGTTTTTTCCTTGTGGATCAAATTGAAATAAACCTTGACTATGGCTCATCCTCAAACTTCATATGGCTTAATGTTTCTAGCTCTAGGTGGCCTGTCTACAAGCAAACCACTCAAAGGAGGCAGCACATGGGATCTCTGTGGTGAGAAAGCAGATCTGTATTCTGATTGTAGGGGTGGTAACACAAATTTACATATGTGATAAAACTACACACACACACACACACACACACACACGACAGCATGTAAAACTGGTGACATCTGAATAAGGTCTAGAGGTTGTCCAATGTCAATTTCTGGGGTTGGAACATTGCCCTAGATTAACACATATACATTCTGGATACAGTGGTATTGCACTATGCTCATGTGAGATGTTACTATTGGGGGAAACTGAGTGAAGGGTACATGGGGTGGGGTGTCTCTGCAACTTCCTGTGAACTTATATTTACTTCAAAAGTTAAAAAAAAAAAAAAAAAAAAACCTGATCAAAAACAAAATTCCCCAAAATTTCAGTACTTGAAAACTGTTTCAAAAATTGAGACAGTTCATGCTCTGGATTAAACAGAGCATTTAACAACAACGCTCTCCACAGTAACAGTTCTCATGATTGAAGTTTACTTAAATCCAATAACAGAAGGTCTTATATACTTTTAAATTAAACTGGAACAGGTATTTTTCATTTCAGACTGTCCATGGTAGTCATGAGGCTTTGGTGAAAACCATGCACAACTCAGAGTCGGGGATAAGTTTAGGCATATCCAGCATAAGAATGTGGGAGTGAGTCTGAACGAAGGGCAGCAAGCCACGAAGGCAAGTTCCAGGCGCAGACACTGCACTGTGCTGCGAGAGCAGCAGAGGCAGCTCCAGCCACAGTAATGGACACCGCTCCCAAGATACTGACAAAGCACCATTATATGAAGGTCAGGGCCCAGGTCACTCATTTTCAACTAAAAATCATCTCCAGACTGCTTAAATTAATTTCTAACTCTAAGTCAGGTCTTCACTTCTTTTTCTTAAATCTCTACTTTCATGAATACTAAGGAAGTGGGAAAAGGACTCTTTATAAACAAATGGCAAGGAACAATGACTTCACCACTTCAAAATTAAGTCAGCATCACCCTTTTGCTGCCCCCTCCCCCCAAAAATTGGATTGAAGATTTAAATGTTAAAGAAGTGGGGGAAAAAACCCTTCCGGTAGAAAGTCTTTCTATGCATGACAAAAATAAAAACAATAAAGGAAAAAAACTGCCAATCTGAATACATAAAAATTTTAAACTTCACCATGTATACACACTGAAAAAAAATTTAAGTCAACATGTCGGGGAAGTATTTCCACCAGGTACGACAAATAGATGATAATCTTAACGTTTTAAAATAGGACTTGTGGGACCAGCCCCCTGGCCGAGTGGTTAAGTCCGCGGGCTCCACTTCAGTGGCCCAGGGTTTCACTGGTTCGGATCCACTCATCAGGCCATGCTGAGGTGGAGTCCCACATGCCACAACTAGAAGGACCCATAACTAAAATATATACAATGACGTACTGGGGGGATTTGGGAGAAAAAGCAGAAAAAATAAGTAAGAAATAAAATAAATACAATAGGACTTGTAAATCAAAAGTACACATTTTTTCATTAGCCTAAGCAGTTTCCCCCCCAAAAGCATAGAACGATACTATTTTAATGAATTAATTACTAGTCAGGTTTGTGCTAAGCACTTACAACCATGTGAAGTATGATCCTCAATGAACTAAAATACAAGGTGCAGAGTATCGGTTTTATGTGAGATGTCTTGGTATTAACCAAGCAGAGATTCAGGTGGTTTTAGTTAAGCAATTCAGCTTTCTTCACTGTTCACTGCCCCAATTCCTCTATTCTTCAAAAATAATTGCGGGGGGTGGGGGGGATCTCCACTAACAAAGTAGTGTGAAAATAGTGGTCTAACAATTCTCGGCTAAATCGGTGGTTCTCAATCTTTGGTTTTATCCCAATAACCTGGAGTGGGGATCTAAAAGATTCCCAGACCCCACTGCCAGGCATCCTGGACCATCCATCCAGAGGTCAGGAATTGGAAAGAATCAATTAAAATTTAAATGATCAAAATGATCACCATATCAGCTACAATTTTATTGTGCCAGGCACCAGGCTCAGTAATCTATACAAGCTATTTCCTTTCAATTCTCACAAGCTACCCAATACCATAGACACTCTCGTCTCTATCTAACTGATGAGGAAATGTGTTCAAGGTGAACACAGCCATAAGCGGCAAAGCTGAAGCCTGTGTCTCCAAAGCCCTTACTCTTTCCACTCTTTAAATTCACAGTATTTCCGCCTTGTGTTCACAGGACCCAGGAGAAACAACTCGATGGCCAAACGAGATTGAAAAAGAGAGAGATGACTCCACACAAAGGGCATGACAGGTCCCAGATATGGTATCATTCTAATGCTTAGTCGTTTCTGGGTTCCCCACTACCACACGGCTGTTGAGCCACAAGAGGCTGAAATTTTGATAATCACCGTCAAGATTCCTCAATGAAATGTGGGAACTGAATCACCCGGAGTAGCTAAAGTCACAAAATGGTGTAACTCCTCCTGCAGAAGTACAGATGCCTGGTAATAACAACCGCTTTAGACTGCACACCTTCACAGTCTGTCCGTACTGACCAGCTTAAGAGTCTGTCTCTGTGGAAGAGCTACTGCCTAGCCAGCACCGCCCTCCTTTAAGGCACCACTCCTCTCCCACACCAACCATGTCACTCTGTCCACCACAGGGATGTGCAAGCAACACAGAGCCAGAGCAGCAGAGATCCTTCATCCCAGGCAAAGCTGATTGGTCCATGGGTGGGCACGTGATACAAGCAAGGCCAATGAGAGCCTTTCCCTAGAATTTTCTATTTGAGGTGAGAGAAGCAGCATTGCGAGGAGCAGAAAGACCCAAGGAACAAAGCCTGTCTACAGCGGAAGAGAATAAGAGCTCCCAGTCCTTAAGGTCCCTGGAACTGCCCAGGCATTTTTCCTTAAATTCTGTTCCTTCCAGAAACCCATCTAAGCCCATTAATATCCATTTTGTTTTGGATTTTAATCACTGACAACTAAGAATTCTGACTATTACAAATTAAGTAAGGTAAGTATTATCTATATTTTACCAGTGATAAACTGAAGCAGAGAGGTGGTCAAGGTGTCACAGCAAACACATAGCCAGAATGAGAAACAGGTTTGTCTGACTCTAAGACCCGCAAACTATCTAAACACCAAAAAATGGATTCAAACAGAATGCACTAATTAATAATAGATTTCACTAAAAAATTGTTCCTGGGGCTGGCCCGGTTGCACAGTGGTTAAATTCTTGAGCTCTGCTTCAGCAGCCTGGGGTTCGCAGGTTTGGATCCTGGGTGCAAAGATAGCACGGCTCGTCAAGTCATGCTGTGGCAGCATCCCACATAAAACAGAGGAAAACCGGCACAGATGTTAGCTCAGTGACAATCTTCCTCAAGCAAAAAGAGGAAGACTGGCAACAGATGTTAGCTCAGGGCCAATCTTCCTCACACACTCACACACACACACACCTGTTCCTATCATTTTAGAGTTTTTACTTTGAGAACCTGGAAGGACCTTTCCAAGTATTCCGTCATCAGAGAATTCCATCCAATGAATATTTCTATAAGATTTGACCAATGGAAGCTACTGGGTATGATCCTAGATCCTATGTTTTACGTGAAAGTGAGAAACAATAGTTTTAATCTTTCAGGTAGGACTGCTCAAAAAAAAGAATGCAATGATAACCAAGTCCTACGGATAAAGGAAGACGTTCCTTGCCTCATAGCCCAGTGTTCCACTGATGAAACACTACTTAGAGGAGGTTCTTAGCACAGCAGCTTTACAGAAAGAGCAGCTGGATACACAGTTTCTAATCGTGGTCAAATTACCGTTGCCCTCTAGAGCTTGGTCAAAGGATTCAGACATAGGAAGAGAGGTTAAGGATACCTACTCCATATCCCATGGAAACCAGAAAAGATGACTGAACTCTATGAGAAATCTAAAAAGATGTTATAAATAATAATACCTAAAATTAAAGAGTCCTGATGTCTTAGGAATTCTCCTGACCTTAACCAAATCGTAGGGTAAAAACATGGCACTTCAGCTTTCCCATGTTGTTCCTCTGCCCGAACTTCTCCTTACACACGCACACGTGGTGAGATGTACTTCACCACATTTTCACAAAGACTGATACACTTTCAGTTTTAACTGAAATGTATGCCTCATTTAAAATGAGGAGTTCTCCTGCTCAGAGGACCTGTAACATACAGCTTTTCAGGTGACTCGATTCTGACACATCAAACTTAAGATTTCAGTAATGGCTCTATAAAACATTTTTCATAGGACAAAAACATGACAATCCAGATTTCCACGCAGCTCCTCTGCCCAAACGTCCCTTTTTCATTTAGGGAAAGACCAGCAACTCTCAGAAGAATGTTAAACAGCCTACAGGGGACCTGCACTCCCTCCTCCCACCAACCCGATACGTTCTTCCCATATCAAAGCAGCCTTTGCCTCTTTCTAAGAGAGCAGAGATGCCCACAAATAGAGGAGCCTATTTTTCGAGGAAGTGGAAACGCTCAGATTTTGTTAAGCATTCATAATGCGTTGCATTCCTTTTTCCATTTGAATCTCATGGTGATTCCAACTCTGGCAGTGATTTCTGTAAAACCACAAGTCATTATGCTGCTTTTTAAATCCCGATTTTTAAAGAAAGATACTTCTATTCCCTCTCACAAAAGACGCATGTTAAGTACCGCTCATGTTTCTTAACTTGCTATAAGTTTCAGAACAGACCGATTGTTTTCCAAAGAAAAATTCACAATCCGCATGAATGCTGTCCAGATTTAACTAAGAGACTAATAATGAAAAATTTAAGCGCTAACACACGAAAATGGGACGCTCCACGCAGGAGAAGGAAAAAACTGAACTAGGGCGCCAGCCTGAGGTTTAAATATCTCAACTTGAACTCCATGGAAACAAGAGGGAATTCGCACCAGCCAGAGAGCAAGAAGGCTATTGTGGGGCACCTTTTATTTTCAACGAATCCTAAAGAAAAAAAAAAAAGCAACTGTCAATTAAAAGTTGAAAATTAATTTCGAACTGCCTTAAGGAGCGCAGAAGGAATGGGTGAGAAGACAAACACAAAACGCGTGGGGTGCCCCGGGCCGGAGGCGCGCCGGGCTGGCCCCGGGACCCAGGGAAGGAGGGAAATGAGTGGAGGGGCTCGGAGACGGCGGCAAGGACGCGGGAGGCGCGGGCCCGGCGCGGGGCGCGCGGGCGCACCGGCGAGCAGCCCGGGCCAGGCCATCCCCGCGCCCGCGCCCCGGCCCCGGCCCCGAGCAGGGAACGACCGTACCTGTCCGAGCGGCCGGGATGCGCCGCGGGGCCCGCGCTGTCCGCCCCTCCCGCGGCGCCGCGTCCGCCGCCCGCGAGCCAGGAAGCCGCTCCGGCCTGCGGCTTCCCGCCGCCGCCGCCCGCTCCTTCCTCCAGCGACACGGCGAGCTGGCTGAAAGCGTAGAGGAGCGAGCAGAAGCCGCAGGCCAGGCACAGCCCCACGATGCGCAGGTAGCGCCGCATCGCCCCGGCCCGCGCCGCCGCCGCCGCCGCCGCGCCCGCCCGGGCGAACTGGAGCGGAGGGAGCGGCAGCGCGCAGCCGCGGGCGCAACAAGTTCCTCCTCCGCCGCGGCCTCGCGCCCAGCCCCCTTCCTCCCTCGCCTCCCCGCCCACCGCCTTCGCGAGCCCAGCCGACTCCCCGGCCCGCCGCCCGGACGCCGCCGCCGCCGCCGCCGCCGCCGCGGGCCCCTCCCCGCAGGGCGGGCGGCCGGGCGCGCCGGCGCACTGAGCGCGGGAGGGCCGGGCGCGCCGGGTCGGCGCCGGGCGTGCGGACGCGGCTCCGCGGGGTCTGGGCGCGTCGACCCCGGAGCGGGTCGCTGCTGAGCCCGTGGCCCTGACCGGCGGAGCGGAGGTGTGGCGAAGCGAACGGGGCGGTGGAGGCCGCCCAGCCAGATTCAAAGGATGGGCTTTCCGCGTGGTAGTTTGTGCTGCTGAGCAACCTAAATTCTCTGAGCATCTTTCTTCGTCTCTAAAATGGAGATAACATCCTCATCGGAGACTGGTCAGAAAGATTAAATTGCTTAGCGCACGAAAAACACCTTGCACTTAGAAGGCACTTGCTTAAGCCGTTTTTCAGCTCCATCCTCCTCAGCAGGGACTTCCCCAGCCTCTAAGTTTCTGTAAGTGTCTGAACGAGCCATTTGCACCCAGATATCTAATTATCTCCTAATGCTGTTAAGCGTGCATATCCTGCCTCTTAACAAGGCTGGAAGTGCCTGTGAAGCTGAAGTCCTTCCTTTTACGTCTTTTTTGACCTTCCTCACAACTCATTTGCATGTCCAAAACTGTTTAATATTCTTCCTAAAGAGTTTTCTCGTTAGCTTTCCGTGTCTTCTCCCTCTTCCTCAGACACGTATCCACTGCCTTCACTTATTGAAGGTTTATAGAGCATCATTAGGTGCCGAGCACTGTGAGTACCTTGGGGTATGAAGACACCTAGTTCAGGCGTGGGCTGGGACAGTGGATACGTGGAAATAAGTGCAATACAACCATCCAGACATTAGGATATAAGCCTGTAAAGGTGTGGGCACACACACAAAAAGGATTCAAGAGACTTCATAGCAAAGTGGCCCTAGGGTCTTGGTGGGTAAGGGAGGTAGTTCTAGGCTGAGGGATCCATGAAACAGGCTCTTATCTTGGAGGAACTGCGAGAAGTTTGATGCCACCAGCTAAGTGAACGCAAGAGAGGATATGATGAGAGGATAAGAGTAGAAGTTGACGGACCAGATATTTGAGCGCCTTGTTTAGTATACCAAGGAGTTTGAACTTAATCTGGCAGACGATGGTGAACCACGGAAGGGTTTTTAAGGAAGTAACATGATCTCATCGGCATTTTAGAGAGCAGATTCTGGCTGCAGTGTGGAGGCTGGGACAGAGGTTGAGGCTGGAGCCAGAAAGGAGCTACAGTGTCAAAGAGGGAAGTCAACACACACACGTACACACATGCATGCACACACACATTTCATGGAGAAAAATCATGCTGTTAAACTGTTCAAATTACATTTGGAGCTTTGAAGAGTTTGGCCCTCAGATCAAGTGGGGAAACGCTGTGTAATTTAGCAGTTCTCCATTTGGAATCCCCACAACAAAAAAGTGCTGGCTCTGTGGCCAGAGGAAAGTCACTGGACAAATCTAAGCCTCAGCTTCTTCCCCTATAACGATTAAATTTCTTGCCTTACCTGACAAAAAAAATGAAAGCTAGCATGCTCTCGAGATGTGTGAATAGAATGAAAACATATACTTATTCATTCAACAAACATTTATTGAATATATTCTACATGCCAGACAAGGGGCAAGAGTGTACTGCCCTTTTAAAGGGGAGACAGGCAAGTAAAAACAATGGCAATATGAAGTTAATCCTTCCACTACACCTTACAACTCTTAGAGAAAGATAAAACTTATCGAGGTACAAAGATGGATCATAAAAACATTTGTAAGAATGTAAAATAGATTTTGAGAGGGAAAACTAAAGGATACGGTACCAAGAAACTAGAATAAGGGCTAGTACTCAGATAAAGGATGTTTAATTTAAAAAGACACTGACTACAACTGTTCTCTATTTCAACAAAGAAACTAAATGTAGTAAAAATAAGTAATGACCCACAGATTGTTACAATACTGGAATGGCAGTTTTCATTTCTGCAACAATTTATGGGAAGAGCATACCCAGAAGAATCATCCATTTACTTGACATCAGGGTTCTGGACCATATCATTCCTAGGTTCCTTTTAATACTGGAATTAAAAAGGAAATTCTGTTAAAAAAATATATAAGGCATTCCAAAAATAGAAATGATTTTTGTATGACACCCACACTGTCTTAACTGGTTATCGTAGAGTATAAGGAGCTGTGACCCTGGCCTTCTAATCATTTCCAGGATTCACACATTACATTTTGATACTCCTAAAATTAATTTTAAAGTATTGAAAATTTAAAATATTTTCGATGTCATAATCGTTAGGTATTTCTTTCATTTACTGTGTGTATGTATGGATTCCTAAATCTATTTTTTCATCCCTAGAGCACCCTCTTAATTCTCTAATGACAGGCTGGCTATATCCAAATTTTTAATCAATATTGATCTTCCTTTCCTCCTCGCAAAAAGGCAAATTTAGGTGGATGAAAAGAAATTTAAAAGTAGCAGTATTTGTGGTTTAAATTATGGAGATAGCAACCTCCTCCATGATCTGGAGAACTCTTGGATTCAGGATAACCCAAATCACAAGGATCTTATATTTAAAAGATTAATCTTGATTTTTCTTATAGTTCCTAATACATGTTGGATATATAATAGACATTCAGTTAATGAGTGTTTTTATTTTTTTATAAGTCTTCTCTAAGTCACTCTAGAGTAAATTTGGGGTCCTGCTCAACATTTCTTCCTACTTTGGTCTACCTTTCAGTACTACTTTTTTAAAAAAAGATTTTAGTTTTCCTTTTTCTCCCCAAAGCCCCTCCCGGAACATAGTTGTCTATTTTTAGTTGTGGGTCCTTCTAGTTGTGGCATGTGGGATGCTGCCTCAGCATGGCCTGACGAGTGGTGCCATGTCCACGCCCAGGATCCAAACTGGTGAAACCTGGGTCATCGAAGTGGATTGCGGACTTAACACTTGGCCACGGGCCCGGCCCCCTCAGTACTTCTTTAAAAACAAGACATCCTATGGGTAAAAAGGTAAATTCTATACCTTTTAAGAATAAAGTTCAAAAACTTTTAACTTCCACTTTATAAAGGTCTATGCATAATCTAATGTAATCTTTAAAAGTAAAGAAGTAGGAGATATTTTATTCCTTTAAAAAGCAAGGAACCTGAAATTCATACAAGTCGGTTCACCACATTGCTAATAATGAAAATCCAACATTTGAACAGAAATCTTTGAGGATCCAAAGCACACTTTTTTCCCCCCAAATACCATGCTCTTTCTCTATGAACAAATAAATGCTAAGTTGAGTGATACAAATTAGACGTAAAAGTAAAAAGGGAAAAAAATTAATATTATATGAAAACCTCTTAGACCGGTCTTGGGAATTAAAACAAATAAAACTTACAGAGAAATACAAGTCAGATTAGTTGCAGAGCACAAAGAATGAGAAACTCAGACTAAAAGTGAAAATCATTCTTTCCTCCAGTTCATCTCTAGTGAAATTTCTCCATTTTCCACAGTCCATTTTCTAGAGACCATGTTGAACTAGAGGAAAAAGTTGAAAAATAATGCTGTCAGTTTGAACAAAAAGTCTTTCATTTTAAGAGTTCGTTCAGACCAGTAAATGTGGGAAAAGAGTAGGACCAGGGGTACGATAAAAGAGGAAAGTGCTTCTCTTCATTCTCAAAAAACTGAGCTTTTGAGTCCACAAGATTAGAAGTGGCAATGGAGAACCAGTGAATGTGGACACCTTAGGTCCCATATGACCCCAGAATTTAGCTGGCATTTCCATCCACAAGGGAGAGAGAGTACGAAGAAGCAGGGTGGGGCAGGGACTAAGGATATCCCTGTACTTCTCCCAAGTTCAGCTTTCAGGAACCCTCTCCTCTATTCCTATTAATACAGATTATAATCTATTACTAAAAAAATTACTGTCAGTAAAGCTAAAAGCTAGATTTCCAGGGAAATTTAGTCATGGGGAAAATGAGAATTAAAACACATAAGCACAAGTTCTCCAAAACGTGCCATCTATCAAGGTCATGATGACAACAATTTTAACAGATAAGTCTCTCCTCACCCAGGTTCCCAAAATTGAAGGCTGAAAATAATTAATAATTCTGATATTGTCACACTTCAGAAGTCCAGTGCTTAGCTGAAAAATAAAATCAGAATTCTTGTTACCCATATTCCTTTCTATACAGAAATTATATCATTAGACAGTTATGTGTTTTCTTTTTACATTTCTATTTTATTTTTAATAAAGTAAAAAAAAGGGGTTTTTTTGCTCTAATTAAGTTACAGTGTCCCTTCAATTATTTATCTTATCCTGTACTGGAAACATAGGCGTTTTTATTTTCTCTTATTAAGGACCAAAAGCTACCTTTTGGGCCTGAGGCCAAATCACTGCCCTTTTCTTCTGAGAACTCAGCCTTTTTTTTTTTTTTTTTTTTTGGTGAGGAAGATTGTCCCTGAGCTAACATCTGTGTCAGTCTTCCTCTGTTTTGTATGTGGGATGCTGCCACAGCATGGCTTGATGAGTGGTGTGCAGGTTTGCCCCAGGATCCAAACCTATGAACCCCGGGGTGCCAAAAGGGAGCATGTGCCAAAAGGGAGCATGTGAACTTAACCACTATGCCACCAGGCCTGCTCTTTTTTAAAAAATGCTTTCACTGCCACTTGGTCCTGCAGGAGTCTTCTCTCAAACTGGTTTCACCGAGTATCCCAACTCTTCTCAATCCTGCTGACTCCAAAAGTAAACATAGACTCCTTTCGTTGTTGCTATTATTATGAATGAGGATAGTGAAAATAATACACATGAAAAAGTCTAAATCAATAAATCTTGGTACCCAGGTTAGTTTCTGAATTCTCTTGCTAAAAGAGTTAATGGAAATAGGAAGATGAGACGGTAGCTTTCATCCAAACTCCCTACTTCCAGGTAGGTCAGCAGATCTAAACCTGGATATAATCCCAAGACCTGCCAAACTCGTCTATTTCCACTCCTCAGGAATTCCAGTTGGACAGGAAGCACTCATTTTACTGGATCCTTGCCCCGAAAAGTTCCCATTGGGGCTTACCCTCACACTTTGAAATAAAGCAGTTTTTTGAAATTTTAAAAAAAACATTTACTATTTAGCCTTATTTACAGAAAAGATCTAAGGAACTTTGTAAGAACACAAGGAAAAACATAAGTAGGTAAAAATCAGAATCTAGAAAAATATATAGACCAAGAATAACGAGTTATAATTAGACATGCAGGTGATTAAGTCCTACATAATTATTAAAAGCCTAATTTTAATCTGAGATTTCTCACGACCAAAGGAAAAACTGAGGACAATCAATTAAAGATTTGCATTGTCCATAAGAAGGCAAACTGATTTCTCAAGTGAAGTAAAGCCTCTCCTGAAACAGGTGTGAATAAGATTTCTCATTTAGATCCTGAATGATGTAATGTTTCCTCAATAGCTTCACAAAAAGGCAATAGCAGACCTCATTCAGCTGTTTATTGATTTTTAAAAATTAGTATAGGAAAATGATCATCTCACATTACATAGCTCAAAGTCTTAAACTTTTGAAAACTCAAGGTGAAAAAAATTCAAAATGGTAGCTGGCTAAAACTACAGTGATACCCAACATCATCAGCTGCAACTACCAAAATGAGATCTTAACATTTTCAGTGGATACTTAAGGCCATGCTGAATTTTCTAGAAACAAAAATGTGGCAAGCACTCCCTCTTCTCTGTTACTTCTGTATCTTATACACATCTTTATTGTTGCACTGATGGCACTGTAACCGTTTACAGATCTCTAAGATGTGAATTCCTCATCTTTGTCCTCTTTGTAACCAATCTCTAGCCCAGCGCCTAGCACACAAAATATACTCAATAAATGTGCACTGAATTGAATAATACTGATGTAAAGGAAACCCAGATCAGGAAAACACTGAAAATATTACAACAGTAAAATAGCTACCACACTCTACAACTTGTACTGACAGAAAAAAGAACACCGAGAAACGATTCAGAACATGAAACGTGTCCCAGAGCACTGAAACTTTTCAGAGCTTTACTTGGTTTTTCCATAGAATTACCCGGTCTCCTCATGGCATTTCATATGCTCCAGAATTGGCCCATTCCATAAAGGCAGGAATAGCTGCACTAGCTAAATACAAAGCCACACTAAAAACATAACGTTGGAATTGTCTGGGCTAGCAGGGATGCGCATTCAGGAAAGTAAAGTCTTCATATAATTCAAGGTAAAACTTGTCTATGACAGCTTCTTAAAAGGAAGTGATTTTGAAGAAAATTATTCTAAAGTTATTACACATATTGCTGCCCTAGTCAACAGTCTACTGAACACAACTGAAGCTTTCATGACTGAGTCATTACAAAAATGACATATGATGTTTTTAAAATGTTCTGAGACGACGTGCTACAAGTTCTCTTTGTTCTCTCTCCCTTCCTATTATTGTCCAGATTGCATCCCAGTGCCTTATTTCCTAATTTCTGCTACTTCTTTTGCTGCCTTTGATTTTCCCCTTCCTCTTCCCTCATTATTTTGCCAGTCCTCTCCTTGCTTGCCTTTGATATTAGTGGGGCTTATTTCTCATCGCCCTCAGTAGCCAGTGAGGGCATTCTTTTTCTTCTGCTTTCACAAAATGTTCAGTCACATCCTGTATTCTGTAACCTTCGTTGTCTCTTGATTCTGCTCAGCTATTTTTGTCACTGATGACTTTTCTACAATTCAATTTTTTTACATTTTAGTTGATCAAGACACATGAAGGTGCCCAGGATTGAACGCGGGGGGCAGTATTATTTTATAGTTATCCTTCTCACACACACACTCGTTTCTGTTTTCACTTAATTTTCAAAGTACAGTACAGAAATTTCTCTCAACGGCCCAGTTCCTATATCAGGTCTTTAAAAGATTGCAGATAAGAGTAAGTTGCAGACCAACAAAGTAAGTAAAATAAGGCCCTCAGTAGAAACTAAAACTTCTAGACCATTTAGCATTAATACATATAATATGCAGAAACTACATTCTTTTCAGGTAATAAGAATTTTTTTCTCTAAAAGAATGGCAATAAATATGCTATTGACTTAGAAAAGCTGAGGTTCTTCTTCCTTTGTTAATGTTTTCACTTTGTCTACTATCATCACTATAATTTTAGGAAAGCATTTAATAAAAATAAAACCTTTAAGTTATTAAGTCAACTACTTCTACTGTGTAATACAAAAAAGTTTTAAGAATATGTATCCTTGTATGCTTCAAATTATATCTTCACTCTTACTTATATCAAAATAAGGTAATAATTATACTCTGAAAAACATCCAAATTCTCTTTTTTGTATGGAATTTGGCTAAAAGAACTCACTGCTAAAACCACAGGGTAAATGGATGTAACAGAGCTAAAATGCAGCCTAAGCCCAGGCTCTGAATCTTTTTGCATATTTTAACATTAGGTGTAAGTATTTATGGAATTTGGGTCTGTTTCCTGGTTGGAAATGTATTTGAGGTAGGGCGAAACAAAAGGAGCAAGGATAATTGTGATTAATGAAAGGAAAACAAAATTTCAAACTAGCTAACTCAGTCCATTCCTCCTGTCTCATAGTGCACGCCATCTCATCAGGTCCCTTAACTACAGAAAGATGGGTGGTCTGGGATCAGAACAAACACTGCATGTAGAAAATTCAGCGTAACCTAGAGAACACAATTCCTTTCGGTCATTCGAGAGGGCATGGAAATAATTTTTGTTATAAAAAGCATTTTTGTAATAGGATTTTACCTATAAAGATAGTAAAGGCTCACATTTACTGAGGATTTAGTATGTATCAGGTAATCGTTAAGAATTTTATACAGACTGACAGTTAATCCTCCCAACAACCCTATGAGTTAGATATGATTATCACTGGCCCTCTGTAATAGATGAGAAGTGATGTTGAGTAACTTACTCAAGCTCACTTAGGTTCTACAACAGGGATTCAAACGCCAGACACCAGTTAGGACTCTTGATTTCCATGATATACTGTCTCCCCCGCTATGTAGAAAGATGACTATGCCCCATTCAGGTAAAAATCCCATCTTCTGCCAAATTTTTCTCTCTCTTACAGTCTATTTAAAATACATCCTGAAAGTATATGATCATCAGAAGACCCAGTACCTCTAAAGCATAGTTTTGACTTAAAAATTAGAATATTTTCTCTATTACAATTATTTGTAATTTTTACTATGTCTAAAAATGAATATATATATATATAAAACATTTGAAATGTGAAAAACAGAGAATAAAATAAGACAAAAAATTTCATATTTTAAAAGAACATAATCAGTTACTTGGGGTTCCATTGAAAGTATCTTATAATAAAAACAAATTTTAATTTTTCATTTAACAACACTAAAGAATGAGGTATATAAATGTTTTAATCACAGATTTTTACTGTATGCAATTAACTGTATTTCACAACTAGCATATTACAAAAAAAGACAGTACCATTGTGCCTGTAAAAAGTACTGCAATTAAACAGAAAATCACATTACCACGCGAAACCACCAAATATCACAACCATCAGTCAGGGTCTACAAGTTTTTTTCTTCAAATGATACCATGATGTCTTTATGTGATATTTTGTATTCAAGTTATGTCTTTAGGTTCATTTATATTTCAGAAGTCTCCTTTGGTGGATATACATTAAGCAAATGGCTAAGAGAAAGCAGGAGACCCTTGGAGAATTTAAGAAGTACTGTGTGGTTTCTAGGCTGGATTTTTAAATACAACATAAAATACTTCGTTAGTTGTAAACAAAAATGCAAAATCGGTAGTCATAAAAATATTTTATTGGTAATTTTACATAATAGTAAGTGGGGCTGTAAATACTTTTTTATTTCAGGATACTGATAAATGCATAAACTGCAGTTGTGTCTGAAAATAGGGCACTATGATTTTATAGGAATTGTTATATTTAATAGGAGGCCAATTAAACTGATTTAAGATTAGTTATTTTCCAGTTCTGTGCAACAGTTCCCATTTCTGTATTAATTAGATTCATACTTCTATGACCCTGGGTAAGTTTGGGGCAAGGAAACAGTGATAAAACTATTAAGTTAAAGCTTTTCCAAAATTGCAGCTTTTAAAATATGGCAGATTTCTTTTCTCTTCCGTTTTTTGCCGAATGCTTATAATTATTTGAATTTTAACATTTTATATAATACAGAAAATACCAGTGTTCAATGACAATAGCACTAAACCTGAATTATAAAGCTAAATAATCAGTTTTATTGTTTACTAGTCTGCTAGTAAACATGACAATAAATGAATGTTTTGAAAGATAAGCAAAAAAACAGATAAAACCAGAAACATAATTCAGAAACAATAATTTAGTAAAATGTGTCAAAAACATTGGCAATGGTTCATACAAATTCTTTATTTAATAACAATTTTCCTATTTAGCCACACCAAGTACCAGCAGGTGTATTTAAGAGGATAACCATTAAGAAAATCCTGTTGCAGCAATAGTTGATTAAGTTGATCTTTGACTTGTATACATATAACTATTTGTTTCACAATTCTCAAATAATACATATTTAGGCAGCTTGCACTATGTTATAAAAATTTTAATTCGTTACATGCCAATAGTAGAGAATTCAAGAATTATGTGTTAGAATTCACTAAACTAAAAGTGAAAATAGACTTACCAATAACACTGCATAATGAATAATTCAACCACATTTTCATGGCACCTTTAACTGTGAAGACCAAAATGTTGAGTCTGGAAATGTTTGGTAGATTGCAATAAAATCTAACAAATTCTAATAAATTTCTATTTCATGTAAAACGCAAATTATGGATTGTGCATGAATATGTTTGTCATGAAAATGTGGTACTTCTTGGCATAATCTGTGTATTTGCATGGTATGAGAGAAGTGACTAAGAAATTGGAGAAAATAAACTTTAATGGGATTCTCCATTCAATGATGAGGCTTCTCCTCTGGGTGAAGATGACCTGGACATTCCCCTCTCTGTGTTATCAGAGCTAGAGCCACTCTGACTGTGTTGATCTGCAGAGGCAGCACTAGATGCAGGCGGTGACTTTGTTTTCTCCTTAAAGTCTGTAATAATGACTGTCAGATCTCCAACGGTAACTTCCAAATGCTGAGCACTACTCCGATCCACATTTTTCAATCTTGGCCTAAACACAAAAGATGATAAAATTTTAAACTAAGCTTTTCTCTCTACCAACTTTCTGAGCATATAAGGAATAATAAATTGAGTAAAAATAACAAAATGAATACAGCTATGTTTAAAGCTCTATATTTATGTGTAACTAGCCACAAAAATATAACTAAATGTTTCAAATCATTAACATTAAGCAAAGCAATCATTTATGAATCTTCTTCAATGAGAAAAAATTGTAGTACTCTAGAATTAATAGTCTCTTAATTGTGCATTTATAATTTTATCATAATTTTGCAGAGAGCTTATCGATTCTATTAAAATAGATGTTTTAGAACAGCAATGACATGGTTGCACCACAGAGGAAGTTAATAACAGCTAAGGTTGAGTTATATGCAGGGCTGTTACTCCACTGGTGTGCACTGATAAGGGCATCATGATTGTTCTGCTTGGACCCATGACCATTTTGACTGATTAAAGCCCATGCAAATATCTGTTCAGTATTGTGAATATCACTCTTGGCTTTATGAGTGAAAAAGAAATAGCTCAAACATGAACATCTTTTAATCTAGTAAAAAAAAAAAGAAAAAAGGAAGCATCCTCACATCTAAGCTTACATTTGTGGCCTCTGTGCTTAATGTCTAATCTACCTTTCAAACTCAGAAAAACACTTTCATAATATTTTATAATAAAGAAGATGAAATCTTTTACTTCCACTTTGCATATACCAATGTTAAAAGAGAATATTAAATGGTTAATTTTATTTCAAAAGAGCTGTAAAACACTCTTCAAGTTTACCTGGTTTTCTTATGACTGTTCTTTTTGCTAGTTGTTTCCTTTTCACTTTTTTCTTTTTCTACTTTCTCTTTTTTCTCTTTCTTTGACTGTGTAGGGGGCACAAACTGCTGAGTAACCTGCTGTGCCACCAACTGGGAGACAGGTCGAGGCTTCCTGTGTGCATGTTAAAGAGAAAGGGTTTTTTATTATTATAACTTAAAAATACATGTTCTTTATAAAGGAATTGTTCAAATTATGAGAAGAGATACACATTATGATTTTCATGTATAAAAATTCCTCATACGTGAGGTAATTCAGATGTGCAATTTAAGAGATATATTTATACACACAAATATTACTGTCTTTCCTATCCAACAGAAATAGAACTATAATAACAGTTAAAAGTTATAGCTCAAGATATGTGGCCAAATCATTAGAATATAACTGTTACATAAATCAACAAGAGATTAAAAATCTACATCAAACTGAATGCTCATAGGGAACCACACATATAAATAAACACGAATTTTAAAAATTAAATTTGAAAGTTTACACTGAAATAACATTTATACCTATCCCTCCTCCCTAAGAGAAGGAAATATCTAACTACCTGTGACAATGGCTATTTGTTCTTTCCTTTAAAATCTTTCATTTATTCATTTAATAATATTTCAGTGTCCAAATTTCTCATTCCTTATTGCTCAAATCCTTGAGGTTCCTTGTGTCTCTAGCCACAATCTCATCATGCTCTTTTGACCTTGGAGATCTGCCCAGTCCTTTCAGACTTGCCTACTTACTCACTTATTCATGTAAAAAGGGTTTTATTAAGAACCTACTGCAGGAACTGCACTGAGATATGTGAAATGTTGCCCGGCTTCAATTTTTGTTGCCAATACAAGCTGTCACTCTAGTGGCCCACGGTCAAGGATCCCTCCAGCTTCATGGTAGAACTTGGGCAACTGAGGTCAAGTTCCAAAGTAAATAGTCTCTAAGTTCTTAAAATGAGAAAGAGAAGGAAGACCAAGGAGAGGTAATGGAGTGGGAGGGAAAAATTAAGGGAGAATAAGATAAAAATACACCCTAACAAGAAAGTCTACAAACAATAGCAATTTTATGGCCTGGAAAATCCTGACCCTATTTTGGTCAGTAGAGTTATTAAAAAATCTTTTTTTGTTTCTCTAGAGCAAGACAAAACAGAAACTAATGAGAAATATCGCCCAGTCTACAACTCAAAGCTTGAAGGAGGAAATAGGAAACAGTATGTACAACAGATTTCAGTAGCTGGATAATTAATTTTGTTTTGAGCCTGCAGAGTCTGAAGTAGAACAGGAAGGATGTCCAGGCAAGATGTCCAATATACAATTTAAAAAGTAGGACTGACACAGAAAACAGGGTTAATGATGTAGATTAAGAGTTACACAAATGAAAGCGATATTGAAAGCATGGTAATTAATGGCTGAGCTTGTTAAGGAAATGAACTTTAAAAAAAAGATTAGAGCAGTGGTTCTCAAATTTCAGGTACATCAGGATCCCGTGGAAGGCTCGCTTAGCTTGCTTAGCCCTACTCCCAGGGTTTCTGATTCAGCAGGCCTTGGGGTAGGGCCCAATAATTTGTCTTTCTAACTAATTTCCAAGCTGTGCTGATGCCTCTAATCTAGCCACCACAGTTTGCAAAGAAGCTTGAAGAAGTGCAATATATTGGGACTACTGTAGCATAAAGTTTGTGATGGAGAGCAGGGAGCAGCCGAGAAATGAAATAAGCAAGGCTGGACAAGATGGGAAGTAACCGTATAACGAAAAGCTGAAGAGTCTAATAATTCACCCTTAAAAGATGGGAGATCACTGAAGCAATTCAGAGTTGAATTTTACAAAGATTACTGGCAGTAGTCTGAAGGGAAAAGGTACAACAGAGGCACGGAAATTGTTAGGAAGCTGCTTTAATAATAGATGAGGCAAAAATAAAAAGGGCTGAACTTCGGAAGCAGCAGTGGGGTTGTTTAAGACAGGCTGAGGCAGCAGAATCAAGGGGACATGGTGACTAATTAGATGTGCCTTTCTCACTTTCTCACCCAACAAATATTCCTCTAGCAAAACATACAGAAATCCTTGCCCTCAGGTAGCCAACACTCTGTGGGTGGAATCAAACAACAAACATAGAGTCTTAGATGCTGATAAATGCTATGGAAAAAAATTAAGTACGGAAGGAACATAGGGAGTGCTGGGGAAGGAGCTGCCATTTTATTGTCTGTTTCCTTTTCTAGGATACAAATGCCTCAAGGAAAGGGATGAAGTCAGCTTTATACACCACTCTGTAACTGGTATCTAGCACAGTACTGAATACTAGATAAATACTAGATACTTAGTGTCTGTGGAAGAATCAATGAATGATAAAATCAGGTTTAACGAGGAAGGAAGATGTTTTTTAAGAAAAGGAGTACTGGGGCCGGCCCGGTGGTTAAGCGCGCATGTTCTGCTTCTCGGTTTGCCAGTTCTGATCCCGGGTGCGGACACGGCACTGCTTGGCAAGCCATGCTGTGGTAGCCATCCCACATATAAAGTACAGGAAGATGGGCACGGATGTTAGCTCAGCGCCAGGCTTCCTCAGCAAAAAAGAGGAGGACTGGCAGTAGTTAGCTCAGGGCTAACCTTCCTCAAAAAAAAAAAAAAGAAAAAGCAAAGGAGTACTGTCTCTAAGCTTACTCATTGGCCAGGATCAACCACTCACTACACATAAGTGAAAAAGTAAGAGCAGCAAGAATTAATTTCTTTAATTATGTTGGAATATGGGAAGAGAAAGAAAGCTCAAAGGTGTGGCAAGGTTGAGAAAAGATTCGTTTAGACTAGTACCTAGTGAACAGTGAGTCACCTAAATTGAGAGTCACTCCAAGATGTAAAACGCAATTGAGGTGTAGTCATCATTTGGTCTCCTGAGGTATCAGGGTTTTCTGAATGTCCTCCTTCCATGACAAATGAGGGTCTGACAACTTCCTTTATTACATTTTGTACTGTTGCTTTCTCCATCTCAAAATTAAATGCAAAATAAATTTTAAAAAACGCTAATAAATTAAATTGAATTGCAATAAAATTTCAAACGTTAAAATAAATTTAGATTCTTTTCAACCTAGAATAGAAATCCTGAAGTTTCTAGCAATCACTAAATTGACATTAGTTATTTAGTAGCCATTATTACTAACTTACAATATATAATTTATTTATATTCTCTTTCTTTATTATTCCCTTTAAGTAAAATTGAATATTTTTCTAGGTTTCTTTGGATTCGTGGTCATTTGGATAATGACCTTGGTATCCCAATGCCATTTTTCCCATAAGATCTAAATATCTCAATCATGGATTCTCTAATCACGAAGAATTTCAAGAATATCACTATTGTGCTGTGGTTAGGTACAGGATATTTTTATAACATGATCAATGACTCCCCCACCCCTCCTGTATCTGTCTCCAAGTTGGTCCCATCTATTATGTGACACTGTTCCTCAGTCTAGCTTTTACATGAGAAAGGGATAATCCTAACTCCTCAACTCATGAATCTTACGATACAACCGCTGCCAAGTCTTTTTCATATTTAACAAGTTTTATTTCTCCAGAGTCTTCCTAGAATCTTTTTCACTTTTTTATATGGCCCATTGATCTGAAAATGAAAGCATATTAGTAGACCATGATTTGCTTCATAAAACCACGAGGTTGAGTTAACAAATTAACAATTTTTAAATCAGTTCTGAATCTAGAATTCTCCTAAGTGTTCTACTCTCAGTGGTAAGAACAGAATACTCAATAAACGTACACTCTCTTACAAGCAAAACCAACACAGAAAGAACAATAGTTGAATTGGTCAGGTGAGAGACTGGAATCAGGAGATAAGCTAGAAGACTACCACATCAAACTAGACATGAAGTAATAGTGATAAGGATCTATTCTATGGTGTAGTCAGGGGAAGGGAATTGAAGCAGTGAATCTGTTGACATTTCAGAAGGATAGTACAACCTGATGTGTACCTGAGTAAGAGGGATAAAGAATTCTTCCTAAATGGTAGCAAAACTGAAAGAAATGGGGGAATTTGGAAGGGTAGTGCTAGGGACTGAATGTTTGTGTTCCCCCCAAATTCATGTTGAAATCTTGCCCCCAAGGTGATTGTACTAGGAGGTGGCACCTTTGGGAGGTGATTAGGTTATGTGGGTGGACCCCTCACGAATGGTCTTATAAAAGAGACCTCAGAGAGATCCCTTGCTCTTTCTGCTATGTGAGGTTACAGTGACAGAATGGCTGTTAGTGAGGAAGTGGGTCCTCATCAGACATGGAATCTGACAGTGCCATGATCTTGGACTTCTCAGCCTCCAGATCTGTGAGAGGCAAATGTGTTTGTTGTTTATAGGCCACCCCATTCACGGTATTTTTGTTATAGCAGCTCAAATGGACTAAGACAGGCAGTTGCAGGAAGCCAAGAACAGGACATTACTAAAGAAAGGGACTGATGAACTTGGTGTTGGTCATGTGGGTTTGTAGATTTTATAAAATATAAGCAAAGCTGTCCTTCAGGCAAGTGGAAACGTGAGACCAGTGGGCTGATGAGCTACTATGTAATCTCTGTACCTAGTGTTGTTGGTTGTTGATTTTGCTATTTTTTAATAACCAACAAATTTTCTATAGTAGTTCTCTTTTGCCTTAAGAAATTTATTTCTGTTTTTGAGTAGTTATATCTTTTTCTCTCTTTTTAAACTAGACTTTCCTAAATGTGCACTATTTCATTCTTTTATTCTTATTTCAGTTAGAAGGTTGACTTTCATGTAAAAATTATGACTTTGCTCCTCTGTTCTAAAATTATCTGATCTGGTTCAACTTTGGGAGAAAAGCAGCAAAAAATATAAATATATGTATACATATAGCCTAATTATTGAAATAAAGCTCTCTGCTGCTCTCCAGAGGCTGAATGAGCTTTAAGATCCTTCACTGAAGGCAGGAGATACATAGCTTATTGATGATGTTTTTACAAAATCAGAAATTGACCCACCTTCACCATGCCCTATTAAAAAGAAAGCCCTTCTATCTCCAGGGAGCTTAAGAAGGTTTAACGGTGATCCCTTTTCTACTTAATGAGAAAAATTTGGAAGATAGGGAATTTTAGAGGTGGGAGATAGTTAACTCAGGAAATAGGGGGCAGGGTATCATTTATAAAGTATACCTTTTTATGTTCAGGGATTTATCATTCATGGTTTTGTTGTTTTTTTTTTAAAGATTGGCACCTGAGCTAACATCTGTTGCCAATCTTCTTTTTCTCCCCAAAGCTCCCTGGTACATAGTTGTATATTCTAGCTGTGGGTCGTTCTGATTGTGCTATGTGGGATGCTGCCTCAGCATGGTTTGATGAGCAGCGCTAGGTCCGCACTCAGGATCCAAACTAGTGGAACCCTGGGCTGCCAAAGCCAAGGGAGCAAACTTAACCACTCAGCCACAGGGCTGGCCCCTCATTCATGGTTTTGACAACACACCTGTAATGCCAAAGGTTCTGTGATAAGGAGAAGAAAAAGGTCATCTAGTTAATAAAATAAGTGCTATCAGCCATATCCCAAAGGCACTCTACTGTCATCTACATATGCACGTATGTCATGATTCGGCTATAACTTGTGAAATACGGTATCCAAAAATTTGGGGATCCCTATGTTTCCTTATGTATCTTTTATAAATAGCCCAAATAGACTGTATAAAGTTTGGCAGGTCTGTTGATTTACAGTAACATGAGAAAAAAGGGAAGTATGTCAACAACCATTTAATGGATATCTTCTATTCATTAGAATAAAATATTTTTAGGAGCCGTTTGACCTCCCATGTGAGTAGGAGGCTGGCGGATGTTGACTTGATAATGCTGTTTCTAACTATGTGTCTGCCCTCCACCCTCACCAACTCTCAACAAAAACGCTGTGTGTCAAATAGTATAAGAAAAATGCTTTAAGCTTCATCAACCTCATCCAAACTTAGCTTTGTCAAGTTGGAAAGGCAAAATAAACAAGATCATGAAACAATTACTGATTCTTTTCTAAAAGAGGCAGTATTATTCATAGCTCAGAAAGAAGTAATTTGCTTCATGACACTAAAATATATGGTAAATTGAAACGATATAATAAATCTCAATAAGTAAAAAAGGCTGAACTAAACCCAAACCTGCTGTGAGTCTGTTGATACACTCCTAATAAAAGGCCAAAAATCTAACCAAGGAAGATTTTATAAGCAGCCACATTGTGAGGCAAATGTTATTTCACACTGACACATGTCAAGTACTAGGTAAGGTGCTGGAGATTCCCCATGAACAAGACGGAGAAAGTCCAGGCCCTCACAGAGCTTACTTAGTGGATGAGACAGAAACCACACAAAAGAAAACTAAACAAAAGTAAATTTTGTCAAAAACACTAAGAAGAACAAAACTGTGTGCTGTGATTTAAAAAAAGGGGGGGGCTTACTATAGACAGGGTGGAAAGAACTTTAATTCATGTTTAAACCATCAGTACACCAGGAAAAACAGCCATCACCATGACTCCTTCTTTTAAAAATATGTTGTCATTTTATGAATAATTTACGAAGAAATAAAAGAACAGTGAATATTAAAAATTTTAATAAGACTTTAAAACATAGTAAGCCCAAACTTTTATTCCATAATAACTTGGTTTTGAAAGTATACAGACCTGAAATAAACAAAGGTTTTTTTAATGTAACTAACTCCTCATCAGCTATTAGGCCTAATCCTAGCAATGTATCTATCTGCTAAGTACTGATTCTTGATTTCAAATACATCTCTAATAGATTTGGCTTATCTTTACTTCCACTTCTTCTTGCTCTTGCATTGTCAAAACACTATTCTGAAAACCTTGACAACTCAATTTTTTGAAGAGAGGACATTTTCTTTGCTCCAAAATTACCATTTTCATTTTTAGACTAGATATACCTACCCTTCAGCATCTGTCCATTTATGAATCATGGCAAGAAAATTTTGATGCCAAATGTTATAGAAGATGAACAAATACCATCATGTCTATAGTAAAACAAGATGGTTCAGGTTCATTGTTGCAAAATATTGCAATACTTCTGTTGAATGACTCTCAGGTGAAAAACCATATTTCCTTTTTGTCCTTAAAAATATATTGTTCATGTAACATTTCTTGAGTTTGCAAAAAAAATCATCCAGAATGTGGTCATTTAAAGACTCATAGTCAGAGAGCTCTAGTACCATGCAGCCTACAAAGGGTTAATAAGCACGAAGGGATGTATAGTTACTTCCTGTGAATTCCCTGGATTTCTTCCCACAGCCCTCTGAAGAGCATTCTAGCCTGGCCTGCTCAAAGACCCTTCCCCTCCCAGGCTTTCTGAGACAGGTCTTACACGACAGATCAGTTTTTGAGATTTTATGATGGAGAATCAGAAGGAAAGAAAGAACTGCTCAAAGAGGTTTTGTTTTGTTTTGTTGTGGCAGGTGGAGAGATTGTAAGGAGCAAGCTTGAGAGCAAAGCTATTATGTGAGGACAGAGGTGGAAGGAGGAAAATGATGACTAAAAGGTGTTGCTAGGGCTATGTGTCTTTATTCACCGAGTTTGAGAAATAGAAATAAAGACTTTGCTACTTATTTTGAAATTGTAAAATAAAGTGTGAATTAATCTGCAAAATAAATTAATTAGCTTAGTGGTCTCCCTTCTGTGCATGTTAATATTTGGTGCATAGAACACATTTACATAACATGTTATTTTATTTGTGTTTTTCTAATGGTTAAAATATTTTTAAAAGAAATGTGCATCAAATATGTGTGGAAGCCCTGCAGCCCCTCTGCAGAATTGTACTCTTCCACACTCCTGTGTAATGCTATCGATCCTTTTACGGCTGTGTTCTATCTCCCCACAACTGGACTCTTATCCCTAACATAGGAAAAGATCACATCTTACCTGTGTTTGTATCCTCAACATCTAGTACTGTGGATGTTATATGTATCAGATGCTCAATAAACATCTTGTCATATTAATGATCATCATAAACACCAGTTAAATATGATGCATAAATACAACTACTAACCAATTGTGTGAACATTGATTTGACTAGGTGCCAACTTTCAGGGATTCACTTTCTTGAAAAAAGTATTGATGGCATCTTGCTTTTGAACCATTTATTCTTTTCACGAAAATGGAATGAAGAATTTAATGTAAAAAATTTGACTACTAAATCAAAGGATGAAAGAGTCCTTTGTAAGTGATTTTCCCCACCTCCAAATAATGAAAACAATCTACTCTGCTAATACTAGCACTATCTGACTTATCAGCAAAATTCAGATATTACCTATAGTAATGATATTTAAATGTTTTGTTATTATTTTTGCAGCAAAATCATTATGCTAACAAAATCTTACCAGGAATCTCAATATACAAAACTGGAAAAAACTCAACTTCTGTATGAAGTTTCTGCGCAGACTCCTGAGCCCTCATTTGCTCAGTGCTCATCCTCACACCTCCCAGTTATTCCTGAGGTGTGGTTGTAAGGAATACAATTCGAAAACCGCTGATCCAAGGTATTCACACTATGCCAATTAAATTTACACCTCAGGTTCTACGTACTCTCTCTTCTTGTCACTTGCCTAGGTGTACTTATAGAATATAAGGAACAATATCTTTCACCATCTCAAGGATCTATGCTGAGTATTTTGAAGAGTTTTTACTCCAAGGTCTATATATATTTAATTTTCAACATCAAACACTTCTGCCGAAGCCCAGAATACAACTTTCCCCAAACTCCTGGGAGGTAGCGGCAGGGCAGGCTTGATTCCTGGCAGCTACTAAGCTAGACCTTGGTAAGGACAAAATAGATGACTACATCAGCTTTATAGAAACTAGGTTAGAGCGTTCAGCAAGTGAGTCTCTGAAAAATCCCTCAAATCATCAAACAAAATCACAGTTCACTTAATTTGAAAGACCAAGGACGTGCTTACAAACAGGTCATTCTCAAGTTTTCCTTTTTCTTAGCCAAATAAACATCAAGTTCTTTCAATTTTTCTTCTACATTATTCAAATGGTTCCCTTTTATCATTCCCACAAACACCACTCTAGCCTAACCCAATGCAGCCTTCTACACTACCTACTTGACTCCTTGCCTTCTCCCCTCCAATCCAAGATTACTCTTCCTAACATGTATTTAACAAATATTTACTAAGCACTCATTAAGTTCAAGTCACTGTTCCGAGCACTGGGGACAAAGCACTGAACAAAACTTACTGTTATGTGTGCCATTTTATCATGAGGTGACCTTCATTCTTATTTCAGAGAAAAACAGAAGGTATTTGATTAAAATTTCCACAAACTCCCATCTGTGCCCATATACTCCAATTTCCCTATCCATATTCCAATTTAAAGTCATGTCTCTATCTGTCCAGTGGATCCCTTCTCCAGGACACCACTCTTGCTACTGACCTCCTTTCTCTCATGCTCCAACAATTTTCCCTCCTCTATCAGATAATACCTTGTCAGTATACAAACACATTATAACAGTTCTTACCTAAAAAGGGGGAAAGAGCCCTTTCCAAAGTCCACCTCTCTTTCTAGCCGCTGCCCCATGTCTCTGTTCTCTTTTCCACTATAAGCATCAAATGATTTGTATATACTTACTCTCCACACTTCTTTCCTCCATTCTCTCCTGGGCTCGCCTCATTCAGGCTTTTGTCTCTACCATTCTACAAAAATTACTTCTTTCAAGGTCACCAACAGTCACTTTACCATATCCAGTGGTCAACTGAAGCTCTCATCTTACTTGGTCTTTTCAAGCAGCATTTAACTGAGTTTATCATGCCTTCCCTTCACACAAAACTGTCTCCACAAGCCTCTAAGAACACCACACTCTTCCAGTTTTTCTCCTGCCTTCAACCAGCCACTCTTTCACGGTCTCATTTACTGGCTCCTTTCCCTCTTTCCCAACTTTTAAATTTTGGAGTGCCCCAGGACTCAGTCTTCAGATATCTCTTCTATCTACACTAACCCTCTAGGAACATGCTACTCAAAGCGCAGTCCACCAGCCCAACCGAGGGCATCATCACCTGAGAGCCCTGTAGAAACGCAAATTCTCAGACCCTGCCCCAGAACTATGGGTGTTTTAAAGCACGCGAAAGCTTGACAAACGCTGTCCTGGGTAACCTCATTCAGTCCTTGGCTTTAAATATCATCTGCACAATAGTTCTCAGCCCTGGTTCCAAATTAGAATTAATCTGTGATGCTTTTTAGTTTTTTATTTTTATTTTTTCTTAAAGATTGGCACCTGGGCTAACAACTGTTGCCAATCTTTTTTTTTTTTTTTCCTGCTTTATTTCCCAAACCCCCCCCTCCACCACCCGGTGCATAGTTGTATATATCTTAGTTGCAGGTCCTTCTAGTTGTGGGATGTGGGATGGCGCCTCACCGTGGCCTGACGAGCAGTACCATGTCGGCGCCCAGGATCCGAACCCTGGGTCGCCGCAGCGGAGCGCATGAACTTAACCACTCGGCCAAGGACCCGGCCCCGTGTGACGCTTTCTAAAAATAACTATGCCTGGGGGGCCGGCCTGGTGGCACAGCGGTTAAGTTTGCACGTTCTGCTTCAGCGGCCCGGGGTTCACCAGTTCAGATCCCCGGTGCAGGCACGGCACTGAGTGGCAAGCCATGCTGTGGTAGGCGTCCCACATATAAAGTAGAGGAAGATGGGCATGGATGTTAGCTCAGGGCCAGTCTTCCTCAAAAAATAAATGAAAATAAAAATAACTACGCCTAGGGGGGAAAAAGTTAAATTTTGCTAAATTTTATAAATAGATTTGTAAAAATGAAGAAACATTTAAGAAAAAACTAGATTTTAAAATTGAAACTAATAAATTGAACATTTTTTTCCCCTGCTTTATCTCCCCAAATCCCCCCAGTACATAGTTGTATATCTTAGTTGCAGGTCCTTCTAGTTGTGGCATGTGGGACGCTGCCTCACCATGGCCTGATGAGCGGTGCCATGTCCGTGCCCAGGATCCGAACCAGCAAAACCCCGGGCCACTGCAGCCAAGCACATAAACTTAACCACTCGGCCACGGGGCCGACCCTGAACATTAATTTTAATAATGAAAGTAGTCCCTGAATGATCTTTTCTGGGCATAAAAGCTTTACTCAAGAACACATATATACGAGCACAGTCACACACACAAAACCCCTCATGTTGAAACATGAAAAAACGTGATCCATATGATCCAGCTACTCCACTCCAAGATATATACCCAGAGAGAAGGAAATATATGTCCATACAAAGACTCGTACACGAATGTTCGCAGCAGCTTTATCTGTAATGGCCAAAAACTGAAAACAACCCAAATGTCCATCAACAGCTAAAAAAAGAGATCAGAGTACATTTATACAGTGGAATACTACTCAGCAAGAGGAAGGAATGAACTACTGATACATGCAACAATATAGCTGAATAGAAAAATTATGTTTTAAGAAGACACACAGAAGAGTACATACTGTATAATTCCATTTATAAAATTCTATAAAATGCAAACTAATCTGTACAGAAAGCAGATCAGTAGTTGCCTAGCAACTGAGGATAGGAGGGAGGTAGGCACAGGAGAGAAGAACTGAAAAGGCATACAAAGAAATTTCTGGTGATGATGGACATGTTCACTATGTTAATTGTGGTGATGGTTTCACAGGCGTATTCATATGTCAAAACTTATCAAATTGTATACTTTCATGTGTGTAGTACACTGTATGTCAATTATCCTCAATAAAAAGTGTAAAAAAATGTTTAACCTAACCACTAATCAAATTAAAACAAGAATGCCTGAGCCTCACTTCCCAGTTAAGTGAGAATCTGTAAGGATGAAGCCAGGCTCAGAAATTTTTTCAAGGTTTCAAAGCTGATTCTAAAGTGCATCCAAGATTGAGAACAACTGATCTATATACAGATACTCCGAAATTTGTAACACCAGCCCTAATGTCTCCCCTAAACTCTAGACTTATATAACCAGCGGCTTGCTTAACATCGTCACTTGGATGTCTAGTAACACCTCAAAATAATTTAGTTTGTTCAACAATATACTTTTGACCCCTCCCTTCTCTCACTCTTCCACTCTTTAACAGTCTTCCTATCCCAGGAAACAGCACTCCATTTTTCCAGTTGGTCAGACCACTCACTCAGAAGCAGTATTCACTCCCCTCTTTCTCTCACACGCACATCTAATTCACCAGCAAATCCTTTCTACTCTACCTTCAAAATATATCTAGAAATGGACGAGTTCTCACTACCTCCACTGATACTACCCTTCTAACATTCTCGTAACTAATGCCCCTGATGCCTCAATTGCTTTGCTACACACTATTCTCCCACAAAGCAGCTAGCTGATCCTTCCAAATGTTAATAAAACTATATCACTCCTCTGCTTAAAACCGTTTAATGGGTTCTTCCTCCCCACCCAATTCCCTTCCCCCACTTGTTATACTCTGGCAACCAGAGTATATGGCAACTGAAAATAAAATCCAAAAATTCTTGCTCTAGTCCACAACCCTTCATGATTTAGTCTCTCTCCCCACCTCATCTTCTATACTCTCCGCTCTGCAACTCTCCTCTCTGTTCTTCTGTCTTAGTTGGCTTGGGCCGCCATAACAAAGCACCACAGACTAGATGGTTTAAACCACAGATATTTATTTTCCCACAGTTCTGCAAGCTAGAGAGTCCAAGATCAAGGACCAGCAAGGGTTCAATTTGGGGTGAACGCCCTCCTCCTGGCTTGTACATGGTGGACACAGAGACAGAGAGAGACCTCTTACTTCTTATAAGGCCATCAATCCTATGGCATTACGACCTCACCCTTATGATCTCACTTTACCTTAATTACCTCCTAAAAGCCCTATCTCCAAATACAGTCACACTGGGGATTAGGGACTCAACACATACATTTGGGGGAACAAATTCAGTCCAGAGCATCCAGTCTCAGTGAGCTGCTACTCCTGCCTGGGGGTTTTCCCTGCTGTCCCCTCTGCCTACTCACTCACTCACTTCTTCCAGGTCTCTGCTCAAATGATAATTGTCAAGGAAGTCTTTCCTAACCTGATATTAAATAGCCCTCTCCTCTCCAACTCTACTCCCCATTCTGCCCACTACTCTGTCCGCCACACTACGCTTTATTTTCTTCAAAGCACTTATTTCTACTTACCACATTAGATATTGTTAGTTTTTTACCAGTCTTCTCCTACCAGAAAAGAAGATAAGCACCCTACCACCTCCATCAGCATAAACAGGGACTTTTTCCTGTTTTTTTTCACTGCTGTTTGCCCTGCGCCAGTGGCATAAAAATACCCAATGTGTTTAGAATGGATGGGTGAATGTTAAACCCTCCTCCAGTTCTTTCTAGACCTGGCTGCACATCACCAGCACAGGGAGTGTTTTAAAAATTTCAATACTTGGGCCTCACCCAGATCAACTGAATAAAAATCTCCAGGAGTGAAATCTGGTATTTTTCAAAGTTCCTCAGTTGTTTCTCTTGTGCAGCCACTGCCCTGCAGAGTAACATCAAAGTGCTAACTACACTGTCAGATCTCTCCAAATCAGACTGGGGATCAGGAGCTGTCAAGTGAAGCAAGTTACTGCATTTCACCCTGTGCTTTCCTATTGCAGCCTAGATCCCACCTTTTCCAAACAGCCTTCTTTATATGCTCTAGTCTGTATTCATCCCTTCCCTCTCAGAAACTCTACAGTACGTGTGGGCTGAGTCAGACAGTCACAGTAAATACATATATATCATGAAGTATAGCTTGCTCCCATTTTAAAACTACTTACATTTTTTATCCCCCAGAAATGCTATGCACATACTGGACACTGAATAAACACATGCTAAATGAAGAAAGCTTGTTCATGAAATTACTTCCTTTTTCAATGTGTACTAAACCAGAAAAAGTGTGCATACTCGAATCTTTCCATTAAGAACAACCTAAATCAGTGATTCCTAACTCTGACTACACATTGGAATCATCTGAGGAGCTTTAAAAAAAGAGATCTAGCCTCCTCTGGACCGCACATTTAGGGACTCTGATTTATTTATCCTGGGATAGAGCCCAGGTACCCTTTTTTGGTTTGGGTTTTCAGTTACCAAGGTGATTCCATGTGCAGACACAGCTAAGAGTGAATGACTGAAATACATCAAATCTGGATGCTCTAACTTTCTAAATATAGAGGGTTGGAGTATTAAAAGATGATACTGAGCAAGAGTAACGTCAGCATCATGGTGGAGTGAGCTCTTCCCTTAAACTCTCCCCACTAAGATACAACGAAAAGGGCATTCATAAACCAACAGAGGACATTCACACAATAGAAAAGACATGTGAGAGATCCACACAGCCATAGGTCTGAAGGTGGAGGTGCTGGAGCCCCAGGGAGGAAGTGGAAGGAGGTAAGGGGATCTCCTCTCCCTCCTGAAAAGCAGCAACCCAGGGCGCAGGACCACGCAGCTCTGAGAAAACAGCAGGCAGGAGGCAGCTCTCCACAGGAATGCCTTCTCTCTCCAAGTTCCCTCACAGCCCATGGGAAAGATCCACAAAGAGGATGTTAAGCTATTGTGTGGGTGTCTTCATCAAGCCTGCATCCCAGGAGAACACATAGAGAGGGCAGAGCGAGAATGCCCCTGGGATTACACACGTGAAAGACAGCACCCCTCCTCCCACCAGGTGCTCCAGCTCAGCCTTCTGGCCAGAGTGCCTGAGCATATGTCAGAAAAGCAGCAGCTGCAAGGGAGCAAGCCAGAAATCGCAGACAGGCCCAAACAGCATAGATTCCAAAGTATAGGCAGAGATTTCCAGGGATAGTGGCAGGCTCAAAATTCACAGCCTCTGACCCACCGCAGACCCTGCAGTGGCAGCAGGTGGAATCTGCGACCAGATACTATCACTATGTGAAGGCACAAATCCACACCATCAAACAGTATGAAGAAATATATTAATACTCCAGACCAGAAGGAAAACGACAAGCACCCAGAAATCAATCCTAAAGGCACAGAAATTTACAATCTAAATGACAGAGAACTCAAAATAGCTACCATAAAAAAAACTCAATGAGTTACAAGAAAATTCAGAGAAACAGTTCAATGAAGTTGGAACAAAATTAATGAACAGAGGGAATTCTTCACAAAAGACCTTGAAACTACAAAGAAAAACCAATCAGAAATGTTGGAGATAAAACACACAATGGATGAGATAAAGAAAAATCTGGACTCCCTGAATAACAGAGCTGATATTATGGAGGACAGAAATATAGAAATTCCTCAGATGGAGGAGGAGAGAGAACCAAGACTAAAAAGAAATGAAGAAATTCTCCAAGAAATATCCAACTCAACTAGGAAATGGAACATAAAGATTATAGGTATTCCAGAGGGAGAAAAGAAGGAGAATGGAGTAGAGAGCTTGTTCAAAGAAATAATAGCTGAGAACTTCCCAAACCTGGGGAAGGAGCTAGAAACACAAGTAAAAGCAGCTAATAGAATTCCTAATTATGTCAATGTAAAAGACCTTTTCCAAAGTATATAGTAGTAAAACTGGCAAACGTTAATGACAAAGAAAAAATATTAAGGGCAGCATGGTAGAAGAAAATAACTTACAAAGGAACAGCTATCAGGCTTTCAGGAGATTTCTCAGCAGAAACCTTACGAGACAGGAGAGAGTGGAATGATATGTTCAAAATTCTGAAAGACAAAACTTTCAGCAAAGGATACTATATCCAGCAAAAATATCCTTCAGACATGATGGAGAAATAAAAACTTTCCCAGATAAACAAAAGCTAAGGGAGTTCATCAGCACAAGACGTCCTCTACAGAAAGGATCAAGAAAGCCCTCATATCTGAAAAAAAAAAAAGAAAGGGTTTACAAAGCCTTGAGCAAGGAGACAAACAGACAAAATCAGAAAACTGCAGCTCTCTATCAGAACAGGTTAGCACACACTTAATTATAACATTAAAGATAAAGGGAAGGAAAACATCAAAAGTAACTTTAATCTTGTCATTTTAACCACAAACTCACAACATAAGACGAAAAAAATTGTGACAACAATAACTTACAAGGGGAAGAAAAAAGGGATGGAATTGGCTTAGACTAAGGAAATAAAAGGCTATCAGAAAATGGACTATCTCATCTATTAGATTTTTTTATACAAACCTCATGGTAACCACTAAACAAATAACCAGAACAGAGACACAATTGATAAATAAAGAGAAAACTGAGAAAACCATCATAGAGAACTAGCAAACTGAATTGGGAGTCTGAAATCCACAGGAAATACAGAACAACTGGAAAGTGAGTGATAAAATGGCAGCATTAAGCCCCCATCTATCAATAATCACTCTATATGTAAATGGATTGAATTCTCCAATCAAAAGACACAGAGTGGCAGGATGGATTAAAAAACAAGACCCAACAATATGCTTCCTGCGGGAAACACACCTCAGCTCTAAAGACAAACACAGGCTCAGAGTGAAGGAATGGAAGACAATACTCCAAGCTACTGGCAAACAGAAGAAAGCAGGTGTTGCCATACTTATATCAGACAAAGTTGACTCCAAGATAAAACAGGAATGAGAGACAAAGAGGGGCAGTATATAATGACAAAAGGGGCACTCCATCAATAAGACATAACACTTATAAACACATATGCACCCAACACAGTAGCACCAAAATACATAAAGCGACTATTAACAAACCTAAAAGGATATATTAACAACAACACAATAAGAGTAGGGGACCTTAACACCCCACTTACATCAATGGATAGATGATCCAGACAGAAATTCAACAAGGAAGGAAACAGTGGAATTAAATGAAAAACTAGACCACATGGCCATAATAGATATATACAGAACACTCCATCCAAAAACAGCAGAATACACATTGTTCTCAAGTGCACATGCAACATTCTCAAGGATAGACCACATGTTGGGAAACAAGGCAAGCCTCAATAAATTTAAGAAGATTGGAATCATATCAAGCATCTTTTCCAATCATAATGCTATGAAACTGGAAATCAAATATAAGAAAAAAAGCTGGGAAAGTGACAAATATGAGGAGACTAAACAACATGCTACTGAACGACCAATGGATCATCAAAGAAATTAAAGGAGAAATCAAAAATTATCTGGAGACAAATGAAAATGAAAATACACCATACCAACTTATATGGGATGCAGCAAAAGCAGTCTTAAAAGGGAAATTCATAGCAATACCAGCCCATCTTAACAAACAAAAAAAATCTCAACTAAATAATCTTCAACTATACCTAACAGAATTAGAAAAAGAATAAACAAAACCCAAAGTCAGCAGAAGGAGGGAAATAATAAAAATTAGAGCAGAAATAAATGAAATTGAAACCACAAAAACAGTAGAAAGGATCAATGAAACTAAGACCTGGTTCTCTGAGAAGATAAACAAAATTGACAAGTCCTTAGCCAGATTCACTAAGGAAAAAGAAGGCTCAAATTAAAAAAATTAGAAATGAAAGAGGAGGAATTACAACGTTTACCACAGAAATACAAAGGGTCATAAGAGAATACTATAAACCTATATGCCAACAAATTGGACAATCTAGAAGAAATGAATAAATTCTTAGACTCTTACAACCTCCCAAAACTGAATCAAGAAGAAACAGAGACTCTAAATAGACCAAGCACAAGTGAAGAGATTGCAACAGTAATCAGAAACCTCTCAAAAAATAAAAGTCCAGGACAAGATGGCTTCTCTGGAGAATTCTACCAAACATTCAAAGAAGATTTAATATCTATCCTTCTCAAACTATTCAAAAATCTGAAAAAGATGGGACACTTCCTAACACATTTTACAAGGCCAACATCACCCTGATCCCAAAGCCAGACAGGGACAACACAAAGAAGGAAAATTACAGGTCAATATCGCTGATGAACATAGATGCAAAAATCCTCAACAAAATACTGGCAAACCAAATACTAGCAATACATTAAAAGGATCATACACCATGATCAAATGGGATTTATTCCAGGGATGCAGGGATGGTTCAACATAAGCAAATCAATCAATGTGATACACCACAATAACAAAATGAGGAATAAAAACCACATGATCATCTCAATAGATGCAGAGAAAGCATGTGACAAGATCCAACATCCATTTATGATAAAAACTCTCAATAAAGTGGGTATGGAAGGAAATTACCTGAACATAATAAAGGCCACATATGACAAACCCACAGCCAACATCATATACTCAATGGGGAAAAACTGAAAGCCATCCCTCTGAGAATAGGAACAAGATAAGGGTGCCCACTCTCACCACTCTTATTCAACAGAGTACTGGAGGTTTTCGCCAGAGCAATTAGGCAAGAAAAAGAAATAAAAGGATCCAAATAGGCAATGAAGAAGTGAAACTCTCACTGTGTGCAGATGACATGATTTTATACATAGAAAACCCTAAAGAAGCCATCAGAAAAGTATTAGAAATAATTAACAACTAAAGCAATGTTGCAGGATACAAAATCAACTTACAAAAGTCAGTTGCATTTCTATACTCTAAGAATGAACTAAAAGAAAGAGAACTCAAGAAAACAATCCCATTTACAATCACAACAAAAAGAATAAAATATCTAGATATAAATTTAACCAAGGAGGTGAAAGACCCATACAATGAAAACTGTAACACATCATTGAAAGAAATCAATGATGACATAAAGAAATGGAAAGACATTCCATTCACATGCATTGGAAGAATAAATATAGTTAAAATGTCCATACTGGGGCCAGCCCTGTGGCTGAATGGTTAAGTTTGCGTCCTCCGCTTTGGCAGCCCACAGTTTCGCTGGTTTGGATCCTGGACGTGCACATGGCACCACTTATGAAGCCACGCTGAGGCGGTATCCCACATGCCACAACTAGAAGGACCCACAACTAAAAATATACAACTATGTACCCAGGGGCTTTGGAAAGAAAAAGGAAAAATAATATCTGAAAAAAAAAATGTCCATACTACCTAAAGCAATCTACAGAGTCAATGCAATCCCAATCAGAATCCCAATGACATTCTTCACAGAAACAGAACAAAGAATCCTAAAATTCACATGGGGCACCAAAAGACCCTGAATAGCTAAAGCAATCCTGAGAAAAAAAAGAACAAAGCTGGAGGTATCACAATCCCTGACTTCAAAATATACTACACAAAGCTATAGTAATCAAAACAGCATGGTACTGGTACAAAAACAGGTGCACAGATCAATGGAACAGAATTGAAAGCCCAGAAACAAAACCAGACATCTATGGACAGCTTATCTTTGACAAAGGAGCTGAGGGCATACAATGGAGAAAAGAAAGTCTTTTCAACAAATGGTGCTGGGAAAATGGAAAGCCACATGTAAAAGAATGAAAGCAGGCAATTACCTTTCACCACACACAAAAATTATCTCAAAACGGATCAGAGACTTGAAGGTAAGAACTGAAACCATAAAACTCCTAGAAGAAAATCTAGACAGTACACTCTTCGATATCAGTCTTGGAAGGATCCTTTCGTATATCATGTCTTCTTGGGCAAGGGAAACAAAAGAAAAACTAAACAAGGGGGACTTAATCAGACTAAAGAGCTTCTGCAAGGCAAAGGAAACCAGGAACAAAATGAAAAGACAACCCACCAACTGGGAGAAAATATGTGGAAATCATATATCCAACAGGGGTTTAATCTCCAAAATACATAAAGAACCCACACAACTCAACAACAAAGAAACAAAACAACTTTATCAAAAAATGGGCAGAGGGTATGAACAGGTATTTTTCCAAAGAAGATATACAGATGGCCAACAGGCACATGAAACGACGTTCAGTATCACTAGTCTATGCTTCATTCATTTACTTATTCATGAAAATACTTATTATGGCAGGCAGTGTTCTAAGATGGTCCCCAATAAACTCTGCCTTCTGGTATCCATGCCCTTGTCTAATCCCCTCCCTGTGAGTGGGCCAGACCTAGTAAAGAGCTTCTAACAAATAGAATACAGCAAAGTTGATTGGACACAGCTTCCAAAATTAGGTTACTAAAAGACTCTAGCTTCCGTCTTGCTCACCCTCTCTTGCCTTGCTGTAAGCTCCCCTATAGTCTGGCCTATGTGACAAACAGCTGGGGGAAGCCTCTGGTCAACAGGTCAGCAAGGACCCAACGTCCTCTGTCCAACAGCCAGCGAGGAACTAAGGCCTGCCAAGAGCCACCTGAGTAAGCCTGGAAGTAATTCCTCCCTGACTGATGCCTAGAGGTGACTACAGCCCACGAGAGACCCTGAATAAGAAGATCTGGCTAGGTTGTACCCAGATTCCTGATCCACAGAAACTGTGAGGTAATAAATGTTTGTTTTTTTAAGCAGCTAAGTTTTGGGGTGATCTGTTACACAAACTAATAGAATGAGATACCGTTCTTCATTGCAGAAAATCTGTTACCCATACTGGAGGATGGTTTCTTTGATACACTTAGCTCTGGTCCACCAAATCTTTATATATTACATAGAAGTTACAGGACTCACGAAGCTCACCATGAACTACAATCAATCACCCATCAGATTACAGCACCTCCAGAGTGGAAGAAGCTGTCCTTTGCTTGAGGTTACTGAGTAACACTTGATTTGTTCTTCATTTAATGGACAAATTCTCATACAGCTGTTCTGGTTGGTGTCTCTTTTCACTCCTCTGTAACGTTCACCTTTATGCTGCGCTGTCAGTTACTCCTGTTACGCAGTTCACTCTGTGTGGTTTCTCCTCATTCCTTGCCCTATTGCTTGTCCTCTGCTTCTTGGCCTGGTGTGGGTGACACTGGTTTTCAGAGCCATCAGCAAGCAGTAATATTGTCCTTTTATTTTATCTCTCCTTTCACTTTTACTAGCCAGACCTGTTACTTCTTGAGTAATAAGATCTGTGGATGTTTCAATAACTGCTCCCAGAACAGCTTAGTGCAATGTTCTTAAATCATGGTCTGCACACCACTAGTGGGCCCTGTCTGTCTCTCAAGTGCTCCACAAGCAGCCTGGTATAACCATAAATTTCAAAAGATCAATTATGATTTTTCACAGAAACCCCACTGTTATTATATAATGTATAATTCAAACTCATAAAAATTGTTTTAATTCATAAAAGTAGAGCACAAAATAATTTCAAATATGCCAGACTATGATGTAAAATAAATACTGAACAGGGTTTTGACAGAATACAGAATGTCAATCAGTATGAACTGGGGTAAGTAAATCTGTAAGTGTTGATGTGTATGTACAAGTACCTGGAAAAGAAAAATGTGAATGGGAAGCGTACTGATAAATATCTGAAAACTACTTTTTAACAAACCAGATCCTTTGCCTCTAGTGACCACAGTATAATCCTTCATCAAATAGCAGCATGAAGCATCAAAACTTTTGAGTAATTTTCTAGATACAGTACCTCTATGGCAGACCAAGTAAGTTTTTATAGAACACGGGAAAATATGCTCTTCAGTGTAAAATTGATGAATTCTGTCACCAAAAACAGAGAAGTCTAAAAACAACAAAGGCATTATTCAGTTATGTTCATAACAGCAAAAATGTATAAAGAGAACCTTTTTAAAACAACTCACAAATTTGATGACATGTTTAAATAGAAAGCCGAGGTCTTTTAATATATGATATAATGTGGTTGTACACTGTTTATTAATAGGATACAATGTACAAGAGTTAATACTGTTAGACGTGCATGCTAACAAGTATTTTGCCTTTACAGTTGGAACAAACCACAAATGTGAAAAAATATCAATCAGTTCTTGTTACATAATTATAGACAGCCAATTTGAGAGAGAAGTGATCAACGACTTTTTATCAATGACATCTCAAGCTACAGAAAAGTTATTTCCAGTAGAGTGAAATTATATCAAAAACCGTGAACTACAATGTCAGTTGCAAAAGGTGGGCTGGGATCAGTATTGACAGAACACCAACTATTTGTGTAGCTATGAAGCTATAAAAGAGACTGCAACTGACTGCCTAAGCTAAACATTGTTTTAGTCCTCAATGCATAATTGGCAATCAAAAATACACCTCCCAATTTTGATTCAATGTGATTAGAATGGTCATGTCTTTTCTAAACAAAGAAAACATGATTGAATATATTGAATTTTCTACCTTAATATAAAGTCTTACAGGAGAAAGTGTTTGCATTTCAAGACACTGATAACATCTGAAATGATCATTTCTATGACTTCTAGAGGCTTTCTCAAGTGGTATGCATATCTGAGAAATGTTTGGAATCTTGAATAGGATGAATATGTTGATTTAGGGTACACTACAGTAAATTTAATTTTTTTTAAAAAAAGCCAAATATGGAGGCCGGCTCCATGGCTGAGTGGTTAAGTTCGCACGCTCTGCTTCAGCAGCCCACAGTTTTGCTGGTTCGGGTCCTGGGCGCAGACATGGCACTGCTCATCAAGCCATGCTGAGGCGGCATCCCACATGGCACAACCAGAGGCACTCACAACTAGAATACACAACTACGTACTGGGGGGGCTTTGGGAAGAAGAAGAAGAAGAAGAAAAAAAACGACTGGCAACAGATGTTAGCTCAGTTCCAATCTTTTGAAAAAAAAAAAGTCAAATATGGTGTATAGGGTTGATCACCAAGAGCTTGACTTTCCCACTAAGAGTAACCAGGAAGCCGACTGGTATTACATTTGCCACTGCCTCACTTTGAAATACTCAAACTTTCAGCATTTTAGTGGGACAAGGTTCATTAAGAGAGTACAAGAAACAGCTTTCAGTAAGAAATTATCTATAATTTCTGGGTCCTGTTCAATCTGAATGTCCAGAATTATCTGAGCAAGACACTGCTTGCAACCATTTCAGCAATCTATAATTTCAAGTTAGCAGAAATTAAGAGCAGGAAAAGAAACATACAATATGGGGAACCTGATCTATAGATCAAGCTCATGAGCCCTACAGAAAACCTGGTCAACATCTCTCTCACAGCTATGATTTATTATAAATAGGAACTACTATTTTTTTAAAATACCATTTTGCTTTTATTACTTTAGATGTGATAATTTTTTTTAATTTACAAAAAAATTAGTAGTATGTTTATATCCTCTGTGTTCCCAGGACACTGAAAGATTGAGATTCAATGGCGTAATGTTTAAGAGCTTGGCTCTGATTTAAGATTGCCTGGAGTCTAATCCCACTCTAATACTTAAAATCTCATTTCTGACTTATAAAATAGTAATTGTGAGGACTAAATATTGTGAGCATGAAAATACTTTAACACATTGTCTTATACGTAAGTATTAATAAATATTAATCATAAACTATTTTTTTTCAAAGATTGGTACCTGAGCTAAAAACTTGCCAATTGGTTTTTTTTCCTCTTCTCCTTCTTCTTCTCCCCAAAGCACCCCAGTACCTAGTGGTATATCATAGTTGCAGGTCCTTGTGGTTGTGCTATGTGGGACGCTGCCTCAGCATGGCCTGACAAGTGATGCCATGTCCACGCCTGGGATCCGAACCAGTGAAACCTCGGGCCACCGAAGCAGAGCGCGTGAATTTAACCATTCGGCCACAGGGCCAGCCCCCATTTATTCTTATTCTTTGAGGTTATTCAGGACAAACGAATGTAAGAAAAATCTGAAAGGTAATATGAGAGAGCACTACTAAAATTTGATTTAGGAATGCCTCTTTATAAGACTTTAGTAAGCCATACTTTATCATTTTCAAGCAAAATGGCAATACTACATTATAAAGTCCCAATTTGGAAAAAACTAAAAACTATTTGGCTTCTCCATTTCTGTGCTTCCCAATTCCAGAGAAGAGCTAGACAATTCCTGATAGCCTCCAAGACAATCCTTGATAAGCCTCTCATCTCTTGGCATTCACACCCTTGTACAGTCGCCTCCCACACTGAACAGTACAGATTTGTGTAACCAGAAGGATACTACAGAAATGACTAAGTGGGACTTTCAAGGTTAGGTCATAAAAGACACTGTGACTTCCTTCTTACTCTTGGATCATTCACTCCAGGGGAAGCCAGCTGCTAAGCCATCAGGACACCGAAGCAGGCCTAAGGGGGAAGTACTTATGGCAAAAAACTGAGGCCTCCTAGCCAACAACAGCCAGTGTGACTGCACCATCTTGGAAGCAGATGCTGCTGCTGAGTCAAACCTTCAGATGACTGCAGCCTCAGTTGGTATCTTAATTGCAATCTCATGACAGACCCAGAGCCAGAACTACCAAGCTAAGCTGCTCTCAAATGGACTCACAGAAACTGTGAGAATATAAATGTTTTGGGCTAATTTGTTACACAGAAATATATAATAAATCTGCTGGCCAAAAATCCATGTGAAAAGACAGTGGTATCTGGTGTGGGAAAGGAGAACAGAGGAGAGAAAGAGGGAGAGGAATGGGAATAGACCTAATCAAAGCGAAGAGATTAAATCAATGCAAAGTGTTCAAAAATATTTTAGGCTGTCATTATTTCTAGGTCTCTAAGATCATTTTAATTTTCTTCTTTGCCTTTAACCATATTTTCCACACTTTTAACAATATATTCTACTTTGAAAAATAAAAACAGAAATAGATTTTTTAAATTTAAAAACTTTCTAAGTAGTGGGGCCAGCCTAGGGTAGTGCAGTGGTTAAGTTCGCACACTCCACTTTGGCGGCCCAGGGTTTGTGGGTTCAGATCCCAGGTGTGTGGACCTACACACTGCTCATCAGGCCATCCTGTGGCGGCATCCCACATACAAAACAGAGGAAGACTAGCACAGATGTTAGCTCAGAGCCAATCTTCCTCAAGCAAAATGAGGAAGATCGGAAACAGATGTTAGCTCAGAGCCAATCTTCCTCACCAAAACAAAACCTTTCTAAGTATTCACATATATTTCACATGTATAATTCACATGCAATAATCTACTTTAAAATAACTTAAGGTCAACTGTGGAGATCACTATTCACTTCAAAGCTTCAGCTATATGCAAGGCACTGTACTAAATGTAAGAGGGGACTAAAAGATGAAGACAACATGGTTCCGAACATGGAGCATCAATTTAGGAGAAACAGACATGAAGAATCTAATAATGGCCTAGAACATAGTATAGTCTCAACAAATATTTGTTGAATAAATATGAGAGGTAGGAAATACCAGAAGAGCACACCTACAACTGGGAAAGTCAGAGTGGAAAATAAATGAGCCCGAAGAGCTAGTCCTTAAAGAAGCCTTAAGTTATACATACAATTTCAACAGATGGGGTTGCAATGAAGTGCAATTAAGGCAAAGGGAGCACTATGAGCAGTCACAATGTCAAAAAGATGCATGCATTTCCAAAGCATTTTCAGAAAACCCATAATGAGTAATCCAGTACAGCTGGAATATTGAGATTATAATAAGAGACAGAGGCAGAAAGTGAAGTTGGAACGAGGCTACGGAGAGTCCTGATTGATATATTAAATAGTCTGGAGTCTAGATTTCATTCTGAAGAAATATGGAGCTATCTATCATAAGTCCAACCCATATGGGGATTTTTTAGTGCTATTCTCTGTACTTTTGCATATGTTTGATACATTATATAATAAAGTTTTAAATCTTCACTGCTGACAATGCAAGGGCATCAGGGACAGACTGGAAGCAAGGAAAACCATTAAGAAGTTATCAGAATAGTTGAAAGAGAGGAGATAAGGGTCTAAAGTAGGGCTTTAGGCGTTAGATGGGCTATGAGAGAAAATGTACGTAAAGAAAACTACTTCGACGTCTAACTGGATTTGGGGGTGGTAAGACAGACGGGAGCAGTAAACACTGAATTCAAGGTTTAAGGCTGGGAGCCTTAGAGCATGATGATGCCAAAATAGCAAAAATGTACTTAAAGTTTGCTATTTGGCCTTGGGTATGTGTATATGTGAGTGTGTATACGTGTGTATACATGTACACACATATATACATACTATACATGCAGTATGTATACTACATATATACATAGTATACATATTATACATACTACATATATACATACTATATTTATATAATCTGATGTTTAAATATGATAATATATATTACAAAAATTATAATGTATAACATTTACAGCAGATATAAAATCCTTAGAAATTTTCATTCCTGATTGTTTCTTAGGTTAATATTAACATTAGATGAAATTTCATAAGTAGCAATTGATGGTATATGCTACAGATAGAGAAGATAAACTCACAGTAAGAAAATCACCCTAGCATATTTTGTTGATAATTCATATAAAAATAACCAATTCAAGACAAACAGGTTCAATAAAGTATAGATCACGATAGCTATTTCTAGATATTTATTTCTAGATAATAAAAGCTGCTACAATTAATTTTGAAAGTGTTAAACAAAATCTTGATTAAAATTGCCTGTTTTAATATATTCTACAAGGCTATTCAATTTACTTTTATCATTTTTTTAGATTTTTATTTTTCTACTTAATTCAAGATGCCTATAATCACAGAGATCCATTCTAATTTACAGAATGTTTGTTTAAAGACCGTTATCCTATAATGAGAAAGATTTAAAAAACTGAGCCTAATAATACCAATCACTGCTAGCCTATTTCCTTTTGATTACACTACATATTAATTTTTCAGTTAGTCATAGGAAATCAACAAATAGTTACTAACATCTATCGGCTAAAAGAAGATTTAATTCAGCCTTCCTAAAGTTCTCCAAAATTTGGATCAATGGCTGCATATGAACTTTATGGCAGAATATCATGTTTCTTAGAATAAAAACAATATTGTGAATGAAAATAAACATGTTTGCTAGACAGATTTAGTTCTGATCAGTTAAATTATACTACAAGACTGTAAGTGACCAACTTGGGTTGTAAAGAAGTGAATTAAATTAATTTAGAATGAATGGGTCATGAAAATATATTCCAAGATAACTGAAAAGGGGAAGTTAAAGTTTAACAATAACATGAAATATAAAGAAACAAGTGACAAAAAAGAGGCTTACCTACCAGACAGAGGAAGACAAACACTGTAAGATTTCACTCATATGTGGAAGATAAACTAACACACAGACAAAGAGAACAGTTTAGTGGTTACCAGAGGAGAAGGGGGTTAGGGTGTGGGCACAGGGGTTGAAGGGGCACATTTATATGCTGACTGACAAATAATAACATACAACCAAAATTTCACAATGTTATATAAACTGTTATGACCTCAATAAAATTTTTTTTAAAAGCTTACCTAAAGTAAAAGAGGGGACGAAAAGGACAGGGAAAGAATTTTGGTTGGACAGAAGAGTCCTAAACTAGGAAAGACAAATGTCCCTCTACTCTCAGCATTTCTTAGCCAAACACCAAGTGAACCCCCAGCTTCTCTTCCCAAAGACAGTAAGCAACCACTGCAGGATCCTCTATCCCTAATGATACTAAGAGATTTTAGATTTACTTTCCAGATCAGCTAAGGAAATAGTTCTGATCTTCCCTCCCATCCCATAGTTCTCCATCTGCTAGCCAAAATTTAGTTTAGCACACAGAGCTAAAACACACATGTAGTGGTGAACTGACAAATTTACAAAACATACAAGGAATGAGTTAACCAACCAACGGGCATAAATGACTACTTCAGATCTTTGCTTTTTGATAGAAGGGAAGTATAAAGACAAACACAAGTATGTTAGGCTCCCGAAATGAGATAAATAAAGAAGAAACTTGAGAAAACAAACTTTATAATCCTACACATGATTACACCAGTTAACACATTATATACTAATAAATGGAAGCTATGTGCAGAAATTTTTGTTAGACAAGGCCACAAATAAGTTTACTAAAAAACACTGCCACTGAGTTAATATAGACCAACAATGACTATAAATCAACTCAGTTTTTTGAAATAGCATTAACTTGCTATAAAAGAGCTTTCTTAGAGAATTTACTAAGGTATCACAGTTATCAACTATATTTAGCAACTCACCATTAAGTAGTTCAGTGCAAATGAAAGACGCCATCACATTAACATTCAGTTAAATGGAGTCAAACTGAACACATAAAACTTGTGCATTTTATTGTACGTTAATTATACTTCAATTAAAAAATTAAATGTAGCAAGACTTTAGTTGTAAGTAACTGAGGATGAAGCATTTAGATAAAATTGATTTTCCAGCTGACTAAATTATACATTTTAAAAAACCAAATCTTTTCATTTTGTTCCTAAAATAATTGTTACATGCTTCACTGCCTTAGTAAATAGTATAACATATAAAAGCTATTAATTTTTTAAGGGTGTCTTATGTGTGCCAAAGATCATATCAAGCTCTTTATACTCACTAACTCGTTTAACGTCAAATTCCTTTCTACATGATGAGGAAACCAAGGCTCAAAATGTTTAAGAAACCTACCATAATCACATTCCAAGTCATATTCACTCCAGGTCTGCCTGATTCTAAAGTCCATGCTTTATTTTTTTCCCAGCTTTATTAAGGTACAATTAGCAAAAACTGTATATAATTAAGGTGTGCAACGTGATGTTTTGGTACATGCACATATTGTGAAATGGTTCCCACAATCAAGCTAATTAACATATCCATCACTTCACATCGCCCTTTATTATGGTGAGAACACTAAAGATCTTCTCTTTTAGCAAATTTCAAGTACATAATACAATATTATTAACTACGGTCACCATGCTGTACCTTAGATCCCCAGAACTTATTCATCCTGCCTCTGTGCAACTTTCTACCCTTTGACCAATATTTCCCCATTTCTCCCACTCCCCAGCCCCCGGCAATCACCATTCTACTCTACTTCTATGAGTTCAACTTTTTAAGATTCCACATATAAGTGAGATCATGCAGTGTATCTTTCTAAAGCCCATACTTTCTATATGTCACAATGCTGGGTTGTCTTGTTGACTCAGAACCACCTATTAGAACTTCAACAACATGTTGTGTCATCCCAATTGTTGACCCTTTTGTCTCCTGTCTTGCTGTCAGTTACGATTTTTCGATATATCTGCTTTTGGCAACCTTAGTCATCCCATTCACAACTCCAAATTCCAATCTACCTCTAATTTAATATCTACCATAACCAAAGAAGAATCAACAGTTGCCAAGAATAAGATCCAATCAAATTGGTGATCATATTTTATAAAATAGTTATTTTTTTTTGAGGAAGATTAGCCCTGAGCTAACATTCACCACCAATCCTCTTCTTTTTGCTGAGGAAGATTGGTCCTGAGCTAACATCCATACTCATCTTCCTCTATTTTATACGTGGGACACCTGCCACAGCATGGCTTGATGAGGAGTGCTACATCTGCACCCAGAACCTGAACCGGCAAACCCGGGGCTGCCAAAGCGGAACATGCAAACTTAACTGCTACATCACTGGGCTGGCCTCAAAATAATTCTTTTAAATCACTGTTAAAGACTGTGACATAGAAAACTGCATAAAATAGAATAGAGTTGTAATCTTAAAGCAGCATACATTACTCCCAGGACGTAGTGGAGGAGGGGTGGATGAGGAAGAGGCGCCTACAGAGCTTCTCAACCCCTCTGCATGCAAAGCAGCTCTGCTTTCTGCTTTAGTAATTGGCGTTCCAAATTAAATTCTATGAGAGTTTTTTTTTAACATGAAAACTATTAAAATAAACTAACCAAAAACACTGTAAGACTGTATTGGGTGGAAGTTACTGGAAAATGGCTGATAATTCAACAACACAGACAGCTCTCAAACACAAACTAAACGCCCAGAACAAAGCACTGGATGTTATCCAAAGGGTTTGGGGATTACTTTTATATCACGCTTCTCTAATTTCTATAACTTTTAGACATCTAGAACAAAGTTAAATAATAGTGATAAGAGAATTTCCTTGCCTTGTTTCTAAGAAATTTCACTTAATTTCAAATATATCTCCATGAAGCACTTTCCTGACCATGGTTTTAAGTTGCGTATTTTAATTACATTAAGGTTTTACTAAAGACTGTTTTCAGGAATGAATGTCTGATTTTATCAACTGCATTTCAAGATCTATTGAGGTGATCATATAGCTTTTCATCCTTTATCTACTATGTTGAATTATATTAAGAGCATTCCAATACATATTTGCTGTCCTGGAATAAATTCTACTTAGTCATGGTATATTATATTTTGAATGTACTATTGGATTCCTGCATCAATATTCGTAGATAAAACTGATGTGTAATTTTATTTTATTACACTATTTCTATCAGATGTTGTTACCAGTATTATGCCTGCTCTATTACTCTGCCTTTCTGGCACTAACATTTATTGAGTGCTTTCTATGTGTCAGGCATTGTTCTAAGAATTATATTTGTATTAACCTGTTTAATCTTCACAGCAAATTTAGGTTCTGGTAGGTTCTCTTACTGTTTTATAAAAATAATAAGAAGCCTCATTCTTTCTATTTCCTCTAGGTCAGTTTAAATATCAGTGAAATTATCTGTCCCACGAAGATTTGAAAGAAGCCACTTGTAAAACCATCTGGGCCTTGTAGTTTTAGGTTTGCAGTCTCTTGTTGGATCAATTTTGATGGTCTATATTTTCCCAGAAAATAATGTATTTTTCCAGTATTTTCTAATTTATTCATTGTGCCAACCATTCTTTTATAATTATGTTAACAATATTATTTGTATCTATGGTTACTTTCTTTTTCTTAATCCAAATTTTTATTTTTGTACTTTCTCCTTGTTACCAAAAAAGGTTCTCAGCTAGTCTTATTTATTTTTGTTTTAATCAGGAACCAGCTTTTGGTTTTATTTATCTTAGCTACCTTTTTTGTTTTATAATTTATCACTTGCTATCTTTATCTTTATTAATTACTTTTTCCAGCTTTCCTTAGGTTTATTTTTTGCTTATATTAAATTATTTAGTTAAATCTTAACTTATTTATTTTTATTTTTTTAGTAATAATATTTTCAGAAATAATTTTACCTGTGCTCCCATGTTATGTATGTATTTCATTTTTATTGTAATTATTTTCTAGACAGACAACTGCCAGCAGTTTGCAGTTTCTTCAGACCTTTGAACCACGACTTTTTTTAGGAGAATATTTTACATTCTTAAATTCAAGTGAGGGATGTTTTTGTTTTGAGGTTTGGGAAGCTTTTGTGGTTTGGTTTCTGGTTCTTGCTTTTGTTATTAACTTAAAATTTCATCGTAATTATGTGGTTGATAATATTTTTACTTATTTTTAAGTTTTCTTTCCAGTACTTATTTTAGAAAATGTTCCATGAGGAATTGAAAAGGTGTTCCTTCTTTTTACAATAACAGAGTATATTTATTATATCAGCCTTATTGATTATATGATTCAGATTCTCCATATCTTATTTTTTCTCTTTGATGTAGCAAGGACTGAAAGATGTTTTAAAGTCTCCCATTACTGCTATCTTTCTTTTTCTTCCTCCTTGAATTTATAGTTTTCACTTTAAATACTTCAATGCTTCATCTTGAAAAAATGAAGATGTGCTCTCTTTATATTAGTAACTATATCCTTGATCATTACAAAGTGCCTCTCTTTTTTCTCACCCAATGTTTATTGCATTTAATTCAACTCTGTCTAGTAGTAAAACCAATCCACTGAACAATCTTTGTCTGTATTTGCCTGGTAGGTTGTTTCGACTATCCATTTACTTCCAGCTCCATTAATAATTTTGTTCTAGATGTGTTTCTAACATCAGGTGTATAGTTGGGTTTTGTATTTCATCTAATTCGCGTTTTACTAAAAAGCTGAGCTTGTGTCATGGGCATTTATTGTTTTAACAAGCACATCTGGTCTTGTTTTAACATTTTCTGGGGTTTGGGTTTTTTTCCCTTTGATGCTCATTCTTTTGTTTTCCATCTTTTGCTGTACGGTTATTTCACATATGAAACAAATGTCTACTGAGCCTACTACGTGCCAAGCACCATGCTTGGTGTTAGGAATACAATGGTAAACAAAAAGTTAGCTACATATATATAATTACAAACTGCGGTTTTGTTTTCCCCCCCTCATCCCAACATCATAAGCAATTCTCATAGGAGTCGCTGTAGATAAGGCTTTCAAGGAAGATTTACCACAAGATCTGACATGCTCAGATTTAAATAATACAAAGGAGTTCCCCGAATGAAACAGGAGGAGAAAGATGATCTCAGACAGAAAGTAACCACTGAGTGTACAAGGGCGGCAAAGAACTTGGTGCATTATAGGAACTGAAAGCAATTCAGTACGGCTGGAGAAATTGATTGAGGGTAAGGACTGCAAGGGATCAAGAAGTAGGCAGGTCAGATCAGGTCTACAAAATGCGCCAAGTTAAAGAACTGGGTTTTATTCTGGGTACAATATATATTCTGAAATACTTTTCAGAAGAGAAGCAACTTGAACTATATTTCCATTTAAAAACTGTTGTGTGGAGAATGAACTGAAGCATGACACATATGGAATTGAAGAGAGCAAGTGGTAGGTACACTATTAGAGGAGCCTAGACAAGACACAATGGTGGCTTGGCGCACACTTGACTAATGGTGGAAATGGATGGAAGTGAACGAATCCAAAGATTTTAATCAAGAGTACTATCACTCTTCCACCTCTCCTTCCCCCAATTTTGGATTTATATAGTCTACTTTTAGTTCTAGTCTAGGTTACTTTTACATGTAGTATAATTTAGTTGTTTTTACAATAAAGACATCCCTGTCCCTTTACATAAACTCATTCATTCAATAAATGTTTATTAAACGTATATTACTGTCAGGTAACATTCTAGGCATGGGAATATAGTAAAAAGGAAAAAAGCTTCTAGCCTCATAAAGCTTACAAGTTGTAAGTTAAAATAAAACTAAGCCTTCCTTAAGAATCTGATTATGTACTACCATAATATTCTAAATCAGTAACATTAAAACATTTTTTGGTGTAATATAGTCATTCATTCACTCAACAGACATTTACTAAACACCATCTTTGTACCAGGTCTTATTCTGCAGGTATACAGAAGTATTCCCTCATGAAGCATACATGCATCCTAGTAAAGATACAGTAAAGATAGGCATATATATATATATATATATATATATATATATATATCTCATCTGAATGAAATATTATTAGGGAGTAGGAGGGGAAAAATAAAGCAGGGTATGAGAAGAGAGAGTTACACACAAGTGCTATTTTTCTACAGGGAAATCAGGGAAGCACCTCTGATGAGGTCACACTTAAGCAGAGTCCTGAATGAAGTGAAGGAGTAAGCCATGCAGGTATACATGGCACATTCCAGGAAGGGCAAAACTAACTGCAAAGTCCCTAAAATGTGAAGTTGGCATATTCAAGGAACACTAAAGTGACCAAAATGTCTGAACTCTAATGAGTGAGAGAGAAAATGACAAAATTAGCTTGAAGAAGTAGCTGAGAATCAGATCATGTAAGGCCTTCCTTTCATACAATGGAAAAAATTTAGAATCTAATTATTTTAAGTGGGACGAGAAACTAAGTAGAATGCGAAGGTCCTGAGCAGGAGACTAACATCATCTGACTAAAGTTAAGTTACCCTGCTGCCCTACTAGAATGGTCAAAACCCAGAACACTGACAACACCAACACTGGTGCAGATGTGGAGCAACAGGAGCTCTCATTCATTGTTGGCGGGAATAAAAAATGGTACAGCCACTTTGGAAGACAGTTTGGCAGCTTCTTAAAAAACTAAACATACTCTTACCATATGATCCAGCAATCACATGCCTTGGTGTGTACCCAAAGGAGATGAAAACTTGTGTCTACACAAAATGTTGCATGCAGATGGTTATAGCAGCTTTATTCATAATTGCCAAAACTTGGAAGTAACCAAGATGTCCCCCAAAAGGTGATACTGGATAGATGGATAAATTGTGGTACATCCAGACACTGGAATATTATTCAGCACTTAAAAGAAATGAGCTGGGGGCCGGCCCGGTGGCTGAGTGGTTAAGTTCACGCGCTCCGCCTTCGGCAGCCCAGGGTTTCACCGATTTGGATCCTGGGCACAGACATGGCACCACTCATGAGGCCACGTTGAAGCAGTGTCCCATATGCCACAACTAGAAGGACCCACAACTAAAAATATATAACTATGTACTGAGAGGACTGGGGGAGAAAAAGCAGGGGGGAAAAGAAAAAAAGAAGATTGGCAACAGTTGGTAGCTCAGGTGCCAATCTTTAAGGAAAAAAAAAAAGAAATGAGCTATCAAGTCATCAAAAGACATGGAGGAACCTAAAACGCATATTACTAAGTGAAAGAAGCCAGTCTGAAAAGGCTATATATACTGCATGATTTCAAGTATACGACACTCTGGAAAAAGCAAAACCATAGACACAGTAAACAGATCAGTGGTTGCCAGGGCCTGAGGGGGGAGGAGGGATGAATAGGTATAATGCCAAAGATTTTTAAGGCAGTGAAACATTCTGTATGATACTATAATGATGGATACATGTCATTATGTATTTGTCTGAACCCACAGAATGTATGACACCAAATGTGAACCCTAATGTAAACTATGGACTTCGGGGGATAATGACATGTCAATATAGCTTCAACGTACCACTTTGGTGGAGATATTGATAATGGGGGAGGCCATGCAAGTGCAAGGGCAGGAGTTATTTGGGAAATGTCTCTACCTTTTGCTCAATTTTGATATGAACATGAAACTGCTCTAAAAAATAGTCTATTAAAAAAAACACTGATGCCATAAAAGAGTGACTATAAAAGGTATGAATGACATATCACTTTACAAAACAGTCTGGGGAAAATTTTAAGGTAATGTCCTTTGTATGGGTTCCCATGTCAATCACATTAGGATTTGTGGACACTGAGATATGAAGATCTATAATTAAATTCTGGCACTACTACTGAATGGCTTCTGTTCTTATATAATTCATTTAACCTTTCTGGACTCTCTTTTCTTGGTAAAATAATTACAATAATAATAGTCACTCTACAAAGGGGTTTGTGAGGGCCAGATAAAAATGAGCTTCAGAACTTTAAAAAAAAAAGCCGCTATTTAGAGAACAGGTGGTAGGGAAGTAACGTATAAGCAGGGAAACCAACTGGAACTTACGTAACAGGCAGACAGGAGATGGTGGTGGCTTATATTAGGAGGGCAACAGTAGAAGTAAAAGAAGTGGTGGAATTCTAAACATATTTTGAAGGTAGAGCGTATAGGATTTGTAGATGAATAGGAAGTAGAGGATGAGAGAAAGGGAGGAGAGAGTGTGTGTCATCAAGAGAGGAGGAAAAATTTGCAAAAAGAAAAGTAAGTTCAATTTTGCACATGTTCAGTCTGAGATATCTACAAGACATACAAGTGGAGTTGCCTAAATAATTGCCTAATAATTCACATGTAAAGAAATGGGAGATGTTCATGCCTAATTTACTGAGAACACTCACTGTTTGACAGTCACATCTTAAACATGCATATAGTGAATATCAATATCTTCTAAATTCCAATAATAGTTAAAATAGTATACCAACATTAGGTATAACAAGACACACATGGTTATAACAAGACACACATGGTTTCAACCCTTAGTTTACAGTTTAGTGTGACAAACAGAAAAATATACAGTGAAAATATATGCACTAAGTGTTATTATGGGAAAAGTCTAAAACAGAGGAAGAAATTTAGGTAGAGATAAAAACTTCTGGCTAGATGTCATAGTTCTCAATAAACGAGGGAGAATACCCAGGAAAGGAGTAGAGGTCTGACCCACGAATGAATATAATCGGTAGTTAAATTATTTTAGTTAGCAATATACTATAAGTAAAGCATAGGTTACTGGCAAATAACACCTTAAGAATGAAATTATGGTATTAAATATAACTTCAATTTAAAGTAACATACATGAAACCATGTCAAGTGCTAAAATGAAAGGTTTCTGAGAAGTAGTACCAGAATTTAAAGAAGTGAAAGGTAAGTAGAGACTGAAATAAGCCCACCCCTCAAAAAAATTTTAGGATAGCCCCCAAGTTGAAGCTTAGAGGATGAACAAGAGTTGGAAGAGTGAAAAGAATATTCCATACACTAGAACACACATTAAGCAAAGACTCTATATTAGGAATAATTAACAGCTTAGAGAAAGAGGTAATCCATTGAAGAACTATTTACTACACACCTGTTTTATGACAGGCTCTGGGAATCAAAGGTGAAGAAGACATCCTTAAATAGTCTATAGAATGTTACAGGGAGCAGCCTATCAAAAGCAGTTGTAGTAAGGGTTAAGACTGGCTTAAATTCAGGTGGTTATGGAAGTACATAGGACGAGTACCTAGGCAGATCCTATGGGAACAGGGAAGGCTTTCTGAAGGATGTGACATCTAAAACTAAGACATGAAATTAACAAGGATTAACCAAAGCTGGGATGCAGAGTGGGAAGTGGTAGGGACAGACAATGGGAGGAAAAGCAAAACATCATCCAGAGATTAGAGTGTGTGCAAAGTATAGAAACAACAGAGCAGAACACTGTAGGTGGATGGTGGATACAGCTAGAGCATAACATGACTGGGGTGAATGGCAAGAGCTAAGGCTGAAAAAATAAACAGGAATCAAACCATGAAAGGGTTTGTGAACCAGGTTAAAGAGCGCAGACTTTACTTAAGAATGTTGGCCGTACAAAAAGGTTCATATCAAAGAAAAGAAAGTTTACAGTAGTGAGGGACCAGATGATCTAGAACAGGGGACGCAGCTCAATTATCTACAGAGACTAGATAAACAACAAAACGAGTAAAGAGGATTAGGTATAAGAAAAACTCAGGAGACCACCGAGAGTGAGGAGAACTGTGGAGAGCAAGTCCCCCCTAAATGGTGCATCGTTCCACTGAATGATGTGGCTGAGTGTTGCTAGATCCTCCAATTTTTAAAGAGAAGCTGGAAACTTGAAATTTCATGAGAAATCTCCTGCATTTTTAATAATGGCAATTCAAATTCTTTGAAACAAGATGCAGACCAACATTGAGGGGACCAAACAAAACAAAACTAAGAGTCTAACCAGTACCACCAGTCAGTGCCCAGCCTCTAGTGCGGAACCTTGAAGACTATGCTGAGGCTGCTGACTTGGACCTGAAGGCAGCGGAGAGAGAATTAACATTTAAAGAAGAATGACAAGTAACCAACACTTGAGAAGGCACAGTGTCTGTCTTGTTCACTGCTGAGAAAGTACCTAACACTTCGTTGGTTTCAGTAAATATTTAGAGATGAAGATAAAACTGGAATTTTTTGAAACTGAGTGTCTGGCAGTAGATAGGACAACTGGAGAAGAGAAATACAAGAAAGAAAAATAATCCAGTGCTCCTTTGCTCCAACCCTAGCCTTGCGCTAGTTTTTAGCTTTGTTCACAGTCAGCTCCTACCACATGCTGCCTAGTGTTCCTTCTTTGGCTACATAACTGCTTCTATCTCAGAAATTTGGCCAACACACCAATGACCATAATTAGCAACTATCAGCTTTCACCTGGGTAGGGGCAATGACATTAAATAAGATGAATGATCACGGTAGATGGAAGAAAGAGAAGAATATTCTTTGCTTCACTTCAACACCAGGCTAAGACCTCCAGTGCTAATTCCATACCCTACCCTATAGCTGTCTACTGCTGCTAAAACTGCTACCTTAACATCAGGCATAAGTAACAGTCAAATGCTCCACTAACGGTGCTGGGCAACACCCACCAACAATAATGAGTATGCTTGGAAAGGAAGACTGGGAAGGAAATACCACGAGATTGAGATTCTGCTAGAAGGGAGATGGAGTAACAAAGAGGTAGGTTGAGAAAGACTGGAAACTCAGAACAGGTATTAAAGTCAAGTAATAATTAAGACAAGAAAACAAGTAGCCCAGGAAACCCCAGAATCTGAGCATTTATATATTGAGAGTCCAAGTAATCTCATATTACAAAAGCAAAGTGTGGCACTATTTAAAATAAACTATAGAACATTCTTCTGCTGGTATTGTGTCACATGGATAACTGGTATTAGAGATTATAAATTCATTTACTGAAAATAATCTTCTTAAATGTCCCTCATCTAGGAAAGGTGAAACCAAAGGGCTATCAAAATGTCAAGTCACGTGTATTGTACCCTAGATATGGCTTTCTTTTGCAATACGTTTTGCAATATGTTCATTCTCAAACTTCTACTAGGGAAGAAATAGAGAGAAAATGAGTCTTGATTTGAAAATTTCTAAGCAATTAGTATGTTAGAGAACGGACACCCCATCCCCATAAAGTAAGATGTTGGGCTTCATCTTATAAAAAGGAAGTCATCATATAAGGATTCCTTTTGGTTCAGAGCAATGACTTTAAACCAAGAAAAGAGAGGTTTGTTACACTGCTGGGTGAGGTAGATGATAATGACATTAGTGTATAGTAATCCTACCTACAACAGCCCGTGTAAAAGGACTGAGTCTGAGAGTCTCATAAAGCAGGAGCCTATATTCTAACTTAAAGCTTACAGAAAGGAAACTTTACACTTTATCTAAAGAAGTTAAGTAGAACTAGGGATCAGGGAACACCACTGAAAGACCTAAATGCTCTGTCAAATTTAGGAACAGACAGTAGAGTTTCCAGTTACCAATAATCAATAGCAAAGCTGAGCACCCATGAACAGGTGAAGCAATAAAAGAAAAAAAGATACTCAAAGCACCTTTAATGAGAAGTAGGAACAGAAGGAGAATTATATAAAACTAAATGTTCTTTCAGATGCCCTAAGTCTGCACTGTACAATACAGAAGCCACATGCAGGTAATGAGCACTTGAAATGTGCTAGTCCAAACTGAGATGTGCTGAAAATATAAAATGCACCTTATATTTCGAAGACTCGGTATGAAAAAGATTGTAAAACAGCTCACTAATAATTGAAACGGTAATATTTTAGATATATTAGGTTAAATATAGTATTAAAAGTAATTTCACCTGCTACATTTTACTTTATTAATTTGGCCACAAGAAATTTTAACATTACATACATGGCTCCCATTTGTGGCCTGTATTGTATTTCTACTAGACAGTGCTGTTATAAACTAGTCATGCTTAATGTGAAGCCTTAAGTTAATATGACTATTTTAACATTTTCATTGAATCTAATATTGTTTGTTCCTTTAGTATTAAATTCCTCTTGGGTACACCCTAAGTAACATGATTTTAATGTGAAGAACAATGATAGCTTACCAGACTGTCCAGGAAAGAGACTGAATCAAATTTCTGGACAGCGGCTTGAGCCAGCAGGATTGTTCCATCAAATGGTAACCAGGCTCTCCTCGTGTTATCTTTGGCAAAAGGGTTACATAGTAAGAAAGAAGCACTACATTACACATGGAACAGGATTTGACCAATAGCTTAACTAAATCCATCCAGCATAATAATATGCTTTGTTTTAGAATTTTCTCAATTACAATTCAAGTGTTAAACTTACAAAGATAAACATCTTGCACTATGAAGTTTGCCCATTCTCAACAATTTTTAGATATTCAAATTCACCCTTTTGGGAAAGATCTCACCTAACACTGACTCCGAATTTGCTACCAAGGAAAACACACCTCCCTCACCAGGGTGGAAAGGAAACAACAGTAACTAAATTTTATAAGATATTACGAGAGATTTTAAAAGACACTGGAATTTTCATATATTCACTAATACCATCTGGAAATAGTCCATGGGTCCATCTGGAAACTTGAAGAGAATGTGGTTTTAGGAAATAAAGAATTTCACAAATAACACACAGAACATAAACACATTTAACAAGACAGGACTGACTCAAAGACAGAGCATACAGTAACTGAGAAAAACAATTGTACTATCCCAATACTAGAAGACTACAAACTTAAAAAAAAATATATTGGATTCAGCCCAAGGAAAATAAAATTGGATTTCAGAAATACAAAATTTCCTATAGATTAAAATATTCTTCAGTCAGACTTCTTTGGCACAAAACAATTAAAAGCTTCATGTAGAGTTCTCAGTCAAATTACCTTAGACTCTGGTAACCAATGGAAGAAATGGAACCAGGGGAAGACATGCCAAATGGCTTAAGGGGAATTTGGGCTCAGCTGCTAGTTAATTTAAGAGTGAAGTGTGAAAGTGTATTAGTTATTCATTCAAATATCTAAGAGCCTACTAAGCACAAGGCATTATACTAAGTTTTGGAGATACAATGGTGAACAAGCTACAATCTCTGACCATTACAGAGTTCACTCTCTGGTAGTTTTGTAAAAGAATAGGAAGTAGGATCAACATTGATATTTCATTGCCTGTTTGACATGCCAAATCAAGACATTTCTCCCTTCTCCTATTTGTATTTGAGGGAAAGGGGTGGGGACAGAGAAATAGGGAAGAAAAAAAGAGATCTGCACATAACATACCGAATTAAAATTTTTTTTCCTTAGGTCTTTCCCTGTAAAACTCTGAACTCCTTAAAAAGGGAGGATGAAACCTAATCACTCCACATCCCCAGCACCTAACCTAGTGTTTGGCTCTCATCTGCTGCTCACTATCTCAGAACTAGATTAAATTACAGCCACTGTGCTGGGGCCACTGCTTCCTCCTCCACTGTAGACCCATATCAAGAACAAATGGAGCCAGCCCTAGTGGCCAAGTGGTTAAGTTCAGCACGCTCTGCTTTGGCGGCCTGGGTTCGGTTCCTGGCTGTGGACCTACACCACTCGTCTGTCAGTGGCCATGCTGTGGCAGCAGCTCACATACAAAAAAAGAGTAAGACTGGCAGCAGCTGTTAGCTCAGGATAAATCTTCCTCAGCAAAAAAACAAACCAAAAAAAAGAGAAGCGGTTTCCCAGGTTACTTTCTACACTTTCAGAGAGAAACACATTTTAAAAAATGAATAAATGAAGACTAAAATAATAAAGGTCAATCCTTCAGTGCTGCTTTTTGCAAAAATAAGCATATACATACATTAAATGTAGGTGTTTAAAAGCTATCAAATAATATACATATTCTTTCAGGAAAAACATGCAGTTTCATAAAGCTAATTTCCTTTCACCACCCTCACTAGATGCCCCTCACCTCCGAGCCCCATCCAGAGGTAACTACTACCGTGAACTTGCTGTAAATGAGATCACACTGCACACATTATTCTGCAATTAACTTTTCCTTGTATTTATGAGGTCTCCCCATATTTATATATATCAAAAGGTACCATACAATAGTGGACTCTGGAGCCAGGTGACTGAGGTTCAAATCCTAGCTTTGAATCCCAGCTCTGCTATTTACTACTTATCAGAGTGGATAGGTTATTTACCCTTCTATGCTTTAGTATTCCTATGTGTAAAATGGAGAAAATGATAGTACCTGTTTCTGAGTTCTTACGAGGACTAAAGTAGTTAATGTTTATAAAATACTTAGAACAATTCCTGGGCATAGACAATACCATTTGTTTCTTAAAAAGAAAAATCACTGATGATATAATCTAAACATAGAGCTAGGTAATTCTCTGTTACATAACCATTTTATGTCTTATTTATCTGTGCCTCTTACTGGTGAGACTTTTTTCCAAATGAATAGCCCTGTACAAATCTCCCTGGGCAAATGTCCGAGTTTCTCTAGACTAACACCTTGAAAAGGTATTAGGGCATGCACATTTTCAACTGATCCCGAGCTTTGCAATCTAATGGGTGAAAATCGATGGGTGAAAACTTAATTGCATTTCCCGGCAAATGAGACTAAGCATCTTCTCAGCTCATTAACCATTCCAATTTCCAATTTCCAGTTTCCTCTACTGTGAATTGCCTTAATATCCATTGTTCACTTTATTTGTATTTGTATCATCTGTCTTATTCTTTTGATCTTCATATATTCTGGACACAAATCCACTGGCTATCACAGACTCCGCACTTACCTCTCAGTCATGCCACTTATCTTTTACTTTGGCTTATGATGTCTTTTATTGAGCCCAAATTTTTCTTTTTGAGACAGTCAAATCCTTTATCCTTGATGGTTCATTCTTCTTTGCTCAACTTATTAAAGGCAACCTTACATATCCTAAATACACATATTCTTCTATATTTTCCAAAACAGTTTTTCATGTTTAGTATTTAATTCAATTGGAATTTCTGCATATGGTTTGAAGCAGAGATCTGTATTCCCCCCATATAGACAACCAATTCAACAGTCCACTCTTTCTTTCCCTGCTGAAGGAAAATCCCATCTCTAGCAATTACCAACTTCTCAAATACATATGGATCCATTTCTGAACTCTGTATTCTGTTATATTAATGTCTTCTCCTGCATTAAGGCTATCCTACTTTAAATACTCTAAGTTTTTACTTTATTTAACTGAGGTATAATTTACATACAGTAAAGTGTACAAATATTGTGTACAGCTTGATTTTTAAATATGTATACTGCTGTGTGATCCAATCCAGACCAAGGTATTAACATGCTCCAGAATGCTCCCTCATACTTCTTCCCAATCAGTACCATGCTTCCAAGAGAACCACTACTCTGATCTCTATCATCACAGATTAGTTCTACCTGTTTCTGAGTGTCCTATAAATGAAATCATACAATGTATAATCTTTTGTGTCTTACTTCTTTTGCTCAACATTAAGCCTGGGGGATTCATCCCATACTGTGTGTAGCAGGAGGTTTTTCCTTTTCATTGCTATGTAGTATTCCATTCTAAATACCATAATTTAAAAGTTAGTCTTGATATTCAACAGTGCAAGCTTTGTTCTTTTTCTTCTCTCAGAATTCTTAGTCTGCTGCCTCTCCTTTGTATGTGAAGGTCATTTTCCACACAAAAAAGTCCTATTCAGACTTTTACCTAAAACTATATATAATTCACAAAAAATAATTTTTTAGTAATATTTATATTTCTTACCCATAAATATAATATATCCTGCCTCTTATTCATGTCTAATTTTATGTCCTTCAATAAAACTTTGAGTACTTTATAGAGTTTGTTGTAAAGGAGATATTGTTTATTTTCTAATTGGCTGTTGCCAATTTGAATGTTGATCATATATCCAGTAACACTGAACTCTCTCATTAATACAATTTGCTGATTTTTTTTTCCTAAGGATATACTCATCTCATTTTTTTTCCTTTCCAATCCTTTCGGATTTTTTTTTATCTTCTAGTAGAGGTATATTTGTCTTATTCTTAACTTTAATGAGAATGTTTTTAAGGTTTCATCATTAAACATGATGCTTGCTGTTTGAAAGACTGCCTTTACTGGAAGAAAAAAGTTCACTTCTCTTCATGGTTTGAGGGTTACTTTTTTAACATTAATGGGTATCGAGTTTTATCATATAGTTTTACTAAATCTTTCAGGATTTTTTTTCCTAAATCTTACCTCATAAACTACATTGATACAATCTTCTAATATTGAACAATCCTTACATTCTTATCCTAACTAAAATTTTTATGCCTGTGTTCATAAATGAGATTGAATATAATATTTTCCCTTGTATATTCTTACCAGTTTATGTTCCAAGGCTAAACTTATCTGATAAACAGCCAGGGTAGCTTTCCCTCTTTTTCTATATCTGGATCAGTTTGTCTAAAATTGGGATTATCTGTTCTCCAAATGTATGTCTGAAATTCTGATTACAAATACCACAATTAAAACTCTTCCTTCTGGGGCCAGCTCCTTGGCTAAGTAGTTAAGTTCCTGCATTCCACTTCAGCCACCCAGGGTTTGGCCAGTTTGGATCCCAGGCGCGGATATGGCACCATTCATTAAGCCATGCTGAGGCAGCATCCCACATAGTACAAACAGAGGCACTCACAACTAGAATACACAACTATGTACCGGGGTGCTTTGGGGAGAAGAACAAGAAGATGATTGGCAACAGATGTTAGCACAGGTGCCAATCTTTAAAAAAAAAAAACTTCCTTCTGATACCACTTCACATCAGTGAGGATGGCTATAATCAAAGAGACAGATAGTGGAAGTGTTGGTGAAGGTGAGGAAAAATTGGAACCCTCATACATTACTGGTGGGAAAGGAAGGTGGTGCAGCTGCTTTGGAAAATAGTCTGGCAGCTCCTTAAAAGGTTAAACATAGAGTTACCATTTAATCTAGCAATTCCACCCCTAGGTATATATCCAAAAGAATGAAAGCAGATGTCCACACGAAAACTTGTACACAAATGTTGATAGCAATACTATTCATAATAGGCAAAAAGTGGAAAACAGGGGCCAGCCCCATGGACAAGTGGTTAAGTTCGCGCGCTCCACTTCGGCAGCCCAGGGTTTCGCTGGTTTGGATCCTGGGTGAGGACACGGCACCGCTCATCAAGCCATGCTGAGGCGGTGTCCTACATGCCACAACTAGAAGGACCTACAACTAATAAATAGACAACTATGTACCGGGAGGCTTTGGGGAGAAAAAAGGAAAAATAAAATCTTAAAAAAAAAAAGTGGAAAACAATCCAAATATCCATCAACTGATGAATGGATAAAAAAATGCGGTATACATTCTTTTTCACCATTCACAAAAATAAACTCAGGGGCTGGCCCCATGGCCGAGTGGCTAAGTGTGCGCGCTCCGCTGCAGGCGGCCCAGTGTTTCATTGGTTCGAATCCTGGGCGCAGACATGGCACTGCTCATCAAACCACGCTGAGACAGCGTCCCACATGCCACAACTAGAAGGACCCACAACGAAGAATATATAACTATGTACCAGGGGGCTTTGGGGAGAAAAAGGAAAAAAATAAGATAAAAAAAAATAAACTCAAAATGGATCAAAGACCTAAAGGTAAGAACTGAAACCATAAGGTTTCTAGAAGAAAATACAGGCAGTGCACTTTTTGACATCAGTATCAAAAGGATCTTTGCGGACACCATGTCCTCTCAGAGAAGGGAAACAACAGAAAGAATAAACAAATGGGACTTCATCGGACCGGAGAGCTTCTTTAAGGCAAGGGATAACAGGATTGAAACAAAAAAACAACCCACCAACTGGGAAAAAATATTTGCAAGTCATATATCCGACAAAGGGTTAATCTCCATACTATATAAAGAACTCACACAACTCAACAACAAAAAATCAAACAACCCGATCAAAAAATGGGGAAGGGACATGAACAGATACTTCTCCAAAGAAGATATACGGATGGCCAATAGGCACATGAAAAGATGCTCATCATCACTGATCATCAGAGAAATGCAAATCAAACTATACACTAAGATATCACCTTCCACCCGTTAGAATGGCAAAAATAACCAAAACAAAAAGCAATAAATGTTGGAGAGGTTGTGGAGAAAAAGGAACCCTCATACACTGCTGGTGGGAATGCAAACTGGTGTAGCCACTTGGAAAACAGTATGGAGATTTCTCAAAAAGTTAAAAATAGAAATACCATGTGACCCAGCCATCCCACTACTGGGTATCTATCCAAAGAACTTGAAATCAACAATACAAAGAGACTTATGCACCCCTATGTTCACTGCAGCATTATTCACAACAGCCAAGATGTGGAAGCAACCCAAGTGCCCTTCGACTAATGATTGGATAAAGAAGATATGGTATATATATATATACACAATGGGATACTAGTCAGCCATAAAAAAGCATAGAATTGTCCCATTCACAACAACATGGATGAACCTTGAGGGTATTATGTTAAGTGAAATAGGCCAGATAGAGAAAGACAATCTCTGTATGACTCCACTCATATATGGAAGTTAAACATGTAGACAAAGAGAACAGACGAGTGGTTACCAGGGGAACAGGGGAGTGGTGGGTGGGCACAAAGGGTGAAATGGTACACCTACAACATGACTGACAAAGAATAATGTACAACTGAAATGTCACAAGGTTGTAAACTATCATAATCGCAATAAAAAGTTAAAAAAAAGTCTAGAATAAGCAAATCTATAGAAACAGAGTTGATTAGGGGTTGCCTAAGGCTAAAGGGTTTAGGGAGAATTGTGATTGAATGCTAATAGGTACAGAGTTTCTTTTTGGGGTGATGAAAATATTCTAAAATTAACCGTGGTAGCGGTTGCACAACTCTATAAAAATATTAAAAACCACTGACCTGTACATTTTAAATGGGTAAATGGTATGGTTTATGAATTACAGCTCAATAAAGCTGCCATTTTAAAAAACCTATTCCTCTTGGGGAAATTTACTACAGCTTCAGTTTTAGTTTCTTTGGATTCTCTTTTTCTTGTACAGTCAATTTTGAAATGATTTATTCCTAGAAAACAGACCATTTCACCAGTTTCACCTTCAACTTTTCTTTGAAAAGTTCTCCATTATAAAACTCTTCTTTAATGCCAAAAAAAAAAAACACCACTTCTTAAAAGTTCCTGTAACTGCTATTCTACCAAATGTTATCCCACTGGCCTACCTGCATGAAGGCAAGGAAAGAACAAGTTCTATTATTCCCATTTTAGAATTAGAGAAACTGAAGCATAATAAAGGTTTCTAAAAATACTTTGTCCCCAACTTTCTTTTAAAAAATCAAAGCCACAGAGAAGTTGAAAGTACAATGGATATCCATATACCCAGCTCCTAGATTCAAAATTATTAACATTTGCCACATTTGCTTTCTCTCTCTCTACATACACATACATACACACCACATCCAAATACCCACACACCTTTTTTTAACCAATTCTTGAACCCATCATATTTCACTTCTAAATATTTCAGCATATATCTCTAAAGAATAAGGTCATTCTCAATATAACCACCAAACCATTATCACACTAAAGAAACCATAAAATTGAACAGTCTCTTACAAGGATGTGCCAAAGCAGATTCAAAACAAGGGCTTAAGTCATCTGACTAAATGTTCTTTATCTTGGTTTGTCTAATTGGACCTGAATTGGTTCTCTGGTGATTATTTAGAAGTGACAATCTGTCAAAGAGCATTTCCTTCCTTCAATGACCTTGAAATTAGATTTCATTTACTGCTTCACCAGACAAGTATTCTTAAATCCAAGCATTTCTGAAAATCAAGCAATAATCTTCTAAGTTATTCCAACCTCAAAAATCAAGTATACTGAGTTTCCAGTTTGTTTTCTAACACTACACAGAGTCTTAAAGTGAAGTCAATCTAATTAACTCTCTCAAAACTATACTCTTTTTTTATGTGACATAAAAGAAGTTTATATTGTACTAAACAATTAAAATTTCACTGTAACAGTTTTAAAGGAAAACAATTGTTGTTCTTAAGAAAAACATATACAAATAGAATTGATAAGCCAATTAACCTGTTTTATACATGAAAAAATTGGTAAGTATATTTGTGAATCTCCATGAAAAACTAATTTTTCAGTGGATAAAATTTAATCTCAGTCCTGCATGTCAGGAACTAAAGTAAAATAAAAAATGATAAAACCCTATCCCGGCTCTCAAAGATCATACAAGTCAGCTTAAGAGTTTGCTATCGGGGCCAGCCCCATGGCCAAGTGGTTAGGTTCACGTGCTCCGCTTCAGCGGCCCAGGGTTTCGGATCATGGGCGCGGACATGACACTGCTCATCAGGCTGTGTTGAGGTGGCATCCCACACGCCACAACTAGAAGGACTCACAACTAAAAATATACAAGTATCTACTGGGGTGATTTGGAGAGAAAAAGCCAAAAAAAAAAAAAAAAAAAAAGAGTGATATCAGAAGAAATAGCAATACAACCTGAAGTTAATATTTAAAGGTTAAACTGTGTCATACAGATAAGAATTACATCCATAATCACAAAAACGTTTAAGATCAATCTACAATCAAATAACAGCTAATAAGAGTGTTTACTATGTGCTGCTAGGCAGTGTTCTAAATATATTCCATGAATTAACTAATTCAATCCTCACGGCAATCTCCTGTTTCCACTGAGGAAACAGAGGTAACAGAGAGATGCTAGCATAAAGAATTTATCTAAGAGGTAGGACTTGATCTCAACCTTACAGTAAAGAAAAGTAGAACAAAAAGAAGGTCATTCCAAGAAAATGGAAAAGCACAAGCCAAAGCATAAATATGACAAGTATCTAGGTAAGGCCAAAACAAAAGTTTCAAATTGAAGAAATTAAGGCTGGATAAATAGGATGGGATTGGATTATGAGAGGCCTTAAGTACCCTGCAAATGGATGAAAATTTTATAAAATGGCTAGAGCAGGACACCACTACAGGCTCTTCATGTGCTAAAAGTGTCCTTTTAGAAATGGCAGCCTGGTAACAATGCAACATGAGTGAGAGAGAGATGAGAAGCAAAGAACTTTGTCCAATTCTAACATTTACACACCAGCTCAACAAATTATCTGGTACCTGAGGAACCAGAGAGCTCACACAGAACCAACCGCGCCACCCTTCACATCAATAAGCCTATGCATTATGAACAAAGCAGTGGTAAATATAATTGCAACATACCCTGAATTATTTTCCAAATATACCTTAATGAAGTTAAAAGGCACATTGAAAACTATGTCAGTGAGAAGTGCTAATCAATTAATATAAAACTATTCTTGCTATTCAGTACAATGCCAAAATAATTTGGCCAAATTTGGCATAAACACAAATTTTAAAGTACAGGCATTTACTTCAATAAAAGGAACATCACAAATTTAAAAATTTACAAAATAATTCAACATATAGCTTCCTTAAATCACTTCAGAACTACTACATAATTTACCAAGAGGCAATAAACATATAATTTTATAAAGTTATTATGTAAAAGATACAGTTTAAAAATTAATGTCACATTTATTCATACACCCATTAAGAAATAGGTATTTAGCATCCACACAATAAATTCCATAATCCACACCAAACTCACAAAAAAAAGCTATCCCAAACAACTTCCTTTCTTCACAATTAAACAAATTCCTTCAAAGGAAGCAATGTAGAAGAATATCTCAAGTTTGTGAAAACTAGATTACTTACCAGTAACTTGAGTTATCCTATTGGGTCTTTTCCCTCACAGATCCACCTCTCTTGCCCTTCTGTCCAGCATGAGAATCTTCCTGATGGGCATCCACTGGAACTGAGGGGGCATGCAGTACAGACGTATATGTAAGAAAGTTGGGGGAGGGGATTTGGGAGATGCTAGAGACATGCTTCAGTGCACTTGCTTACCTTCCTGAAATTGGAAATTTCAACGGTTCCTTGGTCCTCGAGGCATTCACAATAACTTCAAAGAATGTGGATCTGTGGAGATTACCCAATAGGAGAACTCCAGTTACTGGTAAGTGATCCAGCTTTTTCTTCTCTATCAGAATAAGAAGATTATTTAATTTTATTTGAGATTATTAATACATGTAGAACTACAGGGAAACAGGTTGTAAATTTACCAGATAACTATATAAGCATGCACCAAAGTAAATACAGAAACAATTTGCTAACTACAATGTCAAGAGAAACTTGTGGCATTATCAGAAACACTATGAAAAGAACATGATTTGAATGGTTTCATTTTCAAATTTCCACTATAATGGCAGCTCTTCATTTTAATATACCAAAATATCAGCTATCAGACTATTCCATTTCACTGAAACACCACCATCGTTTTTTAAATATTAGCACAAGGATAACTAGTTGATCAATATCTGCCATTAACATTCACCGGACATTGGTGTAGAGGCCATCACAGTGGACTAACAATCTATACAACTTCAGATAAAAAACATCAAGACAATTCCCATTTATCACCCAATAAGTCTTTAAAATAACTATTTGTCATCTATAACAAACCAACCACACACACATAGGAAAGTATACCAGGCTATTGATAAATAATAATGCTGATTTGAATTTAAATACTTGTACATAGTACATAATACTTTTGATTGTGTTATACTTTACATGAAGATACCCTATTACCTTTAACTCAACACCTATTAATCAGGTATGTGTTCATTTTGATGTGCTACAGCAGTGATGAACTTCAACCACCGGCCACTGCTGAAGATACAAACATGTTTCAGTAATACTCCTCCCTTTTTATCAGTATGTTGCTAAATAATCATACCCCACCTTCAAGAAAAGTATGGTTTCATGGTTCTTTATTCTATGGAAACAAATTAAAATAACGTATAACTTTGCCTTTGTTTTACGAGTAAATGGGGTAAGATGCTGTATAAAATCATTATTCAACAAAAACAAATTGAAACTGTAATTCTAATGAAAATCTCACATTTCAATGTTGTTATGAGGTAATATTTGTATGTAGTAAAGGTTGTCAGCACACGTCAAGATTTTTGTTAGATTCCTACATTTCAATATACAAATTGTCTTGGGTAAATTATATCCATTTGTCTATAAATCTGAGTTTAAAAAAATAATAGTAATTAATGCTTTAGTCAAAAGGGTCATCTAGTTAACTTTTCTAGATTCCTAGTCAACTTCTATTCCCTGAAGAGTGAGCAAGTACATGGCACAACGGTCCTACATGTTTGACTGATAAAATACATGAAGGGGCAATAATCCGGTATTTCATCCTTATGGTATACGCTAGTATAAAAGAGTTAAGAACTAAATAATAATTTCCAATTTTCCTCTATAGCAAATGAAGTCTCCATTTAGACTCAGGTCTTATGAATTTAAAATAGAATCAAGAGCATTTTTTAAATAATTTAAGAGAATTAAAATTCCTTGAAAATATGTTAAAGTAACCAAAAAGGACACACAGACACCAGCATTGAAAGCTACGTTTGTTGTTGCTATAGCCATAAGCTCACCTAAGAAGGACTATATCAGAATAGCTTAGAAAAGAAATTCCAGAAATTAAGATGCTCTATTCAAAAGTAACCTGTGTAAGCTCTAACAATTCTAACGCTCATCCACAAAAAAGGACTGCTTAGTAATCAAGACCAAATCAAGCATTTCACTAACGAAACTCTACTCCATAGAATCTATCTGAACCTATGAAAAAACTGCTCAGAAAAAAATGTGGTAGCTAGCTTCCACTTCCACCACTATTCACTGGTTTGGACATTGCATTTTGGCTAGAAGCAACTTAAATTTCAACTGGTTTTGATGATTCCAGGTACGTTATTTTCTAATTTTCGACTAACATCTAAAATTCTAATGTAAAGATTCACGGTTGTGGAAGGCTGTTCATGGTAAATCCTGGACTTGGAATCCTGTAACAGTGTAATAAAATTTAACATTACAGAAATATTCACACATATTTAAGTGACATTATTGATGGTTCATATATGAAATGGGTGTATGTGTGTGTGTGTGTTGTACATACATATCTCAAATAACGAAAATAAGGTCAAAAGTGAATTATAAATTTACTTATTAAGTAATGTTGTTTACAGCAACTGTCCTTTTCTGTTTTGCTCCTTAAACAGCTCATCAGATAGTCGAGGTAAAGTACAAAATCACACTTTATCTGTTTCTTCCTAACTAGATTCTCCCTCTCATATCATCCAAAAGGGGAAAGTTCTATAGGGCACAACAGTTATAAACAGAAATTATAAGTCTGGTACTTTGGTACTTTGTCTTTTTTTTAAATACGTTTGACCAAAATTTATTGAGTCTATGGTGCCTTATCCCCCTTTTCAGCTCCATGATATACTTACACAACCCTCAGAGTCTCCAAATATAAATACCATCTCATTTCCTAATCAAAACTTTCCTTTCCCTCAGTTTTATCTACTACTTTCCCCTACGTCAACGAATAAAGAAACAAACAAAAACTACTATTTTCTTGTTAACACAAATTTGCCTAAAATCAAGATGGCAAAAACTATATTCATCTGTGAAATAGGGATAACAACAGAACCTACTTCACAGGACAGTTATGAGGATTAAGTTAATGTAAGGAAAGTGTTCAGAAACAATGACTGTAATGTAACCATACATCAAACTGTTAACACAACCACCCAGAAATGGAATTATTCTCACATGAGTTTATACGTCTTTAGAGGGATATAGTCTAAGAACTAAAAGAACCTTAAAGAAATTCTAAACACTCAGAGATTTACTGTTTGTATTAATTTTGGTACTATTATTTTGAAACTATATTCTTTATATTGCAAGATAAAGAAAATAAGTAATTTATGTTATTGATTAGGAATCACGATTTCTTAATTTGACAGATACCACAGTCCCTTAATAAAGCACCACATTTTATAAACCATATCTTAAAATGGGATACTTCTGTAGACAGCTAATATCATTTACTCTTAAGAGTTTCTCATTCAAGGAAACACTTTCTTGATCCTAGTCCAAAATGTCAGGAACATTACATGTAGTCCTTTAAACACTAACTATAGTTAGTATCCAAGTTAAGCTAACAATACTCTCAATGCCAACAATTATGTCAATACAATAAGGAAGTCTGATCTTTACTCTGTAATTACATTCTTTTTCTCATCTTTTCAGGCTATAATATTACAATTAATCTGACCTGGGAAAACCGGACAGCCACATGCAAAAGAATGAAAGTACACCATCATCTTTCTCCATACACAAAATACACTCAACATGGACCAAAGACTTGAAGGTAAGAACTGAAACTATAAAACTTCTGGAAGAAAATATAGGTAGTACACTCTTTGACATCAACCTTAAAAGGATCTTTTGGAACACCATGTCTACTTGGACAAGGGAAACAAAAGAAAAAATAAACAAGTGGGACTTCATCAGACTAAAGAGCTTCTGGAAGGCACAGGAAACCAGGATCGAAACAAAAAAACAACCCACCAACTGGGAGGAAATATTTGCAAATCGTATGTCCGACAAGGGTTATCTCCATAATATACAAAGAACTCACACAACTGAAATACAAAAAAAGAAACAACCCAATCAAAAAGTGGGCAAAGGATATGAAGAGACATTTTTCCAAAGAAAATATACAGATGGCCAATAGGCACATGAAGAGATGCTCAACATCACTAACCACCAGGGAAATACAAATCAAAATTACACTTAGATATTACCTTACGCCCGTTAGAGTGGCTACAATCACCAAGACAAAAAATAACAAATGTTGGAGAGGTTGTGGAGAAAAGGGAACCCTCACACACTGCTGGTGGGAATGCAAACTGGTGCAATCACTAGGGAAAACAGTATGGAGATTTCTCAAAAAATTAACAACAGAAATACCATATGACCCAGCTATCCCACTACTACCAGGTATTTATCCAAAGAACTTCAAATCAACAATACAAAGAGACTTATGCACCCCTACGTTCACTGCAGCATTATTCACAATAGCCAAGATGTGGAAGCAACCCAAGTGCCCATCGACTGATGATTGGATAAAGAAGATGTGGTGTATATATACACAATGGAATACTACTCAGCCATAAAAAAGACAAAATCGTCCCATTTGCAACCACATGGATGGACCTTGAGGGCATTATGTTAAGTGAAATAAGCTAGACAGAGAAAGATAAACACAATATGATTTCACTCATTTGTGGAAGATAAATTTAAGGACAAAGAGAACAGTTTAGTGGTTACCAGGGGTAATGGGGGTGAGGGATGAGCACAAGGGGTGAAGGGGCACATTTATATGGTGTCTGACAAATAATAACGCACAACTGAAATTTCACAATGTTATAAACTATTACGACCATAATAAAAACAAATTAATCTGACCAGATTCTAAAGCCTTGCATTAGTTTTCAAATCAATTCTTAATAACCATCTCTAAAACATAAGGGCATGTTTTCTGTATAAAACTGATTTTATAAAACAATGGCAAATTTTTCTAACATCATAAATTTCAATATAGTCTGAAGTTAACAGTGACAGTTTTCAAACTATGTCATAAGTAATAACTTTGTCCTAAGTAATAACTTTGCTCATCAGCATGCATAAAATCTGTATCACAAATCACATTAAATCCAATGTATTCTACAGATGACTATCACTTTACAGACCAAATACAGTTTTGTGGAAAGTGCGGTGATTTGCTTGGTAGGCTGATCAATAAAGAATGCTATGATTCATTCCTCCTAGAAACAGCAGATAAGAAACCATACATGCTGCCCCACAATTAACCATGCAATTTTTCAAGAGTTTTCAAGGTTACCATATATTTACTTACCACTTAAAAACTTCTTGATACCAAGATGTACCCAATTTTTTAAAATTAATTCTACTAATTTCTGTAGCTAGAATCAGGAGCTATCTATAGAAGTATATGCTTAAGGATAGATTCAACTAGATAATTAGGCACTCTTCCTAGAGAAACAAAGTTAGTTACTAAGAGAATTTTATTTATCTCCCAACCTACCAATATTAACCTCCTTTATTTAACCTATAGATACAATTCAGAACTGTTCTAACTATCACGAAAAGCTTGGTGCTCTAACTATCATGAAAAGCTTGGTGCAAGCACTATGCAGGATTATCATCTTCTTACAACTTAAAATATAAATTTTAATGCCACTCGTTAAAATAAACATTACATAGAATACAAGGGAAAAATTAAGATTCTATCTGAGGGCACTCCTCTTGAAGACCTTCTCTTCCCTCTGTTTCTATAACATTCATTCCCCTGGGTTTCTGGCACCCTATTTAATTTTTCTTTCTCCCCCATTTCTTTCTTCTTTCTGGGATGCTATTCCTCTATCACTACAAAAAAGTAGTGACGTTTCTCAAGTTTCTGTCCTCGGTTCTCTTTTCTCATGCTATTCAGCCTATTCTCTCCCCGATTTGCCTTATCCACTCCCACAGCTCCAACTCGGTCATGTATGCTGATGATTACCAAATATACATTTATAGCCCGGTTCTCGTTCCTAAGCTTTACCTCCATATATCCAACTGCCTCATAGACCCCTGTTCTCAGATTTCCCTTAGGTAAGTGACATTCAACAAATCTGACAGTGAACTATTACATTCCCCAAAACCTGTCCTTCCTCCTATTCCCTATGTCAGTGAGAAATACCACCATTTACCCAGCTCCTTAATGAAGCCAGAATCCTGGGATTCATCCTTGATGCTTTCCTCTCTACAACCCAACTTCCTACCTCCCACAACCATATCCAACCATCCATCAAAGTCTTATAAATTTTCTCCTAAGCATATCTAGAATCCATTCATTTCTCTCTCCCACTGGCATTAACCTTGTTCAGGCCCCTACTGTCTCTTGCCTAGACTACTGCAATGGCTTCCACTAAATGGTTTCTCTGCCTCTAGTTAAGATTCAACACAACGTAAGACAGAATAAAATGTTATGAGCTGTGGTTTCAACTATGCACTGTATTGATGGCAAAAGAAAACATTTTTTTAAACTGCTAAAAAAGCTGAGTATGAAGGTAACTTAGGTTGACATAAGCTCTTTTATATCCCAAGACGTGGATGGGGCCTGCCTGGTGGCATAGTGGTTAAGTTCGTATGCTCCACTTCAGCAGCCCAGGGTTGGTGGCTTTGGATCCTGGGCGTAGACCTACACCACCACTCATCAAGCCATGCTGTGGCGGCATCCCACATACAAAATAGAGGAAGATGGGCACAGATGTTAGCTCAGCAAAAAGCTTCGTTAAGCAAAATGAGGAAGACTGGCAACAGATATTAGCTTAGGGCCAATCTTCTTCACCAAAAAACAAACGAAAACAAAAAAAAACCCAAGAAGTGGAAAAGAGTTTAAACCAGCAAAACAATCAGATAAATTATAAAGAGCCTTTGCAGTTCAGTTAAGCATTATCAGTACCCTATGCAAGATACAGTGACAGGCACTGAAAAGTTTTATGAATATTACTTATAATTATTATCATTATTATTAACTAAGACCTATGCTAAGTTCCTTATATCACGTTATATTTAATCATCACCAAAAAGCCCTCTGGTTATATGGCTATAAACGGCAAGGTGGGGATTTAAACTGAAATTTGATTCCAGGACGAACGGTGCTACTCTCAAGGAGATTACAGTCCAGGGAAGGAGAGAGAAATAAAAATGAAATATTGTCAATACACTCAGTAAATATAATCACTACATTTTTGCAAATAATGCTTTAAAAGTAACTGAAAGGGCATTCATTCTGGCCTAGGGATAAAGAAAAGCTTCTTGAGGTGATGGCTGAGCAATCACAAAGATTAAGAAACAAACTGTGGAGGACAGGAGAGTGTGAGGCAGAAGAAACAGCATAATACACAAGATGACACAATGGTCTAAAAAAGACCATGGCCACGCCCTCTGACAATCCAACTGAAAGCAGACTTACTCTTTAACTACGGCAAATCGTAAAAAATGTTGCTTTCAAGTGTTCAATTCTTAAGTCTATATACACTGCTTACCACTATTACAGTACTAAAGCACTTTCTAAATGTTAAAACTTTTACCACTAAGGTCCAAATGTTTACATGATAGTCCACATCAGGTTACCAGGAGACAAAGACACAGATACACACACACACAGAGGGAGGGTAGGGAAGAGAAGGTGGGGAGGGAGGGAAGGGAAAAGGGAAGAAGGGTGAGTAGATGAAGTTACTCCTGAAACAATTTGTGGAAATGTTATTCTTTAGTAAAAAATAATTATTCTTATGCTCTTGTTTTGTCGGTCACCCCACTGGAATCAAAATTTGATGATAGGGACTGTTATATTCCTATATAGATGTCTATTATTATATTGTCACTCATGTATTTGAGTGTTTTAGGTAACATTTTTTGAGGACTTACTACACGTCAGGAACCATGCCAAGTCCTTTACAAGAATTATCTCATTTAATCCTGATAACAACCCTATAAGGTAGGTATTACCATCATCTCCATTTTACAAATGAAAAAACTGAGGCTCAGGAAGCTGAGTAACTTTCACAAGGTCACACAGCCAGTAAACGGTGAGATCAATATTCAAAACCAAACTGTCGAACTCCAGAGTCTAAACTCTTTACTACTATACTACATAATTACCAGGAACTCCTAAAAATTGAAGTTCTTGTCTTTTTTTTTTTGCTTTCCATTATTATACTGAATACACATAAAAATTAAAAACAAATACGGGGGCCGGCCTAGGGGTTAAGTTCACATGTTCCGTTTCGGCGGCCTGGGGTCCACCTCTTCGGATCCTGGGTGCAGACATGGCACTCCCTTGGCAAGCCATGCTGTGGTAGGTGTCCCACATATGAAGTAGAGGAAGATGGGCATGGATGTTAGCTCAGGGCCAGTCTTCCTCAGCAAAAAGAGGAGGACTGACGGCAGATGTTAACTCAGGGCTGATCTTCCTCAAAAAAATAAATAAAAATAAAAACAAATATGTAGTTAAAAAAATAAAATGATGTTTTCCTGCACTAAAACTAAGAATACATAATGAAATCCTATACCAGTGGAGGATGGCAAGATTACAATTAAAATATAAATTACCAAGGAATATTACAGAAAAATGCTGTGTGATCAGTGACATTAAGTTTATGGAAAATAAGGAACAAGGGAATACTGATCAAATTTGATAAGCACATTCATATAGATAATGGAACAGTCTATTAAATTTTATCAAAAAGTAACACTTGCAGCTGGCCCAGTGGCGAAGCAGTTAAGTGTGCACGTCCTGCTTCAGCGGCCCTGGGTTTACTGGTTCGGATCCCGGGTGTGGACATGGCACTGCTTGGCACACCATGCTGCGGCAGGTATTCCACATATACAGTAGAGGAAGATAGGCACGTATATGAGCTCAGGGCCAGTCTTCCTCAGCAAAAAGAGGAGGACTGGGGCTGGCCCCGTGGCCAAGTGGTTAAGTTCACGTGCTCTGCTGCAGGCAGCCCAGTGTTTCGTTGGTTTGAATCCTGGGCGCGGACATGGCACTGCTCATCAAACCACGCTGAGACAGCGTCCCACATGCCACAACTAGAAGGACCCACAACGAAGAATACACAACTATGTACCTGGGGGCTTTGGGGAGAAAAAGGAAAAAAATAAAATCTTAAAAAAAGAAAAAAGCAATATTTGATGACATTATGAATTTAACATATTTTTCATCTCTAAATTGTACTCCTCACTACCCATCTAGTCAATGATTATGTAGCTCTGGGCCTTACCAGCCTTGGTCTTAAAAAAAAAATAAGCAAAGTGTCTAAGAAGATGGATGAGAAGAAAAGAAAAGATACAGAGAAGGAAGGAGGAAGAACAGGCTTTTCAAGGGAGAAAGCTTCAAATCTTCCCATCACCACACAAACTCATTACTAGTTCTTCCCTTTGAAATGTGAGGCTAAGAAGTCCAGTCACAATTAATCTAGGTGGTGTGCTGAACAGAAGAATTTGAGAGGTAGAAGGCTAAAAGGATGGAACAGGGCAGTGATTTTCAAAAGCATGTTTTGATAGCAAAACATCTTTAGGAAATAAAAATTAAGGGAAATCCTAATAAATAAAATGTATACGAGCATAGATGATCTGGCTGAAGTAGAGTGGGGGAGCATGGATCGCCACCTGCTTGCTCCTACTGGCAGCCACTGAGACAATTCCAGGAGACCTCAGGTCTCCAGTCATCACAATTCAAAACCCCTGGGCCCTTCTGAGGGAGGGCCAGCTCTCTTCTACCCCAAGAAACTTGTTATTTGATTCTAATTGGCAAATCCATCTCCTCCTCACTCCCTTATTTCCTGCAACCTGCTCTTTCACAGAAGGGTTCTCAAAGCGGGCCCTGGATGAGCTGTAGGCTGAAGGAATGTATGGCTGTGTGTGGATATCAGGAGCAGGGATTAGAGGGAGGAGGTGTAAATAGAGGAGGCATTTTTGGACATGAGACTCATGAGGAAAGTGCTGGCCAAACAGGGGCACCTTAAACAGAGACACACCCTCACACTCACATGCCTCTACACGCATGCATGCCCACACACACACTCGTACACGCAACCCTGCCTGCACACACACATGCACACACAGAAGAAGGGGGAAAGCCCTTTGGAAAAAGCAGCTCAAGTAGAATGAAGACCTCAGAGCCTTGCCTCCTCATTATCCTATCCTGAAAAAAACTAGAGCAGTGGTTCTCAACTTTTAATGTGCATAAGAATAATCTAGGCATGCTGTTAAAATGCAGGTTCTGACTCAGTCTAAGTTCTTGGTAGGGCCTTAGAGATTCTATATTTCTAATAAGCTCCCAGGTGACATCAATGCCACTGGTCTTTAGACTACACTTCAATAACAAGGAGATACAAGACAGTATGTCCCAATGTGTTCTATAACAGACAAAAAAATCTCCTGGTCAAATAAGACTGAGAACTGCTCAGTTAAATAAGTTAAAACAAGCTGTCCTACTGGAGGACTTCTTAGAATCTTAAATTTATCAAACTCCAAGAAGATACGATACATAGTATTTTTCAAACCTCCTTGACTTGTTTTCAAAGAGCATTCCCTGGGACCAGTGTTTGTGAAACATAAGGGGCATAAGGAGGATCAAGGCAAGGTGGGGGAAGTCGTGGGACGTCAAGAGAGGTCCCTGATTTAAAAGTCCCCTCCTTAATCCCATTTTTCCAAAAAGAAACACCTCAACTTCCGCTTTTAAGTGTCAATATCCACAGGCAAAAGACAGAAAGGAAACACGACATTTTAGAAGTAGTTCTCTCTGACTAGAGAGATATGACAATAACATCCCTAATTTCCTCCTTATACTTCTTTAGTATCTTCAATGAACATGTAATACTTTTATCATCTGAAAGAGAGTTATCTTAAGGAAAAAACACTCAGCTCCCATGCTCAGGTTATTTACATTCATACTTGAAACAGTTACTTTATTCAAATTTACACAAAGCAGAAAAGATTTTTTAGTAAAGGAAGAACTGTTGGTGGAGTAAAGAAAATAAAGGAATCAGAACATTTTAGAAGATAGGTGAGAAACGAAAATTAATAAGGAGAATTTAGACCCAGGGGAGACAAAAAATAAACAGCCAAAAAGGATGGAAAAAGATGAAAGAAGACCAAAACAACTCTGCCTACTCTGCCAATGCACCTCGAGCTCCACTTCTTGAGCAACTATCTCTCTGGCTTCGAATACTATCTACTTGCTGCTGCTGTAGGTCGACTGTCCCTAGTATAGCCTATAAAAGTAAGATACTGTGCAAAAGAACCCCGATCAGACTATAAAACATGTAAAGATGAAGTGGTTTAACTCATGGCTGAAAACTGTCAGGGGCTTTACAAACTTTTTATCATACACACACATTCACATACACACATATAATCAAATTAGCTATTAATTATACTACTAGTGATTCTTAGTATTTACATCACAAATAAAAGGGAGAAATAATATTTACCGGGATTGTTCTCCTAAGAAAAACTATGATATTACAGAAGTCAGGATATGCAGCACAATAAACGTTACTTATAGGCATCAAAATGAAGTTTGTTAACATTTGTACTTCAAAAATACTAATTAACATAGGGAAAATAATTGACAGCCATTTTGTTCTTCATTCACTATACTGCTAGTCAAGATTTTAACATAAGTTCTTACATTAGCCGTAAGTAGTAGGTTTAACGTTAGAAGTTATCAGGATGCACAGCACTAGATCCACTTAGGCATAATGAAATTTACAAGAAAAAGTCTTTAAGAATTTACTTGCTAGCCAATTTAAATACTACCACGGCAAGCTAATATAAAGGACTGGAAATCCAAATATCTGAATCTGACACTAAGCAGCTATGGACCTTGAACAAGTCACAATCTTTCCAGGCCTGTTTTCTTACCTGTCAGAGGATAGTAGGCTAGAGTGGTGAGTTCCAACGAATAGAAAAGACCTCACCCAGCAGATGCCTACATGTTGCCTGGCAATTCTCTAAGATAGGACTGCAACAAGAATCCTCCAAAGTGAGCTGAAAATCCCAAACAAGAAGCAAATAATAGCGGCCTCAACCCATTTCAAAAGTTTTAGTACCAACATCTCTACCCCAAACCCCTCAAGATCCTCCCTCTGAAGACTACCTTAACCCTCTATCATTAAGGTTTCAAATAATAAAAACTAGCCTGTCTCAGGAAATAATTAACCACTATGGACGCTCTTGAGAGGTTCCTTCCAGCTCTAAAATTCTCATCAATTCTTCTAATTTTCCATAATAAATAATATTACAGAACGGAGTGCCTACTGAATCTTTCAAAACAGATGACTGTCAATCAGAGATCATATAATAATAGATAGAGATTTTAGCAACCATGAAAGCCAATAAACAAAACACCGTAGGTGTTCAATAAATATTTATGGAATGAATAATTTATTTTCAAAGTCACATTGACATATTTTATACAGTTGTAATACCACTAAAATACAAGCTCTAAAAGATGATTAAGGAAAAGGTGCTTTTTTAAAAAAAAGTTTAAGGTTTCATTAAATCCTTAAATGAAAACTTGATACCTCATAGAATGCTATTCTTTCTATCAAAGTATGCTGGCCCTATATCTAACCTTTAAGGAAAGAGAAATAAGCAAAGAAACCTTTCACCCAAACAGGATAGTTCTATAAACTTCTTTATCAGAGACAGAAGAGTAAAAAGATCAACCAGTAATCACACAAACTGAGCTTCAATCTAGGCTCTAAAACTAAATCTATGATTAGACAACCATCTGCCTCTCCTTCACGTAGGGTGATCTGATAAGCAAATGGAAGGATGTACAGGAAAGCATTGTGAACACAGAAAAGCACCAGATGAATGATAAATAATTTAAAGATATTGCTTTTACTGAATTCCCACCCCCAGAAACCACCAATACTAACTAAAAATTAATTTAGCAGCAATAAATTATAAATATTCTTTCAAATGCATACCTTAATGTAATGGCTACCATTTAGTGAGCACTTACTATGTATCAGCCACTATGATAAGGGCTTTACAGAAATTAACTCATTTTATCCTCTCAACAATGCTTTTTAAAGAAAAGAAAAAAAGACCTAACGTACTAAAGACCAGTGCCAAACCAATAAGACAGGTGAAGAAACAGACATTAAATTTAATAATGTATCCTACTATAAAATTACTGTTTTCTTAAAAAAGATGGTTTCTGAAAAGATTAAGTACTAAATATATATAAATGTAATAATCTATACCATCCTATGTAAATTTGTCATTGGCAAGTAATCATTTTAGCCTTCTGAAAGCTTACTTCAATTATAATAACTATCATCTTAAAAACAGCAGTTTCTTTTAAAAACATACATATTTACACACATACATATATACATATACAGAGAAAGAGAGGGTTTCACCCACAATGAAGTGGCAGCTTCACTTGGCTGAAATGTCTTAGGAGAAACGTAATCAATCAAATTGGAAATCGGCCATGATGTTAGAGCACACTTTACCACAAGTGCTTTACTAATAATGGCCACAACAATAACTGATTTCACACTTAATTTGAGCATAGGACTTCTCCAAAAACTAGCACAACGTTGGAAAATTAATTTTAAATTCCTTCTTCTGTTTACTCATTAGCAACTATCTATCTTCTTTGCTAGAATCTAAACTCTCAGAGGGCTGGAGCTCGGTCTCATGCACAATTCTATAGGTTAGCATAATTCCTGGCATATGGTACACATTCAATAAGCATGTGAAGAGTTCTAGAATTTTTTCCACTACCATTTACTTCCAATAAAATCCATACATATATACAGCAGGTTTCTTTTCCAAATAATGACTTCTACAACCTGTATCAGAGTTCCAACTTTTTCAAAGCTTATTTTAAAAAAGATAACTTTTCCTTTCTAATACCTATATTTCTCTTTCAACAAACCTTTACTGCACACTTATTTTTTTCCCAGGCACTTTGTCAAGCATCTTCAAGGAAGAAAATGAAAAACTCATTATTTCCCTTAAGAAACTCATAGCATAACTAGAGTAAATGTATACATGTAGCAAACTTTGGTATGCTAAATGATACAATTAAGGTAACCGCCACAAACTGACTTTGGGGGTCTCTTCAAATTCTAGAAAGAATACAGCTACTCTCATAGCTTTAACCAAAGAGCCATCCTCCCTTCTCTGGTTAATTCATCCTCTGAGGGAGAATACTTAGCTTCATAAGAAAGACATAAATCAACCCTGGGTTTATGAGGAAATGCTAAAGTCAGATGGAGATCGCAATCAGAGGAATGCACAAAAGACAAACAAAAGAAGGCAAGATTCGGATGGGCCTAAGAGAACATCACAGGGAAGAGATAAGTGAGGAGGCAAAATGAAAATGGAATTCTAGACAGATATAAGCACCTAATTCTGTTAGCCTGACTCTGGACGATTAGAAAGAGCAAAGCAGCAAGAGATGAGGGAAAATTTCATTATTTTCTTAATGTCTGCTAATTTGTATAAGTGATTTATCTTTAAAATTAACAAGTTAATAGATAAAATAATACTATCTCAATCATAAGGTAAAAATTAGTTCCATTTTAATTATAATTAAATTTAACTTGTTCCACTGATTAATTTTAAACTCAGTACAATTCAAATAAATGCAAAATCTGAATTATAAACTATTCTTCAATTAAACAATCTCAAATACCACCAATCTATGCTTAGCATATTTTAGTTTTTATAGGCCCTTCATGTCAACTATCTTAACTTTAAAAGTCATTCAACAAAGGGGCTGGCCCCGTGGCCGAGTGGTTAAGTTCGCACGCTCCGCTGCAGGGGGCCCAGTGTTTCGTTTGTTGGAATCCGGGGCGCAGACATGGCACTGCTCATCAAACCACGCTGAGGCAGCGTCCCACATGCCACAACTAGAAGGACCCACAACGAAGAATGTACAACTATGTACCAGGGGGCTTTGGGGAGAAAAAGGAAAAAAATAAAATCTTAAAAAAAAAAAAATCATTCAACAGAGAACTTACAATTTAGTAGAGGAATATATTTCATAATATGCTGTACTCTTTAATGACTTCAGTATTTACTTTAGTGACGAAATACTTCTCATTTTTAGCTATACGATGTAAATTTCAATAATCTGACTAACGAGACCTAAATAAGAGGTTGTAAATGAGATAAAAATAATAAACATACAACTTTCCAAAGTTATACTATAAGAATGCTAAGGTATTCCTTTACAATATCATCCTTGAAATAATGCTAAAACATGAAACTAATATGTCAATTTAAAAAAATGACAAAGCTAACAATGTTCCAAAACTGAGAAGAAAATTGTATTTTCTACTTGCACATACATTGTTTTTTAAGTATGACAAAAAAATAAATATGATAATAGAATAATTATGTATAAGACGTGTGCTAAGTTATTTAAGAATGTGAATCTTCAAAATAACCACATATTGTGTTATAACATTACTGTTATAAAAATACTATTCCCATGTTTAAAGATAAAGAGACTAAGACTCAGACTCACTCATCTCAGTTACTAGTCTAACTGCAGAAACTCCTTTTAAATCAAACAACACAGCATCAAAATACAAAGCAAAACTGTAAAAATAAAATACATAATACTACTAAAACAACTAATATACACACCTACAAATTATGCAAAAAAGTCTGATGTTTTTACAAACATAATCTTAAAAGTTATTGGAAAAGCAATGCCACGTATCAAATAACAATAGTCAAATTTAAAGGTACATTAATTGAAAAAGTTTAAATGCCTACAATGTTCCAGGTACTTTACTAGCTGCTGGGGATACGAAAGTGAGTAACAGTCCCCACCTGGTAGGGCAGATAAACATCCAGACAGTTACACCACAATATGGTGATTGTCTAGGAATAATTATATATACATATACATAGACAGATGGATTGAATCATCATGATGGGGGGGGGGGCGGTGCTGTAATCCGAGAGGGTTTCTCCTAGAAGGTTTCTTTTAGGAAGTACCATCTGATAAAAACACTGCAGTGCTGATGCAGCATAGGATTGGTTGGGATACACAGCAGGAAAGGAAGCTAGGAAGGTATTTAGGGATAGATTATTATGGCCTTGAATAACATGCTCAGGAGCCCGGCATTTATTCAGTAGTCACTGGAGAGGCCTCAATTTTCTTTTTTTAAATACAGGGACCAACATAATCACATAGGTCTCAAAAACCATACTGAAGATAATAATAGCAGCACTCTGGAAAAGAGACCAATTTGTCCAATAATTCATGAGAGAAATGATATGGGCTTCTAAACTACTATATAAATTGGAAAAAGGACAGACTTGAGAGACAATCCAGAGGAAGACTGGCCATGAGGAATGACAATGAGTTAGAATCAAAGTTGAGACAATGACAGCTTCTACCTTAGGTTCCAGAAAGTTTACGCCACATACAAAGTAAAGAATACAGAGAAGCAGCCAGGTTTGGGTAGGCAGAAACTGATTTCAGAAACATACAAGCAAAATTAGGAAAAAATAGTGTTAGAGGAGTCAAGTAAGAAGAATTTCAATTAAAAAAAAAAAGGGCTACCAACATCGAACACTGCAGAGGTGACGTGGAAAGAAGACTGAGATTAGGCCATGTGTTTAAGAACTAGGTCACTAGGTTATCAGAGAGATCTTACTCTACAAAGGACAAAGGAAAGGAAAAGAATGTCTGAAGTAAATCTGCTGTACATAGAAACCCAAGCTAGTAAAGCTCTATACCAGCAGTTCATTAACTTTTTGGTCTCAGGATCTCTTTACACTCTCAAAAGTTAAAAGAGCACTTGTTTATGTAGGTTTTACCTATCAAGAAATAAATTACTATATGAGAAACAAAAGCTGAGAAAAAATTTAAATATATATTACTTCATTCTAAAAATAACAAAAGCACATCACAAGTTAACATAAATAACATGAAAAAAAACCCTGTATTTTCCAAAACAAAGATAATTTTGTGGGAAGAGTGGTACCTGTATATTTTTGCAAACCTCTAATATCTGACTTAATAGAAGACATCTGGATTGTCGTATCTACTTCTGTATTCAATTTGTTGCAATATGTTATTTTAGTTCAAGAAAATGAAAAAAATCTGGACTCCCACAAATATGTAGTTGAAAAAGAGAGGAGTATTTTAATAGCCTTTTCAGATAATTCTAGATATTCCCCTTTGATACTACATAAAAAAATAACACGTCGTTGTTTCTCAAAGGTTAGCTCAATGTGAAATCTGAAACCCCGTCAATGAAATGTTCATAGTGCTCCCTTAAAAATCCATTAGTTTATTTTGTACTTTGAATGGACTGGAAAGCTCTTAAGCTCATCTAGTTTTCAAAAATACTAATTTTTATTTGAAAGCTCTATTGTTATCATTGGCAACAAATACCATCAATTTTTTTCCTTGAAGCGACAGACTCAGTGTGTCCATTTTTGAGAAAATATCTGCTAAATATCCAAGTCTGAATAACCATAGTTTGCCAGACAATCCTTCAAGTAAAAATGATGTTCTATGAAAAAAGCAGCTAGTTCTGCTTGCAAGTCAAAAAACTATACAAACGCTCTCCCTAGAATCTCCCACTGTACTTTAGTATGCAAGAGAACTGCTTTACTGGTACTTGCCAGTTCATCAGACAGAATATTAAAAAAGACAGGAAACTTCCTAAAATTAGTAACTTTTCCTGTATCAGCAAGGATATTAAGTGAAACTGACGTTATTTTTACTGCATATGCATGACGGTGAAAATTACAATGAATGTAGCAATTTGGTGCCACTTCTTTGATTCATGCTAAGGAGCTAGCAGTTTTACCCACCACTGCCTCTGCACCATCACTGCAAGTGTCAACAAAGTGAAAAAGGCAAATAACACCTTAGTATGATTATGAAAATAGTTTGGACCTCACAGACTCCCTAAAAGGGTCTCCCGGACCCCCAGGGCTCCTCAGACCACACTTTGAAAACCACTACTCTAGACTATCCAAACGCGAATCACTTTCAAAATTTCTCTGTAGACAATGAGCCTGTGTGACTACGCTACCCCAAGATATGAGGAGGAAAACAAACAGATCAATCAACCTCCTGGAATAAGGAGTCTCTGAACAACAATTGTGTGGGAGCTGGAAAGGCTCCTCAGACAGGTAAGGAAGGCGCAGGGCCTCTGCATTTCTGAAAAATTGACTGACTTAGATGGTCCTCCATTTTTTCTCCCACTCCCACACCAAGAGTCTAGGAGAATCTGTGCCAAACCCCAAATGAGAAGATAGACAGCAAGCATGTTAAGACAACAATGATACTGAAAAGATTTTTATCAAATGATAACTGGTTTCTTCAAAATGTGAATTTTATAGTTTACTCCCATTTGATAGAAGCTGAAATAACTTATTCTTTTTACCAACAGTCAAATCCTAACCATAATACTGCGTTCAGTTACAAACATTATTTTTAAACGAGAAAATTTCACCTCTTCAGCTCACACACAAAGGAAAGATTTACTAATACTACTTCATGTAGAAAATTTGTTATAATTCAAAGTGTTTCTGATTTGACAACAAAATTATAAAATTTTACAGAATAAACAAAGAAACATCTAGTTTGCTAACCACTGTGTGTCCCGTATCTAGCTCAGCCCTTGTATAAAACAAGAGGTTCAACAAATACTGCTAAATGTTGAAGTGGTTGAAATGAGATAAGAACGCAGGTCACCAGACTTTTAGTACAACACCTAGTGCTCTTTCTACTATGTGAGATCTTTTCCACAGTTCTCTAAAACAACATCTCTGAGAAACCTCAAGGAACTATCGCAATCTACCCTGAGAAAATGACATTATCTGTTACACTTGAGAGCCTACTATGGCCTAGGTGTTTTACAGGTTCTCATTTAGATTACAGTTCAAAACCAAAACAAATAGCTCTACCATTTACACTTTTAAATATCTACTACCTAAATTAAGCAGTAAAGTCTTTTCCATTCCGATATGAGGACATGGCAATAAGATACTAGTCTAACTCAATCATCATACATCGACTGCACCACCCTCACACACGCCATACTAAATATTTCATTTTCTCTGATGATTCAGAATGGTTCTTAATTTCTTAAAGTTTTTTAGGTTTATTTTTGAGACACTTACGGAACTTATAAAAACTTAAGCTATAAAGATAAAGGAGACTGTAGTACCTTTGATAATAATTTGTCACTGTAGCTTTTCCTTTTTTAAATTTTTCCTGTCAGTTTGACATTTATCATTGTTTCTCTCACAAAAGCACAATGTAGAAAACTTCAGGTACTTGAACTATCTAGTTATTTAGACTCTGGATAAAAAAAGAGAGTAATCAAACTTAAATTAATTAAGGCCAGCAAGGAAAAAGTTGAAATTCAATCATAGAAATGGCGTAAGTTTAAAGAATATAATTTAACAATTTAGGAATTGAAGCTACTTCAAATCATGTCTCATTGTGAAATACTGCTATGAATATAACCTCATTTCATTTCATACAGTTATTCTGCAGAAAACATGACCTAACAAGGATAAAGCCAAAGGAAATGGTCTCCTGTTGCAATATAAAGGATTTGAACCAGACAGTCTTTAAAGAAAATAAATTATCAGTAAATCCTTTAAAGGAAGACCATGGACTCCATCTTCTCTGGAGGTTTAAAAAGAAAAGATTTTTCAAATGTCTGGGATGGCTTAGACTTGGCTTCACATTTGGCGACCGAGACAGAATCAGTTCAAAGGTCAGTCTGACCCAAGGGATTCAAGTCCCGTTTGCTGGTCACGCAAAGTCATTAGCAAACTGCATCCTTCTGCTCTGCAGCTATCCAGCCCCTGCTTCGGTAATCGCCAACCTTACCCTTGAAATTACCCTAACCGCTAATTAACATGTCAGTTGTAGAGAATTATTTCTTCCAACTACTGAAAATTTTGCTTCTCAATGGTGTTCTGCAGTCCTTTAATTCTGTTTTTCTAACCTTACCACAGAGGGAAATATTTTGTGGTGCAATCAATAACTGCCCTATTAATAATGCCCTGTTCCATTGTTCTTTCCAAACATGGATTCCACTCTGAATTTCAGAAACAGTGGTAGGAAAATAACAGATAACAGAGAAATTAGAGCTCCTAGGTTTAACTTAGGGCCAAAATCAAAAGAGAAGAGACAATTCAGAGAGAGGAAGGAAGAAGCTGAGAGGGTCGTAGTGTAGAACACTTACTTTTAGGAACAGAGTGTCCCTTAGACTTCTGGTGAGTTGCCCAGAGCCTCTTCAGTTTCAATCCAAATGACAATGCTTCTCTGAGTCCTCCTCAAGTAATGTTTCCACCACTAAAAATTGGATCTACAAGAGCTCAGATGTACTGGTAAAAAATGTCAGGGGCCCCCATGCGGGCCTCAAGCCTCTTTTAAACTAGGCCCACTTCTCTGTCCTGGGCCAACTCCCCTGTGCACTATATTCCTTCTTCTTCCAGGTGCCAGGTATTCGGCCTGTTTCTTCTCTTCTGAGCTGCCACCACCTACTCTATTTCTCAGGGTTCCTCTAACCCCAAGACTGGCTGTGGAGGAGGACACCAGCTTCCCCCCTTCCTTGCTGTCCCTGCAAATAAACATATAGGCTCTTCTAGTTTCAGTATTTTTCTAATGGCTACAAGAAAATAGAGAGGGAACAACAAAAAGCAACAATATCGTACCAGAGATTAAGATTATAATAACTGTCTCCACTTTAAAGTTCCTGCCACCAAAAACCAAATTTTCTAAAACGTATTTATTGAGTATTTAAAAAAGTACAAAGTACTAACATAGATATACAAATATAATCTAAAACCAATGGAACCTTATATAGACATAAAGATTTAAAGATACTCTGCTTTTCAAAATACTTAAATCACGGGTCCAAAAATAATTACCATATTCATTTTACCAAAGAGGTACTTTTTTCTCTTTAAAATGTTCGGTTATATTCCCTTGAATTTAGTAGATGTCTGAAAGTTTGCTTTTTAAAGGTTTTCATGAAAAATGTTCAATATATTTTATCCAATGTATATGAGAATTAATATACGAAAAGCATATTATGATTTACAAAAAGACAAGTGTGTCAAAAGCAGCTAGCTTCACTAAGTGAATCCTAAAATTTTAAGGTATTACCAACCATTTCTGTCTCTAAATATTAAAAATTTAATAAAATGCTGTAAATGGTGTTTAAAAACCTGGATATCTCATTTTTAGAAATCTAACTTCTACTGAATATATAAACCTAACGTCAATATTGTGTAGGCCTTTTTTAAAACAACAGTAAGTCACATTAGTATACTTATACTCTCATGATAATTTATTTTCTAACAGACTGTAACATTCAAAACACATGTTATGTAAATATTAGACTATAAGTCACAGGATTATAATGAATTAATTCAAAGGCTACATTCCTTTAAAGGCAAAGGAACTCAGTAACTAAGTGCCAGCAGATCAAAAATGTCACTGACTTTGAATTTCCTGGATGATTTTCCTTATCCACTTAATTCACTTAAGCGGTTTTTTAGAAGACTGACTTATTACACTGTAAGATCACAATAAAATAAAGACTAAAAATAGGCAGAGATCATTTTATCTCATTTGTATAGTCTAACAGATTGCCATTTAATCAAACTAAAGATATTCAGATATTTGCAGTAAAAATGTGTCTCTGCGACTGGGCTCACCTCCAACTACTTATTATAACCTATTAGAGAACTCGAATAAAAACACTAAACAAAACCTTGATCTGACCCTTCCAGACCTCTGTATAAAAAAGGAAGTTTAACCTATTGTGTATTCTATAATCAGATACTTTTTCTTGAGGAACGAAATTAAATTACATCTTTTGCTCCTAAAGAGGGTTTCATGATTTTTCTTTGATTCCTACACACTAACACAATAATGCAGCCAACATTATAATATCCGGAATGGTGGGGGGGGGGGGGCTGCATTACACCCAGCGATACGAATTCAATCGCAGTAGCTAATGCCTCCCTTAAATAATTTATTCTCTTGGCAGCAAAAAACGTGACAGCCTCTTCAATTACCCCTCACCGCAAACCATCGCTTGGGTCGTGATCAATCTGACCCAGCGCCTACCGCCGCCACCACCTCCGTCTCGCCTCCTCCCGCCGGGTCTGCGAGGGTCGCGGGAGGGGGCGGCGGCCGCAGGGCGTCCTCCGTGCCGCGACCCGGCGGCCGGCGGCGCGCGGGCAGGCCCGGGACTCACCGGGTGGAGGTGCCCTTCCGCACATCGCACATCATGCACTTGAAGGCCTCGGCGCTGTTCCGGAAGGTGCAGACGCTACAGTCCCAGTACCCCTCATCCGACGACGGCTTCGGCTGCCGCTTCGGCCTGCAGGACACAACGGACACGACGCGCCGCGGGGTCACCAGCAGGCCGCGCCCGGGCCCCGCGGCCACCCCGCCCCGCCCCCCGCCCCAATTCCGCGCCCCCCGCCCCGCGGGCCCCGGCGCGCCGCGCTCCGGCCCCGAGCGGGAGGGAGTCAGGAAGGGGGAGGGAGCGAGCGCGGCCGCGGCCGCAGTCGCCGCCGCCGCCGCCGCCGCCGCTCTGACACCGCGGGCTGCCGCTCCGGCCGCCGCCATCGCGTCTCCATTGTGGGGCGACCGGCGCCGGCCCCTCACGCGGCAGCACTCGCGCCGCGGCGGCGCCGCCCCCGTTCTCGCCCCGCTGCCCGGGCAGCGAGCTGGGCGGCTGCCCGAAGCCGGGCCCGGGGGCCCTGCCGCCGGCGCAGTCCGGGCCCGGGGGCCCGGGCGCTGTTACCTGGTGGGGCTCTTCTTGTCTCCCATGGCTTGGCTACCAACGCACGCCGAGACTCGTCGCTGCGGCCGCTCTGTTTGTCAATAAGGAGGATAATAAGCCGGGCGGAAGCGGGCGGGGGAGGTGGGAGGGAGGGGGCGGGGAAGGCCGCACAGCGAGCTCGGGAGCCGCCGCCGGAGCCCACGCAGCCTCCAGCTGTCGGGGAAACTCCTGCCTGCGCGCACGTGACCCGCGCCCGCCAATCAGCGGCCGCGCCGGAGACTTCAAACGCGGCCAGCGCGGCCCTGCACCCGCGGCAAGTTGGCGGGCGGGGGTGGCGGCTGCGGCCGGGGGCGCCGGCGTCGCCTCGCCGCCTGGTCCTCCCGGGTGGCGGGGGCCGGCGGGGGTGCCACGCGCTCCGGAGCCCCTCTGGCGGGGAAGCGGTTGTCCTGCCGGCCGGCGGGGGATGCTCCGTCATCCCGCACGAAGCCTGGTCCAAGGTGGGGCGGGCGTTCGGAGGTCAGCCCAGCTCGTGATGAGAGAGCACGGCCGCGCTCCCCAGGTAGACCGCTCGCCCGGCCTCGCTGTCCTTGGCCGCTCAGGCCTGGCCCTGAAGGGTACCTGGGGGAGGTGGGAATCATCAGTGCTATGTGTTTTAAGACACTGTCTGGTTTTACGCACACAAATGCTCTATCAGGTACAGACTGTCGCTCTTAATTCAGAGAAAACGAAACCAAGGCTCAAGAAAGGTTAGGTGACTTCCTCTATATTACATAATTAGAAAATGACAAAGCCAGGATCTAACCCTGGTTGAATTCCAAGTGCGCTCTTTTGGCCTCCCAGACATCTACGGTAACTACTTAAAAAATAAAAAGTTAACTTCACACCTGTTAGAATGGCTGTTATCAAAAAGATAAGAAATAGCAAGTGCTAGGGACCACGTGGAGAAAACGGAGCCCTTGTATACTGTTGGTGGGAATGTAAATTGGTGCAGCTATTATGGAAAATGGTATGGAGTTTCCTCAAAAAATTAAAAATAATAGTATTAAAATATTGAAAATAATAATAAATATCCAGCAATTCCACTTTTGGGTATTTATCTGAAGAAAACAAAAACACTAACTCGAAAAGATATTTGCACCCCCATGTTTATTGCAGCATCATTTTGCAATAGACAATACATGGAAACAACTTCAGTATCCACTGACGGAGGAAAGGATAAGGAAAATTTGGCATATGTATACAGTGGAATGTTATTCAGCCATAAAAAAGAATGGAATCTTGCCACTTGCGACAACATGGATGGACCTGAGGACGTTATGCTAAGTGAAATAAGAGAAAAATAAATACCATATGATCTCACTTGTGGAATCTAAAACAAAACCAAAAAACCAGGCCCATAGAAACAGAGAACAAACTGGTGATTACCAGAGGTGTGGGGAAGGGGCGAAATGGGTGAAGGGAGTCAAAGGTGCAAACTTCCAGTTATAAAATAGATAAGTCTAGGGGATGTAATATACAGCATAGTGACTATAGTCAATAATACTGTATTGCATATTTGAAAGTTGCTAAGAGTAAATCTGAAAAGTTTTTATCACAAGGAAAATATTCTTAACTGTATGGGACAGATGTTAGCTAGGCTTATTGTGGTGATCATTTAGCAATATATACAAATACCAAATCATTATGTTGTACATCTGAAACTAATATAATGCTGTATGCCAATTATACTTTGAGGTATAATTGCCCTTGTTTAAAATAACAAGTTTGCTTGTACCCAGAACAATGTCTGTTGACTAAGAAAAGAACACCTTTCTCCCAGGTGTAATTACCTCAACACTGGATGCCCTCATCTTGTACTGACTCTAGAAACAGCCATCTGACTAGGCTCTGAAGCTCCAGCCCCACGTCCCCAATCTATTCAGTTATCCACAACCGGATTAATGATAAAACACTGGTAACATTGTGCCACCACTCTGATCAAGAACTTTGCTAAGGCTCTCAGACTCCTTAGCCTGGTATTCAAAGACTTCCAGACTTTCTCCCCACCTCCCCAACTCACTCCTCATCAGAAAAGCTGCCTCCTAGCAAGACTGCAGATGAAACTCATTCCTTCCCTTTCCAAAACCCTTCCTTCGTGCACAGGGCTTATATTTTCCTCTTGTGTCTGCCTGTACTGTCTCTACCCACCTTTCTAGGTTCACAGCAAGTTCAAATTTCTGTAAAATAATCTTATAGCTAAAAGGATCTTAATGTACTGCAAAAGAAATAGTAGAGTCAGAAGTCCAGGGTTCTCAGCTTACTTTCCTGTTCCTTTACTGATGGACCTTGGAAATTGTGCTTAATTTCTGTAATTCTCAGCTTATTCATTGGCAAAATGAATTTTTTTTTTTTTGAGAAATATTAGCCCTGAGCTAACTACTACCAATCCTCCTCTTTTTGCTGAGGAAGACTGGCCCTGAGCTAACATCCATGCCCATCTTCCTCTACTTTATATGTGGGACGCCTACCACAGCATGGCTTTTGCCAAGTGGTGGCATGTCCGGACCCAGGATGTGAACCGGCGAACCCCGGGCCACTGAGAAGCGGAACGTACGAACTTCACTGCTGTGCCACCAGGCCAGCCTCATGAAATCTATTTTGATGAGGCTGTGGATTAATAATAAAATAACTAACATTTTTAGTACTATGTGCCAGGCACTTTGTAATCTCTTTACACAAATGCATAGTTTAGAGGACTCAAAGTACTATGCAAATAGTCTCATCAACTAGCCTATGGCTTCATTTGAAACACAAGGAACTTAGAGCCCTGGTTAAATGGTTTTTCTTTAATGAACAGGCCAAGATTAGAGCTCAGATATCCTATTAGTCTTTCACCAAGCCATGCTTTCTGATTCGAATCACCTCAATTTACAGGCTCTCTGACCTCACTGCACCATTTGTACTTTTGGCAAGTGTCACTTGTCAAGACTCAGACTTTGATTCAGCAACCGGGAAACCATGAGGAATGTGATTGAGAAAAGCATACAAGAAGAGATCTTCGGCCTAGTTTTCAATCTCCGAGTAATGCGACGGGTAAACTTAGGTAAGTCGCTTCCTTTTTCCCATCTGTAAAATACAGGAGTTAAAACTATTATCTCAACTAAGGTCCCTTCCCAGTCTAAGGCACTGTGATATTTTTAAATTCTTCATCTGGACGGATCATCATGGAGACTGACAAGAACTGGTCTACTTGCAAGAGTGATGGTAACAATGTACTTTTTTTTTCCTGAGGAAGATTAGCCCTGAGCTAACACCGGTGCCCATCTTCCTCTACTTTATATGTGAGACACGTACCACAGCATGGCTTGCCAAGCAGTGCCACATCTGCATGTGGGATCTGAACCTGGAACCCCAGGGCGCTGAAGCGGAACTCGAGAACTTAACTGCTGTGCCACTGGGTGGGCCTGGCAACAATGTATTTTTAAAGCAGAAGAGGGGCTGGCCCTGTGGCCGAGTGGTTAAGTTAGCATGCTCTGCTCCAGCGGCCCAGGGTTTCGCCAGTTCGAATCCTGGGCACGGACATGGCACCGCTCATCATCCCATGTGCCACAGCTAGAAGGACCCACAACCAAAAATACATGGCTATGTACCGGGGGGCTTTGGGAGAAAAAGAAAAAAATAATAAAATCTTTAAAGCAGAAGAAAAACAAATCAAGCTCTCTAAAAATCCCCAATGCTGCAAATCACCATTTTGCTACAATATCACCTCCACCACTAGAAAGTAGACTCTGCCTCTGAATCATAAACTCAGGAAGGGCAAGAACTTTTATTCACCGTCTTCATCACTGCGTCTCCAGCCCCTAGAATTGTCTGACACATAGTAGGCACTCAATAAATAATCTGAGGATGAATACATTCACCTGTGTCACAACTCTTGAATGAGGTATTTTTTCATAACATGATTTACAGCCTATTAAACCATATTGCGTGCAATGGGTGGTCAGTAAATGCTGAAATTTACAAGCCTTCAAACTAAACTGTACAATTCTGCAAAAGTTCTTGTAGATGAACCAGGAACCCAGTTTCCTTGGAACACAAAAACACATGCTCTTGCACTATACCAACTGCTTCCTATTTATTGGCGCTTCCCTTAGAAGAGCCCCTTCCCGTACTAGGCTTCCATGGAGACAGTAATACAATAACTGCTCCTCTTACTTCACCGGGAAAGTCACACCTTTTCCCTAAAGTGTTTCCTACTAATCTGGAAGAGTGGCCGGTGGAGAAGGGAAAGATCCTCATCACTAGAGTGGGCCAGGTTCTTAACCATTCAGCTGTCTTTTCAATACAGTAACAGAGTTCAATACTTTAGATGTGCAATTCACCACGGTCACTTGTAAAATGACACAAGCACTTTAACAATAGTTTTAACAATTTAACAATGAAGTGTTGAAGTTTTCTAAAATTAAAATAATCCCAAGGTCATTGATATAATAATATTCGTCTCCATTCTAATATGCTTCCTAAAATGGCAGAGACTGGAGGAGTTACTGAAACTGTGTATGGAATCCTGTGCACTGGTGCACAGTAATGTGTTCTCAGTTGAGGTAGATAAAATGATTGAGAGGCCCTGTCTTAGATCAAGATACTGACCTGAGGATCCCAGAGACCCCAGGCTGTTCTGATAAGTCCTGGGTTTATATCAGTAAGGCAAACACAACAATAATAAAAACTATATATTAAAGTTTTGTACATAGTTATTAGACAACAGGAGCCAAAACATGGAATCAGGAGTGCCATTTTGTATATCACCTGGAATGTGAGAGAAAATGATATAACTGAGGGGTAAATGAGCTACAAACCTTCCCTGAGAGGACTCAAAATGAAGGGTAATGATAATAAGCTACAATTGTAAAAACAATCAGATTTTAAAAGATTAATTGTTTTGGTTTTTGTTTAGGTGGTTGGTGTTTTGTTTGTTTTCGTGAAATGGAGATACCTTTACTGATTTAGTTGGTTATAAAAGTTGTATGTTACCCTTGTATTAGTTTCTAGGGTGCCAAAACAAAATACCACAGACTGGGTGCTTTAAACAACAGAAATTTATTTTCTCACACTTCTGGAGGCTAGAGTCTGAGATTAAGGTGTCCGCAGGGTTGGTTTCTTCAGAGGCCTTTCACCTTGGCTTATAGATGGCTGCCTTCTCCCTGTGTCTTCACATGTCTTCCTTCTGTGTCTGTCTGTGTCTTCATCTCTTCTTATAGGACATCAGTCATATTGGATTATGGCCTACCCTCATGACCTCATTTTATCTTAATTTCCTCTTTGTAGACCCTGTCTCCAAATACAGTCACATTCTCAGGTACTAGGGTTTAGGACTTCAACATGAATTTTGGGGGTGGGGGGGCACAATTGAGCCTGTAACACCAGTGTTTAAGCAGTTCAGCAAATATTTTTTTAATTAACACATCCAGCATATTTTTGTAACATTACAAGTACAGGGTCACAATTCTCATCTGAAATCCTTAAGGCTGGATGTGTTTCATAAGTAAGATGTTTTGGGATTTTCAAAAGGCAATATGGTACAAATACTACATAATTACCTAACCCGCCAGGTGGGTTCTGAAATAGTGCCCCATAATCAAATGCATTAATATTTCTATAAAACATATAAATATTCATACTATGTGGGAAAGAAAGTCTGTAAATCACCTCATAGCAGTTCTCCTTAGGTTTTATTGCTAAATGATACAGGTCAGGTAAAATATGAAAATGCTTTCAACTTTTAGTGCTTTTTGGTTTTTTTGTTGTTGTTTTTTAAAGATTGGTACCTGAGCTAACAACTGTTGCCAATCTTCTTGTTTTTTTCTTTTCTGCTTTTTCTCCCCAAATCCCCCCAGTACATAGCTGTATATTTTAGTTGTGGGTCCTTCTAGTTGTGGCATGTGGGACGCCGCCTCAGCATGGCCTGATGAGTGGTGCCATGTCCGCGCCCAGGATCCGAACCAGTGAAACCCTGGGCTACCGAAGTGCAGCACTTGAACTTAACCACTCTGCCACAGGGCTGGCCCCAGTGTGCGTTTTTGGATTACAGGATTGTGGAAAAAGGATTGTACATCTGTAAGAATTTGAGGACAAATTAAGATTGAAAAGATTAAGATTAAAAACATCTATCCTTTTTTTTTTTAAAGATTTAATTGTTTTCCTTTTTCTCCCCAAGGCCCCCCGGTACATAGTTGTATATTATTTGTTGTGGGTCCTTCTAGTTGTGGCATGTGGGACGCTGCCTCAGTGTGGTTTGCTGAGCAGTGCCATGTCTGCCCCCAGGATTCGAACCAACGAAACACTGGGCCGCCTGCAGCGGAGCGTGCAAACTTAACCACTCGGCCACGGGGCCAGCCCCTAAAAGCATCTATACTTTTTGACACAGCAATTCCCCTTTGGGGAACATATCCTAAGGATGCAACCTGAAGTGCATAAAATGCCTTTACACAGACAGTCATTGAAGCTATTTTAATAAACATTGAAAATAACATGAGTGCCCATCAGAAGAGGAATAGTTAAATAAATTATGATCTAACCAAAGGATTGGATTTTAAGCAGTCATTAAAAACAATGTTGAGGATTTGAATAGATAGTTTTCCAGAGAAGGCATACAGATGGCCAACAGATATGTGAGAAGATGCTCAGTATCACTAATCCTCAGGGAAATGCAAATCATACCACAATGAGATATCACCTCACATCTGTTAGAATGGCTGTTGTCAAAAAGACAAGAGATAGCAAGTGTTGGTGAGGATGTGGAGAAAAGGGAACGCTTGTACATGGTTGGTGGGAATGTAAATTGGTACAGCCACTATGAAAAACAGTATGGAGGTTCCTCAAAAAATTAAAAATAGAATACCATATGATCCAGCAATTCTACTTCTGAATATTTATCTGAAGAAAACAAAAACACTAACTCGAAAAGACATGTGAATCCTCATATTCATTGCAGTATTATTTACAATCGCCAAGATATGCAAACAACCTAAATGTCCATTGAAGGATGAACGGGTAAAGGAAATTTGGTGTATATATATACAATGGAATATTATTCATCCATTAAAAAAATGAAATATTGTCATTTGCAACAACATGAATGGACCTTGAGGGCATGATGCTAAGTGAAATAAGTCAGACAGAGAAAGACAAATAGCATTTGATCTCACTTATATGTAGAATCTAAAAAAACCTCACTAACCGACTCATGGTTGCCAGAGGCAGGGTGGGTAAAAGGAACCAAAAGGTACAAACTTCCAGTTTTAAAATAGATAAGTCATGGGGATATAATATACAGCATGGCAACTATAGTTAATAATACTGTATTGCATATTTGAAAGTTGCTAAGAGAGTAGATCTTAAAAGTTCTAACAAGAAAAATAATTCTATAACTATGTATAGTGATAAATATTAACTAGACTTATTGTGGTGATCATTTTGTAATGTTTTCAAGTATTGAATCATTATGTTGTACATCAGAAACTAATATAATGTATGTCAATTAAACCTCAATAAAAAAATAAAATGGCATTGACTCAAAAATAAATAAATGTACAGTAAGTATTGTTTGTTCTGTGTATCATCTTTCCTTTACATTCTCTTTTGCTTTCTTGCCCAGATAAATAAAAAACAAAACAAAAAACTATATTGATGAAGAATTTGTAACAAGAGGCAATGCCTATGTTGTAATGTTAAGTGAAAAATGCAGAATACAAAATTGAATGTACAGTCATGCACCACATAATGACATTTTGGTCAATAATGGACTGCATATATTATGGTGGTCCCATAAGATTGGTACCATATAGCTCAGGTGTGTAGTAGGCTAGACCATCTAGGTTTGTGTAAGTACTGTTAGGGAGGAAGAAATTTTCCTCTGTGTTCTACATTCTTCTGGCTGGTCTAAGAATTAAATTGACATGAGACAGATTAGCAGGAGAAAAACAAACTAAAGTTTAATAACACGTATATGTGGATGAAACCCAGGAAAACTGAGTTCTTGCTAAAATCGCCAAAGCCTTCACCTTAAATACTATCCTCAGCTAAAGATAAAAGATGATGTTGGGGGTGAGCATAGTCATGAATTTCAAAGGGAAGGAAGGCAATTCACAGGTAGGTGAAAAAGAGCAAACTTTTGGAAAACAAGTGTTTGGCCACACAGAAACAGAAGAACACAGAGGAGAGCCCATTAGGCTTTTCTAGGTTCCTCCCTGTCTACCACCTCGTTCATGTTATGCTAATGTGACTGCTTGCTTCCTAAGACAGGTTTTTTTAATCTGAATTCTTTTAGACAGTTAAGGGGGAGGTAACAAAAAAAAACCTTTGTCTTTTATTTCTTAAAAATAATCAGCCTACAATATAGCCTCGTGTTAAAGAGACACATTTGGGGATGGCAAATTTTGTTTCCCTTCAGGACACTTCCATGATGTTCACACAAGGACGAAATCACCTAACAACGCATTTCTCAGAACGTGTCCCCGTCCTTAATTGACGCAGACTGTACAATAAGGACTAAACTACAGAAGAAGATCAGAAGGAAGCATACCAAAATATTAAGGGTGGCTTGTCAGTCTCTCAGTTTAATTTCACATGGTATATCCCTTTTTCTACAGTCAGCTCCTGCCTTCTGTTCTCTCTACTCTCCAACCCCCTCTCTTCCTATACCCTACCCCTTTCTAGTAGTTCTCTATTTCATCCCTTGGTCTGGCCTTAACTAATGGTCCCACCAGTCAGGACTCCATTCCTCCTGCATTTCCTTTTTACTCCAAACAGCCCAGCACTAGCTTCAGGGTAGATTTCCATTTCTACACGTTGGCTCTCATCTGCCTCCCCCAAATCCAGGAAGTAATGTTATGAGGACACAAACATGCATTAATAAAGGATGACCTTGAACAGGGAGTTGGAAGACGTTTCAAGGCTTTAACTGACACCTTGGAAGAGGAGCCACTAGCCGACGAGTGTTGGTGTCTCTCACCGGGTCATGTGAAGCTGGTTCTGCTAATGCTAGAAAAACTGTGAACTGGATTCAGCTTCTACCAAAGAAAGGAACTGCTGCTGCTGGGATAATGCTCAGAGGAGCAGAAAGTGGACTGCAAGACAACAAAAAGGCAACAAGAAGCTGACAGAAAAGAAGCAAGTCCGTTTTTCCTCCTCCTGCCTTTCAGTCTCCTCCCGGCACACTTACTGGCAGAGCCAGCTGAAGCCAGCTAACAAAGCCAAAATGTGGTCCCAGAGTAGAGTGCAGTACCAGCTCCAACATCACAAAATGAATATAGTGTAGAGTAGTAACAAGTATAGGGTTTGGGATTGACAGATAATGACCAAATAATTGCCACAGTGACCCCTTTGACTACTCAGCATCCACATGAACCCTTCTACACATATTTGAACGTCTGTAGAATAACATGACATCTCTCTAGATGATGCAACTCTGCCTCTAGATGCAACTGTCCTGTGTACAAAGACGTCCTCACCCTCTCCTGAAAAGGAGGAGACACAATGCCCCAACTGAGTCATTGTATCCGCTTCTGGGAGTCAATCACATCATCCCTCTCTGCTATTTTAGTTACCCCTTAAATTTAGTCACAGTCTTATCTGATTTTCTGTTACCTAAAAACTAAATTTTAGAGTTAACCTCCTATAAAACTTGTATTGAGTAACAAGAGGAGAAAGAGAAAGAAGCAAACTTCATATTTACAAAGGCATACATAGACATAAAAAGACAATAAAGAAAATATATAGATAGCTGCTACAATCCTCATTTCTATAACTGGTCGTGAAGCCATATAACTTTTTATAACCTATTTCCACTAACCATCTTGCATTCTATTTTTCCTTTTTCCTCAGTGAAGCACTTAGCTAGTCTAAGTTCTTTACCTGGTGAGGTGATGCAAACCTTCATTCCTGAATGCTCAATGGTCCTGCCTTGATTTGGTTGCTGAAATTTCCATTAACTTTTACCATTGGACATTGAAGTACTAAGAGGTGCTCTCAAGAGTATCCTGGATTGAGGACATAGTCCTTCCTACCTAAAGGAAGCAACCCAATTTTCCCTTTGTAAACAGGATCAATCTCCCCATCCAATAAAGCAACTCCCTTATTTATCTGTTGGTTTAGTGGCATGAGGAACACTAAATGTCCAACTGGCAGTTTCATCTTCCAATTCAATAGAAGAACCATCCATTATTGTGGCCCCTCATGGAAGCATTCCTACCCTAGGAATCAAGAGCTGCAGATCAGTAGAGTTCAATGTTATGGGAATAGAAAGCACAAATTCTGCAAGCAAGTTTTTAGGTATACTAGTGAGAAGAGCCATCCCACATCCATATCTTGATTCCTGTATGTATTCTGGCTATGTAGAAGACACCATCACATATTGGTCTCTGATTCAAAGCACAAGCTGCATCTTGTAAGACAGCACCACATTTTCTCAGCATATTGTCTCCAAACTGACTAAGTCTTGAGTAAGCCATCCCACTGTTGTATTAGGCCAGGTCCTTCTGGGTGATGGAATATGTGGTGTGACCAGTGAATTTCACAGGCATGAGCCCATTGCTACATTTCTTTTACTGTGAAATGAGTTCCTTAATCAGAAGCAATGTTGTACAGAATATAATGAAAATGGATAAGGCATTTTATGAGTCCATGGAGGATGGTGCCAGCAGAAACATTATAGGCAGGGAAGGCAAATCCATATCCAAAATATGTGTCTATCCCGGTGAAAAGATCTCTGGCCCTTTCCATGAGGGAAGTGGTCCAATATAATCAACCAATCACTAAGTGGCTGACTTGTTCCTTCGAGGAAGGGTGCCAAATAGGAGACTCAGTGTTGATCTGTGCTCTCGGCTATTTAGGTACTCAGCAGTAACAGTGTAGCAGGCTACAAGGTCAGCTTTGGTGAGAAGATATTGCTGAGTCCATGTGGAGCCTCCATTCCAGACAACATGTCCACTTTTGTACATGAGTCCATTGAGAAAGCACTAGGGTGGCTGGGGACTGTGGCTGACAGACATCAAGAAAGCATCATTTTTTCCACCCAATTATTGAACACCTCCTCATCGGATACTGCCTTTTGGTGAGTATTCACATGGAACACAAATATCTTCACACTCTGTGTCCATTCTGAGAGGTCCATCCACATACCTCTTTCCCCAGACTTTCTTGTATCAATCTTCCGATCTTGTCCTCTCCAAGTCCCTGACCACCCAGCCCAAATGTTAGCGAGTGCCCATGAATCACTGCAGATCCTTACTTATGATCATGTTTCAATCCGGACAAGGTGGACAATCAAATGTGTTGCTCTAAATTATACTTGTTAGAAGAAGTTCCCTCCACTAATGCCCTTCAGGGCCACCTCTCATTGGGACTGTAATGATGCAATGTCCTCCTCTCATTGGTGCCAGTATGTCATGCAGAACCATTTATAAACAAGCCCTAGGTTTTCCTCCTTAATTAACCAGTTGTAATAAAGTCCTTGTAAGGCCATAGATGTGGACTGAGGGAGAGAAGAGTCACAGTTGAAGGACTCCATACAGTTACTCATGTCTTCCATTTCTGCTCAAATTCAATATCTTATGTACCATTTCTACTTGATGATAAATTGCTGCCATGCACACCCAAGCATATGGCTTGGTGGTCCAGATAGCACTCATTTCATAAAGGGAAGCTCAGTTGGTATGGTCACTTGATGTCCCATGGTTAGGCATTCTGTCCCTACCCCGGGCTAAATAGCAAGACAGAAGCCATTCTCAAAAGGAGGATAATTATCTCTAGAAGAGGGTATGGATTTGCTCTAAAGCCCTAGAAGTCTGCACTGTGATTTCCCTTTGGTGCAAAGGATATCTGCTTACTATGTAATAGAGTGAATATATGTACACTATTTGAGTAGTAAATATCATCATTCTCACAGATAATTTTATTTTCTTGTTAGAAATATTTTTGTTAAAAATATGTTCTATGATCTGCTGGTCTTCTTCAGTATTCCTCAGAATTTGGTTTCTATTATTCCCATCATTTTATGTTCATTTTTCCTTCACTTTCCTATTTTTTTCCCTTATATTTTCCTTCTTATTTTCTAAAGATATTGCCTTTTCAATTGATCTTTCCAAGTTTTCCTCTTTTCTTTCAGTTTTTTATTTGACACTCTTACATTCTTCTCCTTTGGTTTCCTATTCTTCTTTCTCATCTCCACTTTTATCTCTGTATTTTCTTACTATTTAATTTCTACTAATTCTTATTAGTACCATTTTCAGTTTTTAACACATGCTCCTGAGACAAGATTTTTATATTTATCCTTGTAGAGCTTCTAGGATTCCAATGGAAAAAGCTTACACAGTATATGAGAAATATTTAATACAGTATGGTTGGATTAACTGTTGAGAAGTTCAAAGTTATGTTTGATGTCCCTAGAAATCAGATAGGGTCCCAAAATGAAACAACTTTTTGTTCTGTGCAGTCACACTCCATCACTAACTCTACTGAGTGCCCTTCAAATCTGCATCTTTAGATATTACAGTGCAGGAAGAACAACTCCGTGTACGTATCTCACAGGCAAGTAAGTTGATGGTGTTGTGTTTATTATAAAAAGGAGCATGTTAATAAACCCCGCAGTTGTAAAGGTTCATCCCCAATCATATATTAAGTCATTTTATGTTTCCAGTACAAAATATAAATACTGTAGCTATACTTAGAACCCCTAGTAAAGTCAAATATCTTTTAAACATTTTTATATTAATATGTTTGACCCAGAGAAATCTACTGTAATGCATCTGAAAAATTTATAAGTACCCAAAGTCTTTCTGCCAATAGCGGAAAGACAGCTGTGATGTCAACTTTCTCAGTAATGAAAATAATATTTCTGAGACATAATCTTGAAGACAGATATGTAAGGAGAAATTTCAATCATGTTGTCATATATATCTTCAAAAGAATATGATTGAACTAGCATGAGTTTTTGCAGTAATATAAATAAAACTCCAGCAATTCCTACAAGGATTTCTTGCAGCAAACACATTGCCATTTAAATAATGCATTTCATTAGTATATTATATTCTGGAAGCAAATACATCTTATATCAGTAATATACTTAACATATTTTACCTGCTATATATTACTTGACTGTCTCAGAATAAATATATTTTAAAATTTTAGTATGAATAAATTTTGGCAATAAGCAAAACAAAACCGTTTGCTTAACCAGTGGTTAAGGGCATTATCTATAGCCAGATTGCCTGGATTCAGTCTGGCTCTGAAACTTACTGGCTGTGTTACTGTGGGCAAATTACTTAACCTGTGCCTCAGCTTTCACATCTATGAAATGGGGTTAATAATTGTACGTATTTATGGGATTACTGAGGGTTAAACAAGTTAATATTTGTAAAGCCCTTAGAAACAATACTTAGCACTTATAAGTAATATCAAAGACTTAGCTCTTTTTCTGAGGTAGCTCAACAGAATGGCTAGAGCTAGACTGACAGTTTCTAATCCCAGCTCTACAACTTACTACCTGCACAACACAGGACAAATTATTTAACCTTTTTATACCTCAGTTTCCTCACCTATAAAATGGAAGTGATAATAATACCAGCCTCAAAGAATTATTGTGGGTTGATATACATAAAATAGTGTGGCTGGTACACAGTAAGCTCTATACAAACATTTGTTTTTACCGGCAGCCCTTGCTCACCCTGAATGCCAAAGAGGCTTGACAGCCCTAACAGCTTAGTGGAATTTTTAGGTAGCCCATCCTCCCCGGATTCACTGAATACTCCTATGGGGTAGCCAGGCCAACCACCACGATTCCTTCTGCCCAGGGTTCCCTGTGCCCTTCCAGGCAACTAGAAGTTTACCGATAGTTACAATTATATATATATATATATATATATAACATATATATATATATATACACATATATATTTAAACATTGGCACCTGAGCTAACATCTGTTGCCAATCTTCTTTTTCTTTTTTTTATTCTTCTCCCCAAAGCCCCCCATACATAGTTGTATATTCTTGTTGTAGGTCCTTCTGGCTTCGCTATGTGGGGTGCCACCTCAGCATGGTCTGATGAGCAGTGCCATGTCTGTGACCAGGATCCAAACCAGCGAAACCCTGCGCCACCGAAACGGACAATGGGAACTTAACCAATTGGCCATGGGCCCAGCCCCTAATTATTTATATTTTAGATTAAAACAAACAGGAGAGGTATAGAATCAGCTGAAGGTTGTAACATATTTGAGTTGGCTCCAGTTCTCCTACTCTGGAACTGTTTTTTTCCTAAGTATTTTTGGTATCTAAATATTTATCACAGCATAATACCACTTAGCTTCCCTGGTCCCCAATTTTCTCATTTGTAAAATGAAGGGATTGAACTCAAAAACTCTCATGTCCCTTCCAGGTATAAAATTCTAAAACTAGCATTCTGTCTGCATGATAGACCGTGTTTGGTGTGGTGTGGTCTGAGAGAGAGAAGCAATCTTAGTTGCTATTTGAATCAAGTCCAAAGCTCAAATACCATTCACTGTTGGTGGCAGCTGCTGAAACTGTAGGTCTCTACAAATCCTATAATTTCTTGTTATTATCGAGAAAAAGGACCAAAATAAATTGGAATGTTTATAATGCTATGTATGTCTATAATTAAATTTCTATAAAACTGCTGAACTACTTTGAAATAACAGAATTTTAAGGTTTTGAAAGTTTCTCAAATCCTTATAAGCCCAAGCATAAATGTTAAGTTTAAATGAGGAAATATGTATATGTAAAAGTTCTTCACACAGGTAATAGATTTTACAAATGCAAGATGTGATAATTTATAAAATCAATCTGGTCTTATTTTAACAGAAGAACTTTATAATAATTTGTGGAGATGGAAACTTCTGATTATTTAACAAGCATGTAAACGTCCTTAGTTCCAAACTGACATCAAAGTATTTCTATGTGATAAGATGTCAAAGTAAGATTTCATGTATATGAAGTCATGCCAGTTGCTGGGAGGATGAGCAGCTTTACTTTGATGGTTTTGAGTTTCCACATTTGCTTTCAGCTTCTCTGCCAGAGGCACATACATTCCCCCCCACCCCCACCCTTGGATAAATTTCTCTGATGTTTTTAATAGCAAGGCAGTTTTTTTCCCACTGCCTTTTTACTTTTATCAGATAGCAGAATGACTAATCTGTTGGCAAGATTTTTTCATCTATTATTATGGCTCTCAGTATATCGTACAGTGGTTAATTCTATGGTATTCTTTAAAATATGGCTTCAGTTTATCTTTGTAGTAGTACTATAGCAATCCACTTACCAACAGATATTTGAAAGACAATTTTTGGTGCAAAATAGTGCAAAACTGGGGCCAGCCCTACGGTGTAGTGGTTAAGTTTGCCCACTCCGGTTCAGCAGCCCAGGGTTCCTGGGTTCAGATCCCAGGAATGGGCCCACACATCACTCACGAAGCCATGCTGTGGCAGCGTCCTACATACAAAATAGAGGAAGATTGGCACAGATGTTAGCTCAGGGACAATCTTCCTCAAGCAAAAAGAGGAAGATTGGCAACAGATGTTAGCTCAAGGCCAATCTTCTTCACCCTCCCCCCCACAAAAAATAATAGTGCAAAACCACATTATCATGCCTGGCGTAATGTTTACAACATTAGCACATCTCTTCACATACTCTGCTGCATCAGTCTTGATATGTTTCTCTCTCTCTCTTTCTCTCTTTGTCTATATATATGTTTCTTGATCATAAATTCATTGTTTCACTAATCACCTTAATAGATTTCCAGGATTGTTATTAACTAGGCTTTTCATTAACATATATGTGATTATTTTTTAAAATTTATATTTCAATTTAATACAGTAAAATTCACTCTTCTATGAGTTTTGACCAATGCATAGAGTCATGTAACCACCCCAATAGTCAAGATATACAAGAGTTCAAGTACCCAGAAAAGTTCCCTCAAGCAGCTCCTTTGCAGTCAGCCCTTCCCCCAACCTCTAACCCCTGGCAACTACTGATTTGTTCTCTACCGTTAGAGATGCTTTTTCCAGAATGTCATATAAATGGAATCATACAGATGGATGGATGTAGCCTTTTGAGTCTGGCTTCTTTCACTGAGAATAATGCATTTGAGTTTCATCAATGCTGTTGCTTGTAGCAGTAGTTTGTTTTTTTTCATTGCTGAGTAGAATTCCATTATATATATATACATATTTGTGCCCCAGTTTGTTTATTCATTCCCCAGTATAAGGAGATGAGTTGTTTCCAAGTTTTGGTGATTATGAATAAAGCCGCTATAAACATTTGCATGCAGGTTTTTGTGTGAATAAAAGTTTTCATCTCCCTTGGGTAAATACTTAGGACTGGGATTGTTGGGTCACATGGTCTTTTACGTTTAAATTTATAAGAAACTGCCAAACTTCTTCCCACAGTCGCTGTACCATTTTGCATTTCCACCAGCTGCTTGTATAAGAGTTCTAGCTCCAAATATTCATCAGCACTTGGTATTGTCAGTCTTTTTTTTATTTTTATTTATTTATTTATTTTTTCTGCTTTATCTTCCCAAACCCACCATACATAGTTGTATATCTTAGTTGCAGGTCCTTCTAGTTGTGGGATGTGGGACACCGCCTCAACATGGCCTGACGAGCGGTGCCATGTCTGTGCCCAGGATCCGAACCCTGGGCCTCCACAGCAGAGCGCACGAACTTAACCACTCGGCCATGGAGCCAGCCCCAGTCTTTTTTTTTAATATAGACATTCTTGTGAGTATGTAGCAGCATCTCATTGTGGTTTCAATTTGCATCTCCTTTATGATGAACAATGTTGAGCATTTTTTCTTGGGCTTATTAGCCATTTACATATCTTCTTTGGTGAAGTGTCTGTTCAAAACTTTTGCTCATCTGAAACAATTTGGTTGTTTTCCTATTATTAAGGTTTTAAAAATTGTAGTAAAATATACATACTATTTAACTTTTTAACCTTTCGTAAGTATATAATTCAGTGGTATTAAATACATTCACAATATTGTGTAACCATCACCACTATCTATACTCAGAACTTTTTCATCATCCTCAGCAAAAACTCTGTGCCCATTAAATGCTACCATTTCCTTCCCCTTACTTCCCCCCGTCCCTAGTAACCTGTATTCTACTTCGTCTTTATTAATTTTCCTATTCTAGGTACCTCATATAAGTGGAATCATACAATATTTGTCCTTTTGTGTCTGGCTTATTTCCCTAGGCATAATGTTTCAAAGTCCATCCATGTTGTACCATATATCAAAATTTCATTCCTTTTTATGGCTGAATAATATTCCATTGTATCTAATTATTGAGTTTAAAGAGCCCTTTTTATGTTTTGTTTACAAGTCCTTTATAAAATATATAATTTGCAAATATTTTCTCCCAGTCTGTTGTTTGTCCTTCATTTTCTTTGAGGTTTTTGAAAGAGGAAACAATTTTAATTTTGATGAAGTCCAATGTATCAGTTTTTCCTTTTAAGAACTATGATTTTGATGTCACATCTGAGAACTCTTTGCCTAACCCCATGTTACAAAGATTTCCTCCTAGGAGTTCTTCTAATGTTTTAAAGTTTTACATTTAGGTCTATGATCCATTTTGAGCAAAGAACTGACACATCTTCCTGCCTCCTTCCCTCTCAGTTACTCAGCGAGAGAACTCTTTAGGAACCGTGTCACTCTCATCTGGCCAGATCTCTCTGCAGGAGCTCACAATACATACCATACACTGTTCTATTTAGAATTGGAGCAAAGGCTAGACACTCTTGACAGAGGCATAGACTTTACCCTCATCAGGTCTGACACCATCTGAGGTCTTAAGCCTGGGGCCGTTTTGAACCTCAAAGCCAATTAATCCTAAAATGCTTGTATTCTCTGTCATCCTCAATCACTCTCACAATTGCAAACCACAGTCTCCCTCCTCCGCCAACATTTATACTCTATCCTGTCTTTTAAAGTATTGCTCTCAGGCTACCACTTTGTACTTTCTCCCCAGTAAATCCCTTTCCCTGGCCTTTTGGAGTGCTCCCCTCAGCAACCACCAGCCAAACAAACCCTCTTCTCAAGGACTTTGAGTTCCGTTTAAAGTGCTTTCCTCTTTGCATTGGCTGCTATAAAGCTTAGAGCCAGTTTTGTGCTCCACTTCCATCTCCATCTTATAATCTTATTCTTATTTCTCCTTTGCTTTACCTTTAAGATTTTTTAAAAATTTTGCTATGTTTTTAACATCTTTGTAAAACCTCCTTCAGCACCTTTTAGAACAACATGAGATTATAATAAATGAATATTTTGGTGTTCACTTATTACCTATCTAAAATCTCCTTGTTTGCTAATAGAATACCAATTTTACTTGGAATGTCAGTGTGCCCCAGCTCAAACAATTTTGATTTTTCAGGCTCCCCTAGAGCTAGGAGTGGTCATTTGACATGGTTTTAGCTAATGTGATGTAAACAAAGTCTACTTCAGAGTTTCCAGGAAAACTATTGTTTTACTATTAAAAGGGGCCAACTCAAGCTGGTACACAATTTTGCTCCTTCTCTTTTTCCTGTCTATAACTAGATCATGATGCTTGGCATTACGGAAGCTATCTTGGTACCATGAGGTTGAAAGCCACAAGCTGAGAACTGTGTCACAGGAAGCAAGCAGAATCCTTCCCTCATGATCTCATGAAGCCACAATACCAACCCTGAAATGCTTATTTCTAGACTTTTATTTCATAAGATCAATAAATTCCCTATTTGCTTAATCTAGGTCAAGATCTGTTATATACTACCAAATGCAAACCTAACTCTTACGTACTCTCTCTATATTTCAGTTTCCCCCACCAAAGGTGCCTCCCCCAACCCTAGCTGTCTTATCACACTATGTAACTATAACCCCTGTTCATCCCCTCACACCCCAAGAAGCAAAGGCCTGGGAGGAGATGTCATCATTCTCCTCCTTTCTCTTTGACAATTTTAACCATTATTCTTCCATTCTTGTGCAAAAACACTTCCTTCTTCAAGGTTCACACTATTGATTCCACCCTTCCACACTCCTCATTGCTATCATTATCCTACCTCCTAGAAAAATCTTTCTCAATCTTACTCTCTACCCAGAATTCCATAATCATTCTAGATAATTTCAATAGTGATATTCAACATCCTCATCCTAAAGTTTCTTGATTTTTTTTCAACCACTCCAATAGTCCATTCCCAAAGCTGCATTCTGAACCGTGTTATTTCCTTGAGCTCCTCTCTGTGTTGTTACAAACATCTCTTAGAATTTCACTGCATACCTAATTTTTAAAAAGATAGTCTCTGCCTTTTAATTAGCAAATTAATCCATTAACAGTTTTCATGGTTATGATAAGTTTGGACAAATTTTACCATCTTATTTTGTATTTACTATGTGCCATGTTTTCTTGTTGTTTCATTTTACCCCTATTTAGCTTTAATCAGATTTTATTAATTTCATTTTTATTTTAACTGTTTGGGGGTTATACATTCTATTTCTATATTAGTAGTAACTAATAAGGTTTTGTTTACAGTTTTATTGAGGTATAATTTATATGCCATACAATGAACTCATTGTAAGTGGATGATTCTTCAATGTTATTTAATAAATTTATACAGTTGTATAAGTTTACTACATCACTACAATTCAGTTTTAGAACTCTTTCATCATCCTCTAAAATTTCATCATGTCCATTCGCAGTCAATCCCCTCTTCTGTTCAGCTTCAGGCACACATTGACTTGCTATCTCTATAGCTTTGCCTTTTCTAGAAATTTCATATAAATGCAATCATACAATATGTAGTATTTTGTGTCTGGCTTTTTTCAGTTAGCATAATAATTTAAGGTTAATCCATGTTGTTGTGTGTATCAGTTGTTCATTCCTGTTTATTGCTGAGTAGTATTCATTGTATGGGATATACCATTTTTGTGTATCCATTCATTGATGAGTTGATGGACATTTGGGTTGTTTCCAATATTTGGTTATTATGCATAAAGTTGCTATGACTGTTCACGTACAAGTCTTTGTATAGACATATGTTTTCAGTTCTCTTGGGTAAATATCTAGGAGTGGAATGGCTAGGTCATATGAGAAGTGTGTGTTTCTGCTATCTATCACTTGGCATAAACCAGGAGGGGGAGAGGAGCTAAACTTCCTGGCTACTTGTTCCCCAACCAATATTCCTGACAGTTCTACTGGGCTCGTTCTTGCTCCCCTTATATAATCTTTCTGAACCTTCAGCACCCCTAAAGCAACTCTTATATTTTTAACAGGTCTCTTCTGACTTTGTTTTGGGGCTTGGTTCCTCCCTCAAACTGAACCCATCTACGTTTTACCTTCAGAGGTACCTCATAATCTCTGGTCTAAGAGCACATTTACTTGCTTTTCAACACTGTCATGAATTTATTTATAGTGTAACTGGTTGTGAAATTGGAAGTTCTGACCAAGACCATAACACAGTAGATAATTAGATTCCAAAACACAGGTTTACAAAACAGGAGGTTGAGAATCAGTTAGAAAACTGACCTACAATGAAGATATAAAGGGGTTAAGAAAGTGGGAGGAGGGAGACAATTTGTGGAGAGATTTCACTAGAGAGAGCTACTGCCATAATGATAATTCCACTCCTGTCCTACAACCCTCCATTTCCTCCCCACTTCAAGCCTAGCCAGAGTAGACTTCAAGGGACCACTGGAGAGCTTGATTTGTGTTCCCTGGAGTTTGGGAAGCACACTCATCTGGCATCTAACCTAGGCCTGAGGCATGGAAAGCTGAGAGCCATGGCAATTGGCCTGAGGAGTCAGGGTGGAGACAGGGAGAGCTGCTTCTGCTTTAAGTAACTGCATTCCCCTCTGACACAAGGCAAGGTACGTGACCATCAGGGATGGGGTGTAGAACTCTGGGGAGTACTATCAGTCAAGGGTCATTTAAAAAGTGTTCCAGTGCTTCTGCCAAAGGAAAAGGAGATACTCTCTCAAGAGAGGTTCTGTGTGAGTGGACTGAGAATCTAGAAGGGAAGCAGGAGGGGCCATTGAGGAAAATGAATGCACCACAGCACATGCAATTGGATAAACACAACCAAAGAACGTGAAAAATGCACGTGTGAGAGTCTGCTTTAAAGATCTGCAAGACCTAGAGAGTGTGACATCACTTATCACAGTCCAGTCATATGAGAACTTTGTGTGTCCCCTTTCCCTTCCTCTCTCTTTGTGCCGCACCCCTCAGGGAGCCATAAGCTATGAGTGGCACTCTGAGGGAGGAGTTACAGAAAAGAAACTACAGTAATGATGTCTCCTCTTCCAGGTATCAGGAGGCCTGCCTGAAGCTGGCCCTAACTGCAGGAGAGGTGAGGATTTCATTCTCAATCAATTTTAGAATTACAAAGAATTGGTCATACTAATTTCCTTTAGCATGTTTTGTGACCTAAAGTGAACATAAGAGTGTCTGTTTCCTAAGAGAGACCAAAGGAGTCCTGGGAGCTTGCTGGAGATCTCAAGGGGGCGGCAGAACTACTTCCCTCACTTAACGAATTTTAAAGGGATAGAGGTCAACCACATAAAGTTAGATCATCAATGACGACCCTTGGATTGGGGTGTTAAATAATATGGTTACAATTTTTGTATCTGTTCTGCTATTTCTAGGGATTTAAAATGGAGAGAAAGGCTGAAGTGTTTTCATAATCCAAATTTTTCACCTCTGAAATCTTTTATTCTTTTATTTTTGCTTTCTGAAAATAAATGCCCATTTTTTTTTAGTATTCTTACTGCTTCTTCATATTTATTTCTAACCACCAGTCCATTAATCCCCCTGTCTTTCCCTGACTTGGATCAAATTCCTTTCCTTTCCAGCCAAGACACTCCAGTGTATTATTTCAATCTGATATCCCATTTCCAGAACTCCGCCTGCTGTTGTCCGTCGTCTTTGCATTGATCCTGCTATCTGCCTGTTCTGCTTCTATCTACAGGCTGCTGAGCAATACTGAAGAAATCACTTAAACCTACACCGAGCAAATTCCTAGTCTCCAAACTCAGCTGGCCTTCTTTGCAAAATATTTATATATGTCCTTCGGTCAGTTCCCTCTTCCACTCACTTTAGTAGCTATTGTAATTCTTTGCCACTCATTTCAAGCTCTGCACCCTGAATGAATTTAAATTTCATAGAAAACACTGAAGTAATTTTTTGAACAAGTTTTCACTTTCTCAACTCCATCTAAAAATTTATTTATATTTCCGTCACCTTCCCTAGTCCCTCTAGTCTCAGGCAGAGAGTATCTTCCTACTGGCTGAATCTATTTTGTTTACCTGTGTTCTGGGTCAGAACATAGGAGTACCCAGGGGATCTTGTTAAAACACAGATTCTGATTTAGCAGGTCTGGGGTGGGGTCTGAGATTGTGCATTTCTAATAACCCTCTAGGTGATGCTGACGTTGCAGGTCCACACTTTGAGTGGCAAGACTGTTGTTTGATATCCTCTCATCTCCTTTTGCTCTACCAATTATCCTTTCTAGCTTTATTTCAAAACTATCTCTACTGGCTCTTCAGCATATAAAATGCTTGAATTTCTCTGATCTTCAAAAAAAAAGTCTCTTTCCAAAATCTTGTTTTCTTAAAGCATCACTCCGTCTCATACCTTATCTTCTGTATTAGTTATACATTGCTGCATAACAAATCATCCTAAAACTTAGCAGCTAAAAGTAGCAGCTTCTGGGGCTTAAGAACCCAGGTGTGGCTTAGCTAGGTGTTCTGGGTCAAGGTGTCTTAAAAGACTTCAGTCAAGATGTCAGCAGCTGGGGTGGCAGTCATCTCAAAGCTTGTCTAGGAGGAGCAATTCCTAAACTCAATCATCTGGGAATGGCAGGATTTAGTTCCTCCTAGGTTGTTGGACTAAGGGCCTCAGTTCCTTACTGGCTATTGGATAGAAGCTTCTGTCAGTTCTTTGCCATGTGGGCCTCTCCACAGAGCAGCTCACATGGCAGCTGGCTTCCATTAGAGTGAACAGAGAGTGTAAGAAAGGACGAGCAAGACAGATCGAGTCATTTTGTAAGCCAATCTAGGAAGTGACATTCTACCACTTCTGCTGTATTCTATTCATTAGGAGGCAAGTCACAAAATCCGGCCCACACTCGAGGGGAGGGGATTGCACATAGACATGAATACCAGGTGGTTATTTTACAAGCTGTCTACCATACCTTCATAGCTAAGACTCTTGAAAAAGTCTACACCTGCTCTCCCCCCCCCATTCTTTCAACTTCCACTCCCTTTTCAAACCTTTAAATTCTGGTTCCCACTTTCACTGCTACTAAAGATGCCTTAATTGTCAAATCTAAAAATCACTTCTCAGAACTTACCTAACTTGACCTTTTACTTAGCTTTCATAACACCACTCTCTCCTGATTTTAACCCTACTCCTTGGACCAAATCCCTCTCAATGCCCTTCCTAGCTCGTCTCCATCTATGCATATTTTAAATGTAGATGTTTCATAAGTTTCTGTACATCTTCTAGATCTATGTATAATATTCTTATTTTCACCTACGACTTCCATCATCACATATACATGATTGTATTAGTCAGGGTTCTCCGGAGAAACAGAACCAATAGGAGACATATATATGAGGAGATTTATTATGGGAATTGGCTCATGCGATTATGGAGGCTGAGACATGCTACCATATGCCATCTGCAAGCTGGAGAACCAGGAAAGCTGTCTGAAGGCCTGAGAACCAGTGGAGATAATGGTGTAACTCCCAGCCCAAACCCAAGGTCTGAGAACCAGGGAGGCCACTGATGCCAGAGTCCAAAGACTTCGATGTCTGAGGGCAGGAGGAGATACATGTCCCAGCTTAGGAAGGGGGGGAGAATTTGCCCTTCCTCCCCCTTTTTGTTTTATTTGGGCATTTGACGGACTGGCTGATGCCTGCCCACATTAGTGAGGGCTGATCTCTTTACTTAGTCTACTGATTCAAATGCTAATCTCTTCCAGAAACATCTTCACAGACACACTCAGAAATAATGTTTTACCAGCAATCTGGGCATCACTTAGCCCAGTCAAGCTGACACATAAAATTGACTATCACAATGATATTGCCAAAGAATTTTCTTTAGAACTCCAGAACAGCATTTCTGACTTCTAGCTGTCCTATAAGCATCTCAAAAGTGAACTCATCCTTTTCCCCAAATATACTTTTCTTCTTGCTTTTCATATCCTGGTGAACCTTATCATGATCTATCCAACTGCCCACATGGGAAATCAGGATTCACCTTAGAATCCTGGCTCCCCGCCACCTTCAATGTCCACATTCCATATCTGAGTCTTGTTGCTTTCATCTCTTTAACATCTCTTGTATTCTAGCCATTCCTCTGCCTGACCTAGCTCCTTTGACTCCTTCTATAATCTCCTCTAGACATTGTAAACCCCATGAGGACAGGGAGTATACCTTGCTGACCTCTGTGACCTTAGCAATAGCCCAGGTAGTAAGGCTTTTGCTAAATTTTTCTTGTCTGGCTGATTAAAACTAAAATTTAATGATTGTATTGTTCTAGCACTTAAAGATCTTTAATGACTTCTGATTACTTATCTAAACTCCTTACTATCATGTAAAAGATATTTCCTTGATCAGATGTATAGATTTATTTGTCTATGTAATAGATATGCTCAGACACCTAAATATTTTAAGGTCTTCAATCTGCTTTTACATTATTTCTGTTACTTCTTCATTGTCCAGCTGTCCACTACTACTTCTTATGCTATCATTGTGCTTGCTACTACCTGCCTTGTCTTCCTTTCTGATCTGTTGCTTCCATGCTGCCATAGGCAGGGAAAACAAGGACTGACTAAAAATCCAAAGGGCTATCCTCTGGGTAAAATTCATGAGCATTAGTGTACAAAAATTATAATTTCTAATTTGGTTTATCACAGCTTTTCCCTCATTTCCTACTTCTTGGTCATATTTACAGAGATGAGAGGTTGTTGGATGAATGTCTTTTAGACAAGTGAGGTATAGTTACATATAGCAATTAAAAAAATAAAAATTATATGTCAGCTCTGCATATATTTTCCATATGGGGGAACTAGACTATTTGCAAATCAATAATCCAGTACTTGAATCTGAACAAATTATAAGTGCCTTTCTCATTCACTCTATTTTCTTGCACTTTATGCCCAGTCCTTTCTCATCCTACTTCTCTATCATTGCAATCTCAAGTATAGAATGCCAGGTGTAGGGCAAGGTATATAACCATAAAAAAGAAGTCTAGAAAAATCAGAGTGTTTTTCATTTCCTATGTCATAATTTTTAGTGGAGAGATCATGTGAAATCAGCCTGTCCTCTGGCATATGGATATCTTATCCCTTATGTCCCCATATAAGGTAACTTAAGTGGGAATATTATTTAAATAAATACATCACTGATGCTTTTAAAAAGGGCCCACCATAAGCTATTTGGCCTCTTGCCCAAAACAAAAGAAAACACTAAATCCACTGGACAACCCTATCTGCAAATGAGCTGATTAGTGCTGCCAAAATAGGACAAATATTTAGTCATTAGGAAACACCTTAAATGACAACACTCTTAAGAGCTGTCCATTAGACCAGGTATATGCGAAGATACAGACACATGAGAAAACAAATAAGCAAATATGGGGAATTCATTACAAGTTCCCAATTAGAATTAGTTGTGAGAGTCTGGCAAGGAGGAATGCAACAGAAGAAGCTTCCATTTGAGCTGAGCTTTGTTTATCCTACTTATCTGATGTCAGAGACAATAATCTCAATGATCCCAGGAGTGGTGATAAATGTTTTTCCACATTTAGAAAGAGCCAATTGGCAGACCTTTGCAAATGAGCCAATTCCTGCTCTTAGTAACATGATATAGATAGGGCTTTTCTGATTTAATGCTGGTGGGTCATGTGCCATGAGTTGTTTCTTATTAGCAGAGATAGATTTACACCCGTTCTCATGCTTTCTGGCTCAGTGCCTTTTGCAACCACCTGAATGCACTTAACAGACAGTATGGTGACATTAATATCTAGGGAACAAAACCAAGCTATCTGACCCATGGGAGTCTGACCTTAGCATCTGTAAATGCCAGGTTGAGAGCACTGTCTCTTCAAAGCCAATGGAGAAACATCTATAAGGCTTCATGTTCTAAAATAGAGGCTGCCACAGCACCTCTTTGCTGGATTCCACAAAGACTTTTTTGTTTTTGTTTTTGTTTTTTTTTTTTGAGAAAGATTAGCCGTGAGCTAACATCTGCTGCCAATCCTCTTTTTGCTGAGGTAAGACTGGCCCTGAGCTAACATCCGTGCCCATCTTCCTCCGCTTTATATGTGGGACGCCTACCACAGCATGGCTTGCCAAGCCGTGCCATGTCTGCACCCGGGATCGGAACCAGCAAGTCCTGCACCGCGGAAGCAGAACCTGCTCACTTAACTGCTGCGCCACGAAGAAGGATCCCCCCTTTTTTTTTTGCTCTCTCTTGATCCTTTTATCCAAGCAGATTTAAATCTTAAGTATCTTTTAGGTCTCTGCTTTTTTATTTATCGCTACTAGTTTTTATTGTGTTGCTCAGGCAACTTGGTTTCTGTCCTTGGCCCATCTCTGATTCTACTTATGCTTTATTTTACTCGGTCTCATTGACCTGCTTGTGCCCTCCTCTGTATCTGGTTTCAACTTCTGGCTGCTTTTGTTTCAGCCCTTCCCTAACAGTCTGTAGAGACTTTGATCCATCATGCAACACAAGATATGGAGTGCTACACTGGAGCAGTGTAAACTGGCTTATCAGCCCTATGACCTCCCGTCTTGTAAAATGATTTTATTTGTAGGCTTTTTAGTGGAAGCTAGCTGCTGCCTTGGATTGTGGACCTATAAGTAAGAATCTTGTGATGGGGATGGATAGAAAGTAACATTTCTTCTCTCAGTTCCCATCCTTTATGTTTATAACATGAATGCTGGGTATCCATGGGAGAAAGTCCTTCATTTACTAGGTGAGTAATAATTTTAGAAATAATTTGAAGTTATTATTCTACAACAATAGTCACAGAATGATAGCCTCACTAATTGAAAGATAGAAATCTAGGAAAGAAAAATCTCAATATTTACCTCAGGTAATTAATGATACCATATGTGAATCTAAGTGATTTCTAGAATTTTCAGATTGTCTCAGCTAAGAGCTAAAATTGTTCATACCAGCACTATGGAGGCTTCCACCCCTACAAGTTGCCATTTCATATATTTTAACTCCTTTACTACCAACATTCAGAATATAGTGTTTTTCGACTCTTATTGGATTAATTCATTTCAGAAGCAATGTGTTTGCTGTGAGGATTAAATCATTCAGAACAGAGCCTAGCACATAGCATAGACATTTGCTAGTATCATTTTTAAAAATGATAATAATAGATTAGTATCAAGATGATGCTGGATCGTACTTAGCGAGGAATATCTGAATTTGGTCTTGGGTCTGTTGCTTCTTCTCTTTGTTATAGTGTTGAGGGAGTTGTGTGCACTGCAGGGGCAAAACAAGACAAAATAATACTTCATTGTTAGCTAGATTTTTGACTCCAAACCCTAATGTAAAACTCCAGAGAGCTGGACCAGAAGAAGGGTAAACTTCTACTTCTTTAGGCTGGAGGTCACAAAAACCAATGGCCAAAGCAAGCTGAATGGCAAGACTTTTCTTTCCTTCCTACCTCATCCCCTGATTCACACCTAACTCTTGGAATTTGCCATTCCATTGGTATTAAAATGACACCTGCCAGAGCTAGAAAACAATGGACAAATAATAAGAAAAATAAATTGTTCCCTGAGCACAGAGCTATCCACCCAAGACCTTCTTCTGCCAGGGCAAGACACTGAACTTGATTGTGTCACCTGGGAAAAAAGAGACAAATGGAGAGCAGAGAAATGGGAGCTGGTTTAGGCTTCTACCAAGTTCTAAGTCTGATTCCATAACCTCACAGGTGCAGAACTGAAATGAAGAGAAAGAGCTGGTTCAGTTCTGCAAGTGTAGCACTAGCTCTTAGCTCTTATTGCTATCCCAGTCTTGGTAGGGCATTTGATAAATGGCCACACAGCGAGCTGCTAGCCATGGCCACTGCAGTGTTCCTTAGACCAAATCAAACCATGGAAACTCCCTATTGTGGACCGAGTCAGACGACAAAGGACTAGAACAAAGGGTACTACCTTTGCCTATGGGCAACACCTATCTTCCAGGGGTGTGAAGATGATTGGCAATGATGTATGTAATGCACATGGCACATAGTAGGCCCTCAAATTGTAGTGATTTTTCATTTTGCTATTATTATTATAAAGGAAATCTTCTATGTTAGAAACAAAACTGAATGAATACACAGAACTGAAGGAAAAGCAAAAAATTATATAGTGCTTGATATTATAATTGCATCTCCCCGAACAGTAGCAAAAAGTGATTGACTACTTAGGACCTAAAATCTTAAGAGTGGTTTTATTTTCAGACTTCTCTGTAATTGGTGGCTACAGGTGGTCAAATACAGTACTTGGGTATATATTTAAGAAACTTAAAATGAGTACAGAGTCTGACAGCTACATTCCATCTAGATTTAAGTCACATTTAGAGCTTGGCTGGGATGTTAGCCAACAAAGATTTGCTATAGTTTCATAAGACAAAATTATGGTATGAATCATCATCTCTCTAGTCTATTCAAGTAAAGATTTTTTTCAAAGTATATTTTAAAGACAGATGCAGTTCATAATTTGATGTATATGTGTTTCTGCAATTTGCTTCTTTAATTTCAAACTGTATGGTGGAGAGGGCATATGTTATCTAAAGCTACATGTTTGGGTTTATCAGATGGGAACTGAGTGAAGGAAGGCAAAAACATGTTTTTTTCTACTTAAAAGGAGGCAGAGGTTCTATTTAAAAAGAGGCTTGACATTATTATTATTTAGGAACATATTTAGAGAACTATTATTTAGAGAACATAGAACATAAAAATACAGATATCTTTGTGAGCAAGGATTTTAAAAACCAATTATGGTGGTTTTTGACAGTGTAAGACTAATGCCAAATGTTAGAAGAGCTCATACTGAGATCATCATCTAATAGTGCAGCCATAAAACATTCAAGTTCAACCTTAGAATTTCTGACATTTGCTATGGAGATGAAAATGTGGGTTTTAAAAGACTAGTCCAGTAAGATTGTATCAGGGTAACTAGGTATTTTTTCATTTACACTGGATTTTTGGTTGGCTAAGCTTTCACAATAAGTCAAATTAATCTTTAATATGTAATGTTATCATAACCTCTAGGTCTAGCACCTGGCATTCTACTGAAGTTAACTGCAGTGCCCTTAACAGTCATTAAAAAAATATATCAGAAAAAGAGAGCAGTAAGATAAAGCCCAATCTAACTCACATAATTTAAGCAAGATGTGTTATTTACACTGACTCTGCATAAACTTAAGCATCATCTAATATTGCAGCCATGAAACATGTAGATTACTTAACTTCTCTGTGACTTAATTTCTTCATCTATAAAATGGGCATACCTCCTTTGATTCTTGAGAGGATTAAATTTTAAAAATTCATTTAAAGTGCTTGGAATAGTACTTGACACATAGTAAGCATTCAATGTAGGATATATGTTATCAGTAGCAGTAGTTGCATATGGGAAATGATGGCTTAACATGTAGTTCTATGAAAATAAATAAACGGCATATTGTTTTAGAATTTACTCACCTAAAACTTGAAGACATTTTAAATTTCTTAATCAATAAAAATAAAATTTCTGAAAAATATCCAATGTAACATTAATATTTAGTGAGCATTCAGTGATGTTACATAATTACTGCCCATTAAGCATAGAAAATAAACTTAAAAATGTTATATATAAACAAAGTAGTGCTTATTATCATCATACGTTTTATTGTTTAAAAATTTTTCCACCAAATTTAGAGGTTCCCTAGAAAACCTTCCATCGTAGATTGCTATGTTAAAGCCCCATCATAACACAGCTTGTTAGTACCCAGATTTGTATACTCACGTAAAATCATTTCCACTGAAAATTATATCTTGTCCTAAAACATCTTATTAATTTATTATTTTGTTTAAGCTATGGGTCAAATAAAGTTTCCCTAAAAAACAAATCTTATAGTGTTAGAGTAAAAAAGGCATTAATTTTCCTCACCAATACCAGTATTTCTGTATGTTTGTGTTTAGTAAGGCCAGTAATTTCCAACAAACTCTAGTGGTATAATTGGCACAGTTGTTTTTCTGGATTTATTTAAGTTCTGAATCATTAATCACTACCTCTGTTGGATAACTTCATAAAATTTGGTCTTAAAAAAATAAAACCACTCTTTTCAATCTTCCGCATATTTTATGTACATTGTTTTCTCTCACGAATTCCATTTGTATTAATATACATTTAGCCACTTTTCCATCTCCTCTTTCTAGTCTAAAATGGAGGCTTTTGTGTCCAGGGAAAGAAGAATGAAAGAGTGGTAGATAAAAGGATAGAAATCAGAGTTTTCAAAACTCTGGGGATTAATAAGAAAAAGGTAGGAGAAGGATGGCATGAAAAAGAGAGGTGAAAGAGAAGCACTGAGTCTAATTTAGTGCTGATCCTAATCTGTTCCCATATCTGACTACAAACTTTGGAATTATCTTTGGGGCTACAGTTATTAGAAGACTTAAATGGGTTGGATATCCAAGACAACTTATTTGCATGGATATCAGCAGACAAGCTGATGCTTGTTGTCTGCTGGGAGCTCAGCTAGAACTTTCAATGAGTGCCTACACATTCTCCATGTGGCTTGTTTTTTGCAGCATGATGGCTGGGCTCTCAAAGGGAGCTTCTTGAATGCTACGCATTCCCAGAACAAGTATTTCAAAAGGCCCAGGTGGAAGCCAAAAAATTTCTTATAATCTAGCTTGGAAATCCCAGAACATCACTTCCAATGCATTCTATTGGCCAAGCAAGTCACTAAAGTCAGCTCTGACTCAGAGGGAGGAATTGGACTCCATCTCTCAAAAGAAAGTACAACAAAAAATTTGGGGCTATCCTTAATCAACTGCAAATTTGAAAAAAAGTTCTAGAAATGAAAATCATTACAAAGAAAATTAAGAACTCAGTGTATGAGTTTCACAGAATTTTTGACAAAGTTTAAGAAATAATTATTGATCAGAAAGATAGAACTGAAAAAGAATATCTAGGATATAAAATCCCAAAGATAATAAAAGAGACTTAAAAAAAGACAATGGAAACCAGAAGATAATAGGATAATTTTTTCAATGAGCTGAAAGTTTAGAGTTTTAGACCTATTTTGAGTTTAGACCCTTGCCTCATATCATACACAAAAATACACTCAAAATGGATCATAGACATAAATGTAAGAGGTTGAACTATGAAAATAGAATAAAACATAGGAGTAAATCTTCATGGTCTTGGGTTAGGAAAAGATTTCTTAGGGCATCAAAAGCACAAGTGATGAGAGAAAAAAACTGGTAAATTAGACTTCACCAAAATTAAAAACTTTTTGTGGATAGCCCAGTGGCGCAGCAGTTAAGTTTGCACATTCAGCTTCGGTGGCCTGGGGTTCGCTGGTTCAGAACCCGAGTGTGGACCTATGCACCACTTATCAAGCCATGCTGTGGCAGGCGTCCCACATATAAAAATAGAGGAAGATGAGCATGGATGTTAGCTCAGGGACAATCTTCCTCAGCAAAAAAGAGGAGGATTGGCAGCAGATGTTAGCTCAGGGCTAATCTTCCTCAAAAAAAAGAAAAAACTATTAAAAACTTTTACCCTTCAAAAGACATAGTAAGAAAGTGAAAAGACAAGCCACAAATTGGAAAATATTTGTAAATCATATATCTGATAAGGGACTTGTATCCATACTATATAAAGAACTCTTTCATCTCAATGATAAGACAAATAATAGCCAAAATATTTGAATAGACATTTTAGCAAAAAAGATATATAAATGGTCAATAAGTACATGGAAAGATGCTCAATATCACTAGTTATTAGGAAAATGCAAATTAAAATCATAATAAGATAATACTTCACACCCACAAAAATGGCTATAATAAAAAAGACAGTAACAAGTCTTGGTGAGGATGTAGACAAACTGGAACCCTCATACACTGCAAACAGGAATGTAAAATGACGCAGCCACTTTGGAAAATAGTTTAGCAGTTCCTTAAAATGTTAAACATAGATTTACCATATAACCCAGCAATTTTTCCCTTAGGTATTTACCCCCCTAAAATGAAAATATATGTCCACACAAAAATTTGTACACAAATGGTCATAGAAACATTATTCATAATAGCCCAAAAAGTCGAAACAGTTCAAAGGTCCATCATCTGGTGAATGGACAGACAAAATGTAGTGTAGACATAAAATGGACTACTATTCGTCAATAAAAAGGAATGAAGTACTGATACATGTTACAACATGGATAAACCTCAAAAACGTTATACTAAGTGAAAGAAGCAAGACACAAAAGACCACCTTTTGTGTGATCCCATTAATATGAAATTTCTAGAGAAGGCAAAACTATGGAGATAGAAAGCAGATCATTGGTTGCTGGGACTGGGGATGGGAAAAGGAGTAACTGCACACTGGCCACAGATTTCTTTTTGGGATGATACAAATGTCCTAAAATTAAACAGTGGCGATGGTTTCACAACTCTGTAAAATTTCTAAGAAATAATTTAATTGTACACTTAAAATGAGTGAATTTTATGTTATGTCAATTTTACCTCAAGAAAGCTGTTAAAAAATTAAGTAAAATAACATTTTGTAATCAGAGAATAACTCTAAAACAGTAGCAAAGCAAAGAGTGTATTCCAAACTGATAGAGGAGGGAAAATAGAATAAAAAAAATATTTAACTAAAAAAAGGCAAGAAAGAGGACAACGAGGAACATAAAAAAGTAGGACGGGGGCCGGCCCCGTGGCCCAGTGGTTAAGGTCGCATGCTCAGCTCCGGTGGCCCAGGGTTCGGATCCTGGGCGCGGACATGGCACTGCTCATCAGGCCATGTTGAGGCGGCGTCCCATGTGCCACAACCAGAAGGACCACAACTAAAAAATATATACAGCTAAATACAGGGGGGATTTGGGGAGAAAAGGCAGGAAAAAAAAAAAAGATTGGCAACAGTTGTTAGCTCAGGTGCCAATCTTTAAAAAAAAAAGTAGGACAAATATCAAGCACATTGTGAGGTGGGAGATGTAAACTCAGACGTATAAGTGATAAATAACATTAAAATATGAATGGACTGTGTGCTGTTTGTCGATTTATTGCCTCAGCTCCAAATTCATCCTTTTTTCTGCTCTGTCAATATGGTTTTGGGCCTTGTAAGTATTTTTCCTTTGCCAGACAGCACTGAAGTCAGTAGAGGGCGCTAGAGAGACACTGCAGGAAGAAAGGGTTTTTACTTCCTGGTTCCCGCTGTGCTCTCTCTTTAGGCTCCTGCAGCATGCACAGATTTCCGGCCTCCAGCTCCTGCAGTGTACGTGGCTTCCCCAGCCTCAGGCCTTCACTCTTTCTCTAGCACAAGGTTCCTGCAGTGCATGGTGGCCAGCAGCATCCAGTGGCCGCCAGCTTTCCATTTCTTGTGTGGCTATGAAGCAGAATGCTTCATGTGAGATGCCTCCCCACAAATAGCTTTCCCAAGCACCCTAAAGTGAGGGTTTCCAGTAAGTTCCAGAGGGCAGATGTCTAGAAAGTTCCACCCATGTGGCACCACAGAGACTTCTCTGCCAGCCAGGGAGCCACCGCTATGATCTCTCATGTATTCTTGAAAAGAATGTGTATTTTGCCAATGTTGTATGGAGTGTTCTACTGTGTTAGGTCAATTTGGATTATAGTATTGATTCTTCCATACCCTTGCTGAATTTTTTGTCTAATTGTTCTAGCTATTTTTGAGAGAGTGTTACTGAAGTACCAACATTATTGTTCAATTGTCTATTACTTTCTTCAATTCTGTCAGGTTTGCTTTATGTGTTTTGGGCTCTGTTGTTAGGTATATCTGTGTTTACAATTGTTTTATCTTTCTGGTAAAATGACCCTTTTCTCGTTATAAAATGTCCCTCCTTATCTTTAGTAATATTTTTTGTCCTACAGTCTACTTTGTTGACTATAGTCACTCCAGCTCTCTTTTGGTTACTGTTTGCATGGCATATCTTTTCTACACTTTTGTTTTCAATGTTTTTGTGTCTTTGGATTTAAAGTTTGTCTCTTATAGACAGCATAGAGTTGAATCTTATTTTTTATCCAGTCTGACAATCTCTGACTTTTGATTAGTGTTTAATCCATTCACATTTAATATTATTATCAATATGGTTAGATTTATATCTGCCATTTTGCTATTTGTTTTCTGTATTACTTGTGTACTTTTTGTCTTTCTAGTCTTCCTCTACAGCCTTCTTTTATGTTAAGCAAGTATTTTCTAGTATATCATTTTAATTCCTTTGTTGGTTTTTTCCTTTAAAAAAATATATTCTTAGTGGTTGATTTAGGGATTATAATGTGCACCTTAATTTACCACAATCAACTTCAGATTAATGCTTACTTAATTGCACTAAAATATAGAAACTTTGCTCTATTTGTTCTATTATTGTCATTTGTATTAAATCTATATATATATATATATATATTATAAACTCAACAACAGATTGTTATAATTTTTACTTTATATAACAGTATGTCTTTTAAAGAAGGTAAGAGAAGAAAGGAGAAAAAATATATATAGTTTTTTTTTACTGGAATTCACCATTTCCAGTATTTGAATTCTTCCTGTGATTTGAGTTACCATCTATGTAATTCCTTCTTCCAATATAGTTCCATTTTCTCCACCCTCCTTTGTGCTATTATTGTCAAATATACTACTATTAATGTTATAAATCCAACAACACAGTTTTATCATTATTTTCATGCTTTTACTTTTAAATCAGTTGAGATGAAAAGAAGTATATATTTATACTGTTTTTTATCATTATATACATAACTAGCTTCACTGGTGTTATTTCTTTGTATGGATTTGAGATATCATCTGGCGTCATTTCCTTTCAGCCTGAAGATCTTTCTTTAATATTTCTTAACAGCTTTATTGAGATATGATTCACATAATGTACAATTCATCCATTCCAGTGTACAATTCAGTAGTTTCTAGTTTATTCACAGATATGTGCAATTATCATCACAATTTTAGAACATTTTTATCACTTCAAAGAGAAACTTAGTACCCTTTAGCTGTCATCCCCCACATCCTCTCCTCTCCCAACCCCAGCCCTAAGCAACCATTTACCTACTTTCTTTCTCTGTAGATTTATCTTTTCTGAACTTTCACATGAATGAAATCATATAGTATTTGGTCTTTTGTGACTGGCTGCTTTCACTTAGCATAACACTTTCAAGGTTCATTCATGTTGTAGCATGTATCATTTCATTCCTTTCTATGGACAAATAATATTTCATATTCTTATTCCATATAGACATTTGGGTTGTGTCCACCTTTGGCTATTACAAATAATGCTGCTATAAACATTCATGTACAAATATCTGTGTGCACATATGTTATAATTTCTTTTGTGTATACACTTAGGAATGGAATTGCTAGGTCATACAGTAATTATGTTTAATTGTTTGAAGAACTGCCAGACTGTTTTCCAAAGTGGCAGCACCATTTTACATTCTCACCAGTAGTGTTTGAGGGTTCTGATTTGTCCATATCCTTGCCAATAACAACTTCATTTTGCTCACAATTTTGTGGGTCAGAAATATAGGAAGGGCTCAAATGATAAGTTCTTGCTTTGGTTACCTCATGTAGTTGCAGTCAGATGTCAGCTGGGGCTGAAGTCTTCTGAAGGCTCATCTCTGCTGATGACCATGATGCTTCACTGGTATGATGCTGGTTGATTGCTGGCTGTTGACAGAAAGCTCAGCTATCTGTCGACCAGAGCTTCTGCATGTGTCCTCTTCAGCATGATGGTCTAGTTTTCCCCAGAGTCCATTTATTTTTACAAATATTTTAATGACTATACATTTTTATTTCTATAAGTTGTACTTCTTTTTCAATCCTGTTTCTTTCTTTTCTAATAGTCTTGGTCTTTTGTTATATTTCCATTTTTGTCTTTTATAATTTTAATAATCTTTATTGAATATATCTGATAATATTTTTATCTGTGTTTTTGGAAGACTAATCCTGCTATTACTTTTATCCATTGACTCTTGCACATGTGGATTGTTTGTTTCCATGTTTTGTAATTTTATATTGTGAGCTCATCTTTAGTGTAGTTTTATCTTTGAGGACCCTGTGCAGTCTAAATTGAAGGCATGTTCACGGAGAGCCAGTTTCTACTTGCTCTGTCAAGCACCCCAGGGATATTACTACTTGGTGACTACAGTTATGCCCAAGAAAATTCTGTGGACAATCTTATTTGTTTTAGGGTATCTTTGTTTTTGGTAATAGAATTTGTGGAATCAAGGCTCCACAGTTAATTTTTAAAGGCCCTAAAATAAAAATCATTTTGATAAAAATTTAAATGATAGGTTTGGATAAATTTGAACTGATTTCCTTACATAAATAGAGAAATTTCCTTTTAATATTCATTATAAAGCTTAAAGCTATGAAGTTCTTATTGCAATAAATATGCATCCTGGTACAAAGCAAAATTATAACATTTTAATTATTGCTATAATTTATAGAGTGTCAACCATGTGTTAGGCTCTTTATTAAGCTCTTTATATTATTTGTCTCTCTTATGAACCTAGAAAAGTATGTATTATTATTCCCTTTTCTAAATGGGGACACTGCAGCTCAGAGAAGGGTGGATCTAGGACTCAGAAATCTTTCTGTTTGACGTCAAAGCCTAGACTTTAACAGCAAGATATTAACTTTTTTATTTGGTATTTTTTAATGCTATGTTGAAAATAGATATATCCAGGGCAGCTGTGGGGCTCTTTTCACTGTAGTTACTTAAGGAACCAAGGTGACATCTTGAACACTGCTGATACTATGTCAGAAGGAAAAGAGAACTCTTGAGTGTCTTGTACCAACAATTAAATGCTCTGGTTCAGAAATAACACACATTATTTCCACTCACAACTCACTGACCAGTACTGGTTACTTTTCCCACTCACTCACAAGTGGACTAGGAACTGCAATCCTACTATGTGCCTACGAGGCAGAGATATTTAGTGAGCTAAATATTGAATGGCTATCAAAGTGAATATCAAATTCAACTAAAGGCTGGTGCCCTTCAGGTCCTAATAACAGTTCCAGATTATCACATCCAGAGAAACAGCACTCAGAAAAAGAAGGACTATCACTATTCTTGACAGCAAGGACATTTTTCCCAGAAGCCCTCAACAGACTTCCTTCACTTAGTAGTGGCCAGAACTGTATCACATGTCCATTCTTAACCAATCACTGGCAAGAGGAATGGTATTATGGTTGGCTCGGCCCAATTGGGATCTACCTTCTGGAGCCAGGGATTAGGTTACTTTTTTCTGAAGCTCATGGCTGTTTGAAGTTTGTGTAAGTGTTGGAAAAGATATTTCTATGGCACTTTTTAGTAAGTCAAATTCATATAGGAAGGATACTTCAATACTGTCAATAACTCAGGTATTAAAACCAAAAGGAGAAGTGGGGAAATGGATGTAGGCAGGAAACCAACCTGATCTGCTAGAAAGGGCAAACCAGGAGGACTAATGTGTCAGTAAGAAACAGATGTGTCAATAAGAAGCAGTGAGGGTTGGAATAACCTTTAAGATTGTATCCCAAAACAATAGGTACATTTATCCATTAAAAATTTAGTTTATTATTGAAGAATTTTCATTTGCTACAAAGGGCTATATACTACTTTATCTTCATCCAAAATGATCTGACTTACTATACTACCTCTAAACTAGCTAATGTTTATTGAGAATTTACTATGTGCCAGGTACTTGTAGCTAGCTACATGGATTACATAATTTAATCCTCTGAGTAATCCTGATTTGGGTAATAATCAGTTCCCTCATTTTATAGATTAAAAAATTGAGGTTCAGTTCTGTGTATGTAATTTGACAAGGGTCACACGACTAGACCACACAAGCAGATGTTAAACCAAAGCAATTTGTTTCCGAAGTTCGTGTTCTTAAGACATGTTAATTATGCTTCCTCTATTAGTAATATTTATTCATTTAATTAAGAAGAGTTTACTGCATTCCTTCTTGATAAACACATCTGGCCCTGTCTTAGGCTTTGGGGATTCAGCAATGAGCAAAACAAATCCATGCCCTCATGAGTTACATTCTAGTAGGGGAGACAGATAAGTAAATTACATAGGTTATTAGAAAATAAATCGACAGAAAAAAATAAAATGTGTGTATATGATGTAATTTAAAAATCTCAAGGTGACATTTCAGTCAAATCAGCAGGGAGCATGTCCTAAAGAGATCAGGAGGAAGAATGGTCAAACTGAGAGAGCAGTGATTGCAAAGGTTCTGAGGCGCGTGCCTGCCTGGAGAGTTTGAGAGACAGTACAGAAGCCAACGTGGCTATAGCAGACTGACCTAGGAGGTGAATTGTAGGCGATGAGCTGAGAGAAATAATGCCCTTCTTTTGGGACCTCATATATAGGTCACTGCAAGAACTTTAGCTTTTATTCTGGGGAAGATAAAAAGCAAGGGAAGACTTTCAAGCGGAGGGTTACATCTGGCTTGGTTTAGAAAGGGTCGCTGTTCTGTGGAGGCAACTACGGTAATTCTAGATGGTAGTGTCCTGTGCCAAGGTGATAGCAGTAAATCAGCTCTATATCTCTGAATATACTTTAAAGATAGAGCTGACAGCTTATGACTTGGATGTGGAGTATAAGAAAAAGAAAAGAAATCAAGGATACCTCGAAGATTTTTGGCCTGATCTAAAGGATGGAGTAAATATTAAGAGGTGGGAAAGGCTGTGGGTGTAGCTGATCTGGAAGATTAGCAGTTCAGTTTTGGACAAGCAAGTTTGAGATCTCATGAGATTTCCAAGTGGAGATTATTTTAAAAATTTACGAAGGTAGTTGGGCATAATACATTTGATCTTTTAAGCTTTAACTTTAAAATTTGCTGGCTTTTCCAAAGAACATTTCCATTTCAGAAAAGTCATTAAGAAAGAGCAATTCTGGGGCTGGCCCAGTGGCACAGCGGTTAAATTCGCACGTTCCGCTTCAGCTGCCCGGGGTTTGCCAGTTTGGATCCAGGGTGTGGACATGGTGCTGCTTGGCAAGGCATGCTGTGGCAGGCGTCCCACATATAAAGTGGAGGAAGATGGGCATGATGTTAGCTCAGGGCCAACCTTCCTCAGCAAAAAGAGGAGGCTTGGCAGCAGATGTTAGCTCAGGGCTAATCTTCCTCAAAAAAAAAAAAAAAAAAACAATTCTAATTGTTATTCATATGTAAATAATACGGAATTTAACCCACCTTTTTCTAGTTGATAAGGTAGTAATATAGTTTGAGTACTTATTGAGAGAAGCATCAGAGCATAGCAGTCTTTGTGTAGATTCTAGAGCCAGTTCGCCTGGATTTAAATCCTTGTTGTGCTCATCGACCCTGTGACCTTGGGTATATTACCTCACCTTTCTGTGCCTCAATTCTGTCATCTATATAATGATGAAAATAATGCCTACTTAAAGGGGATTAAATTATTTTATATTTGTAGTGTTTTTAGAACAGTGCGTGATACTATATAGTGCTAAATGTGATACAAATCGTCTTTCAGATAATTTGCTAAAAGCCTGTTTTGTATTTAACTTGTCTTGAGTACACTCCTAAAGCCCTAACCAAACTATACCACCTCCTTATTAAATGGCTATGTGTTTCACATAAAGCCAGGCATGTGGAAAGATGTGCTGATGAAAAATGCAACACTCCTGGGAAGGAATCTGCTTAAGACCACATTCTATAAAAGCTGTTATCTTTCTGGTATGCTTACTCTATGTACCAGATCTTAAATTATTAATTGGTTGTGTCTGTAACAGTATCTAAGGATTCTTAAAATTCAGATCTTATATAAGCAATTTTTAAAATAATTGACAATGGCTAAACCTATTCTGTGGACTTAGGGTTCAGTCTCTGACTCTAATTGCTTACATTGTTACTTTAAGTAACAGTGCTTATCAAACTGCTTTCCAACGAGGCTTTACCCTCTTTCCATACATTCTGCAAATAGTCTGTGAAAATTGCTTATTACAGGAAATTGCTTCTTTTTGTTTGGTGCCACATCTCTATTTTCTCTGTGTGTCCTGCTCAGCTGCCTCAGTATTCTATCTTTGATGGTGATGAAAGGAGAGCTTAAGATTCTTTCGACAGGGTAAGTAATTTCCACATTGATTTCAAACTGAAAACAGATACCACATTGCACAGAACTTGGTCTATGGGGGTTGGATGGGACCGACCCTACTTGTGATCTTCAGGAATGAGGACTCTGACACAGGCCTGGCCCATCAGGGCTTTTCTTGGGACTTTTGCTAGAACCACTGGGGAAAAGGAGTTCTCATATCAGGACTCCTAGCTTTAGAGATACTAGTGGTCATTGCTGCTATCACATAAAGAAAGCTTGTTGGAAAATGAAGGTAGTGCAGGGGAAAGCAGTGGTATGAAACAAAGGAAAACAGATCTGCCGGTATCTCTGGTATATTCTATGTAAAGCTTTCAAGTACTTCTCTGGACGTGGTAGCCTACGTTTTACTATTTATACATTTTAATGCCTAAATATTTCATGATCACTGTTGTGTACCACATATACACACACCTGTAGACTATAAAACAAATAAATGAATGAACATTTCTTATTAATATGTCCTATTAGGGGCTGGCCCTGTGGCATAGTGGTTAAGTTTGGCACGTTCTGCTTCAGTGGCCTTGGTTCACAGGTTCAGATGCCAGGTGCAGACCAACACCACTCATCAGCCGTGCTGTGGCAGCGACTCATATATAAAGTGGAGGAAGACTGGCATAGATGTTAAGCAGGGCTAATCTTCCTCAAGTGAAAAAAGAGGAAGATTGGCAACAGATGTCAGCTCAGTGCTACTCTTCCCTAGCAAATAACTAACTAACTAACTAACTAACTAACTAAAGTCCTATTATATGTGGCCATAACTGATTTTTGTGATAATCTGAAAACTATAATTGGCAGTTTCAGAAAGCCATCTAGTCAAAAAAACAAATGAAATAAGATTGCAGAGGGAAAGAAAACATAACTTATATCCAGCAACAGGCTCCCTCTGATTTCATATTAGAAATCACTGAGTTTATTACAGGCCCACAGTCTGTTTCTCTGAAACCCACGGGGCCAGACAGACTTTTCAAGCTGGATTTCTTCAGCTCCTCTAAGCTTGCCCCTTTGTTTTCATCTGGTCATTTGGATCTCTACCATGCTAGAGGCTTTCCTCAAATGTTTGTTGATGCTGATCTGTCTGTTCGTATTTGAATACTAAAAAGCAGATCAGAAGCACTTATCACTACCGCTGCCTTAGGCATATCAACTTGGGGGACTTTATTATTGAACTTTTTCTTCAGGGCCCCAAATTTCCTGTCTCTAGGTCTCAATCCCCTGTCTGAGGTGAATGACCCTATCTGATAGTGTTCTGGACACAGGGAGTGGAAGGAGACTGCAGGTGCCATGGTCAGCATGATTCGGGGGGGAGCAGGGAGGGTCTTGCTGGCTTAACTGCTCTTCACACAGTTTTCAACCAGTTATGTTTCTACATTTGTGTGGTAAAATACACATAAAATTTACTGTTTTAACCAGTTTTAAGTGGATAATTTGGTGGCATTAGGTAGATTCAAAACATTGTATGACCATCACCACTATCTCTGTCCAAAATTTTTCATCATCCCCAACAAAAACTCTGTAGCCATTAAACAATGCCACTCCCACCCTACTTCCTCCCAGTTCCTGGCAACCTCTACCCTACTTTCTGTCTCTATCAATTTGCCTATTATTCTACGTATTTTATATAAGTAGAATCATACAATCTTTGTCCTTTTGTGTTGTTTGTACCTTTTTGTTTTTCAAATAACTTAGGCTAAGCAAATGGCCCAAGGCCATCAGCTGTAAGTGGCAATGTGGCCACAGGAACCTAGCTGGGTATGTCTGTCAAAAGAAGCTATACTCTTAACTGCTATGCATTATTACCTTAGTAGTGGACTTTTTCCATCCATATGCATATATGTATCCATACAATAGCAGGTATTTTGTACTTGATATTTTATCTACAATGTTTTTCCATACCATTAGGAATTCTTTGAAACATTTTAATGCTTCCTAATCTATCATTTTGGATGTATCATGCTTTAATTATTTTTGGTTGACATTTAATTATTTGTTTTGAATTTGAAGTAACAATATGTACCTTTGTACTTAAATACCTGTATTTCTGATTAGAACCCTAGAATAAAACAGAATGTAATTTCTGGTTCAAACAATAGAACATACTTAATATTTAATACTTATTGTTAAATCATTCTTCAGAAATTAGCTAGTTTATAATACTACAAGTACTCTTGTATCAATAGAACATACTTAATATTTAATACTTATTGTTAAATCATTCTTCAGAAATTAGCTAGTTTATAATACTACAAGTACTCTTGTATCATTTTCATCAACATTGCTTTTTTTTTTTTAGGAAGATTAGCCCTGAGCTAACTGCTGCCAGTCCTCCTCTTTTTTTCTGAGGAAGACTGGCCCTAAGCTAACATCCTTGCCCATCTTCCTCTACTTTACATGTGGGACGCCTGCCACAGCATGGCTTGACAAGCAGTGCCATGTCCACACCCGGTATCTGAACTGGCGAACCCTGGGCAGCCGAAGTGGAACGTGTGCACTTAACCACTGAGCCACCAGGCCAGCCCCAAGTTTTATTTTAATTATATAAAAAATAATGTTCTACTAGTTGTAATAGATTCTTTAATAACTAATGATGAAGAATGTTTTTCATTTTATTTACTATTTTTATTTCTATATGTCACTAGCTCATTTTCCATCCTGTGTTTTAAGGTATTCATATAAACTTTTCTATATTTTGTGGCAAATTTTTTTCTTTGCTTTAAATTTGATGAATTAATGGGTGGAACAGAAAGTAGAATCCAGCATTCCATTGTTTTGTCTGGATTCCTCATTGAAATCGAGAAGATTCTTTGCTGGCTAGTGCTTAACACTTTAATTGGCTTTGTAGTTTTCAAAGGGGAAATATTTTTATTGCTTTTAGTAATTAAAAAACTAAGAAATGAGTGTTCTTTTTAAAACCATTCAATCAGTATAGAAATAGACAAAGTAGAAAACTAAAGGCTCAATAATCCCATTCCCATATAACCATCTGCAGAAGGAATGGGAAGACTTAATCGTAAATACAAAGAAATATAATACATGAAAAATGAGGCAGTTACTAACTTTAGGAAAATGTAATCGCAGCACACGTTAGCTCAGAAGTGAACATTATTTACATGGTCATAGAATAAAAATAATAAATATGAATTTAACAAAAAATTTTAACATAGCCATATTAGGAAGATGGAAGGGGGCTGGGGGGAGTATAGGAGATTCAGAAATTCTCCTTTATCCCTTTATGAATTAAGTTGTGGAAATACATGTACGTACATATGAAAAGAAACAGCTCAAGAAGTTAGCTGATTCTGGGGATAGTTCGGGCAGACAAATTACTGCTGCTTGGTTTTAGGCCTTTTAGAGCTACTTGACTTTATACATTTTTTTTGGGGGGGGAAGATTAGCCCTGAGCTAACATCTGCTGCCAATCCTCCTCTTTTTGCCGAGGAAGACTGGCCCTGAGCTAACATCTGTGCCCATCTTCCTCTACTTTACATGTGGGACACCTACCACAGCATGGCTCGCCAAGTGGTGCCGTGTCCACACCTGGGATCTGAACTGGTGAACCCCAGGCCACCGAAGCAGAATGTGAGCACTTAACTGCTGCGCCACTGGGCCTGCCCCTTGACTTTATATTTTATGGGTGATTACAATTTATCTACACTGGGCTAAAGCTAAAAGAAATAAGAGGACAAAACATCCATATTTAAAAACAAAATTCTCTTGAAAATTTTATTAACATTTATTTTTTTTGGAAATTTATTTTTATTGAGATATAATTGACATATAACATTGTGTAATTTTTTTTTTAAAGTCCCCCGTACATAGTTGCATATTCTAGTTGTGAGTGCCTCTGGTTGTGCTATGTAGGACACCACCTCAGCATGGCCTGATGAGTGGTGCCATGTCTGTACCCAGCATCCGAACTGGCGAAACCCTGGGCCACCGAAGCAGAGAGCACGAACCCAACCACTGGGTCATGGGGCCAGCCCTTTATTAACATTTAATAACAATAAATCATGAAGTTTTTTTTATGAAGTTTCTTTATGAAGTTACTGTTTTAAAGACGAAATTTATTTAAAAAGTCCTCATGTAAACCAATCAGACACAAATAAACTTTTATAACGAACTTCTCAAACAAATTTTTTTAATATCTATCTTTTTTCCTGGGATGACAACAGCATTACTATGATAGTATTAAGTTTTCTTTTTTATTCAAATGAACTGTTTTCAAGATTAATGGTTATTAGCAAATCTTAATTTTTACTCTGCTAAGGCAAGATAGAAACTTGATACTTTTAAATTATTTCTCAATTTCCTATGAACTATTTTATAGTAAAAAACTATCTGGGACTAAGTGTTCTTATGCTCAAATTCTAAAAGTAATCTTTAGTTTCAACTGAACTTGGTACTCCAAGATTGAAAAAATTTTTTTTAATGATATTTATATAATAAATATAATTTTAATCACTCAGTTCTTCCTCATCACTGAAATATGCGCTTTTCTTTATCCTTGGGCGTCTTGAATCATCTGATGTTGAGGGACCCCCTGAACTGGGTTTCCATTTTTTTTGTTCTTCTTCAATTTTGGCTTGCTGTAATGTGATTCAGGAAACAAACAAAACAAAACAAAACCAAGAGCCAGTTTAATATTATTATGGTGCACTAATTCAAAACATGGCAAAAACACACCACAAGTGCCAACACTCCCCACTTTCCCAGCCCATGAAGACAATTCTCCTCCATCAGGACATCCCTCCTCCATCCCTGAGTTATGTCCTAGTCTCACCATGCTACTCAAAATTATTCCAGGCAATTACTACTAAGTGACAGGCATGTGAAATGAAGCCTATCTGCCATCCCTGCCGGAGGTGGGAATATCATATAAAATACGACATTAGTTAACTAAAAGGAAAAATAAATTGACATATGCACCTACAGTTTATCAACTAAATTAAAATAAAATGTAGTTACATAAAACCAGGAGATTATATTCCCTTCATCAAAAAATGTTTCATATACAGGCATACTTCGGAGATATTGCGGGTTTGGTTCCAGACCACTGCAATAAAGTGAGTCCCATGAAATTCTGGTTTCCCAGCACATATAAAAGTTATGTTTACACTATACTGTAGTCTTTTAAGTGTGCAATAGCATTATGTCTAAAAAAACAATGTACATACTTATCTTAATTAAAAAATACTTTACTGCTAAAAAATGCTAACCATCACCTAAGCCTTCAGAGAGTCATAATCTTTTCTTTGCTGGTGGAGGGTCTTGCCTTAGTGTTGATGGCTGCTGACTGATGAGGGTGGTGGTTGCTGAAGGTTGGAGTGGCTGTGGCAATTTCTTAGAATAAGACAACAATGAAGTCAGCTGCATCAACTGACTGTTCCTTTCACAATCGATTTCTCTGTGGCATGCAATGCTGTTTCACAGCATTTTACCCACAGTAGAACTTCTTTCAAAAGTGGAGTCAATCCTCTCAAACTCTGCTGCTGCTTCATCAACTAGGTTTATGGAATATTCTAAATCCTTTGTTGTCATTTCAACAATCTTCACAGCATCTTCACCAGGAGCAGATTCCATCACAAGAAACCACTTTCTTTGTTCATCCATACGAAGCAGCTCCTCATCCATTAAAGTTTTATCATCAGATTGCAGCAATTCAGTTACATCTTCAGGCTTCACTTCTAATTCTAGTCCTCTTGCTCTTTCCACCACATCTGCAGTTACTTCCTCCACTGAAGTCTTGAACCCCCTAAGACATCCATGAGGGTTGAAATCAACTCCTTCCAAACTCCTAATAATGTTGATATTTTAAGCTCTTTCCATGAATCACAAATGTTCTTAATAGCATTTAGAATGGAGAATCCTTTCCAGAAGGTTTTGCCCAGATCCATCAGAGAGACTGAATCACTATCTATGGCAGCTATAGCCTTATGAAATGTATTTCTTGAAATAATAATAAGACTTGAAAGTCAAAATTGCATCTTGATCCATGGGCTTCATGCCATGTTAGCAGGCATGAAAACAACAATAATTGCATTGTACATCTCTATCAGAGCGCTAGGGTAAGCAGGTGCATTGTCAATGAGCAGTAATAGTTTGAAAGGAATCTGTTTTTTCTGAGCAGTATGTCTCACCAGAGGGCTTAAAATGTTCAGTAAACCATGTTGTAAACAGATGTGCTGTCATCCAGTCTTTGTTGTTCCATTTATAGACCATAGGCAGAGTAGATTTAGCATAATTCTTAATGGCCCTAGGATTTTCAGAATGGTAAATGAGCATTGGTTTCAACTTAAAAGTCATCAGCTGCATTAGCCCCTAAGAAGTCAGCCTGTCCTTTGAAGGTTTGAAGCCAGGCACTGACTTCTCCTCTGTGGCTATGGAAAGTCCTAGATGGCATCTTCTTCCAACATAAGGCTGTTTCCTCTACATTGAAAATCTGTTGTTTAGTGCAGCCACCTTCCTTAATTATCTTAGCTAGATCTTCTGGATAACTCGCTGCAGCTTCTACATCACCACTTGCTGCTTCACCTTGCACTTTTATGTTATGGAGATGGCTTCTCTCCTTAAACCTCATGAACCAACCTCTGCTACCTTAAAACTTTTCTTCTGAAGCTTCCTCACCTCTCTCAGCCTTCATAGAATTGAAGAGAGTAAGGGCCTTGCTCTGGATTAGGCTTTGGTTTAAGGGAATGTTGTTGTTGGTTTGATCTTCTATCCAGACCACTAAAACTTTTTCCACATCAGCAATAAGGCTGTTTCACTTTCTTGTCATATATGTGTTCAATGGGGTAGCACTTTTAATTTCCTCCAAGAACTTTTCCTTTGTATGCACAACTTGGCTAAGTGTTTGGCGCAAGAGGCCTAGCTTTTGGCCTTATCTCAGCTTTCGACATGCCTTCCTCACTAAGCTTAATCATTTCTAGCTTTTGATTTAAAGTGAGGGATATGTGACTCTTCCTTTCACTTGAACACTTAGAGGCCACTGTAGGGTTATTAACTGGCCTAACTTCAATATTATCCTGTCTCAGGGCGTAGGGAAGTCTGAGGAGAGGGAGAGATATGGGGTAATGGCCAGTTAGGGGAGCAGTCAGAACACACACAACATCTATCAGTTAAGTTCACTGTCTTGTATGGGTGCAGTTCATGGCACCTCAAAACAATTATAATAGTAACATCAAAGATCACTGATCACAGATCACCACAAGAAATATAATAATAATGAAAAAGTTTGAAATATTGTGAGAATTAACAAAACATAACACAGAGACGTGAAGCACGCAAATGCTGTTGGAAAAATGGTGCTGATGGACTTGCTCAACACAGAGTTGCCACAAACCTTCATTTGTAAAAGACGCAATATCTGCGAAACACAGTATCTGCAGAGCACAATAAAGTGAGGTATGCCTGTACTTGTGTTAGGGCCTTTAATGGGTAAAAGTATGTTTTTGGTTTTGTTTTGAAGTGAAGCTTCTTTTAAAACGATATCTTTGATCTAATAAGGGGTTAGCATCCAAAATATATGAAGAACTCAAACAATTCAACAACACAAAATACAAATAACCTGATTAAAAAAAGGGCAGAATCGACATTTTTCCAAAGAAGACATACAGGTGGCCAATGGGCACACAAGATGTTCAATATCACTAATCATTTGGGAAATGCGGATCAAAACCACAATGAGACATCATCTCACACCCATTAGAATGGCTATTATCAAAAAGACAAGAAATAAGTGTTGGAGAGGATGTGGAGAAAAGAGAACCCTCATACATTGTTGGTGGGTATGTAAACTGGTGCAGCCATTATGGAAAACACTATGGAGATTCCTCAAATAATTAAGAATAGAACTACCATAGATCTAGCTATTCTACTTCTGGATATTTATCTGAAGAATATGAAAACACTAATTTGAAAAGATATGTACACCCTTATGTTCACTGCAACATTACTTATAACAGCTAAGATATGGAAACAACCTAAGTGCCCATAAACGGATGAATGGATAAAGATGCAGCATATATGGTCATGTGTTGCTTAACAAGGAGGATACCTTTTGAGAAATGCATCGCTAGGCAATTTTGTCATTGTGTGATCATCATAGAGTATGCTTACACAAACCCAGATGATATAGGCTACTACACACTCAAGCTATATGGTACTAATCTTATGGGACCACCATTGTATATATGGTATATCACTGACCGAATGTCATTATGTCGCACATGACTATACATACAACAGAATACTACTCAGCCATAAAAAAGGATAACATCTTGCCATTTATGACAACATGGATGGACCCTGAGGGTATTATGCTAAGTAAAATAAATCAGATGGAGAAACCCAAATACTGTATGATTTCACTCATATGTGGAATATAAAAAACAAAACAAAGAAAAAAACAAAAAACTCAGAAGCAGACAATAGATTGGTGGTTACCACAGGGGAAGGGAGGTAGGGTAAGGGCAACATGAGTGAAGGTGGTCAATTGTATGGTGACAAATGGAAACTAGACTTTTGGTGGTGAGCATGCTGTGGTGTATATAGATGTTGAATTATAATGTTGTATACCTGAAACCTATATAATGTTATAAACCAATGTTGCCTGAAAAAAAAGGACCAAAAAAAATAAAACAATATCTTTAATAAAATCTTTTCTGTTGGGATAAATTCATTTTAATCAAATAGTTCTGCTCAATTCTATAATGAAAACAGATTAAAACATTAAAAGAGTTATGGGGCCCTTAAAATCTACAAAGAACCAAGGAGAACTTTTCCATCACGCTGCTCTAAAGATCTTAAAGAAATAGCCTGCCTCCTAAAGTTTAGGAAGTGAAGGGGAAAGACGGAGGTTGCCATGAGGAGATGATCAATAAAGTAAGCAAGGAATACACAACTGTTAACCCAAGGCAGCTACTGCATGGTGTCTTTTAAAGGAACTGCTCAGTACCTGGAAAGCTATGGCCTGGCTGAGGCTGTCAAGAGCTGGGTCTTCCCCTTCATCTTCACTCTCTTCTACTCCTTCACTAAATTATTACCCAAAAAAAAAATCAGAATACACTCAGTCAAGAGTACAAAGACAGAAGCAACACAATAAAGTACTTAGTAAGAATGGTTATACATACATTTCTTCTTCTGGTTCAGGAATTTTCTTTTTTTTCTTTTTCTCCTTCTTCTTTGGAGGTTCACGTTCTCCAAGCATATTTTTAGGACAGGCATAACTTAAGTGTCCACTTTCCTTTTGTTTCCCATTAAAAAGGAAAGAAAAATACTATATTTGTTGTGTTATTAACAGAATCTTGCCTGGTACCCTAAGACTAAAAGGTTTTAGAAGTTACAAAAGAATACTGTCACACTGGGAATATACACAAAGAAATTAACAAAACTGATTACTTTAATATTTAGAAGGAAGAGATTATGATATTATAACTCCCAATAAACAACTTTAACAATAAGGGAGTATTTTAGTAGTTTCACTAAGAGTAAAAGAAGTATTCTTCCTACAAACATTTTATTATTATTATGTGTGAGGAAGATTTACCCTGAGCTAACATCCATTGCCAATGCTGCTTTTTTTTGCTTGAGGAAGATTAGCCCTCAGCTAACAACTGTGCCAATCTTCCTCCACTTTATATGTGGGATGCCTCCACAGCATGGCTGCTGAGTAGAATAAGTCGGCACCCAGGATCTGAACCTGTGAACCCCAGGCTACCGAAGTGGAATGTGTGGAACTTTAACTACTCGGCCACGGGGCGGGCCCCCTTACAAACATTTTAAATCTCAAGTTTCAGGATATAAAACAATTCAAAATTTAAGTGGAAATGGACCACCTATCTTAAATGTAAAAATTTTAAGTTATTATTTGATATAATGGGGACAAAACTATTCCTGTTAACTTCCAAAATGTTGCTTAACATTCTGTTTTAAAAACAAACGGAAAATTTAAAGTCTTCCTCACTTTTCCTATTAATTTCATTTTGCTCCTTACATCTAGACTTTACCTGCACTGTCCAATTATGGTAGCCACCAGGTATAATTCTTTTATGGCTACTAAGAACCTGTCTGAATTGATATGCACGATAAGGGTAAATACACACTGGATTTTGAATAATGTAAAATATATTAATTTTTAAAAATATTAATTATGTGTTCAAATGATATTGTAGATATATACTGGGTTAAATATAAGATATTATTAATTTTTATCTGGTTCTTTTCTTTTTTTTTCTGCTGAGAAGGATTAGCCCTGAGCTAACATCTGTGCCAATCTTCCTCCACTTTATATGTGGGTCACCACAACAGCATGGCTGATGAGTGGTGTAGGTCTGCACCTGAGATCCAAACCTGTGAACCCGGGCTGCCAGAGCAAAGTGTGTCAAACTTAACCACTAGGCCATAGGGCTGACCCCTTCCTGTTTCTTTTTTTAATGTGGCTACTTGAAAATTTAAAATTACATTTATGGCTTGCATTATATTCATATTTGACAGTGCCAAACTAGCCATAATATGATAATGAGCCAAAATACTGATTTGTTAAACATAAGACAATGAACTACAGTCATACACAGGACAATGGCGTCTCGGTCAACAATGGACCACATATGAGACGATGGTCCCATAAAATTAGTACCATATAACCTAGATGTGTAGCAGACTATACCATCTAGGTTTGTGCAAGCATGCACTATGATGTCACAGTGACAAAATTGCCTGATGACACATTTCTCATAAGTATCCCCACTGTTAAGCAACACATGACTGTATAATCTGTACATTAGCTCACTAAATTACATTTATGAAGTAACATGTGACAGAAAGGGAGTGTAGAGAGCCTAAGCCAGGATTAGAACAATAGAAGAGAAAAATAATCATGCTTTTTTAGTTCACAAAGCATCAAATAGACTGTGTACTTTGAATATCTGGGGACATGGCTGAACCCAAGAGGTGTTATTGTTAATGAATTGCTGAGAGAATGTACTTAGAGAAGCATTTTCCAAACTGTTTTTGGAATAATGGCATAAGAAAATATGTTAACATATCCCATATTTTAAAAAAAAGAATTTAGTAGTAAAATAACTTTGGGAAAAACTAGGCTACATAAATGTAAGCAGATTCTTTTCGGGGCGGGGGGAATTTAAGAAATATAAACATGTACAAAGTCTAACAAATCTATGGATCCATAAACCAAAAAGACAGATTAATAGATTCATCCAGGATTTCTCAGATAATTTGATATTTACTGTGAATATGAGGATACATACTAATCTATCTAACCATATGTGACCATGACTACTCCTCCATTTCTTCCTTCCTTTTCTTTTCTTTTTAAACAAAACTCAGGACTCTAGAACACAGTTTCTGAAACATTAACTTAAGAGGTGAGAATCACAGGTTAGAATCACAGAAATTGACAGAATGTACCCAAGGCCTTGCTTGCTCTTTCCTTCTATCCATCTATCCATCCATCCATCCGTCTATCTGTTTATCTATATATCTTTTGGGGGAAGGAGAAGTAGGGAGTGGCAGCGGAGGAAAGGACCCCAAATCATTTCCTTGTATCTTCCTCATGATTTTGTAGCCAGGAAAATGTCTCTCAGTAATCCTCTCCCCAGTAATACAGCGGGACCCTGTTTTTTAAAGTATTTTATATAGGCATTTTGGAAAGTGACAGCAATTAAGACCAACACTGAAGTTCTCTTGCTATCATTACGGGCCTTGTGCAAAATTGTTCTCTGGCTATATATCTCTAATCACCAAAAGTTTAAATGAATAACGACAGATGATGGGAACTAGGTATGAAAATTTGGGGATAGTTCAGTTACAAAACATTTGCAGTACTAATAGGAATATTATTCCTATTAATACAATATCCTAATTAATAGGTCATAAGATAATGCTTATACTGAGCTGTAATGCTTAAACACTGGCAAAGTATTATAGAAACAGGTAATATCCTATTAACACAAAAACTTATGGGGAACTAAAATCTTTCAAAACAGTAAAGTAATTAGTCTAACAGTTTTTAATCTAACAATTTTCAAAGATTTAGAAACTAGAGAAAGTACCACTGTATATTACCCAGCTCAGGTTATCTTTACGTACTGCATTTCAATTGAGTTTCCTTAGATGAGTCTGGAATTCCAAAGTAAAATAACTTTCATAACCCAGTTTTAGCCAGTCAGAAGTTTTGGAGAACACAAATAAAACACTGATGTGAAAAATACCTTACAGTAAACTATGGAAAATTGCATTGTTTTAGGTATACTCACCCCACATTCATAACACTTAGATTTATCAAAGTAGTTTCGTCTTCGGATAAACTCAGCTGCTCTTCCATTGTCAATAGCAATGCTTGCTTTTATCACTCTACCAAATAACTAAACCAGAAAAAAATGTAATTGCAGAAGGATGTATTTCATCGAAACCTAAAACTACAGTTATTTGATCCCATTGCCTCAAACCTTCAATTCCATTTTATTTTTTAGATTATTATAGCAATTCCCTACTCAGTTGTGATAAATTCTATCCAGTAGAATATATTCTTATTCCTTAGATTCTACCAATGTTTTGGGAACCCAGTAGAGTTTTGACCTCTTTTCTCTCCCATAAGTTAAATACCCTCAGAATCTACTGTACCCATCAGACTTGACCATCCACTGCATCCCCCACATGTTTAGCCTGAATGAGCAAAAAGGCTTTTGGGTTAAAAAATGGCTTACCTGTTTGTTGTTTATTGCCCTGGTACAGTTTTGTGCAGAGTCTTTATCCAAAAATAAAATAAATGCAACCCCTTTACTCCTCCTGGTATCTTTATCTTTCATAATGGTAACCCTTAAAGCATAAACAAATAGGCAGTTAAAAATAATGAGGCAGTAATAAATAAAATAGATTTTAATAAATACTTGGAAAACTCAAGTGTTCAAATAAGGGTTAATAAAACACAAAGTAAGAGAAATTAATACATTTGACAAATCAGCTATCTCTTCAACAACATGGGATATCAAGGAGCATGGAAATGAGAAAGTGTGATACTGATTTAACACAAGTGAGCAGAGCTATTAGGAGCATCTGATAAAGCAAACATTAATCAGAGGTTGAAGGATGAAGTAAAGAGATTACAGAGACAACGGAATCTTGGAGAGTAGGCATAATTCCTCTTCTCTGCTAACTCCCTCACCATGCAGGAAAAGCCAAAACAAAACTGAGGAATCTTAAATTATTTTTTTCTAGGTTTTAGAATCTAATTGTATTCTTAATATTCTTTTAAAGAATCTCCAGTTCTGTGGTCCTTAGCCATACCATCCAAGGTACCTAAGTGACAGGAATGGTGATAAGAGCACAGAGCCTACTCTTTGTCCTGACCTCTTACACATCCCTCATCCTGTGACCCTTGTTCAGCATGTCATTAAATACAGTTTAAAAAACAATGTTCAACAAAGCTCTTGGGAGAAATGGCTGATTTCAAGGCTGGGCCAGGGTAAGTACAAGATGAACTTGGAACATCTTGTTATCCTTAAAATAAAAAGAAACGATGGAGCATGGAACAAGAATACAGAAGTCAGGTAGAAGGAGCTCCCATTGGCCAAATCTAGGACAATCTCAGTACCAATTAAGTATAGTATTGAGTTATAAACCATAGAAAAAATTAAGAATTCATAAGTCTATATTAATAAGAAATAGAAGATAAATGAGGGAGAAGGTAGGGCTCTTGCTTACAGCAGAAGGCCAAGGGATGACTAGTGAATGTACAGAATGCTGGAGTTGGAAAATCACCATTTACAACAATCATGGTAAAGACTGGATCAGGCAAGAATCCTTAATGAATGCTAAATCTAACATGAAATTTTTATGTGGAATAGGATATTTCATTGTTTTAAGGGTGTCTCCCACAGACTACTTATTAGTTGCAAAGGGAAAAAAAATATAATTACACAGTGGAGAAACTGGTCAACACCTTGACTGGGTGATTAAAATTAATATCACTAATGAGGGACAGATGGACACTGTATGAATCCAGATTTGATACCCTCAGAACAGAACATCACCTATACAGTATACCAGCCAAGACTACTTAACCCCAATCTAATCGTGAGGCAACATCAGAAAAACACAAAATGAGGGGGAAAAAAGATGGGAGAGAGCTATATTCTCTATAAATGTTCCAGATTACAGGAGGCTAAAACGATAGGACAGTTAAAGTCAACACCTAACTCTAGACTGGATCCTGTACCAGAGGGGAAAAATTCTACGTGGGACATCATTAGGTCAACTGAAAAATCGGAACATGGACGGGTGATTCAGTAAAATTATTTTATTAGTATAAATTTCTGAATTTGGTAACTGTACTGTGGTTATATAATATATAACCCTAGTTTTAGGAAATACACAACTGAAAGTATCTGAGTAAAGGGCGATGACGTTTGTAACTTACCTTCAAATGATTCCCAAAACCAAACTGTGTATACACATATGTATATATATACACACATACATGTACATATATATATATATATATACACATACACACTTACACACACATGAGGGAGAGAGAGAGTGCAAATGATGAAATAAACTGGGTAAAATGTTAACAATAGGTAAATTTGGGTAAAGGATATTTTGATGTTCTTTGTACTATTTTTGCAACTTTTTATAAATTGGCAATTATTTTCAAATAGTAAAAAAAAAATACGTTCAAGACAAAGCTTAATAACTTTCTAAAACCTGATTAACAGGCAAAGAGACAAAAGGATACAAGTGAATAAACAGAAATTTTATTTAATATTACATTTCACATTTTAAAATTTATTTTATTTGGATTTGGGTTTAGGTTCTTAGTTATTGGAATGAAACTGGTAAAATAATGCTGCTAAATTAAGAAAAGAGATGTCTTATTTCATTCAGAAAAGAAACATAAGTTGAAATAATTTAGGGAAAAATGAGCAACTAAAATGGTTTAGTTTTTTGAAAGAGTGCATCTCTTTATTCATTGAGCTTAGTAGTAAAGAAGAGAAGCCAAGTGCTTGATGAAGCTCAAGTGTAGACCGGTTCTCTTCAAGGCCACCATAGTTAGTCAGGATACGCAGGAAAGTTTTTAACCAATTTTAAAAGAAACATGAAGTAATATGGTTGCTTTAACTTTTGGAATTTTCATGTTTGTGAAGGTCAAAGTCATAAATATCGTTTTTTAAAGTACTATTTCACAAGAAGTGTTAGCTTTCTAAGTCATCCTCAGTTAATGATCTCTCTCATCTGTCCCCTCTTTTCCATTTGAGCTGCTTTTTTTCTTGTCCATGGTGGACAAGAAAATTAGTTTTAATAGTGTATTCTTACTGGTTCCCTTGATGTTAATTCTCTCATATGCTAGTGGAAGAGTCTTCCATTCAAGAAATAAATAAAATCACATCATTCCTTTGCTCAAAAATCTTTGGTTCTTCAAATTGCCTATTCTTTGGTCCAGCAATCAACATCCTTTATGATTTGGCTCCCTCTTTCCTCATCTTTCATCACTCCTTCTCACCCACAAACTAGGAGGTCTAGCCACAACCACTCAGTGTTCATAAAGCATGGCCTGAACTCCCCCACATCAGTGCCTCTGTTCAAATGGCTTCTATCTTCTTTCAAATCTCAATCTTTGTCTATTAGAATTTTACTCATTCTTCAGGGTTCAGAACAAGTAAGTCTTCTAACTGGAACTGATTTCTCCTCCTTTCTGCCAGTCTCTACTGAAATCTATTTATGTATAAACAATGCCTCATCTCATCTATTTTAATATAAACTCCTTTAAGGTTGTCTCTGTAACTTCTACTAAGCCTAGCTCCATATGAAGTAAAACAAAAAGATAGATACAAATGGGAAAGTAGTTTCTCAAAAGTTGCATCTGTTTGTTTATTCATGTGGTCATTCAATCACTCCAGTAACCTCAAGCCCAGGCACTAAGCACTGATAACATAAAGGCAGTAAGACAAGGTTTTTACCCTCAGGAAAAAGCTTAGAGTATAGAGAGAGACCTATAAACCAATTACAATACACTACTTTGATACCTTCTATGGTAACAGAAAAAAAATATTATACCAAGAATTTGAAAAGGACAAATCCAGGATGATTCCCACGTTTCCATCATGTGAAGACATAGATGGTGGCACCCTATCCTGATATAAGGTACAAGATGTACTCAGTTAAGCACATAGTATGAGGCAGACACTATTCTGGGAAACCTGGGGTGTCATCCATAACACTCCCTTCTCGCTCACACAACCCTTATATACAAAGTAAGTACATCACTAAGTATTACCCATTTGACTGCCTACCAGTCTCTCAAATCTGACCCTCTCTCAAGTCTGACAAATCTCTACCTCTCCACCTGTACCATCTCAGTCCAAATTTCTCCCCTGGGCTACAGATACAGCTTTCGGACTGGTTTCCCTGCATCTGCTCATGTTTACCTCCAATCCAATCTCTACACTGAGACCAGAATAAGCTCTTAAAAATATAAATCATGTTACTCCCTCATTTAAAATTCTTTAATAGATTCCTGGTGCTCTTAGGATTAAAAACAAGTGTCGTGTAACATGGTCAAGAAGCAAGATTAGGGGAACCTGTTTCCATCTCTGGACTCAACTTGTGCTTTCTCCTTTTGCTCACTCATCTCTAGTCATATTGGCCTTCTTTCTGTTTCTTGATCTCACTTTATTTTCTCTTGCCACAGGACCATTACACAAGCTATTCCCTCTCCCTGAAATGTTCCTCCCTTTCTTTTTGCCTACTTAACTCTTACTCAGCCTTTGGTTTCAACTCAAAGGATACTGACTTAGGCAAACCTACCCTGACTCTCTAGACTAGATCAGATCTTCCCTGTTTATAGGTGCTTATAACTCTGTATCTTTAACGTCATAGCATTCTCATGGTTTATAATTATATATTTATATGGAAATTCACTCAGAGATTCTGACAGACAGGGAAAACCAAGGAAAGGTAATGGCAGAGCTAATTAAGTAGGCTCTGGAATCAACTGCTGGATTCAAATCTTGTCTCCAACACTAACTAGCAATATACTTTATGTTTACTGTGTGCTTCAGTTTTGTCATTTACAATATTGGGTTAACAACAGTATCTACCTTAAAAGGTAGTTGTGGGAATTTAATGAGATAATATGTGTAAATAGGTTAGAAGAATGCCTAGCATATTTATATACTCATTGTTACATATCATCATTAGTGTTTTGATTGATAATGACTGTTCGAAATTCTGAAGACCCAAAAGTGTACCTAGAAGCATTTTTGATGATTTTTTAATAGAGAAGTAAGTTTAAAAGAAGTTAACCTCAGGATGCAAATGAACTTCAACTGTTTTAATATCCATTTATCAAAAGCTAGAATAAAAACAACCAGTTAAGAGAACTATACCATAAAGTCTTGGTTTTGTTTTGTTTTGTTTTTGCTGAGGAAGATTCACACTGTGGTAACATCTGTGCCAATCTTCCTCTACTTTTTTAGTACGTGAGCCACCAGCACAGCATGGCCACTAACAGAGAGGTGTGGGTCCACGCCCAAGAACTGAACCCAGGCTACCAAAGTGGAGTGTGCTGAACTTAACCACTAGGCCACTGGGGTTGGCCCTAATTCTTGGGATTTTAAATTTATACCAGAATATATATTGATTAAAAGATAGAGAGAATGAGAGTATCTTGCTTTTACTTTTTGCCCCATAATATAGTTGCTTGATTGATTTAAAATAGTGAATTAAATGAGAACTTCAAGTTCGTTTTATCCTTTCTTAACTCTGACCCCCAACTGATATTATCATTCCTGCCATTTCTGTATGTTTCTAGTCTTTCCAATTATATCAAAACTTTCTATGAAGGCAAAGAATATGTTTTTTATTTATTTATCAGTCTCATAAGTACTTTACATAGCATATGCATTGAAATATTAGTTTTTATATTCTATTTGTTTGACAACTGATAATCCATTTATAGTATACTTGATAATACACCTTCTAGTAACCAAAATATATATTTAATTGGAGCCTTTAATTTATGACTTATGTTGGATAACAGAATCAGTTTTAGTTCTCAGTAATATGATAAAAAATTATATTATTTAAATAATGATATATAAAGGAATAACATGAAATCATTAAATATGAGAATCTATTTTTATAGGACATGGAAAGATACTTATGATATAATGTCAAGTTAAAAAAAAGACAACAAAGTTGCACATACAGAATTGAGTCTCTTAAAAAACTGTCTATACACGTTTATGCACATGGAAAAATGATGGAAATATACATAAAAATGTTAACAATAGTATTTTCATTTTCTTTGATATCAAATATGTTTTATAGAAAAATAGCAAATCTAATTCCATTAAAAAAATAATGGAGAAGCAAATTCAGCTAAGCTTTTAAATGAAATTTAAAAATTTGATGTGAATACTTACTTTACAACTTTGCCATACTTGGAAAATATCTGAAACAGAAGACCACATAATAATTTACAATTTAATTTAAAATCATAAAAAAATTAAATTTTCAGGTTATACACTGACCACATTCTTTGTTGGTTTATGAAAAATTTTAACCTTTAATCTATAAGGCAGGCCCTAAAAGATGTATTTTTTTAGTGACTAGAGTAATATTCTTATTTTTGTCATTGGAGTCACAGGTATCTGCCTCAGTTCCTAAATGTCTGACAAAAGAGTGCATACAGAGGAAAAAACCCACTTTATAGGTGTGGTAGAGTGAAGGTACCCACATTGCACAAATGCTGTGTTCCTGTGGTATATCCTGGTAACCATCAACCTCACCACAGCTCCAGAGAAACCTTGTGCTTCAGATGTTAATATAGTGGAATATCACTATTCCGAGCCTATCCCCACCCCATCAAGCAATTACTGTTTCAGAAGACAGGTCCTTAGACCACTTATAAAACAAAAAAGCTTCTATAATGAAAAACCCATTCCAACTGGTCTCTTTCTTCTGCCCACCCTTAATATGTTGGTGGAACTTTATAGTTGGCCCTTTCTTCACTTGTACTTCAACATCTCATCTATTTCTATTGTTTCAGCCTCCAACTATATACTAATAGTTCTTATTTATTATGTAATACTTCTTAGAAACGTCTTTTAGCATACATTAATATATGCAATCAACACGAATAAATTTTTGAGGTCTGTGATTAAGTTGTGTAATGCTAGGATATAGTATAACTGGATTGCAGTGTTAGCAACACTGAATTCTGAAGACTAATACAGATAGTTTTCTGTATAACACTTTCTAAACGCTTCTCATTTCACTCAGAGTCCTAACCATTCTCTATGTAGGCCCTATAAGGCACCCCTGTATGGGCTTACCTCTGACTGCCCCTCCTCTTCTCTCCACTTGATTGACTGTGCCTGAAATGCTTGTCCCCTAGGCATCTGCATGGCTGCCTCTCACTTCCTTCAGGTCTTTATCCAAAAGTCACCTTCTTAATAAAGATTTATACCACCCATGTAAAATTTCACCTCCATTCCCAAGCTAACATTTAATAGTCCTCCTTTCCTGCTTTATTTTTTCTCTTTAGCACCTAACATCTTAACATTAACTTAGCACTTAAATTTTTATATTTCACATTGTTTCTCTATCTTGCTATATTGTTAGTGTCAAGAGGGATTTTCATCTTTTTGTTCACTGATGTATTCCTAGTACATGTAAGAGTGCTCAGCATATAGTAAGCTTTCAACCAACACAGAAATGTCTCTATTTTGATACAAGGAAGAAAGCTAACGTTTATTTTCTCCTCTGTTCTTTGAGACTCAAGCTATCTTAGCTAAGTAATTAATCAAGTATTATGTAGCACCTATGCAGCATCTCTCTACTTAAAGTCTACCCAAAATATGGAGAGAAGAGGTCACACTTGAATGAAAGGATTCACGTCATTCTTTCCATTGCCTTTCAACCACCCATCTGCAGGACAGGCACAGGAAATTTTGTTCTCTGTAAGGTAAAGAGGTGAAAAAAGACGCTGGAAGGGTTTTTTCTCTCCCTCAGTCACCTCTATCCTGAATTGATTTATTAACAAAATTTATGAAACTGTTAAGTTTCTGCCACATACGTAAATTAAGACATACTTTCAGAATTTGAGGGTTAGAAAAGGGATCTGTTTGCTTCGATCAGCCCTTTCCTCCAAAACCTCCACCCTACTACCAGTGTCAGAAGCCAAGTAAGCGAGCAGGGAACATTAGCGTATCACAAGTTGCTCCCACTTCATTATGCTAGCTATGTCTTCCGTGTGTATAAAGAACTTGTTACTCTCTATAAAAGCACTGCAAATTCTCTTTGGAAATTAAAGTGTCTAATTTTTTTCACTTACATTTGCAATAGAGGTCTTTGGTATTGGTGGTTCAAGTGCCTTGTAAGGTACTTATTAAGAATTCTGCTAAGGAGAAATGCTTGCTTCAGCTAAATATGTATCTCAAATAGACAATTCAGTAGATAACCATACTAAAATTTACTTACCCGGTATAAGTCATTGTTGGTCAAGGAAAAGGGCAAGTTGGATACATACACTGTGCTTTTACTTGGGGCCAATCCGCCACTCATTTCTAAAAAGGAAAATAAACCCAGAGGCAATTTAAACCAGACATTCTTCATTCCAAGTAAAACCAATATAGGCAATCACTGATTTAATTATGCCAGATTTATACACCTTCCTTACTTCTTAGTAATAGATAGGAACAATGACTCCAGCTAGATGAATTAAGAAATTCCTCTTCTCCAGACACCATTTAGGTATTTTCTGGTTCTTCTTTCAAGCAGATTATTTACATTAACCCTTTCAGATGGAGGAAAAATTCTGAGGTTACTCTTAACCTCCCCTCAGGCTAAGAGCAAGAAAGTGCTTTCAAATAAACATGATAGCTTACCTACCCACATCAGAAAGAGCCCGGGAGCTCAGAAAGAACCTTAGCCATTGATTTTTCACTAATACTATGGGTGGGTACCTTTTTGGTTGTCTTAATATTTTTCTCTGGTGTGGTGTTAACAGGAAATTTTAGCGTCACATTTTGATGATGCAAATAAAGTTCTTTCGAATCACTAACTTAGCATATTATTGCCAAATCATGAAATGATACGTTTTGTTATATGAATGTTTCAGTGCCTTGAAGGACACTGACCTGTACATGTATTTTTAAGTTTACAAATATAATCTGTATCGAATTTTCATACCCTATTTTACGAAGTCAGCAAATTATCTGTGAAAATTATAGGGACTCAACCAAGTTCGAGTTTTCGATTTCAAAAGCGTGTGCGGGGTGTATTTAAGATAGGAGGACGGACTATCACAAATGGCAAAATATTGATTCTAAGGCGTACCATCTCGCCAAGTAATGGGAAAACTGGTTGACGCTTGGGAGGATTTTTTTGGGGAATTATTTAGACAACTTCAGAAACACAACATCAATAGGTTGCTTTTTAAAAGTTTCCCATTCGACACTCTTTACACGTTAGCCGTTCTGGTAAGATCTGCGAGGGCAGGCAAAGGTAATGGTCCTGGAATAAAAAGGGTGGAGGGAGAGAGGGGCAAACCTCTTTGCGGCAGGGGCTGGGGAGCGACCCGCAGGGAGAAAGGCCGCATCTAAGGGGCGGTTACCTTCTAATGGGGCGGGCCCGGGAGACCAGAAGAGCGCGAGCCCTCGGCTCAGTTGGGGCTCAACCCCGACTCTCGCTCGCCCCTCGCAGCGGCCTTGGCATCACCGGTGCTGGGATGGGTCAGGCGCCAGAGACGAGAAAGCAGCAGCGGCAGCAGCGCCACTTCCCGGCTCTCGTTAGACCCGGGCCCCGGAGGCGGGCCCAGAGGCGGGCGCTTTTGCTGACGTCTTTGCGCGCGCCGGAAGTGCCTGCCTGACAGAGCGGCGACGAGGGGACGACTGCGTTTGCGGGATCTCCCGGCGGCCCAGAGTCGGTGAGCGCGTTTTAGCTTTCCAGGAGGAGAACGGGGACAGGCGCGAGGGCTGCGACACCCGGGGGAGCGGGCGTGCGGGCGGGCGTTTTCCGTGGCGGGACCTGGAGGCTTCCGCTGCATTTGAATCGTGCAACAATTCTGCCCCTGCGGTTGAGGGTGGATAGACGCAGTGGAGTTTGGAATAAAGGAAACTATTGAGTCTGAGATACAGGTTTCGCTTCTCTTTAGCGACTTAATATGCAAAAAGAGGACTAAACTAGGGAATTTCAATGACCCGAGATCAGTTAGGAAGTCAGTAAATTTACTGAATGTTTTCGACGTACCCAGTTCGGTATTAGGCACTTTGAGAGCTACAAAAAAGTGAAAGCAGGCCTTTTTCTGGCGGATGTCTCAGTCTAGTTGGGGAGACAAGGTCAATCTGAGGAGACTTGGATTCACAGAACGACTCATCTTGGTATTGGTATGGACAGATGTTGAACTTCTTGGCACCTTTTTCCTTCCTGTAAATCTATAATGGGCACACACTGCTTTTTCTCTAAGAGGCTGTAAACAGGCCTATCATTCCTACAGAAAAATCAGAAAATAATGCAAGGTAGTTTATACTTAACTTCTACCCACCAGCACACACAGACCAGGCCTCTAACCACTCCCTGGGAGCCTGCGTGCCAGCAGCCTGAAACCCAGAGCCTCTCCCGGAGCCTGCACAATCAATCCAGACTGAAGCCGATGTCTTCTAGAGAGACGGACGTGCAATCCAGCCAGGGCGCAGCTGCATTTTGAGAGGCCTGAATGCCTCCGCGTACACCAGGGGACCGCTGGGACTAATTCTCTTGGCAAACTTGTGGCCAGCCAAAACTGCCATGCTTCACATCCCAGTTATCCTTGGTTACCGCCCAAGATGTAAGCCCCTTTGGTCTTCTATGCTACACCCTTGTCGCCATGCTGCTCTGTGCTTCGTCTCCCTGGATTTGGGCTATCACTGTTTCTCCCTCCTTTTCTTCCACATTTCACCTCTCAACACAACAGCTGTGCTCTCTGAAACCTCCATTCCCCACTTAACAAACTCTTTTACATATTCAACTTCTTTACGGTAATTCCCCTTCATCTCTTAACGCTAACTAATACTTGGCTTTTTCCTCCAGCCCTTTCTCTGACACCTGCATTTAAGGTTGGGTCATGGCTCTCGCGGTACTGAATTGATTTCACTTCCTCAAAAATACTTTTTTCTCCCCTCAGGGTCTTTGCAAAGTTTCTTTTCTCTGCAGCATTTGATGTCTCTGAGTCCTCCTCTACCTCTTTCTGGATAATTCCTGCACCTGCTAAAGATCTCAGTTTAGCTGTCACTTTCTCTGAGGGGTATTCCCTCATTTCCCAGAGACAGAGTTAGGTATCCTTGCTGTGTGCTATGAAGTGCCCTCTACTTCCCTCATCATGGCACTTGTCACATGTATCCTAATTGCTTATCTCTGCCTTTCCTACTAAAGTAGCTAAGCAGGAGGAAGTGCGTTTGTCTTGTAATCCCAGTGCCTAATGGGCAGTTAGGTAGATCTTCAGTGATTGCAATTGCTGCAGGTACAGCTCAGAAGTCAGGCAGTTGACATGTCATCTCCTGACTTTAAAATGAAAGAACTTTTTGAAAGGAGTCAGCTGCTACTCAGCTACAGCTGATCGCGGCCGGGTGAGGAGATGATTCCAGTGTGGCCAGAGCATCCAGTTTTTTCAAGAAAAGTTGGAAATACAGTTTTTTAAAGTGATATCTCTCAGTTTTTAACTGTTTTCAGTGGGATAAAATTTTATTTTAAAAAAAACAAAACTGGACCAAACACAAGATACATGTGGCCAGTTTGGAATTTGTTGTAAGTGTCGTAGGGTTCAAGAATGGGTTTTGTGGAGAAGGCTAGATCTTGAGTTGGGCCTTGGTGGAGGGTTAGAAGTTGAATGAAAGAATGGAAAGAGGTATTCCAGTTTGGGAAATGAGTCCAACAACTCCAGGGTACTGTGTGTTACTTTGTGGCACAGTGAGGCGGGTGGCATGAATGATCCTTTTGGAGCGAACACGTGGTTAGGTGAGATAATAGAAGGGGGCACATGGAGAGCAGAGAAGTTTGGATTTGTTACAGTTAATTAATAAGAAACTATTTGGATTCTTAGGAGCCTTCAGATATGAATGATGTATCAGCAGTGTTAATTTAGTATCCTTTTTTAAGGCTATAACCTCCATCCAGATGTGAAGTGAGATTGAGATTTGTAAATATTATACCTAGGCAAACATCTGATATTTTTGTCCACTTGTGTAATTTGTTACTTGATCACTTATACAGTGAACATTCAAGAATCTCCTGCTACGTATTATTAAAGAAAAATTCAACCAAGTGAATTTAAAGACCTAATTGGCTTTATTTAGTGATTCATGAATAGGGCAGCATCCCATCTAGCAAGAAGAAAGGAACTCCAAGGAGTTGTCCAAAAGGAAGGTTTTTATAGGCGAAAAGAGATTGGGACAAAGAAGTTAAAAGAGTGGATTATTTCAGGTAAGGTCACTTTCTCTTTGGGGAAGGCAGGGGGTCTTATCAGCCACGTTACCTCACTAGTTTTGATCAGGAAATTCCAGACTGATTGGTTCAAAATTTCACTCGTGGGAGAGGCTGAATTTGCAGTTAGGTTAGGCATTAAGTCTTGGTGGGGCTTAGGTTAGGTATTAAGTCTTGGGGCGGGGGTGGGTGGGTGCTTAGGATAAGTGACTCCATTTTTGAGCCTGCTCTTTCTTTCTTTCTTTCTTTTGGTGAGGAAGATTGGCTCTGAGCTAACATCCATCCCAGTCTTCCTCTATTTTGGGATGCCACCACGCCATGGCTTGATGAGCAGTGTGTAGGTCTGTGCCTGGGATCTGAACCCACAAAGCCTGGGCCACTGAAGCGGAGTGCACAAACTTCACCAGTACGCCATGGGGCTGGCCCCAGAGCCTGTTGTTTCTTTTTTAACAGTATTTAATACAGTATAGTGGGTCTTATGTAAAAAGTATCCTTGAACCAGCACTGATAGCCTAGTGGTTAAAGTTTGGCACACTCCACTTCATCAACCTAGGTTTGGTTCCTGGGCATGGAACCACACCACTTGTCTGTCAGTAGCCATGCTGTGGTGGTGGCTCACATAGAAGAACTAGGAAGACTTAACTAGAATATACGACTATGTACTGGGGCTTTGGGGAGGGGAAAAAAGAGAGAGAGAGGAAGATTGGCAACAGATGTTAGCTCAGGGCAAATCTTTCCCAGAAAAAAAAAAAAGAAATTAGGGAAATCTTAAAGAAAAACTATCCTTAAAACGTTGAAAAGTCAAGTAACTTGTGAAACTAGTAGAGAACGCAGTACTTTAAAGTACTAAGTTACATGGTTCATAATGAAGCAGTCAGTGGTCTCCTTTCCTCTGGTCTCTTTCTTCTTTAATCCATTTTGTATACTGCCAGGTTTATCTTCTGGAGTGACATTTTTTCCCTCACCTTATTTCTAGGCTTAAAAGCCTGCAGTGAGCTCCTCCTCTGGTTTTTTGCTTTGTTGTACCATTTAATGCCCTTGAATTTGTTCTCTCCGTCCTTGCCTGTTTCCTTTGTGAAGCATTGTGCGATGATGGAAAGGGCTTGGGCTTTAAAGTCATGCAGGCCTGAGTCTGATTCCCAGGCTCCGTTTGCCTCTGTGCTTTGAGCTTTTCAGAGCCTCCATATTTTATCTGGAGTGGGAGAGGTAATATCTCCTTCAGGGAAGGAAATGAAAGCTTGTTGAATACCGTTGCAGGCTTATTTCCCACTCCTTTGCAATGCAGATCTTCTCTTTTGCTCAGTTCCATCCTTCTCGTGTATACATATATAGTTTTCATTCTTTATTTTTATTTTATTCTCTTTTTTTTTTGAGGAAGAGTAGCCCTGAGCTAACTGCTGCCAATCCTCCTCTTTTTGCTGAGGAAGCCTGGCCCTGAGCTTACGTCCATGCCCATCTTCCTCTACTTCATATGTGGGACGCCTACCACAGACTGGTGTGCCAAGCGGTACCATGTCCACAGCCGGGATCCGAACTGGCGAACCCTCGGCTGCCCAGAGGTGGAATGTGCAACTTAACCACTGCACCACTGGGCCGGCCCCATTCATGTATGTTTTTTCTTCTCTAATTCTTTTCCCTTCTTTTAGATTCTACTGTTCACTACTCATCCACATTTGAGCAATCTCTCAAGTTTCTATTTAAATTTTCTTGGCTTCCTTTCTTTTTTTTTTTTTGAGGAAGATTAGCCCTGAGTTAACATCTGCTGCCAATTCTCCTCTTTTTGCTCAGGAAGACAAGCTAACATCCATGCCCATCTTCCTCTACTTTATGTGTGGGATGCCTACAACAGCATGGCTTACCCAGTGGTGCCGTGTTGGGCCCCCAGGATCCGAACCTGTGAACCCTGGGCCGCCGAAGCGGAACATGCAAACTTAACCCCTTTAACCCCTGCACCAGCAGGCCAGTCCCTTGTTGGCTTTCTTAACTGTTGTTGCCTGCATTTATCTCTTCCTGAGCACTGAACAGTGGTTAATTCTAGGAGACACTTTGCTCTATTTTGACCATTTTAATTGGCATCAGTGTTAGGTTTTTTTTTTCACAGACCTTAACTAATTATGTTCTAGAATTCATTTTTAATTTAGTTGTCTAGAATTTTAGACACTTTCCAATAGAAATAGTATTATGTAGTTTCTAGATTCAGGTCAGTCCTTAAAAGCTTCTTGTTTCAATTTAGGATGTCAGGAGTATGTTTACCTTGCTTTAGATCAGTGGATCTCATCCTGAGATGAGTTTCAGATTTTAAAAAAGTGTCGGGGTCCCATTCCAGGCCAATTATACAGGGATTTCAGAGGATAGGGCCTAGGCTTTGATATTTTTTAAAAGCTCTTTGGGTGATTCTAATGTGCAGCCACGGTTGAGAATCACTGCTTTAGGTAGTAGAGAAAGGATTCTCGTTGGTAAACTTTTGCTCAAAAATCAAGTGGCAGTAGTGTCATAAGTAGTGTGACAGGAGCCATAATCTAATAGTGCTCATTGAAAGTTTTCTGAATAATTGAAAGGTACAAACTAATATTTAGATTCCCCAGAATGGTGCATGTGGCGATTGTATGAATAACATGTTTATTTATTTGGCCAATATAAGTGCCTTTACTCTGCTAAGCAACAAGAGTAAGAGAGGTACATAGTCATTGCCTCTGCAGTGGTGTTTAGTTTGGGAGGGAAAAGAGGAAGAAAAGTAAATTGAATATGGGGTTATATAGTACTATTACAGCAAGGTGCTTTAAGAGGCCCAAAGAAGGAACAACTTTATTCTTTCTGGAGAATATCAGAAAAGCTGACATTTGAGCTGAATCCTGAAGGAAGAGTAGATGGTGAAGGCAGATAAGTAGAAGAAAGATATTCTAGGCAGAAGAAAAGCATGCTAGGGTGTGGTGGTGAGAAATAGTGGCACACTTGCAGAACAGTAAGTAGTTTGACATATATGGAGGTTCTGGAGACTGTTGGGGAAGTGGTAGGAGGTGAAGCTGCAAAGGTAGGAGCAAGGTCATAAGTAAGCCTTTTTCTTTAGGATGTGGGGAACCACTGAGATTTTTAAATCAGGTGTCTTATCAGAATGAACACTGGCTACAGTTTGCAGGGTGGGGAGAAGCAGGGAGATCAGTGTTTTATTGTGGGGGAATCCACTGGCTAGATTAAGAGCATCTGAACAGAGACATTGGCAGCAGGGATAGGAAAGTGTAGATACATGTGCTTTATATATTGAGGTGATAGAAATAGCTGGATTTAGTGAATACTAGGTAGATATGAAAAGTTTTGGGTTTTGCATGACTCTGGTTTCTGGTTTGTGCCTTTGGGTAGCTGGTGGTGTCATTGACCAAAATGAGGAAGACAGGAGAAGAAGCAGATTTCTGAGAAGTTTGAAGAACTGTTTTGACATGTTGAGTTGGAGGTGTCTGTGAGACATCCTCTTGAAAGGAGTCAGGATAGCAGTGGAGATGTGGGAATCATTTATCTAGAGGGAGCATATTTCCAGGATTAATTAACTCACTCCATGAATATTGAGAATATAAGTTGTGCACATTGTTCTAGGCGCTTAATAATATTAATCTACAAACAACATAGAAATTCCTGCATTCGTATAGTTCATATTTCTAGCAGTGAGGGACCAATAATATGCATCAAATGTAAATTATATAGTCTCTTAGGTGATTAGTGCTATGAAGAAAATAGCAAGATTAGGGAGATCTGGTAGATAGGTGACATTAAGAGGCCATTAAGAAGGTGACATTGAAGGGTGAAGAAGTTAACCATGCAGATAGATACCTGGAGAAAAGCATTCTAGGTGGGGAATTGCCAGTGCCATGACCTATTGCTCATCTAGGGTATGAGGTCAGATGTGACCTTTCTATTCAATAACCGTGGTTGGCTATCAAAATAGTTATTGAAAGAATGTAAAGAGTGAAAGGAATGAGTTTGAGAAGGAGGGAAAGCTATTTATCACAGTGTGCAGAGTTACTCTGTAGCCTAAGCTGTTCCTATAACCGGTTTGGATAAAATGAATGATCTTTCTTTCTCACCTTGCCTGTGGATTCAGAGTGTGAGTGGTTTGACGGAAGGATATTGCCTGTGACTTTGTTTTCTCAATTTGCAGGCTGTTCTCACTGAGTATTCAAGTCCTCCCTGTAGCCTCTTAGCTCTCAATTGGGGTTACCAGAACAGTGGTTGGGTACCCTAATGGAGTGCTCTATGAAAGCCTTATTTCTTTCTGGAATTGAATATACCATGATGGTATATTAAACAAACTCTCTTTATTGAATATGGCATAAGAGAATGAGATTTTTATACTTTAAAAGTAGTTATTAGCAAACTTCTAAATGAGGCTTACATTCTTCACGCTGAATCCTAATTCAATTAGGATTCTCTGCCTAATTGTGATTTTCCAGTCTTCTTCTTCAGTTTTCATATTCTGTTGGATCTGAGAACTTTACTGGAGTTCTTCTGAGATTCCACTGATGGGAGGAGATGATGATGCCTGAAAGTAACATAATCATTTCACTGTGAATCAGAGCACCTTTGTTTAAATTTAGCTGATTGGCTTCTGGTTGTGGGATGGGTCAATTTCCTAAATTGGGATAATGTCATAAACAACATGTGCTGCTAATCAAAAAGTTGTTGTACTCATCAGCTATTTTAAAATCCTTTGAAAATTACAAGGTGCTATTTGAATTTAAGGTGATATTGGAATAGTCTCTTCCCTAGTTGCCCTAGAGTACCTTCATTATCATCTCATCCTCCTCTAATACCTTTGCCCTTTTCTGTTGTCTTAATTCAAGTTCCAGCTTAAGACCCATCTTCTTTACAGCCCAATATTCTTTCTTTTCTTTTATACTTTATCATTAATCTGTCTTTGATTTTGTTTTCCTAACAGTACAAGGTTGCATATGGAATCTTCTATTTATTTTCTTGCCTTCCCCAATTATATAGGTTTCTTAAGGATGAAAGAAGTTTAATAATTGGACATGGGCCTCACCAGTGCTATTTGACTTTTTGGGGTGTTTTGTACTAATGGGTGCTAATTATTTTGCTACATCAAACTCTATTTAATTTTACCATTATATTATGTTCTTTTATATTCTTTATTCTGAAAATATATAGTAATTTACATAACAATAAAGCATTATATTCTGATATGCTGTTTTCTAAAAGCAATATAGGTATAGTGAGAGTACATTTAAAAACTACCTGCAGATTCTGTAAAGATAGTAATATTTTAGTATACTCACCAGTAAGATATAACTTAAAAAAATGAAATAATTGATTATAGGTGATTACTTTATAGCCTGTCTGTATTTAATCACCATATTATAGACATGTAAGCAATTTATTATTATTTGTAAACTAATTTTATTAAATTATTCAGATACGTACGGTAATTAAAATTTTTAATTAAGATCGTTAAAAATTGTCAGCTTTTTGAAGTAAAGAGAATTTATTTACTTTATTTACTAAACATTTCTACTTGAAACTGATTTCTGTAGCTCCCTGTAAGATGAATACTCTATTGGGGCATCCTCAGGTATGGAGTCAAATATACAAAACAGTTACAGGATTAACTGTAGGAGTTGAAATTGTGGTAACAGTAGTGCAGTGTCTAGCTGTTTCATGGATGCTGTTTGTTTCTAGTAGAAATTAAGTTCTATATACAGATTGATGCCTTGCAGAAGTGATTGTTACATTCAACAAATTCACTTGGGGGTTTGATGCCGGCTAAATTCACATTTCTTTTAAAAAATTTTTTATTGTGGTAAAATATACGTAAAATTTACCATTTTAACCGTTTTTAATTGTGCAACTCAGTGGTATTAAGTACATCACATTGTTGTGCAACCATCACCACCATCCAACACTTTTCATCTTCCCAAACTTAAACCAGACAACTTTTAAATGATAACTCTCTATCAGATAAATTTACTTTTATTTAGATTTTTTTTTCTGCTTCCATTTCTTGAGGCATCTCTGGATTTTAGCTCTTTGATTCATTTGTTCATAGTTAGCTCTTCCAGAAAAGAATTTAGTTGGTCTCTTGTCTCTTGATGATGTATATTCTAGACAATCCTCTTTTGAATTCCTACATGGTTATATTTCTGTTTTTTGCCTCGTTCTAGTTGCTTTGTTTCCAGTTGCTAGGTTTTCATCCAAGTTATATACTTTTACTTTTTTGCTGCCTTTTTTTTTTAGCTTCTATAAATTGTGGATTGAATAATTAAAGTAGAAGTACTTTGAGGTAATTGCAATAAAATTCTGTCATTTGTCTTCCAAACTATCAGGCTGAAAAAGGCAACTAGATCAGGAGTGACCTCTAAATTTAAGACTATGCACACAGTCTCATTTCTGCACTCAGCAAGTAAGACACTTCACAAGGTCTCTGTGCAGCAATTAGGTGAGCCTGATCTTTCTAGTGGAGTCACTCCTTTATCCTTTGCATTTCATGTGAAGTGGTAGGTAGAACCATAGGCTTGAGTAGATTTAGATTCACTTTTTTTTTTTTTGAAGGTAAGAACATTTCATAGATTTACAGTTTTCATCATGAACCACACATTGCCCGTTTTTTTGTTTGTTTGTTTCCTGTTACTTAAGCTTGTTCAGTGTACTTTATTTTGGGGGAAAGTCATTAAAAAGTTCTCCATCAAATTTTTACTTAGTAAGTTTAGTATTCTTTGATGAGTTGATGATTGTTGCCTTGATTTTGGGATTACTTTTAAACATGGGACCATTTATTACCAATATTAAAACTATAAAGATTTCCAGACTAAGGATGGCAGGTTTTTTTTTTTTAATATGTGAGATCTTTTAAAGCCAGTTTTCTTAATATTCTAGATTAAAATGACTTTAAACATCTAGTGCAGTCTCTTTAGAGATAAGGATAAGAGAAATGCCTTGCCCAGCTCTCAACTGGTAAAATTAGGACTAGAATTCTCATAATTTTGTTGTTTTTATGAAACTTGGGTGGCCTCTGGTGGTCAAAATAATATCTTCTATTTTCAGTGGTGTGTTTGAAGGGAGTTTGGCTTATTAATACCCATAATTTTTTATTTTGAGAGTTTTATTTATACAAATAATGAAGGTTTAATTATCTTTTTCCTTTGGTTGGTTTATACAGACACAAATCCTTATGTCTGTATTTTTCCCCCTCTCCCACAGGAGATTGTTGAAAACTTTATATTTGATTCCTGAAAGGACTCAAGTAAGTAGTATAGTAGTTATTCTTACATTTTTTTTGTGAGAAGCCATTAAATTTCAATATTTTAGTGTTATATCTAGTTAAGAAACTATAAAGTATTTCTATAGAGCGCTTGTAATTTTTCTCATTAATTACAAAATCTTATTTTTGCTTATGTTCTACTTTAGTTTATTAATTTATAGTCATAATTTTTGCTATCACTTGACACGTTATGCTTATTGAATGATTTTCAGGACCTTTAAAAACAGTTAATTATTTTTATAATAGATAATAGGATGTATAAAACATTATGTAGTGACAGTACTCACCCTCTGTACCCCAACCTTCCAGTGTGCTCCCCAGAGGTGGGCACTGGTACACGCTCTTGCTTATATTTCCAGTCTGTGCATATGCATATATACTCATATCTTGCCTTTTTTCCGAAAGTGGCAGCATATTCTACATATTAATCTGCCCTTTACTCTTTTTTACTTAGCAATGTATCTTGTCAATCTTTCTGTATTGTTATGTATGGCTTTACTCTTTTGAAATGGTTTGGGTAATATTTCTCTAGATGAATGTACATGCTTTATTTAATCTGTACCCTCCTGATGGGCATTATAGGTAGCTTTCAGTCTTTCCTCTGCACATGTACAAGTATACATAGAAGAAGAATTACCAGGTTAAAGCATATGTGCATTTAACATTTTTAATAGATGTTGCCAAATTGTTCCCAGTCTGTACCAAATTATACTTCCTTCATTAATGTATGAGAGTTGCTGTACTTACTCTCATCAAAGCAGTTTGATTTTTGCAGAGCTTTGGGTGGAAATTAGTACTCCATTATACTATTTTTTTCTTTTTTGCTCAGGAAGATTATCTCTGAGCTAACATCTGTTGCCAATCTTCGTCTTTTTTTTGCTTGGGGAACATTAGCCCTGAACTAACATCTGTGCCAGTCTTCCTCATTTTATACATGGGTTGCCACCACAGCATGGCTGATGAGTGGTGTAGATCTGTGCCTGGGATCCAAATGCGCAAACTGAGGCCACTGAAGTGGAGCGTGCTAAACTTAACCACTAGGGCACGGGGCTGGCCCTGCTCTTTTTGTATGTGAGTTGCTGCCACAGCCTGGCCACTGGGAGCTGAACCTGGGCCACTGAAGCAGAGTGTGCTGAACTCAACCACTAGGCCACTGGGGCTGGCCCACTTTTAGTTTTTATCTTCTTTATTTTGAAGAAAGTTCAGCATCTTTTCAAAAGATTGAGCCACTGTATTTCTTTTTTTGTGAACTGTCTTCATATTATATGTCCATTTGTCTTTGGAGTTGTTCATTTTCTCCTGTGATTTGATTTCTATTTGTTGCTGTTACTATCTCTCTGTACTGTATCTTAAGTAGGATAAAAATCGAACTCATTCTTTAGACTGAAACCTTTGGTTCCTTTGGTAAAGGTGGAAGAGAGGAATAACGTTGATAATTTCTTTTCCTTTCAAGCTTCCATCAGTTCTTGTACCTAAAAGACTGGTTACTTTGAAATAACATTGTTAATGATGTCTAATGGAAGACTTAGAATTCACGTTGATTTATGCATAACATTAAAAGCTAATTTGTAACTTAAAGAAGTTATGGTTTCTCTAGGCATCTTTGGTTAGTTAGTTCATTTTATTGGATCTTTTTGTATTAGAAAATATTGTAGGCTTGTTTTTACAGAGAAAATTAAGAGTGTTTGTACTATGATATGTCAAAAAATATTGCTCTTTTCTTCCAGCCTTTGCATTTTCTTTAGCCTAAACTGACCTAAACTGTTAGTATTCTGTACTGCCAAAATGGGATGTCCATCCCCTTTTTCCCTTTTCAGTATTGCATCATGAAGAGCTGCCAGAAATCTTTTGATGTATACCTTCTCTGAAATGTTTTTCTTCTTCACAATATGTGGACTATGCATCTGGACTTGTGACCCTATTTTCTATGTACTAAAAGGCCCTAACTTAGTACCTGTCCCCTTTTCACTTCTTGCTCGTGATCATCCGCCTAAACTTCAGGATGGTTCACAATTCTTGGCTCAGAACCTGCTCCGTGATTACTTCACTCTCTTCTGGTTCTGCCCTGTTACCCATTTGTCATCTACTCCAGGGGTTGTTAGGCTCCTGCCTGTGGGCTGCCTGCTTGTTTCTAAAGAAAATTTTATTGGAACATGGCCACACCTGTACATTTATATATATTACCTATGGCAGCTTTTATTTATAATAGCAGAATTGAGTAGTTGTGACAAAGACCTGTGACCTGAGGACCAAAAATATTTGTCTGGTTCTTTACAAAAAAGTTTACCAACCTCTGATCTGCTGTACCACCATTTCATATAAATGACCTTTAGGCTGTTTCCTGCACCCTATTCTCATCTTCTCTCCTGTTTGCCTTGCTTACCTTGTCTTCTGTCCATTCACAGACCTATTTTCATCTGGAGTCTAATACACTGCATTAGCCCCCTACCCAGAACACGTTGGCTCTCAGTCAAAGTAGGAAGCCTCTCTCTACATCCCAAATATGAAAAATGCTGACAGAACTTTTAATTTCAAATTTTATGAGAGTGTCTTTACATTAAAATAAATCTATAGCTTTATAAACAAAATCAAGAGTGGTTTGTTTCAGCTGGTTTGTTGTTGAGTGTGTTTTTATAGGATTGTTGAACACTTTTTTCGGTTAAAACCACTTCATTGAACATATATAGAGAAGATATAAGCTCTAAGAATGTAGAAAAGCAAAAAAGTAATATTATACAAATCATCTACCAGGAATAGGAGTAACATTGCTTATCAGCCTTTTCACCTATTCATTAAAATGAATATTTTCTAATTTTTACTATATGAGAATGAAGAAATATTTGTGGTCCTATGGCCCTTCCTTCCACAATTGAGGGGAAAAAGCTCTCTGAAGCTTTAAATAGCCTTGGAAATAGAAGGAAGGTGGGGCTTTCTACTATATATTTTTTAAAAGAAAATTTCAAAATTGTTTGGAAGAACTGCTTTAATCATTCTTTTTTCCTTTTGGTTGCTTATGTTTTTTTCCTTAAGTATCTGGAAAATCTTTGTGTTGGAAAGTAATCATTTACTCCTTTGTTATCTTCTCTATTACTTCCTAATAACATAAAAACCCTAATTCTTTGGTTTCTTTTTTATTCTTTAGTGGCTTACAGAAGAAATGAAATGTGGTCTGAGGGACGGTATGACTATGACAGACTTCCAAGAGAACGCGTACCTCCTCGAAGTCACCCCAGTGTAAGTTGCTCCTACATGTAGGATAATTCAAAACCTAGTGTCTAAGTGAATTTGGTACTCCAAAGCTAGGCCTCTTAAAATCTTCAAGTATCAAAAATTTGCCAGTCTAGTTTGAAATATAGATAGATGAAGCATGTCTTTTAAAAGTTAAAAGTTTGAAAATAAAAGGCAACATTTTATTTATGTAGAAAATCTGTATTTTATATTTCTTCCTTAAATTTCTAAAATGGAGGGTTTATATTGAATTTAATTTGTAAAGAAAACTTGAAGTTTGACAAAGGTCAGACCATCATTTAACAAAGAAGTATTTGAGCACATGCTCTTACTATTGACTGTTACCTGTTTTTCTGTATTCCTAAAAATGTTTGCAAGTTGGATCTGTGAAATTCTAAGGGGCAGCTCGGGGCAGGCGGGCGGCTTCTGGTATTCTGTCCTACTGCTTGTCTCTTTGTTGCTTTGGGAAGTGGCAATTTTGAACCAGGTTCTCTTCTCAAGGAGCTTGCTGTTTTGCTTATTTTTGTATTCCCAGCACTATATCTAGTACCTGGCACATAGGAGGAGCTCAGTGGTTAATGAAAATCCTCTATAGAGACCCAAGGGAGGGTTTGGGGAAGGTCAAGAAGTCATCAGTCTTGACCTTTTACACAGGCCCATTCTAAGCACCAGGGGATGGGGCTTGTGGTGATGGTATGTGGATATATTATGGATTTATTATACACCATCAGAGGTCACAGATATTTGTTTATATGTTAGTTGTTTTTTACTTATATATCATAACTAAATCCTACAGCCCATTTAGATGGGTGGTGTCATCTTCAGGGTTGTCATTTGACTTTGGTTACAGCTTAGGTTGGGGTTGATCTAAAATGATTTAAGATGGAAAAAATGAAGAGGCCTACCATATTTCAGAATGAGCAGACTTAATTATTACTATATGTCATTTCTTTCCAGGTTAATTTATAGCCTTTATGTTCTACTCAAAATCTCAATTTTTAAATTTTTTTCAACTTGATAAAATTATTTTATAGTTTACCTAGAACAACAAACAAGTGATATAATAAACATGATGTGGGACTAATACAGGGATGGGAAAAGGGATGACTTTTTAAAAAAAATTTATTTTTAGGACCCTCACCTGCCCAAGGATATATCTCATTAGGAATTTGTATTTCAAAAATGCTTAAAATAATTTCCTGTGTGGTTATCCCACCAACTGGATATATAGTTAGGTTTCTGTTATTTTGTTTTCAGTTTTGGGGGATTACCTTTTTTTTTTGTTTTCTGATTAAGTTTTTCTTTCTTTTAATGTAACGTATTTATGTGGCTCCAATTATAATATAAGGTATTTTCGGAAAGGAGATAACTTACTTTAAATGGTAATTTATTATAATATACATTTGACTAGTACCTGCTTACTGTAAGTGAGGAATTTTATATATGAACTTCCTAATCTTCAAAACAATTCTCAGTGTTGAATGGTATAACATTTATAGAACTCAATAGAATATTTTAGAAGCCATAAAGTGTAGGCAGGGATTTATATAGAGAAATATAATTTTAGACATCAGTGGGAAATACTCATGATGAAATCATGGAAAAAGTTATGATATAAGACCTTCATCACACCGTTCTGCAGTATGTGTGCATGCTGTGTTACATCATAGCAGAGACTGCAGTGGAAGTTGGTTTAAAGAACTGTTAGGATTGGAAGTAGAGAGACCTGCCAGGAGGCTATGGCTAGGCAAGCTGGGGAAGAAGGAGTGCTAAGATGGGGATACTCAGTTATATTAGTGTCATAAAGATAAATAAGAAGGACCCTCCAGACCTCTAGTTAGGTCATTGTTTGTGTGAGAATGGATTTGAGAAAGTTCATATCTAATAGCCTTCGTTTTTCTCTGAAGTAACAGGTGGCAGGATCATCTATTGACAGTTGAGGAGGTGGAGGGAGACTTGAGGCCCGCACTGAAGTTTTGGAGTAGCCACTTAGGTGTCTCCTGACCAGAGACATTTAAAAAGACTTACTAGAGGCCAGTAAGTCTGTGCACTGTAAATTTTAAGAGGGCACCAGTCTGCAGGATTGTGTGCTTTATTACCTAAGTAGCCCAGTTTAGGAGTGGAGAAAGCAAGTTGTTGTGTTGACTTAAGATTGCAAGATGAATGGTGGACCAGGGAGATAACGATATTGAAGGTTCTGACCAGAGAATTATTGAGGTAATGTATTATGTGATGTGGACTGATTTAAGAAAGGGCGTAAGGCTGTGAGAGGGACAATGGACTGAAAGAAGTGAGGGATTGAGGGACAAGAAAGGCCTAGTGAGATTGAAGACCAGGGTATAGCAGAAAGATAGGCAATTAGTATTTTGGTGGGTAGAGTTTCCAAGACGGAACAGTTCTGAGTGATTAAAGTCCAGTGTATGGTGGTGGGAATAGAGGATGGGTGAAGGTCATGGGAATTGACATCAAAAAAACTTTGAGGCTAGATTTTTGGATCAGTGATTTCGATTAGAGGCTCTCACTCTTCGCTGTACGTTAAAATCACCTAGAGAGCTCTTAAATACCAATGTATGTGCCTCATCTCAGATAATTAAGTCGTAATCTCTGTGGGTAGGATCTAGACATCAGTGTTGTTTAAAAATTCATCAGGTGATTCTTATATGCAGAGTTACGAAATAGGATTGTAGATGAACACTGAAGTCACTGATGAGACAGGTGTTGAGGTGAGGATGACAGGTGATGAAAATGCTCAATGAATGAGGATATTGTAGTAAAATCTAAATAAACTCAAACATTTTCATTTTATACCATTTGTGTGTGTGTAAATGTGAAAGAGAGGCTCTTTTCCTTTTTAAAATAATTTTATCAGCAGTAAGCAGATAGAGAATATTTTATATCACAATTGCCATTAAAATCAGCCTAGATGTACTCAACTGTCTCTGTCTAAAGGTAAACCTTACTTCCTTAAGGTCTCTGGCTACTTGGTTCCTCCTAGAGGAGGAGGAGCCTGGGTTGCTTTTTTCCTTTTGAGAGCACAGAATATCCCCAGACCTTGTACAGGTTCATTCCTTTCCTTTTTCTTCTTTTAATTCCATTACGTTGGTTTCTCTGTCCCCCCACTCAGCCTCTCCTAGTTTATAAATCCTTCTGTGTTCCCACATCCCCCCTCCACAAGACTCAGATACGTTTTTTCTGGTGAACTTGGCCTTATTTTGGTTAGTAATTTAAAACCTTCCCTTCCCCTTAATATATTATGTTCCTTTAATGGCTCTTGGACATTATCCTTTTGCCTTCTATGTTCCCACCTACGTTGTAGTTAAATGAAGCATAGGTTCTTAACCTTTTGTGCCCTTTTAACCTTTAGTGGTTTGGTGAAGTCTGTGGATCCCTTCTCAGAATAGCATTTTTTTAATTAAAGATTGGCCTTAAGCTAACATCTGTTGCCAATCTGCTGTTTTTTTTTTTTCTTCTTCTCCCCAAAGTCCCCCAGTACATAATTGTAGATTCTAGTTGTGAGTGCCTCTGGTTGTGCTATGTGGGACACCACCTCAGCATAGCCTGACGAGCTATGCCATGTCCACGCCCAGGTTCAGAAGCAGTGAAACCCTGGGCTGCTGAAGCGGAGCATGCAAACTTAACCACTTGGCCACGGGGCTGGCCACCAGAAAAGCATTTTTAAAACTGTAAAATACACAGAATTAAAGGAGACTACTTATATTTGAATATAATTATCAAACTATTAAAAGCCAAATTTGTGCTGTAGTAATATATACTACTTTAGTATAGTAGGTCATTAAATATCAAGAGCTAGTGGGGGCTTTTATTGCTATATTTTCAAAGTAGTGATGAGTGTGAGTGATATTTTGAGATATTTGAGGCAGCTGTGACATGATATAAAACTATCTATGATTTCTGTTAGTGATGAAGCCACAGATACCGCTATTGCTATTGTGGTGTTTGTTGCCTACATTTAGGTAAAAAAGTAATTTTATGTTCACCTCAGATTTTATGGACCCACTGAATCCTTGGATTAAACTGTTTGATAAGTGACACTAGAACTAGAAATGTAAATCAGTAAACTTGTCGTTTCTGACTTTGGATCTAATAAAAATATAACTTATTAAAAGTTTTAAAATATTTGCTTACAAAGCAGAGATCACCTGATGTTATTTAAAAAATTGTATTGGTATATCATATTGATATATACAAGAATGTTCACAAGCAGCATTATTCATAAGAGCTCCATACTGGCAACAATCTGAATATCCAACAGTAGAGTGGATAAGTTAATTGTGCAGTTACATAGCAATGAGAATGAATGGACAGCTGCCAAATGCAGCAACTATGAACCTCACAAACACAGTACTGAAAGAAAGAAGCAAGGCACAAGAGTATATACTGTATGCTTCCCTTTATATTAAATTTCAAAAGAGACATGAGTAGCCAGGAAAGTGGTTACTTTTGGGAGACAGGTAGTCACTGGGAGAGAGCACAGGAAGGCTTTTGCCAAGCTGGGAATGTTCAGTTTCTTGATCTGGGTGGTAATTACACAGTGTGATTAACTTGTCAGAATTTATCCAGGAGTACGTTTATGACTTGTACACTTTTTTGTATGTGTGTCGTACCTCAATAAAAACTTGATTTAAAGTTTTGAAAAGGTACAATCTTTTTTCCTAAATATGAAACTTTAATTAATCCTTTAAAAAGTGAGAACCCACTAACATTAATTCTTGGGATAGAGAAAGACAGTGTTTTATTTTTTATCTTTGGATTCTGTTTTCTAATAGAAAAGCAATTTTATTGCATTTCTCTTTTTTTCTTACTTCTCCCTTTGCCCCATTCATTCCCAATTCAGATACATAAGAAATGTATTGGAGGAAGTATTGAATATGACATAAAGTATGACATGAAAGGGGACCTTGAGAAGGTCCCTGCTACACTAGTATGACCTCATTACTAGAAGGAGCTATTTTGTGAGCTTCTAGCTTTGATAAACCTGGGAAGGCAATTGGACATGTATCTTGGTGCTGATATTATGTTATACTGAATTTGAGTATTGAGAAACTTCTCTTCAATGTACAACTCGACACATTTACCAGACATTATTTTAGCACTTTTAAAATCACTTCTGTATCAGTAAGAAGTTACTTTTATAAGGTGCTTTTACATAGATTTTTGTTTGGTCTTAAACTTGAGTAGATAGGAGACTAAAGCCCAAAGAGGTACACTCCAGAGAGTCTGCATGTAAGCATACACGTGTATTCCTCTACTGGGGGGAAATTGGTTATCACAGAATATCTACGTTTATATTCTAGATGTCTATAAGGCCCTTATTTTTAAAAGCATGCTTTCTACTATTTAGCTTGTAATTTCTGTGGGCTTATCTGATTTCTTAGCCTTTATCAAGTTTTGTGACAGAAAGGCTTTTAGATACCGATAAAATTCCAGTTGTGTGAGGCCATCTTGTTAACTTGATGGAGGACAGGTAGCTAATATGGAACATTTAAATGAAGTTGCGACATAAAATGTCCATTTTTCATTGGCTTATTGTAAAATGGGGGGCAAGTTTCAGTTTCAGAGTTTTTAGAGGTTCTGCTAGGCTCAAAACACTAGCCGTGTATATTCTGGGTACTGTAGTACAACTGGGGCTGAAGCCGTCCTATCTGCTTCTCTCTGCCTTCTTTTTCTATTCCTTTAACAAATACATATTAAGTAAAGATTTTCTAATCTTGGTTGCAGTGAGAATTGTAAAGATTGAGGATAGTGATGTCAAGAGCCGCAACATTGTATTTTTTAAAAATTTTTCTATCACATTCAGTTAAATGAGTTATGTAATTAGGTTTTATAATTAAGTAGTTATATAACAATATATATATTTCCTTGGGATAGTTGAGTGTTTCTACAATTCTTGTCATTGGTTGGAGTGTTTAGCCAATCGAAAATAAATTCTTGGGGCTGGCCCTGTGGCCAAGTGGTTAAGTTCGCGCACTCCACTTCGGCGGCCCAGGGTTCCGCCAGTTTGAATCCTGGGCACAGACATGGCGCTGCTCATCAAGCCATGCTGAGGTGGCATCCCAAATGCCACCACTAGAAGGACTCACAACTAAAAATATGCAACTATGTACAGGGGGGACTTTGGGGAGAAAAAGAAAAAAAATAATAAATAAATTCTTTAGGGAATTTAGAACATGACTTATTTTAATTTCTGAGGCCTTGTAGGAAATATATGGGACAGATATCTGTTCCATATATTCTCAAATATAAATGTACCCAATTTATCCAAAGAACATGAAAACATAAATGCATAAAGATACATGTACCCCTATGTTCATTGCAGCATTACTCACAATAGCCAAGACTTGGAAGCAGCCTAGGTACCCATCAAGGGGTGAAAGGATAAAGAAGATGTGGTATATATACACAATGGAATACTACTCAGCCATAAAAAAGCAATGAAATCCAGCCATTTGTGACAACATGGATGGATCTTGAGTGTGTTATGCTAAGCAAAATAAGTCAGAGGGACAAAGTCAAATACTGTGTGATCTCACTCGTAAGTAGACGATAACAACAACAGCAAACAATCGCAGAGAGACAAAGATTGCATTCGTGGTTACCAGAGGGGAAGGGGGGAGGGAAGAGGGTGAAAGGGGTAATCAGGCACCTGTGTGTGGTGATGGAGTGTAAGTAGTCTTTGGGTGGTGAACAGGATGTGTAATCTACACAGAAATTGAAATATATTATGATGTACACCTGAAATTTATATAATGTTATAAACCAATGTTACTGCAATAAAAAGGAAAAAAAAGGAAAAAATAGATAAATGTATCCAAAATATAATCCAGAAATCTTTCTTTTATCCAACTTGAAATAGTCAAGTCTAATTAATTTAGCAATTCAATTACATACATATTCCATATTATATTGTTTAAAATGTATTAATGTGGAAATATTCCTTTTCTTCCCACCCTTATTTCATGAAACACTTTTATTTAAAATGTTCACATGCGTATTTTAATTCCTATTCTCTTTATGCCCCACATTTTATTATTATTTTATGTAGCCACTGTTCATGTAAATTTACCCATGAAAGTACAACTTTTCCCAATATTTTATTATGAAAGTTTTCAAACATACATCAAAATCGAAAGAATTTTATAGTGAACCCCTATTTACTCACCACCTGGATTCAACTATCAATATTTTACTAAACTTGCTTTATCATATATTTATCCTTCTAACTGTCCTTTACCCATTGACTTAATCTACCTAAGTTTTTGGATATATTTCAAAGTAAACTGTGGATAACAGTGCACTCATTAGCTAAAGTGCAGTTTTTTTCCAGTGTTTTTAATGTGAAAATTACATACATGAAATGAGAATCTTCAGTGTTCCTTGGCTGAGTTTTGATTTAGTAGTGCTCCTCTGTGGAGAGCTGCCCTAGGAGGTATTATACTTTCTTGGCTGACAGAATTGCAAGAACATAACTTTCTTTTTGTTGTCACTATTTCCAGAGAGATATGATCAATTTGTGGCTACATTCTGTAACAGTATGTCCTAAATTTCTGGGGGCAGTTCCAGTTTCAAATTTTGACCCATTGTTCCCAAAAGCTGTTGAAATGACCCAGAAACATCAAAACACCAATATTTCATTGGAAATTCAGTGAGTGAATTTAAACCAATAAGTACTACAATAAAAATTCATGTCACAAAATCTGAGGGATGTAAGTGAGGAAACCTCAAACTTATGATAGCAAAAGTTTACTAGCCTGTGTAATAGAGTTTTTTAGTTAGGTGTGGTTTTGTGGTACTTTTCTAGTACAGTGCATATGATGCCACAAGTAATATAAAATTAAGACAGCCAAGCAGAATATATATTATGTATGTGGTGCTTACTGTGTGCCAAGTGCTGTTACAAGTGCTGGGAATAGAGCAGTGAATAAGACAGGTGAGGGTTCTGTGCCCATAAGCTTGCATTCAATCTGTAAGTTAATTGTGTATTTACATGTGCCATCATACTTAGTTATTTTGCTGGTAGGTTAGTGTGTTTTAGTTGTTTTTGAGTTTTGATAATGGCAAAAATTGAGTATATGAAAGTAGACAATATAATGAACTTCCCATGAAGAAATCATCCAAGCGGCAGTTATCAACTCGCGGTCAATCTGTTTTGTCTATGCCTCCACCACTTCTTCCCTCTCAGATTATTTTGAAGTAAATCCATGATACCATTTTCAAATGCAAGTAAATATTTCATTGTGTGTCTCTAAAAGATAAGGATGCTTAAGGGCAGGGGGCTTATATATTAAAATTTTTTAATTTTAAGTAAGATTTTTTTGTATTATAATGAGTGCAAAGTATATTTTAATGACAGTGGCATATAAGTGATTTTAAAGAAACATAGTATTCCTCACAATTTGTGCCCAGCTAATAATGAGACTAAACAGTGTGGAAATTTTGACACAGATTTTTATATATATTGAATCAAACAAAACCATCAGACTTGGTGCTTTTAGTTACTAAAACGAAAGCATTTCTCATAGCAGGTAGTTACATTAAATTTAAACTTATAGCAAATTAAGAAATAATTGCTGGGGCCAGCCTGGTGGCATGGTGGTTAAGTTAGAGTGCTCTGCTTCGGTGGCCCAGGGTTTGATGGTTTGGATCCCAGGTGCAGACCTATGCACTGCTTATCAAGCCATGCTGTGGCAGGCGTCCCACATATAAAATAGAGGAAGGGGCACAGATGTTAGCTCAGGGCCAATCTTCCTCAGCAAAAAGAGGAGGATTTGGGATAGATGTTAGCTCAGGGCTGATCTTCGTCAAAAGAAAAAAAAAATAATTCCTTATTTTGTAACAAAACACAATCACCATTTCAGATTTTAAAATTGCAAAACTAATTTAATATGTATCTTAATCTGATCAGGTTTTCATTAGCACAAGCAAACTGTGAACAATCCTTATTTCAGAAACTCAGAGGGCCTTGGGGTAGGAATTGTTTCACCCCTAAGATAATGACAAATATGGAAGTCTAAATTTCATAGAATTAGAACGTTTCGAAAAAGTATTTAAGTTTATATGCAAGTCTTTGCTTTCTACATCCTGCCGGAGTAGATAAATGATTAATTAAAATAGGCTTTTTATTTTGTATGAGCTACATAGACTTTTTATTTTTGGACTGATTGACCATACCAGTAACACTAACTTTGGAGGAGCAAATCTGATAGATTCTACATGTAATTTTGGAAATTCTAGTAATATCCACAGAAAATTGATATGTGGCATAATTATGCAACAGTTATATTGAATTGGTCTACTCTGATCTGTTTAATTAATAGGGATGTTGTAGATTTTTTCATAATGAACAGAAGTGGTGAAAATTTATTTCATTGAGGTAAATTGAGATTTTATGTCCAAACTCAAGATTTGAAATATCTGCATTTTAAATAATAGAAATGTTTCAATTCCATTGAGTTCTTTTTTAAAATAATTGAAAATGATCCTGTTATCTTAAAAACTTTTAAAGATATTTTTTATGTCATAATTTTTATTTCTTGTTTGTATGTAATGGTGCCATTGTTTTCTAAGATATTTCTAAAATGAAGGTTCCAAACCTATCAATACCTGAAGGCTTGTGTACTTCTGTTAGCATTTAGATAGGAAAATTACATGCTTATAGCTCTATGTATGATTTGTACAAGAATTTCAAATAGTGGTGGTATTTCCATTCAGGTCTGGCATTACAGGTAATATAAAATACTGTTTGAACTTGCTTAATAATATAAGCTTTTGAAAGAAAAATTTGGAAATCTGTGCCTCTCATCATGGATTTTATTGGAAAGAAAAAGAAACCCTTGAATGATATATCTGAATAAAATATGAACTCTCTTTGAAAACACAGTCTTGCTTTGTCAGAGACTCCTGTAGTAATCTTCATTTCCTTAAATCTTTTCATATAGCTAGGGAATTTTCTTTAAGATTAGATGCCTACATAGCAGAGATGGTATATTGTACTTATATTTGAACATTTTTCTCAAAACATGTAGAAAATGTCAATTTGATCTTCATTGCTAGATAATAGAGCTATCATTAGGAGTTTTTTCTTTGCTGATTAACGACTTTGGAATGATTTTTTTCACTTATTTGAAAACAGTTTGTAAAAACAGTTTGTTAAATATATAAATGTGATTTGAGTTTTGCTTCTTTGGAAGTTTTACCATATATATTTTACAATTCTGAAATAACTTCTAGTAATTGAGGGAGTTGAACAAAGGAAGAGGCTGCTTGGTAAAGTCATAAGCACTCTATTCATTGAAGTGTTTAGACACGCATACTCCCCCACCATCCCTCCAAATAAGCACGTGCAAACAAACATGGATATTGTGGAATGGAATTTTATGGTTGCTTGGAATTGGAGAAATCAGTGATTCTAACTGTATGAGTGACAAATTTTGAATAAGAAAATGCTGTAAATTGTAATGTTGCTAATGCCAAATTTTTTAGATGCTCAATATTTCCTTAGATTTAATGGAAATCTCCATGAAAGATAACATTTAGAAGAAAGGGTCAATAAATTCATTTGTGCACCACATTTTATGTAAACATACAGAATAAATCTTGCAATTTAATGTCTAGCATACTAAAGAAGGGAACTACTTTATGTCCCCAAGGAAAAAAAATTAGGTTGATCATTTTAGCTCTCAAATATTTATGAACTGTTGATTTTGTTTTTTCCCAGCACACTGACAAATTTCCTACCTTTTGGGAAATTTGAATAGGATATTGTAATTTAATAACTGAATAGTTGTAGTTATTAATGCAAAGAAGTAATTTAAGGAAATAGACGCTATTTTCCCTTAGACTTGCAAAAGTAGTAATCAGAATAGCAAACGTTTTTGAGCACTTCATGTGCGCTAAATGCTTTACAATGTTTTTTATTTAGTCATCACAACAATCCCAGGAGGTAGGTATTAGTCTCAGTCTCGTTTTACAGATAATGAAAGTGAGACTTAAAGTAACCAGCACTGAATCTGGGGCTTTATGTTTTGGTTTTTCATTTTGTCAAGTTAGTTAACTCATATTGATCATGTCTGTTTTATACTTTGAGAGCTTTCTAATTTCTTTCACATATATCTCGTCTGAGACTGGATAGTAAGACATACCATGAATGCTCAAGACAAGATTAATTATAGATCCGTGTTCTGTAGCTCTCTAGTTCTTACTCGTGGTAATCATTTTTGTCAGTTATTTCCCGACAGCCACTAACCTAAGACATGTGTTCTTCTCCATCTGTCCAATTTCCCAACCCCTACAGAAAATCCAGTTAGTTGCTAAATCTTTAAGACACTAACAACATATTACTTTGAAAATTAGTTGAAATTTTGTATCAGATTTTATTTTGCTTCCAAAACCGTGAAGTCAAAAGCTCTCCTCTCTCCAGTGCTGCTGGAGAAATAGCAAAATGTTTCCTTTCAGTCTTTCTAGCTCAATGTTACCTCTGTTTACTGTTGATTGTGTGTAAAAACCTCGTATTTCTTCTGAAGAGTATACTTCAAACACAGTAGGCTAAAGATGTGTGCTATCTTAAATGGTTTTATTTTGAAAATTCCTAGGCAATTAGGGATTAGAGCTACTGTAGCATTCTTTCTGCATTTTTTTATCAAAACAATAATATTGTATCTTTTCTTTTGCTTATGATTGGTTTTTCTCATCGCTGCATGTTATTTTAAACACCTGGCTTTCTTCATTAAACAGTTTTATTTCCTTTGATCCATGTGAAGAACTTACTATTAGTTATGTTCATGTTATTTCATTAATGCGTTTTTGTTTCTTTATACATTTACCCTAATTTGATTAAGGATAAGAACTCCTGTGCTTTTAAAAAACCTTTCCAAAACCAAATAGAGAAATTAGTGATTTTTATATATTTCTTTTTGTCTGTTTTAGGATGGCTACCATAGAGTAGTTAATATTGTGCCAAAGAAACCACCACTACTAGACAGACCTGGTGAAGGAAGCTACAATAGATATTACAGTCATGTTGATTACCGAGACTATGACGAGGGCCGCAGTTTTTCTCATGATCGAAGAAGTGGTCCACCTCACAGAGGAGTATGTAAATTTCCCCCATGTACTAATTGTTATTTTTTATAAGTTTAAAAATCATGTAATTTTTGAAGTTTATGTGACTGGCCATGGAGGCAGTTGAATAAACACTTCCTGCTTGATGCTCTGTTGAATTGCCTGCTGGAGCTGTCAAATGGGAACTGGTAGTCAAGAATCCTGGGGTGCTGGGCGAAGTGGGTAAACACTCTGGATAGCTCTTTCTACATGACATTAATTCCAACTAGCCTGCTTTTTTATCCCCTCAATTGGCAAGGATTTGCAGAACCAGATAAAGGTAATCTGTTTATTGCCTTTGTACTCAATGAGTGATGAGCAGGTGGTTACCCTCTCTTACTGGATGTGCCCACTTATAATTACTTTGATTATTTTCGTCATGATGGAATGCTGTGGGTGAGGTTGGGTTAAAGTTCTTGAGACTCAGTCTCATTTTTGTTATAGATATTATTAAAGTCTACTTACTAACTCAGATTAGAAAGCACTCAAAACATTGCCTGTACTATAGTAAGCACTTTTTAAATGTTAGCTGCTATTGTTACTATTACTACTATTATATTTTTTGTTTCTCTTGGTCATCTTTAGTAATCTAGAAGTATGTATTTATTGTAGTATTTAGTATTGTATTTATTATTGTAGTAATCTGTCATTGAACTTGATTGAAACTATTCCTTGTTGCAATTCCTTTGACCTAGGTTGCATGTTTACAACATTCCTCTACTGGACTGTTTTCCTACATTTTCTTTTTTCCCCTTCCCTACTATATAATATTATAATTAACAGTACATATTCAAACATTGTTTATCATGAAATTTGACCTCACATTGGCTGTTGGAATTAGTTTCCATACTTTACACTTGAAGAAATGGAGGTAAGGTGGTTTACAAGGGTGGGTATGTATAGGAGTCCATTTCTCTTACTACTACATCATAGTGATCCTTGACAATTCTACAGTGGTAATGAGACCATTCAGTCTTTTCTTGTGCTTGTTTTTAAAGTTTGGAATGTTACAGCTTCCTTACTACTCATAGAATTGATTGTTTTTTTCAGTTTTTAAATGTCACACTGTTCCTTTAGGAAGAGGGATTTGATATTGAAAAGTAAACATTATGCATTATCTCTACTCTAGAAATACTGGATTTTGCCATTGGGACTGTTCTTCCACATAGTCTCAGGAAGAAACAATTTGTTTCTTACTTAAGTATAAAGTTGTGATCCCTATTATGAAAACCCTGTGGCCATTTAGTGTAGATAGGGAATTTTGGATTCATTGGACCAGTTTGTGTGAATCTTCATGAACATAATTTTTTTCTAAAACCATGTAGCATAGTAGTGCTTCAACAATAATTTTTTCTATTATGTTACAAATTATGTGTGTTCATACTTTATACATTTTCTATTTAAATTCTCTTCAAACAAACAATCCCAGTTGAGATGCTTAGGATTCTCATGACACTGATTCTTATCTAGAGTTCAGTCTTATAAAGCAAACTACTTGATCCAATATTTTATTAAAGCTGTTGAGTTTTTTCTTTTGTTTGTTTATATTTAATGTTGAGAAGGAAATGATAAATACATTTACTTATGTAAGAGTAGGGTATGTGATGCTAAAGAGGAGGATGAAGATAGAATTCATTTTAGCTGAATCAGTGTTTCTGACTAATTCACATGTTATATTGTTCTATGTATAATTTTAGAGTAATTGGATGTAGATTACTATGTGGTTCTTTTTTATCCACCTTTTCAAATATATCTCTTTCAGAGGACAGATTGTGCTTTGTTTGATTAAATTTAGTGCCACGTCTTGCTCTAATATAACTTGTTAATAAGTGATGGTTTCTTGTTGTTTCCAATGTTTTTAATGGAAAGTAAGATGAGGAAAGAAAGCTGGACCAAGATAAGTGGTGTAAAGGAGTAAATTCATTGAGTTTGTCTGGAAATTGGTCAGAGAACTTGACAAAAGGAAGAATAAAAATGAAAGGTCAAGAAATGTATGCTTGATTAAATGTGAACTGAGCCTTTGTCCTGGAGCAGCCCGTAGCTGTTGTGGTGGTGTGTATGTCTTCGGGAGTAAGGCTGTCAGGGCCGACTCAAGAAATACTTTAGGCCCTTTCACAGAGCTAAGTGGTAGCACAGGATCCCACTCAATAAATTAGTTGTTGGAATGGATGACTTGGTGTATCTTTTTGTCTTTTTTATGCCTTTGAAGCTCAGAGAAATTTAGAAAGGTGCTTTTGCCCTCATATTATTTTGGTCTCAGAGACTAGTTTCCAGTAGTAGTGTTAGATACATCCTCCTTGAGCAAAATGATATAAACAAATATCTAAGTAACTTTTTTATTTTACAGGATGAATCTGGCTATAGGTGGACAAGAGATGATCATTCTGCAGGCCGACAGCCTGAATACAGGTAAAAAAATAAAAATAGTAACATAACTACTTTGATACTTGACTAACTGAGCTGTCTGCTTTTGAAATCTAACCTCAAGGCACATAGATGCAATATGTTTTATTAGGATTAAAATTTTGGAAACGACAAGCATTATATTCTTTTTGTGACTATGCAATATGACAGTAGCCCTAATAGCTAGTGTTCTGTGTCTATTGGCATTTTGTAATTGGTAATAAAAATATATATTTAAAATATTTGAACTCAATATATTCTTATCAAATTAATTATTATTCTTAATGTGTTGTATGGATTATAAGGTATATATTTGCTTAATTAGAAGGCAAGTCATGTATTTTAGAATATTTGAATCATTACAAAATGTCTCCTATTATAAGGCATTTTCTCAGTTGCTTTGTTTTGATCAGTAAAGTTCTGTTGGGAAAACACATTTTGAAAGGACCTCAATCATGCTTTGGTTACTTATAGAGGCATCTGATAGAATAGTTGGAAAAAAAAAAAGATGGACAGATTTAACCAGATTGATAGTTTTTTTTTTTAAATGGATTCACAGTAATAGTGTTGGAAGTTATAAAAGAAGTCTTTTCAACATCTCTTACAAACTGTCAGAGAATAACCCATAGAAAAATGAAAGAAGTCAACTGCCACAACCCCCTAGGTGCCAAAAGTAGACCTCATGATTCAATGGATCATAGTAAGGCAGTTTGTAACTCACAGCACAGCAGTCAGCAGGGGCATCAGTGTGGTGGTGACAGTTCCCTCTCCCCAAGTCCCACAGGGAAATGTGACAGGCAGAGATGATGGCTGTACATAGAGTGGGATGCAGTGCTGCCGAGGAACCAGAGTCAAGAGCTTGGTACCTTTTGTAGCAAGCAGGAAGCAAGTCAATCCTTCTTTCCCTGGGAAGGAGCAATCACACAGTAGTTATGCTGTGGTTACCTTGGCCTATTGAATTGTCTGTGTGTCCAGCTACAGAAACTGTTCAGTATTGGTGGATGGTTAGGTGTTGCACTTTGGCATACGTGGCGGGGATGTGCAGGGACATTCAGAACTCATGGCAGACTGTCTCTCCCAAAAGAAGCAATAGAGAGTAGATGCTGAAAAATACTTTGATAAACTTTAATTACTGTGTTAAAGTTAACACAGTAATCATAAAAACTTTTAACCAGGTAGGAATGGAAGAGAATTTCCTTCATATGATAAATGCACATTTGCTGTACTGATGGTAAATTTAGAAGCATTTGCTTTAAAATCAGAACAAAGCAATGACGCCTGCTATCACTGCTTCTGTTCATCGTGGTAATGGAGGTCTCAGCCCCCACAGTAAGAAAAATAAAGTTATAAGGGTTAGAATGAAAGAAACAAGACTATTTATAGATGGTATAATTATGTTTGCAGAAAACTCAAGAGTCTATAGACTATTAGAACTATTAGGAAATTAGCAAAGTTCAATATGATATAAATAACTATTAGCATAAATTAGAAAACGTAATTTAAAAATATTTACCATAGCATAAAAACTATAAGGAATAGTAGGAATAAATCTAACAAAAGTGTGTAAGACCTACATAGGTGAAATTATATGTCATTTCTAAAGAGCATCTAAAAAGACCTGAATAAAAAGAGCAACATATATGTGACATCCCTGGCTGAGAAGAGACAGTATCATACCAGTTCTCCTTAAATTCAGGTATGAATTCAATCTGGTTTCAGTCTAAATTCCAGGATTTTTTTCCATGGAAGTTGGCAAGCTGATTCTAAAATTAATGTGAAGAAGTAAAGGGCCAGTTGGCAAAAATAGTCTTGAAAAAGCTGCAAAGACTCAAAATACTATATATCAAAACTTATAAAGCTGTAGTAATGTAAACAGTAAACCTGAATAGAGAGTCTAGAAACAAACCTAGACATATCCAGGAGTTTGAGATATACCAACAGTGGCATTACAAATCAAATGGAGAAAGAATGAACTTTTCAATAAATGGTGCCGGGACAAACAGCCATCCATTTGAAAAAACGTGACATAGGAAGCCTGATGTGTCAAAATAAACATCTGGTATAATAAAGACCTAAATATGAAAGGCAAAATTATTATTTTTTTAAAAAGAACTTTTTTTGATTAGATTAGCTAATGGTTTATATTCCCTCAAAGTAATAGTTCTTAGGTTTTAGTTCTACTGTTTTCAATTTTTAAGTGATGGTTTCTGTTTTTATCCTTATTCTTTCTCTGTCTTTTAGCATTTTATTTTTTCTTGTATGTGTATAATTTTACATAAATAAAATAAAAAATAAGACTCCCTAGTTCCCACAGCCATATTAACAGCTTTGTATATGTTCTACTGTATTTTTCTCTATTTGCATAAGCAGTTGGGGTGTTTGATTGTTGTTAATGAGATCATGTTATATATATTTTTCTGTAAGTTGGTTTTCTCATTCAGTGGCTTGTGGAAATCCCTTCAAGTATGGACTTAACTCTAATCTGAATCTTTTTAATTGCCAAGTAATATTCCATGATGTGGATATACCAAATAATTTAGCTGTTCACTTATTGATGAATATTCACTCTGTTTCCAGTACAAAACAGTGCCACAATAAGTCCGAGTACTTAATGTCTTTATGAAACAGTACTTTAGTTTCTATGGAACAGATTGCCAAAAGTTAAATTTCTGGGTCAAATGGCCTATGTATTTTAAATTTTAATAGATGTTTTCAGTTTGCCTTCTAAAAGCCTATAACGCTTATGTTTCCATTTAAAAAAATCTAACATTTTAATTTGGATTCTTAGTTTATTTTTCTTTCCATCTTATTTATTAACATAACTAGGATTTTGAAATTTCCTTTAAGCATTGCTATAACTATATCCCATACATTCTGATATATAGCAATTTTATACTGGTTCTGACATAGTATATTCTAGTTATTCTGTGATCATAGAATGTTTGTTGTACTCTTATTCTGCTGTTTGAAATTCATTTATCATTAATGGTTCATTAGTTCATCAGTATTAGTATTTTTAAGTGTACTATGGTCATTAAAAGAAGTTATATTCTTTGTTTTCAGAGTATAGAGTTCATTCTGTATAGTATATTCATTCATTTGATAAATATTTATTGTGTGTCTGGTATATATCAGGTACTCTTCTAGCCTCTGGGGATAAAAAACTCCTACTCTCGTGAAGCCTACATTTGAGTATGGATTATAGGTAGTAAGCAGATAAAAAACTGAACAGATAAGTTTTGTAATAAAAATAACACAGGGCAGTGGAGTGGAAAGTGCTTCTACTTTTACACCCTCCTGCTTTCCTGCACCTTCACCACATGTGTGGGTGTCTGTAGTAACATTGCAGGTTTTATGCTGTCACAAAATCTATAGCTTTTGCTGGCTGGATCTTTCTGGATCTCTAAGCTGTTCCCTGTCAGGTGGGTTCCTTGAAGAGTTCCTATCTGAAAGACTCTGTGAATAGGAAATAGCTGTTGTTTTAGGGGAAAAAATCACTACGTTGTAAACCATGCAAAGAGTAATTGTCTATATTGGTAAGAGAATAAAGTTCTGAGCAATTAGGAAAACCATGCTAGTTAGTATTTTTGTTTTTGTCAGTGGGCTGTATTTAGTAATTCTTTGTATTGTGGAAAGAAAACATTAGAACATTTAAAACATTTTATTTGAAACAATTTTTAAATTTATAGAAGTTGGAAGAATAATTCAAAGAACTCCTGTAACCTTTCACCAGAGACCCCATTAATGTCTCCAACAAGGTCCCAGTAATGGACTTTATAGCAAAAAGTTCTCATCTGAGCTCATGGGTCATATTTTTGTAGGCTTCTTTAATCTGAGAGAATTCCTCAGTCTTTCCTTGAGTTTGATGGCTCACTGTTTTTGGACAAGATGAATACAGGGCAGATATTTTGTAGAATGTTTCTTGATCCAGGCTTGTCTAATATTTCTTCATGATTAGATTCAGGTTATGCACTTTTGCTCGGGCAACCCCTGAAGTGATGCTGTATTCTTTTTATTGCATCCTATTAGGTTATACATCTTGTTGGTTTGTCTCCTTATTGGTGGTGTTAACTTTTATCACTTCATTAAGATGGGGTCTGCAAAATTTCTTCACTATGAAGTTAGCCTCCTCTCCTGAAATTAGTAAGTGTTTTGTGGGGAGATGCTTTGCAACTATATGATTCTGCCAGTCTTCATCCCACCCTCACCCACTAAGTTTTAGCAACCACTCTTGTTTCTTGCCTGAATTAGTTATTAATATCATCGTTTTTAATGGATAATTTTATAATTAGAATGTTCTTTCTACGTTTATTATGTAGGCATTCTGTTGTGAGGAAGAACTTTTTCTTCTGTCCATCACCCCCTTTAAGAAAAAAACCCAGAACTTTGTTTATATCGCTGTGGACTCATGGATTCCTATTTTATTCCATTGCTATCATTATTTTGATGTCCACATTTGACCAGCGAGAGTCCCTTCAAGTTAGCTTCTGAATTTTTTAAAAGAATTTTTGTTGTGGCAGAGTATATGTAACATAAAATATGTCATTTTAATCATTTTTTATAATTGTTTTTTTTAAGATTGGCACCTGACCTAACATCTGTTGCCAGTCTTCTTTTCTTTTTCTTCTTCTCCCTGAAGCCCCCTAGTACATAGTTGTATATTCTAGTTGTAGGTCCTTCTGGCTCTGTTGTGTGGGACCCCATCTCAGCATGGCTTGATGAGCGGTGCTAGGTCTGCCCAGGATCCAAACTGGTGAAACCTCGGGATACTGAGGTGGAGTGTGTGAACTTAACCACTGAGCCATGGGGCCAGCCCCTAACTGTTTTTAAAAAAATTTTTTTAAATGAGTTCATAATAGTTTACATCAATGTGAAATTTCAGTTGTACGTTATTTCTTGATCACCACATAAGTGCTCTCCTTCACCCCCTGTACCCCAGCTCCTAACCATTTTTAAGTGAACAATTCACTGGCATTACATTCACAATGTTGTACAACCATCACCACTATTTCTAAAACTTTTTTTCATCACCCCAAACAGAAATTCTGTACCTGTTAAACATTAATTCCTCATTCCCCCTTACCCCCAGCTCCTAGCAACCACCATTTTACTTTCTGTCCTTATGTACTTGCCTATTCTAGATATTTCATATAAGTGGAATCATACAATATTTGTCCTTTTGTGTCTGGCTTCTTTCACTTAGCATGTTTTCAAGGTTAATTCATGTTGTAGCATACAGCAGAACTTCGTGCCTTTTATTGCGTGAATAATATTCCGTTGTATGTGTATTACCACATTTTGTTTATCCATTCATCCTCTGATGGAATTTGGGTTGTTTCCATCTTTTGACTATTGTGAATAATGCTGTAATGAACACTGGCATGTAAGTATCTGTTTTGAATCCTTGTTTTCAGTTCTTTTGAGTGCATACCTTAGAGCGGCATTGCTGATTCATATAGTAATTCTATGTTTAGCTTTTTGAGGAACCACCACTATTTTCCATAGTGACTGCACCATTTTACATTCCCACAAGCAATATACAAGCGTTTTGGTTTCTCCACATCCTCCCCAACATTTACTATATTCCTATTATAATTATTTTTAATGCCATCCTGGTAAGTTGAAGTGGTATCTTATTGTGGATTTGGTTTGCTTTTCCCTAATGACTAGTGATGAGCAACATTTCATTTGCTTGTTGGCCATGTGTATACCTTTGGAGAAATGTCTATTCAGTTATTTTGCCTTTTTTTAAATTGGGTTGTTTGTCTTTTTGTTGTTGAGTTTTTTTTTTTTTTAAGATTTTAATTTTCCTTTTTCTCCCCAAAGACCCCCGGTACATAGTTGTATATTTTTAGTTGTGGGTCCTTCTAGTTGTGGCATGTGGGATGCCACCTCAGTATGGCTTGATGAGTAGTGCCATATCCACCCCCAGGATCCGAACCAGCGAAACCCTGGGCCGCTGAAGTGGAGCACGAACTTAACCACTTGGCCACGGGGCCGGACCCCTGTTGTTGAGTTTTAGGAGTTCTTCATATATTCTGGATATTAAATCCTTATCAGATATATGATTTGGAAATATTTTCTCCCATTCTAAGGTTGTCTTTTCACTTTATTGATAATATCTTTTGGTATACAAAATTTTAAATTTTGATGAAGTCCACTTTATCTGTATTTTCTCCTCTTTCTAATACTTTTGTCATATCTGAGAATCCGTTGCCAAATCAGAGACTTCTATGTTGTTTTGACTTGTCTATATCATTCCTGGATCACTTCCTTACTTTCTGATGCAAAATATTCCAGGTTATTCTTATCCTGTGTCAGCCTCAGCCTTAATCAGCGATTTCTCTAAGGAGCACAGGTTCTCTTTAGTGGAGAGTGGTTTTTTTTTTAATTGAGTTAATTGATAGGTTACAATCTTGTGAAATTTCAATTGTACATTAATGTTTGTCAGTCATGTTGTAGGTGCACCACTTGACCCTTTGTGCCCACCCCCCACCCCACCTTTCCCCTGGTATCCACTAAACTGTTCTTGGTCCATAGTTTTAAATTCCTCATATGAGTGGAATCATACACAGATTATCTTTCTCTCGCTGGCTTATTTCACTTAACATAATTCTCTCGAGGTCCATCCATGTTATTGCAAATGGAATGATTTTGTTCTGTTTTGCAGCTGAGTAGTATTCCATTGTATATATGTACCACATCTTCTTTATCCATTCGTCTGTTGATGGGCACTTAGGTTGCTTCCACGTCTTGGCTATTGTAAACAGTGCTGCAATAAACATTGGGGTGCACAGGACTTTTGGGATTGCTGACTTCAGGCTCTTTGGATAAATACCCAGTAGTGGGATGGCTGGATCGTATGGTAGTTCTATTTTTAGCTTTTTGAGGAATCTCCATACTGTTTTCCATAGTGGCTGCACCAGTTTGCATTCCCACCAGCAGTGTATGAGGGTTCCTTTTTCTCCGCAACCTCTCCAACATTTGTTGCTATTAGTTTTACATATTTTTGTCATTCTAACTGGTGTAAGGTGATATCTTAGTGTAGTTTTGATTTGCGTTTCCCTGATGATCAGCGATGATGAGCATCTTTTCATGTGCCTATTGGCCATCAGTATATCTTCTTTGGAGAAATGTCTGTTCATGTCTCCAGCCCATTTTTTGATTGGGTTGTTTGATGTTTTGTGGTTGAGTTGCGAGAGTTCTTTATATATTAAGGATATTAAGCCTTTGTCAGATATATGACTTGCAAATATTTTTTCCCAGTTAGTGGGTTGTTTTTTTGTTTCAATCCTGTTTTCATTTGCCTTGAAGAAGCTCTTTAATCTGATGAAGTACCATTTGTTTATTCTTTCTATTGTTTCCCTTCTCTGAGAAGGCATGGTGTCCGAAAAGATCCTTTTAATACTGATGTCAAAGAGTGTACTGCCTACGTTTTCTTCCAGAAGCCTTATGGTTTCAGGTCTCACCTTTAGGTCTTTAATCCATTTTGAGTTTATTTTGGTGAATGGTGAAAAAGAATGGTCAATTTTCATTCTCTTACATGTGGCTTTCCAGTTTTCCCAGCACCATTTGTTGAAAAGACTTTCTTTTCTCCATTGTATGCCCTCGGCTCCTTTGTCAAAGATAAGCTGTCCATAGATGTGTGGTTTTATTTCTGGGCTTTCAATTCTGTTCCATTGATCTGTGCACCTGTTTTTGTACCAGTACCATGCTGTTTTGATTACTGTAGCTTTGTAGTATGTTTTGAAGTCAGGGATTGTGATGCCTCCCGTTTTGTTCTTTTTTCTCAGGATTGCTTTAGAAATTCGGGGTCTTTTGTTGCCCCATATGAATTTTAGGATTCTTTGTTCTAATTCTGTAAAGAATGTCATTGGGATTCTGATTGGGATGGCGCTGAATCTGTAGATTGCTTTAGGTAGAATGGACATTTTAACTATGTTTATTCTTCCAATCCATGTACATGGGATGTCTTTCCATCTCCTTATGTCGTCATCCAATTCTCTCAGAAAGGCCTTGTAATTTTCATTATATAGGTCCTTCACTTCCTTAGTTAAATTTACCCCAAGGTATTTTATTCTTTTTGTTGCGATTGTGAATGGTATTGTATTCTTGAGTTCTTTTTCTGTTGGTTCATTACTGGAGTATAGAAATGCTATTGATTTATGCAAATTGATTTTATACCCTCCAACTTTGCTATAGTTGTTGATTACTTCTAAGAGTTTTCCAATGGATTCTTTGGGGTTTTCTATATATAAGATCATGTCGTCTGCAAACAGCGAGAGTTTCACTTCTTCCCTCCCTATTTGGATTCCTTTTATTCCTTTTTCTTGCCTGATTGCTCTGGCCAGGACCTCCAGTACTATGTTAAATAAGAGTGGTGATAGAGGGCATCCTTGTCTCGTTCCTATTTTCAGGGGGATGGGTTTCAGTTTTTGCCCATTGAGTATGATGTTGGCTATGGGTTTGTCATATATGGCCTTTATTATGTTGAGGTAGTTTCCTTCTATGCCCATTTTGTTCAGAGTTTTTATCATAAATGGCTGTTGGATCTTGTCAAATGCCTTCTCTGCATCTATTGAGATGATCATGTGGTTTTTATTCCTCAGTTTGTTGATGTGGTGTATCACGTTGATTGATTTGTGGATGTTGAACCATCCCTGTGTCCCTGGTATGAATCCCACCTGATCCTGATGTATGATTCTTTTGATGAATTGCTGAATTCTGGTTGCCAAAATTTTGTTTAGAATTTTTGCATCTGTGTTCATCAGTGATATTGGCCTGTAGTTCTCTTTTTTCGTGGTGTCCTTGTCAGGTTTTGGTATCAGTGTGATGTTGGCCTCATAGAATGTGTTAGGAAGTGTTCCATCTTCCCTAAGTTTTTGGAATAGCTTGAAAAGGATAGGTATTAAATCCTCTCTGAAAGTTTGGTAGAATTCCCCAGGAAAGCCATCTGGTCCTGGGGTTTTATTCTTTGGGATGTTTTTGATTGCTATTTCAATCTCTTTCCTTGTGATTGGTCTGTTCAAATTGTCTGCCTCTTCTTGAGTGAGCTTTGGGAGATTGTAGGAGTCCAAGAATTTATCCATTTCCTCTAGGTTATCCATTCTGTTGGCATATAGTTTTTTGTAGTATTCTCTTATAATCTGTTGTATTTCTGCAGAGTCTGTTGTTATTTCTCCTCGCTCATTTCTGATTTTGTTTATTTGAGCTTTCTCCCTTTTTTTCTTTGTAAGTCTGGCTAGTGGTTTGCCAATTTTATTTATCTTCTCAAAAAACCAGCTCTTTGTCTCATTGATCCTTTTACGGCCTTTTTCGTTTCAATAGTATTTATTTGTGCTCTGATTTTTATTATTTCTCTCCTTCTTCTGACTTTGGGCTTCATTTGTTCTTTTTTCTCTAGTTCAGTTAGGTGTGCTTTAAGGTTGCTTATTTGGGATTTTTCTTGTTTGTTAAGATGTGCCTGTATTGCGATGAATTTTCCTCTTAATACAGCCTTTGCTGTATCCCATATGAGTTGGTATGGCATGCTATCATTTTCATTTGTTTCCAGGTATTTTTTTATTTCTTCTTTAATTTCTTCAATGATCCATTGCTTGTTCAATAGTGTGTTGTTTAGCCTCCACATCTTTGTGCCTTTCTCAGCTTTTTTCTTGTAATTAATTTCTAGCCTTATAGCACTATGATCTGAGAAGATGCTTGTTATTATTTCAATTTTTTTAAATTTGTAGAGGCTTGCCTTGTTTCCCAACATATGGTCTATCCTAGAGAATGTTCCATGTGCACTTGAGAAGAATGTGTATTCAGCTCCTTCAGGGTGGAGTGATCTATATATGTCTATTAAGTCCAATTGTTTTAGTTTTTCGTTCAGCTCCACTGTTTCCTTGTTGATTTTCTGTCTGGATGATCTGTCCATTGATGTGAGTGGGGTGTTGAGGTCCCCTACTATTATTGTGTTGTTTTTAACATCTTCCTTTAGGTCTGTTAATAGTTGCTTTATGAATCTTGGTGCTCCTGTGTTGGGTGCATAGATATTTATAAGCGTTATTTCTTCTTGATGAAGTGTCCCTTTGATCATTATATATTGTCCCTCTGTGTCTCTCTTTACCTGTCTTATTTTGAAATCCACTCGGTCTGATATGAGAATTGCAACACCTGCCTTTTTTTCCTTGCTATTTGCTTGAAGTATTGTCCTCCACCCCTTCACCCTGAGTCTGTGTTTGTCCTTGGGGCTGAGGTGTGTTTCCTGGAGGGAACAAATTGTTGGATCTTGTTGTTTAATCCATTTTGCCACTCTGTGTCTTTTTATTTGAGAGTTCAATCCGTTCACATTGAGAGTGATTATTGATGCATGTGGACTTAATGCTGTCAATCTGTCGCTCATTATCTTGTTTTCCTGTGTTTCTTTTCCTGTGTGCTTTAGACTACCCATTTAATACTGCAATTTCTTATGCTGGGTTTCTTAGATTTTTCCTTATTTATGATTTGTGACTCTGTTCTGTACTTTATTTTAGTGTCTACCTTGAAGTTTGTATTTAGAATCTCGTGTATAATATAGTCTATTCTCTGGTGGTCTCTTACTTACTCGACCAATACTGATTTAGACCCTTTGCTCTTCCCCTCCTAAATAATTATTTTCATTTTTTATTCCAACTCGTCTTATTAATTTGTAGTTAGAGTGCTAAGATCATCCTTGTTTTGGTAGTTTCCTTATTTTTACCCTAATGCTATAGTTGAATATTTGCTATCCTGTTCTGGTTCTATCCATCGGTCTCCCTAGTCTGTGGATTGTGTCCCCTTTCTCCCTTTTTCCTTTTTTCAAGTATGAGAGCCTTCTTGAGGATTTCTTGTAATGGAGGGCTTTTAGTTACAAATTCCCTTAACTTTTGTTTGTCTGGAAAAGATTTAATTTCTCCCTCATATCTGAAGGAAATTCTTGCTGGATAGAGTATTCTTGGCTGAAGGTTTTTATCCTTTAAAGCTTTGAATATATCACTCCATTCTCTCCTAGCTTGTAGGGTTGCTGTAGAGAAATCCACTGACAGTCTGATAGGGGCTCCTTTATAGGTTATTCTCTTTTTTTTCTTACTTCCCTGAGTATTCTTTCCTTATCATTCCTATTTGCCAACTTTACTATTATGTGCCTTGCGGTGGGTCTTTTTACATTGACAAATCTGGGAGATCTAAAACCCTCCCCTACACACATTTCTCCGTTGATCCCTAGATTTGGGAAGTTCTCTTCAATAATTTTGTTAAGCACACTTTCTGCTCCATTTTCCTTTTCCATATTCTCGGGAATTCCGATCATCCTTATGTTCTTACTCCTCATTGAATCCATTATCTCTCTGAGATTTTCCTCATTTTTTTTAATTCTTAGTTCTCTTTCTTCCTCTGTCTGGCGCCATTCAGCCTGTCTGTCCTCGATTATGCTGATTTTCTCCTCTATGTTGTCTACATGGGCATTCAGGGAATCCGTATTCTGTTTTATCTGGTCCATTGTGTTTTTCATCTCAAGTAATTCTGTTTGATTCTTCTTTATGATTTCAATCTCTTTTGTGAAGTAACTCCAGAACTCAGCTTGTTTCTCTATCTTTCTCTCTACCTCATTGAGTTTTTTGATTATAGCTGCTCTTAATTCATTATCACTTAGTTTACCTAATTCCAAGTCCTCAGGACTTAATTCTGTGTTTTTATTGTTTTCCTTCTGGTCTGGGGCTTTTATAAATTGCTGGATGGTAGAGGAGCGGTTTTTTCTCATGGTGGTAGAATTCAGTTGCAGTTACAGCCTGTCGCCACTAGATGGGGGTCGAGAGCAGCGTGTTAGCTCTCCGCCTTGGGGCAAGATGGCTGCGCCCACTGGCTTTGTTGGGGGGGAGGGGCTGTTACTCACACGCGCTGGTCTGGGTTCAGATCAGTTCTGTTCTCTGGTCTCCCAAGGCCCTTGATTTATAGGGTCCCCGAGGACAGAAGCTTTCCCCCCGTCAGTGGGTCTCCACTGAATCAGCTGCAGGAGTCCTGGATGATCACCCACTCGCGCAGCCCCTCCCCCGCTCCTTCCCGACCCACGCCGCAGCGATCGCAGACTCTAGGGGAGGGAGCGATGTTCTCTCCTACCGTTCCAGCGCCTCCGAAGGTGTAAAGCTAGGTTTATGATCTCCACCTTCTTGGTATTGTAGGTCTCTAACGAGCTGGCATTATGTTTATTCTCTGAAATTCACTTCTTCCAATCTTTTGTTGTTGTATTTTGGAGGGGAGAGAATCCTGGGTCAGCTCCCTGCCATTTTGCTCCGCCCACTCCTGGAGAGTGGTTTTTTGAAACCAAGATATGGACAGTAGGCGTGCATACACGCACATGGACACTTTTATATCTGTATTTATTTTTATACAATATTTATCTAGATTGAAGACCATGAGTTCATGGCAGTGTCCTGTCCTCTTTTCCATATTTATGCCTCTCTTTTCTGTCAGTGAGAAACCTGGCTCCCAGTTTTTGGAAGAGACAGTTCTCCATGGGTCTCCTGCACGGCTACACATCTTACCAAGCTATGCCAAGAACCTAAGGCCCTGATCGCTTTTTATCCATGCTTTTTTGCAGAGTTGAATTTATAGTGGGCAGTCTTGAAGAATAAGGTAATGTCCCCCTCTGTGACAAATAGGCTTGCTTATTGCTTGGTGTAAAAATTGTGAGTTCCTCAAGTTCAGTGTGCCTCAGTTGTGAACCAAACCTGCTAGTCATATATCACATCATCCCTGTGGGACTTGGGACTAGGGGGAACTGATGCAAACAGGCCAATGCTTATAATGCTTGCTCTGCTGAAGGTAATAAAGTCCTTTGTCTCTGACGTAGGAGTCTTGTGTCTTCTGCCAGTGTCTGTGAGACAGTAACAGTCTTATTAGTTTGTAAGTAGGGTAAAATCTGATCCCAGACCTGAAACCAGTATTCTCAATAGGTTTGCTCACATTTCTCTATGTAGTTAATCTTCTGACCCCATGAGTCTTCTTTCTCACTCTCTAAAGCACCTTCTTTTTGCAGCTTGCCATCACTTGCTGCTACCAGGCTGCCTTGCTTTCACACTATCTTCCACAGATCTATTACTGGCCATGGAAGTTTCTGTTTATAATTTATCTAATCTTTTTCACTTTCTGTTTTATGTGTTTCATATTGTGGCACCTTATGTACTTTATAAATCCAGCATACATATATTAGTGGTTCATATTCAAATATGTTTCACTAATAGGAGTGTGGAATCATTGGAAGCAACTGGATGAAATAACAGCTAACAGAGGAAAAGAGAATGTATCAAGTTTTCTGTCATCCTCCGATAAACCACCCCCAACCCCCGCTCTGAAAGTTATCACTTTGTTATTTAATAGAGCCACATTACCTGATAATTTATCTGCATTTCCAGTGTATCATCACCAACTCATTTTGGTTCTGTATTTACACAGTAATTATATTATCTATTTGTTCAAAACACAATTATAGATGAAATTCAGAATATATTAGGATTTATTTCATTTTGTATTCAAGGAATATGTCATACTTTCCCAAGGGTTATTGATTCAGACAGAATGAGGTTGTTTTTAATAGAATCATTTTTTCCCTCTGTAGTTATGAGATCTTGGAATAAACCTTAGGATGGAACTGATATAAAGTATTAAATAATATTTTAAAAGATGGAACAAGAGTGTCACCAAATGACCAGTATACTTTATTTTTAAATGCTGGAATTTTTCTGTATTTACATGTGGAAAATTTTGATTAAGTAGGTCAGTATTTTCATACTTGTGGATATTTTGGAAAAAAGTAGATTTAATTTTTAATTTTATTATAGCAACTTTATCTTCTTAGCTGACATAGAATTTGACAGAGAAAATAGTATAAAACATCTTTGGTTTAGTTCAGTGGTACAAATGTTTATTGAGTGTTTACTATGTGTTGGGTATTGTGCTTTTATCACCAGCTTACAATCTAATGAGTGAAATGAAGATACACAAATAGGTAATATAATATGATACATGCTTAAGTTGCATAAAAGTACCATATGGAGACAAATAAAGAAGCACTTATCCTGTCCTGGGGTTTTGTTCAAGATTTCCTGGAGGAGCTGGTAATGTGAACAGAACTTGAAGGAAAAATTAGAGTTAACCAGAAGAAGAGGATGGGGAATGTGTTCTTACACAGGGAAGAGCATGAGCAAAGCTGCATGATGTGTAGAGGTATTAATAGATGATTATGTATGAGCTAGGGAATTGTGGATTAGACTATAACTAAGAAGTCTTGAGTTTTATTCTGTTAGCATCGGGGAGCTATTTTAACCTGGTAGGGAGAAAAGGGTTAAGGTAACCCAATCAGATTGTAGTTTACTTCATCTTCAGTGTAGAGGATGACTTTTAAAGATCACACTGGAGATAGAACAAGAACTTATGACAGTCTGAATTGGAGGAGTTGGTGTCGGGAGAACAAGTGTTAAATTTGATAAATGCTTAGGAGGTAAAAAATCAGTAAGATGTGATTGTTAGATGTGGGAATAAGGAAGAAGGAAATATCTAGATTTTTAGTTTTAGTTTACCGTATGTATAACAACACCCTTATCTGAGATTGGGAATATAGGAGGAATGGATTCAAGGGAGGAGCTGCATTCAAAATTGAGATTGTCCAAGAAGAAGATGTAATTGCACAAGATCAGTGGACTAAGGTCAGAACTCTAGGCAACACTTTTATTGCAGGGGTAGAAAATAAAACTTTTAAAACAATATTAGGGGTTACCAATGTCTAATGCAACTGAGTAGTCTAGTAATATAAAGATTCAAATATCTCTTGGGTTTGGCTGTGTTAGGATGAATGAAAATGAGGAGATAGATTCAACCTGGTTGTATAACTTTTTAAAAAATACTTAATTGAGAAGGAAAGTGGGGAACGTTGTTAGCTGGAGAAGGATACTGGTTAAAGGGAGATCACCTAAAACCTTTTTTTTTTTTTAAGGCGATCAGTGACTTGAGCATATTCGTAGGTAGAAAGGAAAGAAAGAGATTGAAGATACAAGGCAGAAAAGGGATAACTGGAAGGAAGGTCAATGAGGACCAGGATGAAGACTATTGATTGAAGGGGTAATTTTTAACAGCAGGGAAAAATCATATACCAAGAAAGAAAGGATGAAAGTAGCATGGGGCAGATGAAGGCAAATTGGGGGAAAGGAGAGCTGGGCTGGCAGTTGAGGTAGTCTATGGCTGATGACTGCCATGTTTTTCAGGTAGTGAAGTAACTCATTAAGAGAAAGATTTGGTGCTAGGTTAGAGGACTTTGAGGGAATTATCAAGATGTGGAATAGTTGCTGACTGAATGGGAGATTGCACTCACCAATGATAAGTAAAAATATTACTAGTGGGATTGAAGGTACAGTGGAAGTTAGAGACTGTGACTCCGTAGTGGGTCCAATCTGTAGGTGTATGTAATTTCTCTCTAGGATATGGCACTGTAACTATATCGGTGAAGAATCACAGATTTTGGAATTAATTCAGCATTGGGTTGGCTAACACAGTGTGTCAGAATTGCCAGAACAGAAAGTTGTTGGTATTCATAGAGTGGTTCAAATACTGTAGTTTGGCTGAAAGGGCAATAAGTGAGGCCAGGATGGTGTTCATGGATTGCTAGGAAATATAGGAGACTTACAGGTATCCATGAATCAGAGGTAGAGTTATTGTAGGAGTGAGAAAACTGAAGGATGAGACATTGTGATAAGATTGCAGTGTTGGATTCTGATGAAGAGCACCTCTGGGTAATGAGAGGCAAGGTTTAGGATTTAAGTGTGTGGCTAAAGTATTGTGAAGAGGTAGGTGGTGGCCAGGGAAGGGCTACAGTATTGCACAGATGATCCACATGAATTTTGAAAGTCATCCATGATGTGGGTGGGATGTGTTACAGGGCGGACTGTGTGTCATTGGGTTAAAGGCCTTTTGAAATGTGGGAAAGTTACCAGATGGTTGGTAATATGGGCCAAAGGGAGTTACAGTGGGATGGCCTGAACTTAAATAAGGAGTTTGTTGGGCTCTTTGCCCTTTTCTTAGAGGATGAAGGATTTGGAAGATAATCCTATGCTGCATATTCCTCAGACCTTGAGGCAGAGTCATCAGTGAGTGTGCCCTTCTACTCAAGAGTGTGAAGGGAGGTGGTATTTGTGTTCAAATACCAGGTTTTAGTTAAAGGAAGAAGTTGGAAGGATTGGTTTATAAAGAGGCTGAGGATGTGAAAATATTTACAAGACCAACTGAAATTACTATATCTTGTTTCTTAAGTACACAAATACAGTTACTGAGTGTAAAGTACATGTAATACTTACAGGTAAGCACTTAACATATTTGTCACTCTGTGGTGATAATGCTCTTATGTATTAGTGGAAATAACTCATGTCCCTACAGTGGCCGATCAGGGAATGTTGAATGAGTCCTGAGGGTCAGAAGGTCAGATTGGAGCAGCTGTTACTTGGTACCAGCTGCTCTTTCCCATTTGGGAATATAAAGCCTGGTGTGGCCTGCTTCAAAAGAAGTCAGAAACTGCTACAACTAAAAGGACCCACAGCTAGGATACACAACTATGTACTGGGGGGATTTGGGGAGAAAAAGCAGGGAAAAAAAGGAAAAAGAAGATTGGCAACAGTTGTTAGCTCAGGTGCCAATCTTTAAAAGAAAAAAAAAAAAGTCAGAAATCTAGATTTTTTAAATGTTAAATCTCTTGATTTTTCAATGTTCACAACTAATTAGAACCAGAATTTGCAGTCTGTAGAGTAGGGCAACAATCTGGGACTCTGAAATGAAGAGCATATAGTAGTAGCTTGGGTAATACAGAATACAGTGGTTCTCAACCCTGGCTGCATTCTGAATTAGGTGGAAAACTTTTTAAAGAAAAATACCAATTCCTGGTCCTTACATTTGGAGATCTGATTTAATTGGTCTTGGGTGGAGCCCGGGCATCAGTATTTTTTAAAAGCTCATCAGATAGTCTAGTGTGAAGCTAGACTTGAGAACCCTTGGTTTAATAGGTAGTATGGAATGACAACAGTCCAGAAACCACAGGATTGTGTTAATGATGACTTCTTGGCACTTTCTCTCGTTTATGGTAACTTCATCTAGCTTTATCATTGGCAGCAGTTGTTCCCTTTGTTTATGTTTCTAAAACTTGTGTTCATAAGAATCACTTAGGGGGCCGGCCCGGTGGCACAGCAGTTAAGTGCACACGTTCTGCTTCGGCAGCCTGGGGTTCACCGGTTCGGATCCTGGGTGCTTGGCAAGCCATGCCGTGGTAGGCGTCCCACATATAAAGTAGAGGAAGATGGGCACGGATGTTAGCTCAGGGCCAGGCTTCCTCAGCAAAAAAGAGGAGGACTGGCAGTAGTTAGCTCAGGGAAAAAGAATCACTTAGAAGCTCGTTAAAAATGGTTTCCAGGCTTCAGCCCAAGAGATTCTGATTCAGTAAGTAGAGGCTTGGGATCTGTATTTTTCACAAGCCCCCTGGATGATTGTGATGCAGAGGGTCTGGAGATTGAAGTTTGAGAAATACTGACCTATACTGTGTGCTGCTGCTAACAGATAAATTGGTATCTTTTCCGAGCTCGATGTTTCTACATCCAGCTGCTTGTTAGACACTTCACTTGAGAATCCCAGACTTTCCATCGAAATGAAATGCTTCGTTCGTGAAAAGACTTCTACCTCTTCTCCACACATCATAGGCACATAGGTGGACTACATTTCCCAGCCTTCCTTCCAGCTAGATGTGGCCACGTAACTAATTTATCTCCAGTGTAACGTGAATAGGAGTTCTACTTCTACTTGTATTCTTCGACACACATTTACCTTTTCCCATGTTGCAGGGTGGGCTCTGGAATGGAATGACAGCAGACGTATGACCTTGGAAACCACCTGTTGAAATAGCAGAGTGGTCAGCCTGGGTTCTTGGATGATTGCCTGGAGCACAGTCTCTCACCCTGGAGTGCCTGCCCTAGACCGTTTCATGGTAGTTACATAGACATCTTTTGTGTAATGATTCAGTATTCAGTTTTTTGATATTTTTATTATATCAATTTAGGCATGTCTTGCCTCTAACAATAGGCACTGTTTTAGCTGTTAGAGATCAAACTGTGAGTAACACAAATAAGTTCTATATTCTAAGCTGGAAGATCTCTTAGTCCATATTGCATGCCTAGAATACTTTTAATGCTAAAGATGTGGTTTTGTGGAAAGAGCTCTGGACTTGGTCACCAGACTCAAGTTAGCTTTACTAGTTACCAAACTGCTTTCTCAAAATGATTCCTGAAATCTTAGTACCTTCTTGAAGTTTCCTGTTGACTGGAAATGAAGTAGCCAGTATTTTGTGTGGAATATTTGTGCATGTTGGATATGGGAAGGAAAGAAAAATGAGGTCCTGAATAAGAAGTTAAATGTTTTCTTTCTTCCTTTCTTCTCTTCCCTTATATCCTTACCTGCTACTTTTTTATTGAATTTTACTCTTAACCAGTAAACATATATCTGCTGAAACTGAGGGGTCTATCACACCTTGTCTGATTTTACTGGTGAGAGGGGCTGGAGTTATCTTGGGAATGTGTATTAACAGGGGAGAATCCTGAGCTTCATAAATCTGCTTTTGAAGCCAGCATCCAAGATGATTTTATGTAGGACCACACTGAGAAAGAGTCCCTTATAAGGCATTAGTTCCTCCCATCTTCCATTCTGTAGATGACTTTGCCTCCTGTATATGCCCTGCATTATCGCTGCCCTGAATCAGGGCTGAAATGTTTGTAATACGGCCAAAGATGCTGTCCTGACTCTCAAGTTATGTACTTTTTTGATAATAAAAAGCATCAGTTGAGTTAAATATGTGGGGGTCTTTTTTTTGAGGCTTCATAGTAAGCATTGTAGTTGTACCGTTATTTATATTTCTTCAACAGTTCTTTTTTTAATTTTTTTCCTTTTTTTGTAAGGTGGTAATTGCCATATAGCATTATATATTAGTTTCAGGTGTACAACATAGTGATTTGATATTTGTATATATTGCAAAATGATCACCACAGTAAGTCTAGTTAACAGCAACTTGCATTTCTTTTTTTAATTCTGTTTTTATTATTTTTTATTGAGATAACGTTGGTTTAAAAGACTTTAATTTGCTGTATAATTCATTGTATTGAACCCATTATATCATATATATTGATATCATTTTCATCATAGCTAGAAACTTTATAATTTGAAGGCTTTTGGTGTAAGTTTTCTTTACGTGGTTAATAGAATTTTGTCTTACTTGCAGTGCAAAGTTTGTACCCTGTGATTTATGGAATGGCGTTAAGAATGTGCCCAAGTTTCCAGTGTCCTGTTGCTCTGTTCAGCATGCTTCAGGGTCACTGTTACAACAAACAAAAAAACAAAGTTCTTTCTTAAAATCAGGATCATACTTGCACAAAGAAAATTATACTAGTTGATGTTGATTTTTATAGCTAGTCAGGAGTGTGGGGATAACACATTTTAAAAGAAAAATTGTACGAATACAGTTGTGATCTTTCTATCAATCAGATGATTTTTCCCTTTTGATTTTTTTTTGATAATCTAATGATAATCTATAGAGACTTCATGTTTTGCATTTTAGGTACTCAATGACAGTTGTGTATGTGGCTTTGTTTTAGTTTGTATGCTTCTTCAAGAAACAGTTCTGTGTTTAAGAATGTCTAGTTTAAGCTTATTTTATTTAGAAAAACAGAAACCTCTGAGTATTTCACACAGGGGGTTAGAGTCATTAGCAATCTAGGGTCACCTTAAGGAATTTAGGTCATATGAAGCCAGGCTAGTCTATTTCTTCTTCCCCCTGCTTTTATTGTGTAGCCATTTGGGATTTCAACCCTACTTCCTTGGTAAGATCTGGACTCTATTTTTATGTCCTAATCCTATGAGGCTATCAGGATTGTTTGTTTTTCATCCTCTCAGCTACTGCTTCTGAAATTGGCACATATATAAAGGAAAAGGTGGCCCAGAAAAGAAAGGCCCAGGGGCCAGCCCTGTGGCCCAGTGGTTAAGTTCCCCACTCCACTTCAGCAGCCCAGGGTTTCACTGATTCAGATCCTGGGCGTAGACATGGTGCTGGCTTATCAGGCCGTGCTGAGGCGGTGTCCTACAGGGCACAACCGGAGGCACTCACAACTACAATATACAGCTATGTACTTGGGGGCTTTGGGGAGAAGAATAAGGAAAAAAAAAAAAAAAAGAAGATTGGCAACAGATGTTAGCTCAGGTGCCAATCTTTGGAAAAAACAAAACAAAAAGACAGACCCAGTTCTCTGGGCTTCCTACTTCTCTTATTGGTTCCATAGTTCTTTACTACATTCTTAGCTCTTTGATGACTCTGAGCAGATTGCTAAAAAAATTTTTTTTGCTCAGTGGTTCTAGATTTCTTTTAGCAGTCAACTTAAAATTTAGTTCCCCATTTTTGGCTGTAGTAGCAAAAGTTGAGATGAACCTTGAGGTAATGGTGTCTTTGGCTTGAACTCTAGGCAATATAAATATTTTTTAAATTATACGTCAAAAATTTTATTAGTGGAAAATGTCTATTAAATATATAGTATAGAGTTAAAACCATGAATATAATGCACAGAAATACAATCTGTTAAAGTAAGGGCTTTAACAGAAGCCTAAAGACTAAGTTTTTCTATTAATTATTTTGTGTTTATTTATTTTAGTCATTTTATAGCATTTAGTTGCGTAGATATATGTAGCAGGCACCCAAGATTTAAGAAAAACTATGAGAGAAAAAAACTTTAAATTTTATCTTTTATTATAAAGGATTATTTTTAAAAATATTTTATCTATAAATGATTGTCTTTGAATCTGTTCACTGACTTTTTCTGCAGATGGGGTAAAGAGAATCATAAAATTGGGAAATTATGTTGAAGGTTAAGAATTGCTGTGTTAAGCTATAGCATTTTTCTGAATAAAGGAAAAATAAATAACAGGAAAATGTAAGTTGGATGATTTCTTGGTCAAGACATATTGGAAGATTTGCCTTTGCAGAGAGAATGTCCTGAGGTGGGGGAACCTCATCATGTTGCACACATTTCTTAGTGATCCTCTGGGAAGATGACCTGACACCATATTGGTAGCTGAAGTTACCAAGACTGACTTCTTTTCGGTTTGGCAAGTAATGCTATGCTATTTGGGTGTTCAAAAGAAATTGCTAAAATGTGTTAATGATTTTCAGACAGCATTTGGTCTTACAATTTGTTTTCCCTTAAAATAAATATTAAACATGAAAATTCTTTTCTCAAAGAGAAAAGTTCTGTTGACTTTCTAAAAGAATCTTTTCATGGGCACAGATATTAGCTCAGGGCCAGTCTTCCTCAGCAAAAAAAGGGGAAGATTGGCAGCACATCTTAGCCCAGGGCTAATCTTCCTCCAAAAAAAAACCAAAAAACTTTTCAGATCATGTTAAATGATAAGAAGCTATGTTTTTATATATCACATTTTTAGAGGAAAAGTAGACACCTTTTTAATACTTACTAGAGCATATAACTTACATATAGTACATAAATCAAGGTGTATGGTTTAATGAATTACCATACGTGTAATCACAATCCAAGTTAAGAAATAGAATATTACTTGCATCCCAGAAGCTTCCTCATGCCGCTCCTCAATTACTTTCTTCTTCCTCTCTGAAGGTAATCGTTATTCTGACCTAAAGCAATCTTAATAGTCATTGGGAAAAATTGTAATTATTGTGTCTTTTAAAATTTTTTGTCAAGACATTAAACTCTTTCAGTCAACTAGAAATATGTAGGGAAATTAAAAAATGGTAAAACTGATATTCATTTAGTATACTATAATTTAAAACATTAGAAACAGTGAGAGTTTAGAGTTTTATTTCTTTGTAAAAAACTTATCAAGAGTTTGAACAGTGCTTGCCTTCTCATCGTATATCTTAAGATATGAGCAAGCATCTTTTTTATTCCTTGGTGAATTGTCATACTCCATTCTGCATTGGGATCAATTTCCAACATTTTATCCTTTGCATTTTCATTGTTGTGAAATATCACTTGAGAGTTCCTTTAATGTAAAGTTTTTTGCTAGCCTCACTGTCTCTGGGACATCTTCATCTTTTTTGTCACAGTCACTTTCATTATTTATGTCAGTAATTTTGCCTTCACCAAGTTCCTCAGGCTGCATATCTAGGGTCTCTTAAAGGGCAGCATTGTCAGCATTCCCATGCTCAGCTATTTACTCTATCACTCCATTAGGTTTAATTTGGATTTCACTTCTACAGTTATCACTTTTTTGTTTCTTGGCTGCACTTTTTGTCTTTGTTGGCCAGTTTTCTTTCAATTATCCATTTTTGTAAAATGTCACGTGGGTTTGTCACTGGGAGACAAGAAAGGAACAAAATTCCATTTTGCTGTCCGTGTGTTAACTGAATAGCAGATGCATGATGACGAATCCAACAAGACTTTGAAGGATGTGATGTGATTGGTCACCAATGGTGATGTGCGTTTATTGTTCATGTAGTGATTTGTGAACTGAGAGCTAGCAGCTTTGTACCTATTTATATTCCCATCAACAAGGTATGTAAATTACTGTTGTTTCACATCCTTGTCAACACTTGGTGTTGTCAGTGTTTTGTTTTTTTTTTAATTTGAGTTAATGGGTTAATATATAAAGTACTTATTTGGACTGGTAGGCATTATTCCTCTTAATCCATTATTCCCATTTTACAGATGAGGAAACAGACACAGAGAGGTTAAGTAACTGTCAAACCTCTCCTGTAGTAAACAAATGATGGCGCCAGATTTGAACCCTGGCAGACTTTGTTCCAGAGCCTATGCTCTTAAGTATTGGACTATATATAAATTAAAAGATTGAAAATAGAGTGGAAAATACTTTACTTGAAAATGTAACATGTAATTGAATGTTTAGGAGAGTTGAACAAATTTGAATACTTGATGTTAGATGTGTTATAAAGAAACATTTTAGAATTGATAAGTGGTTCCAAGAAAGCTGTAGAATGTCTCTACATATTTCTCAAACTGATAGATTAAATTTATGAGTGTGTGTGTGTGTGTGTATCTGTCTACCTCAGGGTTTCTGAACTTTGTCACTATTGGCGTTTTGGTCTGGATAGTTCTTTATTGTAGGGAACTGTCCTGTGCATTGTAAGAATTTAGCAGCATCTCTGACCTCTACTCACTAGATACGTACTCCCCAGTTGTGACAGTCAAAAATGTCATGTTTTCAGATGTTGCCACATGTCCCTCTGGGAGTAAAATCACCATCACTTGAGAATCACTAATATAGTAAGGAGCCTCATTAATAGAATCCTTTTTTTTCCTTGCATATATTTTGAGTGTTTTTCATGTCATAATTTGGAAAAGCAGATTTTTTGCCTTTAAAGTGTCAGAATCTCAGAGCAATAATAATAGCTATACTAGTCACATGAGTACAGTTAAGCATCAGTGGGCTGTTTCTGTAGGTTGCTTTTTTTCTTGGAAGTGTATGGTACAGCTACTTAATTACTGGGAAGACTATTAGCTACCCAGATTTTTTATTGGGTTGGCAGGTTGGTTTTGGGAGGAGGTAGTGGAATGGGAGAGAGTGGCATTGAACAGTGGAAGATCAGTTATCTTTAAAAGCTAAAATAAAGAACTTGAGAGAATATTGACATATCAGGGAAAATAGTTGAGTTCATAATAGTCAAAGTGATTTCATTTAATAATTGTGAAATATTTGGTCTTCCACTTGAATAGGATCTATAAATTAAATGAAAGAATAGCTTAAAAACTAATTTCTTATTAAACAAAAATAAGTTTTAAAAGTTTCTGTTGTAAAAGTAGTACAGTCACATTATAGAAATAAGATGAAAAGCAAAAAGAAATTCCTACTGAGTTTACTAGGAATAAGTTTACCAATGAAAGCATTATTGATTTTCTGGTGAATTATATGCTTTAAAAACTCATTGCAGTCTCTCATTAGTTATGCCAGAGAATTAGAAGTAAATCTATGCAAGAGTTTGTTTAGGTGTAAGGTTAAGATATAAGGTTACTCAGTTTGCCCTTGCCATATTGTGTTAATTAAAAAAAAAACCTAAGCCTTTGAATATTCATTTTTGCCTAAATTTATCATAAATTATACCAGAAGATAAGAATTTAAGAAAATTAAGACAACTGTTTCATAAAACTAGCATCACTTGCACTAGTACCTTATGCTAGCTACAAGTGCCCACCGTCATTCATAGTAGCTGTAAGTATATCTGTTGTCAGTGATAGAAGGAAAATTAAACAGTGATACACATTAAGACACCCATCTCATTTATGGATTATGGATTGTTTTGATAATCTCTACTGTTTTTCCCTTAAAGATAGAAGCTCTCATGGTTGACATTTGAAATCAAGTGCAAACTCCCTTAAATAGTTAGGTGTTATTGCCAAGAAAAAGAAGAAATTCAAAATACTCTGTAACATTTTGAGCCTAGAAGAAGTCAGACATATAAACAGAGGAAGAGAGAAAGGAAGCATGTTAATGAAGATAAGAAAAGCAGTCTGACAGTCAGAAAAGTGTGCTATTTGCAATTCTATTTAATATTTGCTCTCTGTATGGACCTTGGAAGTTTAACCCTGTTTTATGGACTAGTGTAGTGTTTCCATTTTTAGGACCATTAAATCAGTAGCAATTTTCAGCCTAACGCAAATTGTATATTATTCATGATGAAGCTTCTGTGTCTTTTTGTCCTCATTTTTACTACTGGATAGGATTATTTCCCTATTTGATAGAGAAAACTTAAAATAACTTGGGTTATCTTAAGTATTTGTTTGGTGAGATGTTACATTAGTTTGCCTGTCTTCCGTTGAATTATCTTCATATCTTTCATCTTTTTATTAGTATATTCATCTTATCCAATGTTTTTTTAGCATTTATTAAATTATTAAATATTAATATTTAAGACTTTGCCATGGATGTTGGAATTTTCCTCCTTAATTAGAAATTTGTTTTAAATTCAATGATAACTTTCAACTTTAGAGGCCTTTTTTGTATGTAGTTTAAAACTTGGTATTTTGATACAAGATGGTTTCTTCCTCTAGGCTTATAATTATTTAGCATTTTTTTCTTATATATTTTTTTTGCAGGGTCTTTTTCTTCTTTCTCTTCCTTCCAAACTTTTAGCTTTTTTCAACCTACATATATCATGCTATGTGTTATAAAAAGGAATTCATCACTGTCTTCCCCAAATTGTCTTACAGTTAGGTAAAATATTTTAAAATTTGAGGGTCCATGTATTTGGGGGAAGGTTAAAGATGAGATAATTGATGACAAAAAGACTAAAAACTATAATGATAGGTACCATTTATTGCAAAGCTGCTGTGGTCAGAGAAGTTAGGAAAATGAAGCTCAAAAAGATTAAATAAATTGATCAAAATGACCTTATTGGTCAAAAGGCCATATATAAGCAGAGGAACTGATTTTTGAATTCTGTATCTGCCTACGGGAAATGCTCTGAGAAGGGCTCTGTAAACAGGTGTGTTTAATTTTATTAAACTCATTATTTCCCAAAGTTACTTACCTACAAAAGCCCTTTTTGAGTTTTGTGGTAAACATCTTGTGGATTAGTATTTTGTGTAATATATTTTGAGAAAGGCTTTTTATTGTAAAGTCAAGTCTCTTGGAGAAAAGAAGAGATGAATCAACCAAAACATATTTCTATCATTGTGTAATTAATTTGCTTTCTAAAAGACCACTTCTAAAGCACAAAATCTTAAGATATTGGCAGGAAGTAGAGTGGAAAAAATTCTTGTACTTTTCTTTGCCTTCTGTGAGGAATTTGAAGCTGTAGATAACCTTTTTATGCTTTAGTAAGTTGTGTTTGAAAGCTGGCAGGGAGTACATAATTATTTAGATCAGGGGTTGGCAACTACAACCCATGGGCCAAACCTGACCAGCTGTTTGTTTTTGTAAGTAAAGTTTTATTGGAACACAGCCATGCACATTTATTTACATATTGTCTACGGCTGTTATTGGGCAACAGTGGAGTGTTGAGGAGTTGTGATGGAGAGTAGGTAGTCCCCAAAGCCTAAAATAGTTCTTCTTGGTGCTTTACAGCATATGTTTGTAGACCCCTAGTTTAGTGAGTAGCCTTTCTGCCTACTTTTTACTTTCTATGTGCTTCATCTGTGTAAAGAACTCCGTATCTGAAGATTTTGACATTGAGTTATCCACAGCTCATCTTCTGTAAAGCAGATTCCTTGGGAAGTCAAGGTGAAGTCATATTCTAGGGGTTTTATTATTATGAGTAGGTTTTAAATTTTTACAAATATGCAAGATTCTATAGTTTTGCTTTTCTGAATGTCAAAGTTATCACTCAGTTGTATTGGCACACTTACCTAATTTCTTAATGTAAAAACCTTTTACTGATTTAATGGAAATCATAGTCAGGTAACACTATCAATAGAAATAGCTAACATCTATTGAGTGCTGTGTACCAGGCTCTGTTCTAAGCATTTACATGTACAATAAACCTCCCCTTATTCGAGGTTTCGCTTTCAGTAGTTTCAGTTACCCTTGGGCACCCATGGTCCAAAAATATTAAATGGAAAATTCCAGAAATAAACAATTCATAGTTTTAATTTGATGTGCCGTTCTGAGTAGTGTGATAAAATCTCTTGCTGTCTGGCTTCGTCCTGCCTGAAACTGAATCATCCCTTTGTTCAGTGTATCCGTGCTGTGTATGCTGCCTGCCCATTAGTCACTTAGTAGCCATCTCAGTTGTCAGATTGAAAGTCTCTGTATTGCAGAGCTTGTGTTCAAGGAACCCTTATTTTACTTTAAAATGGCCCCGGAGTGCAAGGGTAGTGATGCAGGCACTTCGGATATGCCAAAGAGAAACCACAAAATGCTTTCTTTAAATGAAAAGATGAAAGTTCTTGACTTAGTAAGGAAAGAAAAAAATATCATAGCTGAGATTGCTAAGACCTACAGTACAAACAAATCTTCTTTCTATGAAGTTATGAAGAAGGAAAAAGAAATTCATGCTAGTTTTGCTGTTGCACCTCAAACTGCAAAAGTTATGGCCACAGTGTGTAAGTGCCTACTTAAGATGGAAAACGCATTAAATTTGTACAGTAAAGTATTTTGAGAGACGACAGTCACATAACTTTTATTGGAGTGTATTGTTATAATTGTTCTATTTTATTATTATTGTTCCTAATCTCTTTCATGCCTAATTTATAATTAAACTTTATCATAAGTGTGCACATATAGGAAAAAATGTAGTCTGTATAGGGTTAGATACTACCCACAGTTTGAGGCATCTGCTGGGGATCTTGGAATCTATCTACTATATTATCTCATCTACTGCTTGCAACCACTCTGTAAGATAGGTACTGTTATTATCTCCACTTTACAGATGAGGAAGTTAAGGCGTAGGAGGTTAAGTAACTTGCTCAAGGTTGTAAAGTTCATAGTTACTTTGGAAGGGTCTTCCAGTACTTAGGAAGCTAGTTCCAGAGGGCCTTAACATGCCCTAACCCCCTTTCCTTCCTCTACTAGGTGAAGCTTCTGTTAAGCCCCATACACAGGGTTAGTATTGTATTTGAAACTTCGGTGCTATGTAAGTGTATAAATTTCAAGAAGGCCCTCTGACTCATCGTTAGGCCCTTGCCATTGACATGTGATGCCTTTGAATTGTTGATTTCAAGTTCTTTGGATAAATACCAAGTAGTGGGATAGCTGGGTCGTATGGAATTTCTATTTTTAATTTTTTTAGACATCTTCATAGTGTTGCCTATAGTGAATGCACCAGTTTGCATTCCCACCAGTAGTGTATGAGGGTTCTCTTTTCTCCACATCCTCTCCAACATTTGTTTTGTCTTGTCCTGGTGATTACAGCCATTCTAATGGGTGTAAGGTGATATCTCAATGTAGTTTTGACTTGCGTTTTCCTGATGATTAGTGATGTTGAACATCTGTTCATGTGCCTGTTGGCCATCTGTATACCTTCTTTGAAAAAATGTCTGTTCATATCCTCTCCCTCTTTTTTTTCTGAGGAAGATTGTTGCTGAGCTAACATCTGTGCCAATCTTCCTCTATTTTACGGGGGATGCCACCACAGCATGGCTTGATGAGCAGTGCTTGGTCCATGCCCAGGATCCGAACCTGCGAACCCCAGGTTGCTAAAGCAGAGCACGTGAAGTTAACCATTACGCCACTGGGCCAGCCCCTCCTCTGCCCATTTTTTGATTGGGTTCTTTGTTTTTTTTGTTGTTGAGTTGTGTGAGTTCTTTATATATTTTGGAGATTAAGTCCCTGTCAGATGTATTACTTGCAAATATCTTCTCCCAGTTGGTGGATTGTCTTTTCTTTTTTTTTCCTGGTTTCCTTTGCCTTCAGAAGCTCTTTAGTTTGATAAAGTCCCATTTCTTTCTTTCTTTTTTTTTTTCTGAGGAAGATTAGCCCTGAGCTAACTTCTGTTGCCAATCTTCCTCTTTTTTTGCTTGAGGAAAATTAGCCCTGAGCTAACATCTGTGCCAGTTTTCCTCCATTTTGTATATGAGTTGCTGTCACAGCATGGCTAATGAGTGGTGTAGGTCCACACCTGGGACTGGAATCTGTGAATCCAGGCTGCTGAAGCGCAGAGTGCCAAATTTAACCTCCATGGCACAGGGTGGCCCTGATGATACTTTTAACACCAGTTCTTTCTTGAGTTTTTGAACTCCTACCTTTAGCTGTCCACAGCCATGGTCAAAGCCTAGAATCATCACTGGGAATTGTTCCTCCTCTGTCATAAACTCTACATTTCTGCTTTTGACTTGGAGATAACGTTCTTATATACAGGTCTTATGCATTAGTGAGGTTCTCTAATTCAGTCCTTCTCAAAGTTTTGTGTGCATCAGAATCACTTGGAGAACCTTGTTAAAGCCCAGAATCCTGGTCATACCCTCATAGATTCAGATTCATAGGTGTGGGTTGATGCCCCTGAATTTGCATTTCTGTCACCTCTGAGTAATGCTGAGACAGGTCTGGGGACTTGCATTTTGAGGACACTGCTCTAATGAATACTTTTCCCTCAAGGACCAATACCAAAACTTTCCACTCTGCCTCTAGCTTCTATTCATAGTCTTACTTTGTTGACTTTCTGTTGATGTCTTCTATAATTACTTTACTGAGGTAAAGGACTTCTGAAGGGAGATTTCTCATATTTTCTCGAAATGAGAATTTCTCTTTATTCTTATCCTTTTTCAGTTTCTTCTCTTCTTTCCTTCAGTGCCATTCTCTTCTTCTTAGTTCCTTTGTCTTATTTTTTCCTGTTGACTTTTGACTCCTTCGTTATCAGTTAACATTTTTGTGTCTTGGGTTATCAGTTTCTCTTTGTACAGTAAATCAGCCTTTTCCCTCAGTCTCTAGATATAATCAAATAAGCCCCTTCCCTCAAAATGTTGTCCCAGTTCTCTCCCTTCTTTCTCTGCTAAACTTTTTTGGAAGAAAAGTAATGGCTTAACTTCCTTATCCTTTAGTAGATGTATCTTAATTTCTTACAGTCTGCTTTGGTTTCCAAAGTTTTACTGCACAGCCTCCTCACTGGGATGTGACTCCTAGGTTGGAAATGCAGAGATCTCTTCTAACTTCTGCCATATTTGATAACTATCTTTTCCCTTGTAAAGATTTTCTTCCTTTGTTTTCTAGTCACTGATTTTTAAAGTTTTCACTGTTCTGACTACTTCTGCTCTTGTTTGCGTAATACTTTTTAATCCCTTTCTGCTTTTTCATCAAAGCTTAGAGTGCTTTCTCATCAACTAAATCCCTTTTGTGCAATATGGGAGCCACTAGCCAAATGTGCTTATTGAACACTTGAAATATGGCCAACTCTGGCTGAGATATTCCCTAAGTATAAAATACACACTGCATTTGCAAGATTTAAGATGAAAAAGAGCATGTAAAATAAATCTCACTACATTTTTAATATTGATTGCATGTTGATAATATTTTGGATATATTGGGTTAAGTGAAAAATATTGCTAAAGTTAATTACTATTTCTCTTTACTTTTTAACTATGACTGCAATATCTGTGGCTCAGTTATATTTCTATTAGACAATGCTGATCTAAATTTCACCTTTCCTTAAAGACCTCCAGTTCAGTTTTCCATTTACTAGTATACATTTCTCGTTTGAATTACAGTACCAGCCTTCTGGAACATTTACTCCCTACCCCCCAATTAGATACGAAGCTTCTTCAGAACCAGGGTAATTCCCCATAGTGCCTTTCATATATTGGCATGAATATATATATATTCACATATTTATGTTCATATATATATGAACATACATATATATATTCATATAGAGAGAGAGAGATTGGGATATATAGATATGAAAAAAATTATGTGCATAACATGAATAAATGACTTGGCTAATATTACCACTTTATCAAAGAGGATGCTTCTGGTGATGATCCCTATTGTGATGTTTTTGCTTAACCTGATGGGAAGTAGGAAGAGTTGATGTGAAGGGGAGGAGAGGCGTTACTGTGCTCTGAGATATTAAAATCAGACATGAGACATGTGCTTTCCCCAAGTGTGTGCAGCCGCCTCGGCCACTCTCGTAGTTCTGAATTGTGCTGTTGTGATTTTACCGCCATCTAGTGTCAAGGTTAGGAAACTGTAGTTCAGAATTTCATCTCCCCCACCCCCTCACCCGCCTGGTGGAAAGTAGGCAGCCTTTCCTCTGAATGTGGACCTGCTTTCCCCATCCCCCAAGTATGTGATCAGTAAGAGCTCATTTGGTGTCAGTGGAGGAAACCTTTATTCTTCTTCTTGGAGCACTCTTTCTTTGGCTTCCCTGCTGACTTACCAGTTTCCCTCTTGTTTCTGTGGCCATTCTGTTTCATTCTTCTCGGACAGGCCATTCCTCAGTGTAGTAGTTTTCTAGTCCTAGATTCTGGGTCCTCTGCTCTTTTTATCCTGTTTTCATCCATACCTAAGGCTTTAAATCCTGCCTATTTACAGACAAATTTATAGTTATAGCCAAAAATCTCTTCTGATCTTGTCAGCAGTAACTCTGGTTGCCTGCCAAGTTACATGAGCATCTCAAACTTAACATGTTTGAGTCTAAATGTGGATCCCTTACCCCACCCCTGTTTCTCGAATCTGTTTTTCTCATTTCAGTAAGCTGTCACGCCAGAATTCTGGGAATCAGCTTAACAGCCTTTGTCTCTCACACTCCTTAGTCAAACATTAACTGTGTCCCATTCAGTCTACAAAGGTACATTCTTGTGTGTTAAATTTGTGACCCCTCCCCTGCTCGCACCTTGTCTAAGCTACAACTGACTCTTGTCTGGACTAAGGAGGCTCCTAATTAGTCTCCCTGCATGCACTCCTGAGTGCATTCACGTGTTTTATGTTCATTTGTTTAATATCAGCCTCTCCTAGTAGCTTGAGAGTTCTGTAATGGGAGGGACTGTGTGCATTTGTTTCACCATCGGGTCCCCAGCACCTGATAGAGTTCCTAACATTGTGTAATACACATATAGCCACTCTGGCTCTCAGTGATGTTGATTTGACTCCTGTAGTTTTAGTGATTGAACTTGAATATATTAGAATCTCTTTAATGCTTTCTTTCAGTATTAGTATTCTGTCCAAGTTCATTTATTATAAATGAGTTTTAGCTGTTTTCTACTTTTACCCAGAGAAACTTAATTGTATCCATAAGGGCAATATATTTTGGGTATTAATCAGCTAATGACGACAACCTACTTATATATTGGGGACTACAGGCAGTATGCTGAAATTTTCTTTTGAGCGTGTGAAATTTAATGCCAGTGGTTTGTCTCTTAGCATTCTGTCTGAAATTTAATCTTCTTTAATTTTACTAGGGAGGTACATTTGCTAAATCTTCAGTTAAAACCTGTTTGACTCCAAGTGTTCTTTAACACGGAGTCTCATGTCTTGATAGTTTTATTTAATAATTTTGATTTGCTTTGATGTTATAAAGATGGTTTGGCTTTGTAAAGTTTTACTACTCAGACTTATTTTCTGCTTTGAATTGATGATGTTGCTTAATAAAGAAATTTAATTTGTAATAGAGGTGATTTATAAAAAGTTGCTATTTAGAGATGGGCAACAATCTGTATACTAATGATAGAAACTCAGAGAGCAAGGATTAGTAGGTATATACTAGGGTTTCTCAACCTTGGCATTATTAACATTTTGGATCAGGTAGTTTTTGTTGTATGTTTGTGTAGGGGAGCTGTCCTGGGCATTGTAGGGTTTCAGCAGCATCCCTGGCCCCTGCCCACCAGTGGCACCCCCTCCTCTCCAGTTGTAGCAACAAAAATGTCTGTAGACATTGCCAAATTGTCACCTGGGAGGCAAAATTGTACCAGTTGAAAACCAGTAGTATATTACTGTACTTAGAAGGGGAGAATAGGTCATGAAATGTCTCATTGGGGTATCTTTGGCATTCCCTGGGTGTCTTTGAAAGAATGGTAGCTGTGTGGTGTATTGTCAATGGCAAACAGAAATAGAGACTGTATGTTTTTCACTTTTTAAAATTCCTGTGCTTGCTTAGAATAAAATGGCTTTTGCACTTAACTACTTGGTTCTGTCCCAAACTGCAAAAAAAATAATGCATTCTAAATAGTATTTCAGGGGTAAAATTTCATTTTGTGGACTGACTTCAGAAGGCAAGTGGTGGTAGAAAAAGGGAACCAAGATTACAACATAAAGAGTAGCTTGTAATTAGGGGGCTGGCCCCGTGGCCGAGTGGTTAAGTTCGCCAGCTCCATTGTGGCGGCCCAGGGTTTCGCTGGTTCGGATCCTGGGTGCAGACATGGCACCGCTCATCAGGCCACGCTGAGGAGGCATCCCACATGCCACAACTAGATGGACCCACAGCTAAAACATACAACTATGTACTAGGGGGATTTGGGGAGAAAGCAGAAAGAAACAAAAAAAAGAAGATTGGCAATAGTTGTTAGCTCAGGTGCCAATCTTTAAAAAAAAAAAAAGAAAACTTGGCAAATTGAAAAAAAAAGTAGCTTGTAATCAGAGTTTTTGCCCTTTGTGCTTGTATATATAGAGTACAGGTTATAATCAACTTATTTTATTCTTTATTTAAAGGGACATGAGAGATGGCTTTAGAAGAAAAGGTTTCTACTCTTCCCATTATGTGAGAGACCGGTCTCCTCATAAAAGAGACACACCGTTCTTCAGAGAATCACCTGTAGGCCGAAAGGAATCTCCACACAGCAGATCTGGCTCCAGTGTCAGTAGTAGAAGCTACTCCCCAGAAAGAAGCAAAACGTATTCTTTCCATCAATCTCAACACAGAAGTATGTATTCTTAAGACTTTTTCTTTTCTTTTTCTTTTCCAGCCTACACTGATGAGAATTTACTGAGTCAGATTGCCTTATAGATGTTGTAAGAGATATATCTTTTTAACTTTTTATTTTGAAAAATTTCAAACTTTTAGAAAAGTTTAAAGAATAGTATAATGAACATCATATGTGCGTGCACACACACACACTTTGTTGGTAACCATTTCAAGTTGCAGTTCATGTGACATTTCACTTCTGATTCTTCAGCATGGAAGAGATGTGTTTGTAATCATGTCAGAAAGTCATACCCCTCCTCTATTTTCTCCTAGTTCCTATGCCAGTCCAACCTCTTTAATATTCTGCCAGTAGATGATCTCTCTATATATCTGAGAGTATATTTTTCATAAAAAATATCAGTGGTTTCCCCTATGTGTAAGGTATAGCTTTATAGAATTTAGAGCTAAAACTACCTTAGGTTCATTCTTTTCCAACTTCCAAAGTTTTTTCTTTAATTTGGAGTGCCTAGATGTATATGGCATGCTGTGCATGTCACCTGGGCTGAGTTGCTCAGTATGTTGGAATAAACAAAGGGAACAATTTATTTTCTAGATAAAACATTTCTGTGTTACCTTTCTAGACTCTACTACCTGCAGTGGAGCTCATTCACAAAACATTTCCTCCTGCCTTCTATATGAAGGGCACTGTTAGATAGAAAGATGTTCCTGTCACCAAGGAACTAGAATATATATGTATTTTCCCCCAACTAATGCCAGTTTTATCAATATGTAAATGTGACTTTGATACAAGAATTGATTTGTCATAAATGACATGAGCAGGTCAAGGTGAGAGAGATTCTCATTCTGGGGATTGGAAGAACATGTCATAGAGGAAATGATATTTGGGTTCATCTTTTATTTCAGGTTTCTACAAGTGGAGAAGTATCTTGTAGGTAGAAGGAATTATAAGCCAAAGTACAGAAATAAGAAGAGTCTAGGATAGTTCTTTTTCTTTCCTTTTTAACTTCCTTCCTATTAACTGGGGTTTTGTTTTTGTTTGTTTGTTTTTTCAAATAATAAGAGTTTTACTTCAGTAGCCTTTGATTCCTGCATGTTGAAAGTGATGAAGATCACTTCAGATCATCAGATTGTCTCCATTGTAGCTGTTGCTGGATTCCTGTATTTAATAAACATTTATCAATTTTCTATTTTCAGAGCTTGGTAGAGAGGGGCTTCCAAAAAACATATTTTTGGATACATGTGTATGAATGTTCATATAGGAGTTAAGAATGTCATTTGAAGATTTAAAATAAACAGTCACTTACATACATCTTATTGCCTAAAATGCCCTCAGAGTAGTTCCTGGTAACTGAACTTTATCATTGAGTTCACTGTTAACAGTTTGATATCTTCTCATTTGCTTCACTTCCTTCCTCCCTCCCTGCCCTCCTTAAGAAGATAAACAATCAGGTCCAGTGCCTACTCACATGAACAGACATAAATATCTAGAATTAGCTGGACACCTCCTAAAAACATATTTTTTTGGATGTGTATTACTTAAATCCAGACTATTAATGATTTGGTTAAGAGGAAGAAAGTATCTTTGGAAACTAATTATAAAGCCTTTTTAAAAAAATGCGAGTAAAATGGAAGCTTGAGATTCTTACTTGACAGCTTGTGGTGAAGTTATTAAGTCACTGAAGATAGTTATTGGTGAATTAGCCTTGTTTCCTGTTTCTCCTCTGAAACAGTTTCTAGAGAGGCATCGTCTGTCTGCTTTCAGCCTGGTGGTCAGTGGCCAGCACTCTAAAATCTTGAGCTGAAATGTGGAGCAGCCACAATGTAGTGCTCCTCTCTTAGGGTGTCCAGTATACCTTCCCCATCCTTTGAGGTCTAATACCTTTAATATCTGGAGTGATGAAAAGATAAGAAAGAAAGCTGGGAAACTAAAATACAGTGTAAATTGAATGAAATAGAGCATACGACTTTGTTAATGCCCTCATATTTATTTTGAGTCATTTAGCCGTGAAAGTAAAGTTCTTTAATCAAGAAAAAAGGTTTGTTCTGGGAAAACTCTCTTTACAGGTTACTTTGAATGTTCCTTAACTATTTGGGCTGAACTATTAAAATGTTTCTCTATACTCCTTTTGTTTAAACAGTTTTCAGAGTGGTTACTTAAGATCATCTTGCAAAAAGTTAATGGAGATGTCTTGTTTTAAGCAATAAATGGAAAAAGTAATTGTTATTGTACATATTTGTGTATTTGTAATAACAGCTTTTGCTTTAAATCTAAATGTCAAAAATACTCCTGGTACCTTGTTTTTCTTCAAAAACAAACAGAGGAACAGGGTCCTTCATTTTATCAGTCACTTAAACCGGGTTGATTAGGAATAATGTATTAATTTAATTTTTGATGTAAGTTGGAGTTTTGAGAAAGATTTTAAATGTTTCTCTAAATAACAGGTAAAAATAATTTTCTTCTTATGCCCTCATTTTGCTAATTTTTTAACTTTTAATTTTTAGCTTTCTGTTTATATTTTTGAGTAATTTTACTTATTTTAATGATCGCTAGTAGGTTGGCCATGGTAACTATTTAAGGTCTAATTTTTCATAATTCTTATGTGCATTTAATATGTCTTTATGTGCTTAATTATAAACCACAGAATGATTTTTACTACTTTTTCAACTCAACTGCATATTGTCCCTTTTGTGCTTATACATGCACACACGTGCACACAAGTATTTAAATTTCTTCTACTTAGTCTTTTGGGTTAGTCCTATGGAAGTTTGTACTGCTTTAGACTACTTATCCTCCCAAATCAAACTGTTGTTCTCCTTTTATGCTGTATGTGTAAGAATTTTCTGCCTATAACTTAATTGGGCTAACCTGGCCATACTGTGACTATAACATTATTATTCGTTCATTTTTTTGTCCATATTTACATGCTAACAGTATAGGTTGTACGAGTTAACCTCATTTCCCTTCCCCTTGTTTTTTATGATATTTTTCTGGTTAAAATTGTTTTGTTATATATACCTTGTATATTTTTACCTTAAGTTTATTTTTATTCTAATTAATCTAACCAAACATCTCCCCATTTGCCAACTCTCTCAGCTATTTATTTACTTTTTTCTCCCCTTTCTCAAATGAATCCCATTGTTTTCCTATCTTATACTTTTATTTACCTTTTTTAGGATATTAGCATTATTGGTGACACCGGAGATTACAAGTTCAGTCTTCCGTACCCATTCTTTGTTAAAGTACTTCTTGTGATGTTTACTGTATCATAATCCAGTCTTTCCATCTTTATATAGCTCATTTTTTCTAAAACAATTAAAATCTTTTCTTGCAACAGCTACCTAATGCTAGTTATTTGTCTGAGAGCCACGAAGATATTTCCTCTTTTTATGTTGTTAACCTTTTATATATTTGAAAAGTACCATCATAATCTTCATGATTATTTTTTCCAGGTTTAAATATATTTAGTTTCTTCAGATTTAAATATATTTAGTTTCTTTATTTGACATGGTTTTCAGACCTTTTGCTTTCCTAATTTTCTTTCTGTTCCTTTTAAGTTGTGAGGCTAAAAGGGAACTTTAGTTTTGTCAACCACATTGTATTACTGGCCCTTATAAGACTATAGGCAACTGAAACCTAAGCCATTTTCACATATATTACTCTTAAACAAAAGCCCTTCAGCCTGTACTTTTTTGAGATGCAATTGTTCGTGTGTAGTTAATACATTTTAAAAAATCTAGGAATGCTAAATTTTACCTAATTAACTTTGGCTTATTATTCTTTTCCATCAAGATCTTTAAATCTTGTATATATTAGCAGCAGATAAAAATAGCTTTGTTTTACCTGCATATGAAGTATGCTTTATGTGTTTTGTACTAATCATTAATAATTATGTTGAGTAGCATAAGGTCAAATATAGAAACCTCTAGAGACCTCTCTCTGTGGACCTCAACCATTTATCTGCATTGTTTGCTATTATTCAACCAGTTGTGATCCCCCATCTTGTCTTCCTTTCCACTTGAGGATTTCATGGAAGACTTTGTCAGGTGCTTTGTGGAAACTCAAGTTACAAAGCATTCCTCTATCAAAACAGTGACATAAAGATTGCCTTACTTTGTTTTTGTAAATCTCTTGTGGCTCCTAGGGATGATTATGTAAGTACTTACAAAGTACCTCTTTGTTACTTCATTGGAAACATTTGCTATGGATTAATGTTAAATTTAACAGTGATGCTCATGTATTGATTAGGTTGTGTGACATTTTGGTTGAATTTTTGAAGTATCATTGCTATGGAAGATTTGCAAGTTTATTGCTTTTGTTGATCTGTATCTGTTTTTCTGTAGCTCTGACTTTGGGCCCATCCTCCCTTTATTTTCTTGGTATCAGCCATCATTAAGAATAAAAGCTATTTTAAAGAAAAACTATTATTCATCAATGTTTAATACTTTCTGAAAGCACATCTTCTAAGATAACTGAAAATGTACAAGAGTTAAAAAACTATTTTGAGAAGAGTTTATGTGAAAGACATACTACATTATTGAGCTTCAGTGTAATGGGAAAAGACACGTCTTCAGACCTGTTGGCTGTGCATAAATTTGGAGGTCCACATAAATTTTTGGATTATAACTGAAATTCCCATAAAATTTGGAGATTTAATTCTGCCCTTAGAAAGAAGGCCTTTCTGTGCAGGTTTAGAGTGGTATTGGAGATATGGAAATAAGGCTTTAACATCAAATCCTGTCTATTAGGCAGCAGGAAGGGAGGATAAACCTATTCTCATAGCAGCTGAATATCATAGTGTTTCTTGGTTTGAAAGTCACTGTACTTATGTTCAATACTCATACAGTGTTCAGTAAAAATGTATTTCACGTAAATGGTTTGCCAAGCAAGACAGACCCAGTCTTTGCCCTCTGAGTTTATGACCTAGTGAGGGAGGCAAACAAGTCAGTGCACAGGAATAAACATTTTAGGTGATATCTGAAGGCTGGGTAGAAGTTGGTGGAACAATGCAAGTGGAGAAGGGTTATTGAGATGAGCTGTACTGTGAGCTGTGCTTGAAGAGTAAGTTAGTATTTTCCTGGAAGATCTTGTACTTTTACCTGATCCAGGCTATCAGTGTGCTGTTGAATTAGATTCTACAATACATTCTTCTTGTTTGAGAATCCATTGTTTACTCACAAGAGACTTTGGCTGTGAGTTCCCTGGGTGAATTCTAGGAGTACAGCTGTAGTTTTTCTGGCATCTGAGTGATCAAGGATCTAAAACAGTAATCAATTAATAATGTTTCCATATGGGTAGGCATTTATAGCATCCTTCTTTTAGGACTTAGTATGATATGTCAGTTGTACACATTCATAGTAGGTGCAGATGGTGTCATGTTTTGTTTATATTTTTAAAGGTGCACTCGTGGGTTTAGCTGATGTGTTAAAGGAGAGTTCTATTGAGAAGTGTCCTTCCAAGTATTCATAGTTAATACACCTTTACTTTAACTTGTTGCATATCTAACCTCCTAAAGGTGACTATTTTGGGGAAGCAGAGATGGTGCAAAGCTTTCTCTATCCCTCTATATGGTTGGGGGTTTTTTTCCTGTTGGTTTTTGGTGTCATTACCGCAAGAACATTTGTCTTGCATCTCTCCGTTTTCTATTTCATATCTTCTTGACTAAACCAGTAGATCTCTGGGAAATCATGTTCTTCTGAACCAAGAGCCCCAAATTTGCATATCTTCATCCATGATCCAGAAACATAAATCATTTCCTTAGCATCTTTGTAGGCACCACATCTTTATTTATTCATATCTAAATTTCTCTTTCAAAGATTCAGCTATCAAAGGAGAGATGAATGTACTACCTGTGCTGTGAAGTTTGTTTTGTTGATAAGACTTTCATTCAGAGGTGTCTGTTTTGTTCCTGTCCATTAGGCACTGTACCAAGAATTTAATAGTTTGCAAGACATAGCCCCTAACTTTATCATCTCTAATGGTGATTTTAATTTTTTTTCCCCTAGTAATGTCTTTTGTTTCTACATGGGTTATCAATAATTAATAACACATGATAAGATTGGATGAGTCTGGCTAGGTTCATCATTGCTTTCATCAGAAAAATGTCAGGAAGAAAGTGTATTTCTGAAAGATCGTATCAGATTTACAATTATATTCAAAGCATCATCAAATATTGTTAGTATTTGTATTCATATCAGCTATTATAAAGCGTACCAAATATTGTTAAATTGTTACAGAACTTCTAAATGTTTGTTGAAACATTAAGCTGCTTCTCTGGCTTTGATTTCACCTGCCTGGGAAGAACTTTTTACCTGACCTATGGAACCAGTATTTGAAATTCCCCTCCATATTCTTCCTCCCCATTTATTCTTTCATTCACCAATATATTGATTTGGATTTTGATTTCCATGCTGTCACCTTCAGAATTTTCCTTTCCTAGTTTCTTTCCTTCATCCTAATTTGGAACTCCTCTTCTTTAGCAAGTCACAGCAAAGATGGGAATGTGTTGAGCCTTTTTGTCCTGCTTTCAAGCAGGGAGTTAGTGTCTGCTTACTAAGATCATGTGTGAGCTGAATTTGAGGTAATGGCTAAATAGCCGAGGAGGAGCATTCTGTCAGTTAGAAATATAGACACGTGAGTGAAAGTGGATTTGAGAGACATTTCTATTCATAGTGTTGGTCGTTGCCACCTAAGAATAGCAGAGCAAAAAGGATTGAGCTTAGGACGAACACTTAGATTTAAGGAACAACCACCAACGAAGACGAAGAGAAAGATGTAGTTAGGAAGATGGAGGAGGACAAATACGGAAGTACAAAGGCGTGAAAATCAGCTGGCAAAATACTAAGAAAAACCTGTGTATAAATTGTTAAAATGCTGTCATGAAGGAAAAGAAGAAAGACCTTTAGTTTTAAAATAAACAGATCATTGGAAACTCTGGGTGAAGAGTTTAAGTAAGTGGAGTTGTTTCTGTTATCTCTTGCTGTATTAAAAAAAATACTGTAAAACTTAGTGGATTAAAACAACCACTTATTTGTTTCAGCTGGATGGTTTTACTAGTCTGTTAGGATATTATTAAATAGCCCAGGCCTGTTTAAGGCAACATAGATAGGAATCTGTAATTAAATGTGGAAATTTCTACAATGTCTGTGAAATTTGGAATCAAAATCAATAAACAGGGGCCGGCCCGGTGGCACAGCAGTTAAGTGCACACGTTCCGCTTCTCAGCGGCCCGGGGTTCGCCGGTTTGGATCCTGGGTGCGGACATGGCACTGCTTGGCACGCCATGCTGTGGTAGGCGTCCCACATATAAAGTAGAGGAAGATGGGCATGGATGTTAGCTCAGGGGCCAGGCTTCCTCAGCAAAAAGAGCGGGACTGGCAGTAGTTAGCTCAGGGCTAATCTTCCTCGAAAAAAAAAAAAAATCAATAAACACAGCAGCAGTGTTGTGTGAGTAAACTGACTCTTCAGGGGAAGAACACCTGACTTGTGACATTTGCCAATATCCATGGAGTGAATATTACCACCATGACTGATTTCAGGCTACTGATGTGGAGTCACTTAGAGTTGGGAAGAGACGTGGACAGTCCACGCTCACCAGCTAATATGAGCCAGCCCCCAGACTCCAGACACTCTTGTAAAATATAACTGTCCTAATCTCTTGATCTATGAAGAATTTGAGGCAGACTTACAAAATAACCACTTAATAAAACAGGATTAAGTAAATGGATGAAGAATTTTGTGTAGAAGGGAAATAAGGATATGAAAATAAAAGTAAGAATAAAGTTAGTAATATATGAAATAAATGCCTATTATAAGGCTCTCAACAGTTGCTATAGGTGAACTAAGAATTTTCCCAAAACAAGAGAAAATGAGCAATAATAGTGTTCACGGTATACTGTAGATAAAAACAAATCAGCTGCTCAGGAGGAACTAAAGTTTTCCTAATGACAGAGAGATCAGTGAACAATGAAAGGAGGATACTGCATCTTCAACAACATTCTTAGAAAAGTAGGATACCAATATTTGTGTGACATTTCTTGAAACATGTTTTTCATTCAGGATGCTGACAGTGTCAAAACAATTCAGAAAATGTGTGTTTTCTCAGAAAAAAAGGTAAAAGTGGCAATCTGGAAGCTATAATAGAAGAGTTTGAAATAAATGTTAAGTTTGTTTCTTATTGGAAAGATATCTGGGAGCTCCTACTTGTATATTTAGGCTCTTTAGAAAGCTGATTATATGTGCATCATTAAGAGTTTGCAGGTGAGGAAGCTAACAACATATTTACAAGATTTTAAATATGGAATAATTAGGGGTTCAACCAAGACAGTAACTGTGGATTTGTTTGTAAAGAAAATCATTTACAGTTACGTGTTGCTTAACGAAAGGGTTATGTTCTGAGAAATGCATTGTTAGGTGATTTCATCATTGTATGAACATCCTAGAATGTGCTTATACAAACCTAGGTGGTATAGCCTACTATATACCTAGGCTATGTGGTACTAGTCTTAAAGGACCACCATGGTATGTGGGGTCTGTTGTTGACTGAAGCGTCATTAGGCAGTGCATGAGTGTGTGAGAAAGTTTGTATAAAAAGAATAGCAAGGGGCCAGCCCCGTGGCTGAGTGGTTAAGTTTGCATGCTCTGCTTCGGGGGCCCAGGGTTTCGCCAGTTCGAATCCTGGGCACAGACATGGCACCCCTCATCAAACCATGCTGAGACGGCATCCCACATGCCACAACCAGAAGGACCCACAACTAAAAAATACACAACTATGTACTGGGTGGCTTTGGGAGAAAAAGGAAAAGTAAAATCTTTAAAAAGAATAGCAAGATTTAGTAATAGGCTACTTGTTGAGAGCAAGTCAAAATGACTCCTTGCAGATAACCATTGTAAGCTCAGGGAACTGATATGATATATGAAAACCTTCGCAGTGTTCTTTTTGACTTCTAAAGGTGATTTATCTTTCACTCTTGATTTTTTGGTGTCATTCTTTAACCAATCCTTTCAATGTCAACTTGAGAGATTAGGTGCTTAGAATGATGAGTAAGACAGGATCCCCATCTTCAACTTTTGGCATCTTATCCTTTTCTCATTCCTTTCTGCCTATGCTATCCTTGGTTAGCGTCGTCTTCATACTTCATTGTTCTTGGACCCAATTACCTTCTGATCTGAAACAGAGATTTTCTTCTGTTCTGTTATTTATTCCTCTTGAGTGGTGGTTGCTCAGGCAGCCCAACTTGAAGGCAGGATAGGAAAGAGGTTAGGGTTACCAGCAAATGCTCAGAAGTTCCTGTTCTCATCACTCCTACTTCTGGGTTCTTCTCTTGTTCCTCCTGGGCACAGAGGTGCTGGTGTTAATTCCTCCCTGCCCACCTTTCCCTAGAGTCCGTGCGTGCTGGTGCCTCCTACAAACGGCAGAATCAAGGAAAGCCAGAAAGAGGTGAGTTTTGAGCTAGATTTTGATTTGGGATTGTGAAGGGGTGGGGGCCTTGAATTGGTAGAGGTTATAGAAATGGGAGAAGTGTGTAACTGCTCCATCATTCTACTGTCGGAACCAGAGTCGACCAGCAGTAGACTCAGAAAGTAGGATTTGGGGGGATATATGGGTTGGTTGTCTGGGCTAGCCATTCTTGGTCAGGAACAGCCACCTCATCGGAGATTGAGATCCGTAGAATAGACAAGTCAGTGGCAGATAGGACCTGACAACAGTAGGGTCAGGGGATTTCTATTTGCCTTTTCTGTGCTCTTTCTGCTGCCATCTGTATCATCCCTTTTCCTTATCTTTTGCTTCTTGCCTGCCCTTCCACTTCATGCCACAAGTATATATGAATATATGTGGATATATCATAAACCACCTGCCCTACCCTTCAGTGTTCCTTCGCTTCTGCACTCTGAGATTGGTTGAAATCAGCTTAAAATAGCCCTATGCAGCTAAATTCAGGGAAGATCCCAAGTCTGCACTTGGGCATCATACTTGGCATACCTGTAGTGCTGGTGTCTTGTTTGTGAAGGAAATGCTATGTAAGAGATTAACAGCTGCTTATGGAAGATTTTTTTCTGTGTCTAGCTGCTACGTGCCAAAATTGAGCCTATAATTATGCCTTTAATTAGGATAGTGTGCTGTGCTGATTGGTCCAGCTGCTTATCTTCTTTTAAGGAATTGCATATCAGAATAGGATGGGGAGGTCATTATTGCATCCTAAGGGTAGAAAAATACTTCATCTTTTCATGTAATTTTTGAGTGCCTACTCTTTTCTTAAAGGAATCAAGCTAGTTGGTCCTGGATATTCAGAAATAAATAAGCTGTGATACTTGTTCCTCTAGGAGTTTTGGTGCAGTGGGATAAATTGACACTGTCACAGTACGATGTGGAATTTGCCATATGCAATGGAAATACAGCAGGGAATGACTAAATAAACCATGCTCTTAGTCATTTGGGGACATAGTGATGGTTGGTATCATTTTACTTTTGATTTTTAAGGTCTGCAGGAACTTTTAAGCTTGATTAGTGTGAAAGCCTCTTAATGATACCACAAAGTAAAGGATTCTAGGGGCCAGCCCCATGGCCTAGTGGTTAAGTTTGGTGCACTCCACTTCAGTAGCCTGGGTTTAGTTCCTAGACACGGACCTACACCACTTGTCAGTGGCCATGCTGTGGTGGTGACCCACTTACAAAATAGAGGAAGATAGGCAACAGATGTTAGCTCAGGGTGAATCTTCCTCAGCAAAAAAAGAAAAAAAAAAAAAAGGAGGTTCTGGGAGTATGTCTGTTTTGAGACTGTTGGAACTTCAGAGTTGGAATAGTGTGCCTAGAGCAGTTCTCCACCTTGGCACTATTGACATTTGAGGCTGTATAATTCTTTGCTGTGGAAGGCTGTCCTTTGCATCTGTAGGATGTTTGGCAGCATCCCTAGCCTCTACTTACTATGTGCCAGTGGCACTCTCCCACTTGTAGCAATCAAAAATATCTTCACACTTTGCTGAATGTCCCTGGGGAGGGTGGGGCTGGGGTGTCCTGAGAAAACCTTTGTGAGTCTGCAGACATTGGAAAAAGATGTTACTCACTACTGCCCTAGGTGGTTGGAAGCCTTTGAGCCTGCAGGCCCTTACTTAGCTATCTCGATCATAGCAGGAAGAGCTTAAGAGGCTTTTTGACTGAAGCTGGCTTTGCCTCAGTTTCAAGATTGTTTTGTCTCTGCTTTTGCTGTTGACTGCTTTCCTGGCCTTAACCCGCTGTTCAGTCATAACCAGCTTCTGTGTCCCTCTAAACTTGGTGCCACTTTCTCCTCTGTAATTGTCAGTTTTCCTAGCAATTAAGAGCAGAGGATTTATGTTATATTTGACACATATAGACAGTTTAATAAAATGTTTTTCTATCAGTAACAGCTTGCTATTATTTAAATAAACCCATTTTTTTGTTGTTGTTGAACTGGCTATGGTAATATTTAAATGTGTTTTCTGGCTTAAGTTTCTATAAAAACAATGGTATACATAGAGTACTATGTGAGTGTCTGAAGTGACTAAAGATAAAGGTTAGTGACTTTAGCTCATACAGATTTATTTTTAACCATTTAACAAATATTTGGGTACTCATTCATACCAAGCACTGGATTAGTGCTCTAGGTTATAGTGTTCTAGTTTTTATTTTTATTTTTTAAACTATCTCAACATTTCAGGGATACCTACTAAAATTTGTACATGCCTCTCTCTTTGAGCTACCGCTTAATTAACTAGTTCTCTTTGGTGGTATCTATATAATAACCACCCTCGGGTTTTTATTGTGATTTATTAAAAATTAACTTTTGGGAACTTCGAGGAGGAAGTATTTATGATTTTAAAATGTTTTTTGCCTTTCTTGAGGCCTTCTCAGTGGTCCTGTGCTTGTTAAGTGGCATTGATATGGCCTAGATTGCCGTATATGATGTCCATTGGTTCTAGTTTATTTGAGATTTGTGATGGTGCCCAGCCTCTGAGAGAGATGGGTGGATTTAAAAATTAACAGATTTAATTTAATAATGTAATGAAGACTTCAGTGCTAAAATGAATGTACCAACCCCCCCATTTATTCAATTACAAAGTTATTCTAATTGAAAACAAACAAGCTAGAAAATTGCATTTCATATTTTCTCATATAGGTAAAGAGAGACCTGTTCAGTCTTTGAAAACATCAAGAGACACTTCACCCTCAAGTTCTTCAGCAGTTCCTTCATCAAAGGTTTGTTATATTTCTAAAATCAACTTAAAGAGGAATTAAAAAGTAAATGAGATAGACTATCACAAATGCTTGTATTCTTTACTGTCATACCTAATGTAGGGGGATGTAATTTGCCGCATTTAAAAACTTGAATTTTAAGTAACTACAACTTGAAAGTAACTACCAGAGAAAATGAGCAGTTTTCTCATAGAACTTTTTCCACAGGTTATGCTAAAATTAGTACGTACTATGGTCTTGGCTCATCTTGACCGTAACCAGTTGGCAATGAATATTCAGATGGGGCATAGGCTGTGCTTTTATTTTGGAAGTGGGGGTTTAGGCAGAAACCTAACATTTGTTGTATAATAACTTGATTCCGGATACTATATTAAGTATTTTCTTCTCTTATTAATTCATACAGAAATCCTATGATATAAGTAGAAGTTAAATAATTTTCTCAAATTATTTCACTAGTGAATTCTTCCAGAAATTTAAAGAATACCAGTACTTCTCAACCTCTTCCAAAAAATAGAAGAGGAGGCAATACTTCTAAACTCATTTTATGAGGCCAGCATTACCTTGATACCAAAACCAGATAAGGACACTACAAGAAAAGAAAATTACAAGCCAGTATCCTGGATTAACATGGATGCAAAAATCCTCAACAAAATATTAGTAAACCAAATTCAACAGCACGTTAAAAGGATCATACACCATGATCAAGTGAGATTTATTCTAGGGATGCAAGGATGGCTCAGCTTCCACAAATCAATCAATGTGATACACCACATTAGCAAAACGAAGGATAAAAATCCTATGATCATCTCAATAGATGCAGAAAAAGCATTTGACAAAATTCAATATCCGTTCATGATAAAAACTCTGAACAAACTAGGTATAGAGGGAATGTACCTCAACATAATAAAGCCTATATATGACAGCCCACAGCTAACATCATACCCAACAGTGAAAAGCTGAAAGCTTTTCCTCTAAGATTAGGAACAAGACAAGGGTGGCTACTCTCCCCACTTTTAATCAACGTAGTACTGGAAGTCCTAGCCAGAGCAGTGAGGCAAGAAAAAGAAAGAAAATGCATCCAAATTGGAAACGAAGAAGTGAAACTCTGTTTTTAGATGACATGATATATATGGAAAACCCTAAACACTTCACCAAAAAAACTGTTAGAACTAATAACATAGGAGCCGGCCCCGTGGCCTAGTGGTTAAGTTTGTGCGCTCTGCTTTGGTGTCCCACGGTTTGCCGGTTTGGATCCTGGGTGTGGACCTGCACACCGCTCATCAAGCCATGCTGTGGTGGCATCCCACGTGGAAGAACTAGAGTGACCATCAGCGAGGATATATATGTGCTGTGGCTTTGGGGAGGAAAAAAAAAGAGGAAGATTGGCAACAGGTGGTAGCTCAGAGCCAATCCTTCTCACCAAAAAAAACCAGAAAACAAAAAAACTTAAAATGCAAATTCAGTAAAGTTGCAAGATACAAAATCAATATACAAAAGTCAGTTGCATTTTATACACTAATAACAAACTATCAGAAACAGAAATTAAGAAAACAATCCCATTTGCAAGAGCATCAAAAAGAATGAAATACTTAGGAATAAATTTAACCAAGGAGGCAAATGATCTGTACACTGAAAACTGTAAGACATTGATGAAGGAAATTGAAGAAGACACATAAATGGAAAGATATTTTGTGTTCATGGATTGGAAGAATTAATGTTGTTAAAATGCCTACACTACCCAAAGCACTCTACAGATTCAATGCAATTCCTATCAAAGTTTCAATGTAATTTTTCACAGAAATAGAAAAAAAAATCCTAAAATTTGTATGGAATCGCAAAAGACCTTGAGTAGCCAAATCAATCTTGAGAAAGAAGAACAAAGCTGAAGACATCACACTTCCTGATTTCAAAATTTATTACACAGCTATAGTAATCAAACCAGTATGGAATTGGCATAAAAGCAAACACATAGATCAATGGAACAGAATAGAGAGCTCAGAACAACCTCCTGCATATATGGTAAATTAATTTACAAATGAAAAAACCAGGAATATACAATGGGGAGGGGACAGTCTCTTCAATAAATGCTGTTGGGAAAACTGGATAGCCACATAAAAAGGAATGAAACTGGACCCCTATTTTACACGACATACGAAAATCCACTCCAAGTATATTAAAGACTTGAACGTAAGATGTGAAACAATAGAAGTCTTAGAAGAAAACAGTTGGTAAGCTCCTTGATGTCATTCTGGGCAATGATACTTTGGATTTGACACCAAAAGCAAAGGCAACCAAAGCAAAAGTAAACAAGTGGAACTTCATTGAATTAAAAAGTTTCTGCACAGCAAAGGAAACCATCAACAAAATGAAGAAGTATCCTATGGAATTGGAGAAGATGTTTGCAAATCATATATCTGATAAGGGGCTAATATCCAAGATATGCAAAGAACCCATACATCTCAATAGTAAAAAACTAAAAAATTTGATTAAAAAATGGGCAGAGAAACTGAAGACATTTTTCCAAAGAAGAGATACAAATGGCCAACAGGTACATGAAAAGGTGCTCAACATCACTAATCATCAGGGAAATGCAAATCAGAACCACAATGAGATATCACCTCATACCTGTTGGAAAGAGTGTCATCAAAAAGATGAGATAACAAGTGTTGGTGAGGGTGTAGAGGAAAGGGAGCCCTGTACTGTTAGTGGGAATGGAAGTTGGTGCAGCCACAAAGGAAAACAGTATGGAAGTTTCCTCAAAAAATTAAAAATAGCACTATATGCTCCAGCAAACCACTTCTGAGTAGATTTCCAAAGGAAATCAAAACAGGATTTTGAAGAGATTTCTACACTTCTATGTTCATTGCAGCATTATTTGTGATAGCCAAGACATGAAGATAACCTACGTGTCCCTCAGTCGATGAATGGATAAGGAAGATATGGTATACAACAATGGAATATTATTCCTGTGAGAAAGAAGGACATCCAGCCATTTGCAACAATATGGTTGGAACCTGAGGGTGTTATGCTAAGTGAAATAAGTCAGGCAGAGAAAGACAAGTACTGTATGATCTTGCTTATATGTGGAATCTAAAAATTCTGTGAATTTCTGAATTCACAGAAACAGAGACGAGAAGGCTGGTTACCAGGGGCTGATGGGTGAGGGAAAAGGGGAGATGTTAGTCAGAGATTGCAAACTTCCAGCTATAATATGAACAGGTTTTGGAGACGCAATTGATAGCATAGTGATTATAGTTAATAGTACTGTATTTTATACTTGGAATTTGATAAGAGATCTTAAATGTTTTCCCCACAAGAAAGAAATGGTAATTATGTGATGTGATGCAGGTGTTAGCTAACCCTATGGTTGTAATTATTTTGCAATTTAAAAAAAAAGTAGGTGTATACATTTTATAGAAAAGGCTCAGAAGTTAAATAATTTTCTCAAGGACGGAGCTACTCTTCACTGCATCGTTCTCATTCTTACCCTCCTGGCCTCCCAAAACATGTTGAAAAGATGATCTATGGTTCTAATCCTCAAAACTTCAAATTTTTCAGTGTTGCTGTTTCCATCTGTTCTCTGCGCTTAGAGGTTCTTTTCACCGACCTCACACTCTCTCTCTATGTGTAACGTTGTTACTTGTATTCTCTTTCTTCACTTCTTTTTGTTTTTCCCTCTGTGGTATGTTTGGCTTTTCAGCAAAAGCAGACATCACCTGGCAGGCTGGTGTTCAGGGGCCGGCTGCTTCCCTACCTCAAAGAAATAAAGAAGGTGTTTTTGTGACAACTTGTGTCTTTAGAGCTTTCTTGGAAGTCTGAGGATTTTCGAATGCTGGGTTTTGAGTATGAAAGATTGATTGGTTTTTTTGGTTCTGTCTTACCATATCAATGGTTCCTTACCCAGCTGAGAGATTGGCTTGTTCTTCTTGTTGGGTAGAAATGAAAGAAAAGTAAATAGTACTTGCCCATCCAAGTCACTCTGAATATTTAAATTATGATATGTGAAGTTTTCATTTACCTGAACTATAATGCAATGTAAATATGAGTTATCACGTAGGACTTTGTGGTACATGTTAAAACATATTTAGTGGGGAACAACCATAATGGATTTTAGATATTTTCCTCTGACAGTTTACATAGATGTTTGCATTTTTGTCCAAAAATGGAATGAGAATTCCAGAATTTTAGATGTATAATCATTTTATATATTGGGTAAGTGCAGCCTCCTGTGTCCTTTTTGCGGGGTTACGTGATAGCTGTGGGGAGCTTTATTACCTAGATTTCCTAATTTGGTGGAGGACTTTTTCTTTTAAACGTTATGGCTGCCCTCATGTACGAATAATTTTTCGGAGTTTATTTTCTGCTGTTACAGGTTAGTTTCAAATGAGAATTTTTCAAGTGTGCAGATTTAATGACAGATGAATAGAAGGATTCAGTTATAGAAGATTTGACTTCTTTACTGGAAATAACTTATGATGTTTTGTTTTGCTCTATAACTTTCCTTTCAAAACAGATACAAAGAAAAGTGGAGTATAAATTTTTTTTCTTGGAATATCCATGTATATGTGTGTCCTTTTTTTTTAAAACTGTTTAATCTTATTATTAAATAATAATAAAGGTATTACTTGTACGTTTGTAACCTTATGAATGGGTACGGCTTCAGAGTAAGATAGGCTTCCTCAATGACTGGAAACATTCCATGTAAATACATTGTTATTATTTTAGTAAATGTTATGGATGGCAAGCCAGTAGTTTGGTAAATTGAATAAGCTATGGAGGGAGGTCAAGGGCCTTTTTCATCTGGAACACCTAGTTTTCAGTTCCAGCTCAGCATTTATAGTTGGGCTAATGAAGTCTGCCCAAACACCTTCATGGAATTCGATTTATTTAAAATACTTTTTTTTTGGTTTGTGTGTAAAAGCACTTTATAAATGGTAGTGTGTCATGACATGGGAATTTTTACTTATACTGTCATCCATAGAAGATATATTTGGAATCAATGATGTGAGTTTCGAGGTGGTGACAAAATTCAGGGTAAAGGGCCAGAGTTTTGAAAATGTATGCTAACGAAATAGAGTGGAATCCAAGAGTTACCATAAAGGCCTAAGGAAATAATTTTTCTAATTTTTGCCTTACAAATTTTACATCTTATTCTATGACACAGGTCTAAACAGTATTGTGGGAATCATCTGTGATCTAGAAAAAAACATTTTCTTCCTTTTTATATTGACCCCATGAACTGATTGATCTTCAAATATGTTTTAGTATAACAGATTTATAGCAATCAATATGGAAAAGAAAGAAAAGCTAAAGTACCAAGCATTATGCTAGCTGTTTTCAGGTCTGTTACCTCTCTTGATTCTCAGAATTACTTTGTAAAACAGTGAATATTATTAAGCCTTATTTTGTGAATGAGGAAACCAAGGCTCACAGTATCATAAATTATGTGTGATCATCTACCCAGCAAGTGCAGCCACTTCCATTCAAACCCAGTTCTGTCTGTAAGTCCAAATCCCACACCTTGTTTAGTGTTGCATGTGGTTGAAGAAGGGAAGTAGTAGTAGAGATCACGAAATGAGATTTAAATGTATAAATTTTGTATAAAGAGTAGGAATTGTATAAATTATTATGAATTATAAAAATAGCATATCTGGACTTTTCTCTTGCTTTAATTAGAAATTTACCTTGATGAAATTTTGACATTTATTTCATTAAATATGATTCAGGATAGAAAGTTGAAATAAGTATGATGTCTCATATATTCTAAATACTTTTAGTATATTGACAGTGTCTTGTTTTGTTCCCTAAATGAATTTCTGAAGGTTATGTAAATGAATTTGAGTCAGTCTAGTCTATATGTCCCAAAGGAATTGCTTCTTAAAGAAATTCTATGTTGAATATTTTTGAAAAAGCAAATAAAGAATGTTCTTGTTCTCTATATAAATGTGAAGGCTTATATGATTTTAACTGTATGTGGGGTATACTTCTTGATGTATTTGAAGTTTAAAAGCCCCTGAGAATTGTAACAGAGCTAGTCTTTTGTTTTTATTAGGTGTTAGACAAACCCAGTAGGCTAACTGAAAAGGAACTTGCTGAGGCTGCAAGCAAGTGGGCTGCTGAAAAGCTAGAGAAGGCGGATGAGAGTAACTTACCTGAAATTTCTGAGTATGAGGTAAGGCATAATTTCTCCTTTATGTTTCACGTCTGAGAGCTTTGTCTGGATTTTAAATTATGGATGGAAAAATGTGGTTTATTCTAGTATTTTAAAATATGTTTGGGGAAAATGTCCTCATAGATTATTAAAATTTACCACACACAGTAATAGTATGAATATGAATGACTCTGAACTCGATAATTATACTGTGTGTGAATATCTCTGATAGTTTAGATGTGTAAGAATAGTATAAATATGAAATATAAGGAAAATATATTATTTAAATGCTGCTTTTATGGGCCTTGCTGTTGAAAGTGTCTCTGGAAATCATGCTAAGCCACTGTTCATAAACCAGTGAATTCAGAAAAAAATCTAATTAGACCTTGGATCTTGAGCTATATTTATAGTGTGTGTTATACTCTGTGCAAATGATCTCATAAATATCCCAAGAAATGAAATCATGCATTGTTTAGGCTACCTGTGACCTTTGATGCGTCTTGAGTACCGAAAAATTAGAGCATTTTAGGGTTCATAAGATACTATTTATGAAATGTTTGTATTAAAATATTTGAAAATGAACTGAAAAATTCCTCTATCACTTATAGCATCTCGAATGGGAAATACAGACATTTCATGGGTAAAATTAAGCTTTTAGATTCAGGATTTGGTACTAGAGGAATCACTTTGACATGATAGGCAGAGAGTATTAAAATCTTCTGGCTTTTTAATATATTGTTGGATGACTTTTATGGAAGATCCTTTGACAAAAGAGATCAAGCGTTGGAATTAGACGTGCAAATTATATACGTATATACATCTTCATACACTATGAAAAGATCCTTTGCAAAGTAGCTAATGTACACTGCTCACAGAAAGTACAAACCAGTACAGACCTTATCAGTACTTATGCAAATAGAGCTTTTCTTTTTTAAAATGCTGATGTGTCATTTAGATATCAGTTGTTCTTAAATAGGTCTAGATTTCCTTGTTATTATAGCTATAATAGTAGATAGAGATTTATGCATATTCTCAAGTAAATGTATCAAAAACATCAAGCTGTCCCTCTTTGGCACTTTCCCAGCAGTATTTAAAAGCATGAACAATGCAGTAATACATTTAATAGGGTCATTTTGCCTATTTTCTTTAATAATTTAGAATAATGGTTTTTATATTAATAATAGATATGTTTTTTAATTTATTCTTTATTATGAATATTTTATAGTAATATAATTTATATAAATTATATAAATAATTTATATAATTATTTTATATTAATAATAGATATCAAAAATTGCTGTTTTGGGGGCTGACCAGATAGCACAGTAGTTAAGTTCTGATGTTCCGCTTCGGCAGCCCTGGGTTCACCAGTTCAGATCTCAGGTGCAGACCTACACACTGCTTGTTGAGCCATGCTGTGGCAGGCGTTCCACATATAAAGTAGAGGAAGGTGGACACAGATGTTAGCTCAGGGCCAGTCTTTCTCAGCAAAAAGAGAAGGATTGGCAGCAGATGTTAGCTCAGGGCTAATCTTCCTCAAAAAAAAAAAAAAATTCCTGTTTTGGAGAACTGATAATTTTTCTTAGAGTACTTAAAACCAAAACCTCCAAAAATACTACTTTATTGTTTGCTAAATACTTTATCTGCAGTTAGCAAGGCTTTGTTAAGATATATTCATCCTCTCCCCATAATTTTTTGTATCTCTTTATTAAAAAAAACCTCACTATCTGCCTTTCCCCGATTTTAAATATTCTACTTACATTCTTTTATCATCGTTTAACTGCATCTTGACTCTGAGTAGTCAGTGACATTGGAGCTACAAAAACTTTTTTTTAACCTCCTTATTTTTTCTCTAAAATATGCCCAGAATTTGCTAGATTTTGAATTAATGAGAAGTAAATAATCTTAAAAATCTGTCAGTGAGGTCATAGGTGAGACATGATCTTTTGTTGGAGCAAAGGCATAGTGAGTGGGAGTGGGAGTGAGATTACTTCAGTATGTTTGTTACCTGGTGTACATCATTAATGTTGAGCAGCAGCATGAGCAGTGTTCTGCATTAGAGACACCAGCATAACTGTCAAGGAGCTTGCAGTCATGTTTTGTAGAGATAACTTACTATCCTTCAACAAATGGCTGTGAGAGTTTTGCTTTTGGCTATCAGAATGAAAAGCAAATTATTTGAAGGCTTTTGGAATGTCCCAGTAGAACAGGTTGCTTCTTGCTGTAGAGGAAAATTTTAACGTGTTTCTTATTTAAATGTGAAATACGTTATATCCACATATAAGATGTCATTTTCTGCTTCAGTGTCTCCACTTACTCTGTCCCCAGTGAAGAATGCCCATCTTCCATGAACCTCTTTCAAATTCATATTCATTCGGTGGCATCAATAGTGTTTGAGAAAATAAAATTCAAGATCTTTCTTGATTTCTCTTTCCTCCCCTTCCTATTGTAAAATTTAAGCCTGCTTTGTTTTTCTCTGATGGCTTTATATTGCCTTTATTAAAAATTTTTTTTCTTACTAGTTTTATATATATATATAGAATGTATCTCAAGCACTTATCTTGTTTTCCCTCCAGTACTTTGGATAATATATATCTAACTAACTAAACTAAATTTAATTACTAAGTTCTTTTTTCCAGTTTTATTGAGATATAATTGACATACAGCACTGTATAAGTTTAATGTGTACAAGATAATAATGACGTGACTTAGATATATTATGAAATGATTACCACAAAAAGTTTAGTTAACATCCATCATCTCAAAGATACACAGAATGATGTTCTGTCATTAGGTGCATAAATGTTTATAATTGTTATAGCGTCTTGCTATATTGAACCTGTTATTAATATATAATGTCCTTGTCTCATAACCTTTTTTGATTGAAAGTCTGTTTTGTCTGATAGTATTGTAGCCACCCTTGCTCCCTTTTGGTTACTGTTTGCACAAAATATCTTTTTCCATCTTTTCACTTTCAACCTATTTCTGTCTTTGGGTCTCAAGTGAGTCTCTTGTCCTCAGCATATAGTTGGATCATATGTTTCTATTCATTTTGCCAGGCTCTGTCTTTTAACTGGAGAATTTGTAATTACTGAGAAAGGGAGACTTACTTCTCTCATTGTGCTATTTGTTTGTGTGTTTGCTACATGCCCTATAGCTTTTTTGTGCCTCATTTCCTGCATTTCTGTCTTCTTTTGTTTAGTTGATTTTTTTCCACTTAAGTGTTTAAATTCTTTCTTTTTGTATATCCTATAGCTAGTTTGTGATTAGCTTGGAGATTACATTTAACATCCTAAAGTTATGACACTAATTTGAATTTATGCCAGCTTAACTTAAATATCATATAAAAACTGCTCCTTTACTGCTGTGTCTCCACCCCTTTTGGTTGTTGATTTTACAAAATTACGTGTTTATATATTGTGCACCCCAAAACATAAACTAACAATTATTTTAAATGCGTTAGTCTCTTAAATTATCTAGAAAACAAGATTTGGAGTTACAAAACAACCTTATAGTAATACTGGTTTTTACACTAAGAATTTGTTTTCTTTAAATGTAAGTCTCTTAAATCATGTAGAAAACAAAAAGTGCAGTTGCAAACTGTTGTTACAGTAATACTAGCTTTTGTAATTGCCCATGCGTTTACCTTTATTGAGATCTTTATTTCTACAGATGGCTTCAGATTACTGTCTAGTGTCCATTTATCTCACCTTGGAAGACTTTCTTGAGCATTTCTTGTGTGGCAAATCTAGTAATCATGAACTCTCTCAGCTTTTGTTTATCTGGAAATGTCTTAATTTCTCCCTCCCTTTTGAAGGACAGTTTTGGTGGATATAGGATTCTTGGCTGACAGTTGTTTTTGTTTTTAAGCACTTTGAACATTTGAGTCCATTGTCTTCTGGCCTCCAAAAATTTTCAATGGGAAATCTGCTTAATCTTAGTGAGAATCCCTTCTCTGTGATGATTTCACTTCTCACTGCTTTCAAGATTCTCTTTGCCTTTTGAGAGTTTGATTATAATATGTCTTGTTGTGAGTCTCTTTGAGTTCATCTTACTTGGGGTTTGTTGAGCTTCTTGGATGTTTGTATTCAGGTCTTTTATCAAATTTGAAAATTTCTTCAAATATCTCTCTGCGCCTTTCTCTCTCTCTTCTCCTTCTGGGACTCCCACAATATGTATGTTGGTTCCATTAATGATGTCCCACAGGTCCTTTAGGCTCTGTTCACTTTTCTTTGGTGTTTTTTCTTTTTCTTTCTTTTTTTTTTTTGCTGAGGGAGATTCACCCTGAGCTAACATCCACTGCCAATCTTCCCCTTTTTGTATGTGAGCCACCACCACAGCATGGTAACTGACAGATGAGTGGTATAGGTCTGTGCCCAGAAACTGAACCTGGGCTGCTGAAGTGGACCACGCTGAACTTAAACATAGGCCACCTGGGCTGTCCCAGTCTTTTTCCTTTTCCTCAGACTCAATAATCCCCATTGTCCTATCTTCAATTCACTAATTCTTTCTTTTGCCTGTTCAAATCTGCCTTTGACTCCTTCTAGTGAAGTTTTCATTTCAGTTATTGTGATTTTCAGCTCTGGAATTGCTTTTTTGGTTTCTTTTTATATTTTCTGTCTCTTTATTGATATTTCACGCATCATTTTCTTGTCTTTCTCCACATCTTTCTTTAGTTCTTTGAGCATCTTGAGAGATAGTTATGTTAAAGTTTTTTGTCTCGTAGATCTGCCGTTCAGTCTTTTTCAGGGACACTGTCTGTTGATTAATTTTTTTCCTTTAAATGGACCACACTTTCCTGTTTCTTTGTATGCCTTGTGATTTTTTGTTGAAGACTGAGCATTTGAATCTAATAATGTGATAACTCTTGAAATCAGATTCTCCTTCTTCCCAAGGATTTGCTGTTTTTTATTACTTTTTTTGTGCTTTGATTGTTGTAAGCAGTTTCTGTGCTGAGGATCAGCTTGAGGTGTAAACTTAGTCTTCTCAAGTCTTTCTGAGCCTTTCCCCTGGAACGGGCGGTCACTTTCTAACTTTGCCTATATATACAATTATTTTGAATGTCCTAATCTTTAATGCCTGGCTCCTGAAAGAAGAAAAGGTGAAGAATGGAGCGAGAATGGTGCTGGCCTTTTAACTCCCCTGGAAGTCACTTCAGCTGGAGTGGGAGGGACTTGCAACACAACAATGCTAGGAGGTACAACGGCAATGGTTGTCTGCCTCTTTGTCTACACCTCTGTGATCAGAAGCAGCAATCAGTAATCAGAGCACAGTTCCCCACTAGTTGGAGGATGGGTACTTTTTGCCCAACCTGTCTCGTGGAAGCTATGTGCAGTCTGCTGTAGGAACACGTGCATAGCTTCCTGCCAAGTGACTAGAGGTGGGTGATGGGCAGCCAGTACTCTACTAAAAGCTGAATTTAACCTCAATTTACTGTCCATGTCTTCCCCTGTAAGGTGCAAGGCTTCAGCAAAGTCCAGTGTTCCAAAATAGTTACGAAGAGAAAGTCTGCCAGTATAATTTTTGTGTAGATTTGGAGAGAGCACCTGGTGCTTCCCACACTGCTGTTTTCCCAGAATCCTCTCCCCTTAGATGATTCATATGCTTTGAATTTAAATCCCTTAAAATATACAACTCAGACTTGTAAAAACTAGGTTTTTTAAAAAGTACATTATACATGAAGGTGTCAGAAATTGAAATGGCACCAAAGTATGTACAGTATCTCCTCTCCATTCTATTCCTTACTTCTAAGTTATCCCTATTGAGGCAACCTTTCTTATCATTTTTTCCCCATAGATTGTATCCATCCAGAGGTAGTCTATTCATATATACACCTAAATGTATATATACCCATACTTTCCTCCGCTCTTTCTTTTTTGACACAATTGTCATATATTTTAGAGAATAACCTCCAGGACTTGGCAGGATAAAAATTACTGTATATCGTACAACATATATAGACTGTCCTTTTAAGTATTCTACAGTTCTAGATAGTGCACAATTTATTTGAGCAATCTCCTAATGATGGACATGTACGTTATTTTCAATTGTTTGTTATTAATGGCAGCCATATCTTAACATCTGTTGCTCATGTGTGTATCTATAGATTAAGTTCCTTGGACTGAAGTTGGTGGGTAAAAGGGACATGTGCTAAATTTTGATAAATGCTGCTCAGTTACTCTCTAAAGAGATTGTGACGGTATATAACACATTAGGTTTTGGAATGCCACTGCTTTTAGTGGTGAAAAATACCACTAATTAGTATATGTCTTGTAACTTCTCTAACCTGTTGCTGTTTGCTGCTACTTCAATCACAAAAACCTTGAGTTTTTGTTAAACTTGTTAATAAGTACAGGTTTCTTATTTCTTCCCTTACCTCCCACCGACTTAACAGTAAACTATTGCAACAGTAAAATATGTGAGCTCAAAATTTACAGTTTTCTCCAGGTTATTGCTTACTGCAAGCACCATGAAGGCAAGAACTTTTGTCTGTTCTGTTCATTCATAATCCAGTGTTCCTAGAACAGTGCTTGGCGTTTGTCATATAGTAAATTTTTGAATAAACTAATGAATGTAGTTTAATAATAATTTTCTCTCATTCAGCTTTTCTCTTTTCATCAAAAGTGTTTTTAGAAAGTGTAATAATTGGTTGTGGGCTTTTTGTGTATTACTCATCAATGAATTGTTGCTCTAAAATAGAAGTGATCATTATTGCTTTTTTGGGATTTCCTTTTCAGTTATTTCAATAAATTCTTAGGCCACAGGAGCAAAGTATTTTTAACTTCTGAAAGTAGAAGCCTTTTCTGTGTTCCTTTTTAGTATATTTGTTTATGTGTACACTCTCTTCTCACTTCCCATTGGACTTCTTTTCTTCAGTGCTTCTTAAATAGATTGGTAAAGGAGTAGTTACAGGGCAAAACCTTCTAACTGTATCTTAATATAGTCTGAAATATAATTTTGGGGTTGAAATAAACCTAAAGGCCTTGTGTCACCTAAAATTTAAAAAATAGCAATAACTTTCTCTTTAGTCCTCCTCACATATGCTCATTATGCATAGCGAAATTGAAAGTGTTTTTTTTTCTTAAAACAGGTTAAACTTAGCACTTTGTCTTGATATAATCTGCCACTTAGTGCCTATATACAGTCATCTGAAATGCTGTATGTCCTTTAAGAAAGAAGTGAAAGATTTCTATTTCTTTATAAAGGCGGGATCCACGGCACCACTGTTCATTGACCAGACAGAAGAACCTGAGTCAAATGCAACAGATGGCATAGAATTATTTGAAGACAGTCAGCTAACCAGTCGCTCTAAAGCTATAGCATCAAAAACCAAAGAGATTGAACAGGTGAGAATCCAGTCTTCTTAAAGTACATAATCTTTTGTTCCTATCACTTTGCACGTGGTAGTTACGTAAAAATTTTATTTATTTATTTATATTTATTTTTTGGTGAGGAAGATTTACCCTGAGCTAACATCCATTACCAATCTTCCTGGTTTTTTTTGCTTGAGGAAGTTTAGCCCTGAGCTAACATCTGTGCCAGTCTTCCTCTACTTTATATGTGGGATGCCTCCACAGCATGGCTGATGAATGGTGTAGGTCTGTACCTGGGATCCAGACCCACGAAACTGGGCCGCCAAAGCAGAGTGCGTGGAACTTCAACCACTCAGCCATGGGGCCAGCCCAGTAAACATTTATTGTCTTTTTCCATTTGTGACTCTGAAATTACAATTTAAAAAATCATAAAGATTGTTTGATTTGATTTCACAGTAATTTTGATCAGTTTGGTCCCCTACCCTTGTTTACTTTTTGGTTTTTTAAATAAAAAGCAAGCTGCTTTTTAGAGAATATTAATATTGTAGTTAGTATGAAGCAATTAAAAAAACTATTAACCTTGATGGGGATGAGCTGAAAGAAATATTAAGTATACCAAAATGTTAGCAAATGTTATTTTTGAATATTGGAATTACAGATATTTCTTATGTTTTTCATTATACTTTTAAACATTTTTTTAAATGTTAAAAAACTTAAAGATAGGTATTTAAATTTAATTTTAATGATGACATTCTGAAAAGTTAGGATCTTATTTTTAATAGATTAAATATATTGCTAGGAACAGTTATAGGACAAAACCTTCTAGCTGTATCTTAAATATAATGTGAAATATAATTTTGGAATGGAATAAGCCTGGAGACTATCTTACCTAAGATTTAAAAAGTAGTAATCATTTTCTCTCTAATCCTCCTCACATATGCTTATTCTCCATAGCAAAATTTAAAAGAGTTTCAATATGGAAATATTACCTGCCTCATAGAGTATTATCACTTTATGAGAATTAAATGAAGTAAATAAAACGTGAAAGGGCTTTTTAAGTTGTAACATGTTGTATAAATATTTATTTTTGATGTTGTTATTCTCCATTGCATTGAGTAAATGTCATTATATTATTGTATAATCTTCTAAACACTATTGGAAATTAAGGACAAAATTAAATCTTTTCTCAAGGTTCTGACCATTTCCACATTGATTAAAATCTGTATCCCTTGGTTGGGTAGAAGATCTTAATTAAATCCTAGATGTTATTGTGCAGTTTATATTGATGCCACCTCAATGGTAAAAGATAAGAACCTGGATAGGAAATTTGTCATGTAGGCCAGGAGAGTTTCAAAATGGAGGTAGTCAGCAGTATCAGATGCTTGGAGGAATGTAAGGAGAATGGAGACTGAGAAAATCCTGTTTAATGTGGTGATGTGGAGGAAGATGGGTGCCTTTCAAGATAGCCGTTAAAAGAGAGAATAAAAATTTGCTCATTAGTTGTATCTTCAGCATGAATATGAATATCATTACCCTATATAAAGTTACTGCCCTTCTGTCTTTTTACTCTGACTTATTTTTCTTTATAGCGTTTTTTTTTTTTTACCACTTGACATGTTTTTATTTGTTTGCTTGTCTCCTCTCACCATAATAGAAGCTTCATAAGAGCAAGGACTTTGTTTTGTTTACTGCTTTATTTCCATTACCTAGAACAGTGATTGGCAAGTAGTGGGCTCACAAGGAATATTTGTTATATGGATGATGGATGGAGTCATAAACCTAGAAGTGACCTTTGAAAAGTCTCTGAGTTACTTGAAATCAGAGACTGTATCTTAACCTGACTACCTAACAGAGTGCCTAGGCTCGACACTTAGTAGTAAGTGCTTGATAAGTGTGTGTTGAATGAATGAGTGATTTAATGTTATTTTTATTTGCCACCTAAATTATAGTTCTTTGAAGGAGAGGTTCTCTTAAGAATATAACTGGTAGGAAAGCTTAACTTAAATAGCAGGGGAGGGAGTATTTTGGGTTGTCATTTATTAATATTTGTGCTATCTTCTGTTGTTATTATTCATAGTTAATCTATTTGATTTTGAAACGTTGGATTACCAGTCCGATGTAGAGCCTAGCTTAGCATACACACATAAAATTACTTAGTATGAAACCAGTTTCTGTAGTACTTTACAGACACCCATATATGTTTGACCTATAAGTGTGACTCTGCCCATTGTTCAAACACATGAAAAATCTGACGCCAAAGTATATTGAGATTATTACAGCAAGGAAAGATGACCTGAAAAAAGAAAAATAAGTCTAAAAGGACATTACTATATTCTGATGTGACTAGAGAAGCAAAACAGTTTGAGAAGTATTGTAAAATAGAAAACGTGATGTCAAATAGTGGAATGCAACTACTCTGTTTTTGCTGGGGTACTTTGGTTTTCATATATTGGCAAGAAAATCAGACCAAAAGCCCTCAAAGTGTCAGAAAGCTAGTAAACAGTGATACGTAACTATTTTATACATTCGTGTCTAAAAGTTACAGTGATTTTTGAAAATGATAAAAGTAGTTTTAAGGGGATTTTTTTCCATTTCCAACTTTGGCACATTTATTTTTAGGGATTAAATACCAGATGGATAGGAATATTATAAAAGCTTAAGAAAGCTAGATGGTAGTTACACAGCTGCCCAGTAATTATTCTTTATATTTTTCCATATGCTTGAAATATTTCATAATTTAAAAAGATAAGTAGGGGCCGGCCCGGTGGCTCAGCTGTTAAGTGCTTACGTTCCACTTCAGCAGCCCAGGGTTCGCCAGTTCGGATACCGGGTGGGGACCTGGCACTGCGTGGTAGGCCATGCTGTAGCAGGCATCCCACATATACAGTAGAGGAAGATGGGCACGGATGTAGCTCAGGGCCAGTCTTCCTCAGCAAAAAGAGGAGGATTGGCAGCAGATGTTAGCTCAGGGCTAATCTTCCTCAAAAAAAATAAAATAAAAAAATAAGAAGATGAGTAAAAGCCCTACATAGGTGAGACCAACAAATCAAGCTTAGAATAATGTAGAAATGTAAATATTGGTATAATACCCAAGCTGCTTGTTCTCTCTTTTATGTCAAGTGCAATATGTTCAGATATCTTATAAAGATAAATTACCACTATAATTTTTTGAGAGTTTATATAAATTAGATCCTTCAGCCTTTGAATCCCAAGAAAGTCATTAACTTGAGGCAGTGTTATGGTATAAAATAAACTAAATGTCCAGGCCAAACTTTGGTTTAATTCAAAATGCCGACAAATGCAACTATTTGATATTTAAGGGCGTGCATGTGGAGGTAGACTGTATCAGAATCACCTCAATGAGGGAGCAAATTTGTGTCCTTTGCCACATCATTGCTGTTTCATCCCTGGGCATATAAGAATTTGATGGGGTTTTGGGTGCAGGTACTTTTTGAAAAACCTCCCCAGGTTATAGTCAGATATGGCAGAGAACCACTGGTCTAAAATCCTTGAACTAGAAGACAAGATGCGTCTCTGAATATTGTGTTGCTAGGGATTCTTCAAATCATCCCACTTTTACTTGAATATCCTTTAGTGGATATGATCCATTCGGTTGCCACTGCATATTTAGCCTCCTTGTGCTTTGGATCCTATGCTGTATCTTCTTTTCCCCTCACTTCCTCAGATTACCCCCTCTTACCCAAAGTGGGCCATCTTTTACAGTCAATTATTGGAATATTTCCTAGGCTTCCTGGCTTCTGAGCTTTAAGAGGCAAATTTCAGACTTTCTCATCTCATTATAGTGATTCCTGGAGAGACTGAACCCACAAGATTATGGGTGATTCCTATTCTGGTTCAGGTGTTTAGCATTATCCCCTTGACTATAATATCTCGCAAGTCCTCACATCCCTACTATTACTGAACTATTTGTTTGGAAAGTGTATCCCACTACTTGCTGTTTTCCCGGTGAGGAATCTTGTGTCCTTTAACAAATTGTTACTTTGAATGAACCACACAAATTGAAATCCTCCATTATTACATACCCTTCTTCCCTCTGTTGCTTCTCTGGGGTGTCCCAATTTCTTTACCAAGCGTATAGATATACTGAAATTTGATACACATATGTACATGTATATGCACAGTTTATATATAGTATTTATGTGTGTATGTACACACATACGTAACACACATGCATCTGGAGCATGGTTGATCTTGATGAGAAGAGTTAAGAGTTGGTGTGTGTGTCTCCATACTTTTTCTTTAAATACAAGTGGTAGCGTGCAATGTTCCCTGTTCAGTATATCTTAGAGTCCATTCTATATCAGTATATATAACTAGTCCCCTATTAATAGATATTTATAGTCCTTTGTGAACCATGTTTTAAAATATAGTTCTTCTGATTTCTCCGTATTTTAAAAAAGGTGTGTATGTGTATTTTTTAAATAAAGTATTACATTTAAAATAAGCAGTTTTAGTGGGGGAGTTGATTTCGTACTTTGGGTATCAAATGCCTGTGTTTGTCTTAAGAAGTACTGTTCAGGTTTTAATAACTGCTTAAGAGATTACCAGAGTGAATGTTAACCGCTTGTGATTCTAATGATATGCCAAATTTGAGAATAATTGGAGTATATGAGTTTGCAGAGAATCTTAATTTCTTGCTTGTACCAATCATTGTAAACCTTTCTTTAAAATTATATTAGTAGATACAATTAATAAAATCTAAACCAATACAGTTGCAGGAATATGCCTGAAATATTCTTTGAAAGCATTATTCATGGCATTCCTCAAATCATGGAAAATTATCATTAGTAGGAGAAAAAGTCTCTCTCTTCTTTCTTCTTATCTGGTGGATTATAACTGAAAAAGGAACAAGTACCATGAAGGCAATTTTCACTTTTAAAATCTCTTTGGCTATTTCAGAACATTAGCCTAATGTAATGCTGTTGTATGAAAATGCTGATATTTCTATCTATAATTAAGCCTCTCTGTTGAAAGAAGGGTTGATTATATATTTATCTGATAATTTATAGTTAAAATGTTGATGGTATCCTTTCAGATCTAGAGAGGGTGCCAATTTGATGTTCTAAGACAGAGAGAGAGTATTAAGAGACACTTGATCGAGGGCATTATTGTTGTTGTCTTTCTTTTAACTTCAAAAGACTTAATTATATTGAATATACATTTATTTTCATAAAGACCTTATTTTTTATAGTCACTGATAGCAATGCCAGCCTTGTTATATTGAAGAAATTTTATTTCTTAGCCGTCTATGAATCCCTTTCCTTACTCCAATTATATAAGAAAAATCAAGTTAATTCAGGAATCATTTTGTTGCCTGTCTAGTTCATTAGTCTCATAGGTTAATGAGATTTTACTGTAAGTCTTGATCAGTCTACTTAATATATAATTTTTATTTTAATTTGAATTCTACATCTTTACCATTTTTGTGACCATATGGGCTGCTCACTAGCTTTTCTTCATTTTTTTCCTTAAAATAAAAAAGTTAGACTGCATAATCTTAGGTCCCTTCCTAATCTAAGTCATACTAAAAATTAAAAGCTAAATATTGCTGCTTCTGTACACACTGTTATATGTAGCTAATTTCAGATTTAACTGCAGAAATTTTTTTTAAACTCGTAATAAGGACGTAGGGTTCTTATGTTAAAAAAAACTCAAATACTCTATTGCTATGCATCATTCAGTAATTAATTAGTGTTTGTTGAGCTAATGAATTGTGTAGAAAATGTTTTCTTCAGTAAATAAGACGTTACGTTTAATCAGTGTTCTATCTGTGGTCCTCTCCTCTTCTTACAGTGTCTAGTTTCTGCCACCATCTATATAGCCTGAGGGTTCCCAGCGCTCTCACTAGCGTTTGCTCTTTCTTTCTCAATGTATGATAGGATATTTTTGTTTTACTTTCAAAGTAAAAAGGCTAGAAATTAATCAAGTGTACTGTCTTCGTGAAATGTTAACTAGAGTTGGGGACATAGGAACAAATCCACTTTTAACACATGATGGATTAAAATGAAATTGTTTTAAAAGTAGCGGCGACTCTACATCTATTGTTGTATATGTGTGATCTAAGCATTTCATACTAACCTTCCATGATAGAAACATTCTTTGTTTTTCCTTTTTATCAGAGCAAGTAACGAACTTCTTAAAAGTGCAGCTCTCACCACTATCTTGTCTAGACATCAAGTCTACCCTTACTGTATTTAACAATCCGTTATTGCAACCACTCTTTCAGACTTTGCATATATAGATTTAGTAAAATATAATCACATAAGATTCACCTCTGAAACATCTCTTATTCTCAAAACAGATTAAAAATAAATAATTTATTTTGGCCAAATTTCAGAGCTTTTGAAAGTTACAATTTATTGGTCAGCTTTTCATCATGCACTTAGCACAGAAACTTGTTGCTGAAGTACAAGTATAAAGTTTTCATTTTAAGGGAGTTTCATCTGAAAGCTATCTCATAAGGTAATTTGCATCATATTTGAAATGTAAAACCAAAATCTCAGCTTTTAAATTTAAAGATTGGTTAGTTACTTTATACCTAATATACACTCACAAATATGAAGATTGATGACTGTTTTAAGATATTATTTTTACATAAAATACAAAATTTGGACAATACAGATACTAAGTCTTATAAGAACCGTACTTAAAATGTCACAAGTACCAGAAGAGATAGGGCCATCTTGGACCCTGTCCCTGGAGATGTCATCAAACCGAAGTGCCAAAAGTACCCGGTTTTAAAGCAGTTCCAGTACAAGTGTTCCCCATAGCATAAGCCCAAGCATGAGCTTCATTCTCTCACCTCTCCTTCTCTGTCCACTGTCTACCAGTGTTAGGTGACGATTTTCTCTAGCGGTTTCAAATTACTGTCCCTCGCTATTCAGTTCCCCATTTGTAAGCTGACAATTTTGTTTGGTCTCTGAGCACTTTATGTTAAGGACATTTGTAAGTAGTGTGGCATAGTGAATACTGGATGCTTCCACTTAGTGTTTTAACCTCTCAATGCCCTTTTTCCTCGCTTGTTAAATGGGATTAATTACAGGTTCACCCGCAGAATTAACAAACTATTGTGTGTGAAAGCTCTTTGTATATTGAAAATCACTGTGCAAGTGGTTATGGTAGTATTAAGTATTACTTTGCCTGTTTCTTTGCAGCTTTGGATTGACTACTTTCAAATTACTTCCTAGGAATAATTTTAGCAAGTTTCCTGTATAGTTTTAACTTTGAGAGGCCATTTTCTCATCACTGTCAGGGTCTGGGCTCTTTACTTCTTGTCCTTTTACTTCTGTCCATCCTCCTACCCCCACCTCCAATCCTAATTCATTCAAAATGAAAGGTAAAAATAATTTTACTATAAGATATTTTGGGCAGCTTTGTAATTTTGCTTTCATATTTTCCATTTGTCTTGCTCTTTTATGTCACTGGTTCTTATCTGGTTTTTTAGACATAAGAAGTACCATAAAAAGATTAATGTTTACTTCTCCTTAGAATTCCCCTGCTCTCCCTCCCCATTCCTAAAACATAAATTGTTCTCATATTTTCCCCTTTATTTGTCCCCTCATTTTTTTGTTCCCTCATTTTTAAATTTTTGATCCCTCCTATGACATCTGCTGTCTTCTCTTAACTGTTGTTTAATTCAGGTATTGTGCCAGGAGAAACAAGCTTGTCTGTCTTAGACACTCATGTGCTAACTACAGTGTGAGTTAATTGACATTCTCAGTTCATTCGTAGAAGATGTTTTAAAGTTGCACTAAGAAGAGCTTATGTTTCTACTTAAAGGTAACTTGAAATTAAACAGAAGGGAGTTGATGATTTAGTGTCTGGTTCATTGGGAGTCAGTTATGTTGGCATCTGTTTTGTTGTTCTCCCCTTCCTCTTCCTCATTTTTAATTTTGTTTTTTAAGAAAACCATTCCGGGAAATTGGACAATGCAGTATGTATCATTTTTGCGTAGAATACCTGTTTACTTGAATTAGCTGAGGAAGTGTTTGTCGGTTTTCTTGTCTGCCTCAAACGTGAATCCTAAGATTTCTAAACCCTCAGTTATCAAGACTTGGGGGAAAATGAGCAGTTCAGCATCATTTAATTTCCTGGTTAGCTGAAGTTCAGCTATGCTAACCTCTGCCATGTTTGCTACTGTGCTCTACTTTTTAAAAAAGTCACTTTAATGATATATAACACTTATACAGAAAGAAATGTTCAGAAATGTTCAAAGTGTAATGCATTTCACAAAGCAAAAGCTGGTGAAAACTACTATTCAGGGCGAAACAGTACCAGCACCCCAGGAGTCCCTTCCTACTCCCTCCCAATCACTACCCCTCCCTTTTCCAAAAGTGACCACTAAATTGATTCCAAACATCATAGTAAGGTTTTGTCTGTTTTTGAATTTTATATAATAGAATCATACAGCATATATTATTTTGTGTCTAGCTTTTTTTGTTCAACATTGTGTTTGAGATTCATTGATATTGTTATATGTAATATAGCTTCATATGGTTTTAATTTGCATTGCCCTGATTACTAATGATTCCGAGGACTTTTTCATATCGTTGGCACATGGATATCCTCTTTTGTAAAGTATCTGTTGTGATTCTTGTCCCTTTTCCTGTTGAGTTGTCTTTGGGTTTTTTTTCAGTTGATTTGTAGAAGTCTTTATATATTCCGAATACAAGCCATTTGTTGGTTATACGTGTTGCAAATATCTTTTCCAATTTTATGGCTTGCTTTTTTATTCTTTTGATATCTTTGGAGGAATGAAAATTCTTACTTTTAATGTAGTCCAGACTTTTCAGTCTTTTTCTTTATTACTATTATTTGTCTCCTACTGTTGTCTCCATATCATTCTATTATCTTCTAAAAGCTTTTTTGTTTTGTCTTTCACATTGAGTTACAATTCATCTGAAAATGATTTTATGTATAGTGTGTATTAAATACAGCAGGGTTCAAGTTTCATTTTTTTCCATGTGGACATCTGTTTGACCCCGAACTCTTTACTGGAAAGACCATGTGTTCCTCACTGCTCTGCACTGACATCTCTGTTATAAATCAAGTGTCCATATATGTGTGAATCTGTTTCTGGACTCTATTCTGTTCCTTTGGTCTGTTGATCTGTAATAATACCACACTGTCTTCATTACTATAGCTTTATAATAGATCTTAATATAGACTTAGGTTAAGTAGAACAAGTTTTCCTACCTTGTTCTTTTTTAAGAGTGCCTGTACTTGGAGCTTTGAGTTTCTATAGAAATTTTAGAATTGATTTCTCAAGTTCTCAGATACAACAAACAAAGCCTGTTGGGATCCCGGCTTAAGATCTCTCAAAAGATTGCAGTCAAGCTGACAGTGAGGGCTACAGTTTCTGAAGAAGTGACCAGAGTTGGAAGATCCACTTCCAAGCTCGCTCATGTGGCTGTAGGCACAAGTTTCAGTTCTTCGCCATGTGGGCCTCTCCAGAAGGCTGCTCATGACATGGCTTCCCCCAGAGCTAGAGACCCAAGGGTAAGAAAAAAACAGCAATGTTTGCTGCCTTTTTTGGTCTATTTTCTGAGTTACGTACTGTCTGTTACTTCCACCTTGTTCTATTCATTAAAAGTGACTCGCTAAGCCCAGCCAACACTCCACAGGAAGGGATTCCACAAGGATGAAAATAGCAGGAGGTGGAGATCATTGGGGGCTGTCGTGGGGATTGGCTGCCACCCCTCTCATGATCACTGTTACCTGAAGTTAACCAGTTTTATATAGTCTTTTTCAAAGAACCAACTTTTGGTTTTGTTCATCTCTTATTTTGTATTTCATTAATTTCTGCCTTTCTTTATTATTTTTGTTTCCTTCTACTTTTTTGGGGTTTTATTGCTGTTTTTTAAAAAAAAATTCTTCAGTCAGATACTTACTGATTTATAGCTTTTCTTTGAAATTTTCTCTCAATATGGGTATGGCTGCATCTTCCAGATCTTGATGTTATTTTTTTTGTCATTCAGTTTAGAACGTTTTCCTAATTTTTCTTGGATTTCTTCTTATTTCAAGTTATTTAGAATATTTCTTAATTTCCAAACATATAGGCCTATTGTAGGTTTTTTAAAAAAAATAAGTTTCTTTAATTGAAAACCACTGCAGTCAGAAAATATACTCTTTAGGATTTTAGTCCTATGAAATTTGTTATAATTTACATTGTGGCCCAACACATGGTCAGTTTTTCTAAGCAGTCTATATACTTGAAAAGAAGATGTATTTTGTATTTGTTTAGTGCATTGTTCTGTTAGTATGCCAATTAGGTAAAGTTTATTATTGTATCAAATCTTCCATGTCCTTATTGATTTTGTTTGCTCATCTTAGCCATTTCTGAAAGAGTTGTGTTAAAACCTTCACATATGTTTGTGGATTTGTATATATGTTTTAAATCTTTCTATTCCTTTGATATAGTGGGACTTAATGTAAAGTACATATGAGTTTAGAATTATTTTATCTTTATGAAGCATTCCTCTTAATCTCTAATATTGCCTCATATTTCTCTGTTAGTTGTGGCATGATATCTTTGTGACCTTATTTTCAGCGTTTCTATATTCTTGTATTTAAGGTATTTTTCTTGTAGGCAGCATATAATTGAGTTTTCTTTTTTCATCCATTTTGATAAAATGTCTTTTAATTGAAGTATTTGATCCATTTACATTTAATGTGGTTACTGATATATTTATGTTTAATTGTTGTTTCTGTTCTGCAGTCTTTTTTCTCTCCTTTTTTCCTTCTTTGGGATTTTTTAAATTATCATTCATTTCCATACAGCCACATTTTCTTGATAATTATACATTCTTTTACACCTTGCATCCTTGACTTATTGAAGTCTGATATAAACTAGAACTTTTACTTCTTGGTGATCAGCATAGGCACCTTAGAGCATTTTAACTCCATTGATCTTCCTTTTGGTTGATCCATTATTGTCTGTGTTTTACTTTCGTATATGTTTTAAATGCCACAAGATGCTAATAGTATTTTGTGCCATTAATATTCATTTAGATTTATTTAAATATTACCCTTTTTGTTATTTTCATTGCTTCTTACATCTCTTACTTCCATCAGGGATCATTTTCCTCTTACTGAAGAACAATAACTGTAACTAAATAGCTTCTAGCGCATCCACACTATGGAATTTTATATACATAGCAGAAAGAGTTATGGAGATTTGCCAAAATGCTGCTGCATTATTTTAGTAGTAAGAATAAGTAGTGTGGGAACTTTGAAGTTAGAGGATCTAACTTGAATCCCAGTTCAGCCACTTACTTTGTATCTTTGGGAGTCACTTAACTTTTGTGAGCCTTGCTTTTGCTCACTGCTCTAATGGGAGTGGTGAAATTACCCACTTCATAGTAATGTTGGAATTAAATGCAAATGTCTATGTAAACTGACTGAGACATTGTCAGTAATCCAAATGGCTGCTGTTATTGTTTTGTACTATATGTCATGGTAGATGAACAGTATTTAAGTCTTCTTGTACACTTGTAAGGGTTTTGTGGTTTAGCCTAGAATCCCCCACTTAGAAAAATAAGGCCTAAATTCCAACCACGTAACTTATAAGTCACACTGAAAAATAATCTGTTCCTTTGGTAATTTTTTTATTTTAAATTATGATCCTTGTGAATGGGTTGAAATTATAATTACCTTCATGAAAACCAAGAAGGGAAAAAATGACTCCTCTTGACATTTTCATCTAGTGAATCCAAACCCTGGGCCGCTGCAGCAGAGCGCATGAACTTAACCACTCGGCCCTGGGGCCGGCCCCCTGTTACTGATAATTTTAATATCTGAAGTCTCAGAGCTTTAATCCAGTTGTTGTTCCCGCTGCCTCCTGCTCATGGTAGCATGTTCCCTCATATAATTTGTATTTTGGGATTGTGAGCTTATATTTAGAGCTTTAAATGCACGTGAAGGTAGACCTGTGCTTATGAATTCTCAGAAGAATCTGCATCCTCTCACTTTAAGAACCCAGACCAAGGCAGAGAAGTTTTGCTGTCATTTTCTTTTACTGACAGGCAATTTTTATTTTTATTTTTTCTAGTTCATCCTTTCATGGAGATCCTACCTTTATGCAGAGTCCTCAGATCCAGCTCTATCTTGCATAGCAGAGGTCATGCCCCTTATTCCTTACCAGGCTCTGAGTTCCTGGCTCTTTGGGACAGCAGTAGCCCATGATATTAGCTTAGCACTTTGGCTTCTGGCTTCTTCTTTATTTATGACTGCTGGCAGTTCCCTTACTTACTTTAAGAGCTTAGCTATGCTTTTTAAAGAATGTGTTTCTAAGTTTTTTGAGACAGGAGAGTATTCTGGGAAATACAGCAAGTTTTTTGCCCTATCTTCATTTTACATGTTTAAAAAGCTCAAGTGACTTTGCTCAAATTTGTACTGGAAATGGTATAAATGTGACTACTCTTTACTTAGTGCTTTCTGTTACACTCGTTTGCCTTGCAACTGACATTAAAAAAATCAGTTTCAGTGAGGAAAACCAAAGAAGGCTTCGGTTTGGAAGTGACATTTGATGAGACTCTTAAAATTCAGGTAGGAGTCTCATAGGTAGAGATAGGAGGTAAAAGATTCTAGATAAGGGTGAATGATATGAGCATAAGATAGAAAATAGGGAACTATAGGGAATAATCAACAATTACAAGTAGTTTAGGGTGGATAAAACCATATCTTACATGGGTACTTTTTAATCTCACCTTCTATAACTTCATTCTCCCGTCCTACTCCCCAGCCACAGAATTTATTGCAGTGACTTCATAGAGTAGATGTGACAAAATTTTATTTACCGTGGTGTGTTAGAAGGATCTTGAGTAGTCTTGAATAATGGGCTTGGGAACTTTGTCTTAGTTTGGTAGAAGAGCTTTAGAAGGAAGTATTCTGTTTCAACCACAACTGGTGTACTGCAATGCAATTCTGTCACTAACCACATAGAGTTAGTGGGAACCTCGCAAGTTAAGGGCATAGACCCCAACAAGACTGCCCTTACTTCAGACACCAGCTGCACTCCGGGGGTCCCAGGCCACCTACACTTCTGAATAACTGGTTACAAATTTTGGAGTTCCCGTGACCTCATCAGATCCAATGATATGCTAGAATAACTGACAGAACTTAGGAGAGTGCTATATTTATTGTCAGTTTTATTATAAAGGATACACATCAGGAAGGAAATATTATATTTCAACCCCAATTGATGTATAGTTAACTTCTGACATTAACCACGCAGAGTTAGTGCAGACCCCACAAGTTAAAGGGCGCAGTCCGCAAGGCATGGATGAGAAACTAAGGTAGTATGAGAAAGTGTGTGATTATAGACTATATATTATAGAAATCTGTTGGTAGAGAAAAGATAGCAAGCCCGGGATAGTTTTCTGAGGATAGATGGATTGGAACCAGATTGTTGAAAGATTTGAATGCCAGAAAAAAAAGAGTTTGGTTTCTATTGATAGGCAGTATGGTTTAGGGATGAATTTCAATTATATGAGTCTTAGGATCAGAATTTGTTTTGAAGATTAGTTTGGCTGTAAAGAAATATTTGGCTGCTCTTCAGGCAAGGAATAATGAGAGCCTGAATTAGATTGATGGAATCAGAAATGGAGAACAATTGCATGAGAGTGAGTGGCAGGAGAATAAGTAAAACTTGGTGACCTCTTTACTTATTGACTTATTTATTTTTGAGCACTTACGAAAGGGTAAGGGTAATATGAGAGAGACCGAAGATAAAAAACAGATGGAATAATTGATGAAGCAGGAGGGGCTATCAATAGCACAGATAGAGGGACTAACCTTGAAAGTCAGGGAAACCTTTTTCTAGGGCTAGGGCAGAGGATGAAGTGGCAGCATTTTTGAGGTGGAGAGGAGATAAGTTTAGGAGAGAGGCAGTTTTGCTAAGAGTAAGGGGAAATGGGATAGGGAGGGGAGAGTCCTATCAGCAGTCGGAGTTCCTGAATTGGGCCTGGAAAGGTCTTAGAATACCCCATGTGGTGTATGTTGATATGGAAGTCATCAAGAGAGATTAAGGAGTTCTGGTGGATCAAGTAATTGCAGTTTTGGACTTTTTCCAACAATACACAGCATCCTTTGAGTAAGAGTAGAAAAGGCAAACCAGATTGTTTATCCATAGTTGACCAAGTAAGAACCGCTTAAATGTTACTAAATAAGCAGAAAATGCTCACTGATAAGATGGCAAAGGTGATGATTTTATTGAAAAAAAAATCAACACAAACTTAGTCTCTTTTAGTCTTTCATTCAGTTATTTATATGCCAAGAAGTTTGACCAGTTCTGTTGCCCAGGTTCTTGAGCAGCTACATATTGTGCAGGTCAAAATTAAAGAGGCAAGTGATAAAAATTAAACATATCTATTACTCAGCATAGCTGTTGATCATGATGCATTCAAAATGGGGGAGAAAGGAAAAAAGAAAACAAACTACTCTAGTTTTTGAGATTTTTTTTTTTTAAACAAGGCAGGAAATAGCTTTACCATTTTAAAATTTTCCACCTAAAAGGAAGAAACAATAGTGTTTTTAGACAAAGGTGAGTTTCAGTGCTCCAGAATACTTTGAATCCCAGTCTTCCTAGCCAAATGGAACGTTGCTGTGGTTATTTCCTGACTTGTAAACCTGTTAAATATCATAGTTTCCCTGCTTAATACCTTCCAGTGACTTCCCATTATACTTAAATAAAACTCCAAAGTCTTTGCCATGGCTGTAGTGGTCTGCTGGTTCTGTGTACCACTTCTGCCTCCACATTTCTTCCACATTGCCCTCGTGGTTCATGGTGCTGCACTCATACTTGCCTCTCAATAGGACATGCTTCTTCCTCCTTCTTCATGACTTTTGTTGAGGCTGTTACTTTTGCCTAGAACTTTCTACTTGGCTTCTTCTCATCCTTCAGGCCTACGCTTAAATGTTACCCTTTCACTAAAACATTTCCTTATCCCTCTGACCAGTCTAAGTAGTTCTTCCTCACTGGACCTACTTTATTTCCTTTATAACACTTACCACAGTTATACATATGTGTATGTGTTTTCTTACATTTTGTTGTATATCTTTACCACCAAAAAGAAAGCTTCCTAAGGATAGAGACTGTATGTTTTTTGTCCACTGCTTGTACAGGGCCTGCACATAGTAGGTCCTCAAATATTTGTTGACTAGTAGGCCATCAAATGTTTGTTGAGTGAATGGTTTCTGAGTCCTAAGTACTTTGTGTTTATTCTCTCGTTTAATCCTCACAAAAGCCCTGTGAGCTAGGATACTGTTATAATCCCCACATTACAAATAAAGCAACTGGGGCTTAGAAAATTATGTAATGTGCTCAGGTCACACAGCAACCCAAACCCAGAGGCCCCTCGACCATAACATCCATGTTCTTCATCACTCTGCCATATTTCCTTCCCAACCCATTAATGATTTAAATCCTTTCTTACATATTTTTAAAAGCGAGACAAAACAAAAGTGGACATTTAAAACGCTTGTGAGCCTACCTTTATATAGTAGTTGAATCTATGAGAATTTTAAAAAAGGATTGAAGACTAAGATTTTTTTTTCAGTTTTGAAGATTCAATTATATTTAGATTACATTTATGTTGTTCAATGTGAATGAGAAATTTCTTCTTTTGTAGAAAGAAAATGATAAGAAATTATACCCATGGTAATTTTTTACACCATCTTTCTTTTTTGGCATACCTATGCATATGAATGGCTTATTCCTCAAGGTCATAACAAGTTGATTCTTATTGTGTAAAAGATTTGGGATTGAAGCTTTTACTGTGTAACTATATCCACATATGATGACTTGAAGACTAAGAAAACTGTTTAATCTGATTTCCGTATGGCTAGTTCAGAGTGTGTTCAGTATGTGAGGAGAATATATTCTTTTTCTTTTTCTTTTCAAGATTTTATTTTTCCTTTTTCTCCCCAAAGCCCCCCGGAACATAGTTGTGTACTTTTAGTTGTGGGTCCTTCTAGTTGTGGCATGTGGGATGCCGCTGTAGGGGAGGAAGACATTTCCTTTACCCGCTCTGGGTTCTTCTAGCTGGAGAACGAATTAAATTCACATGAGACAGAATAACTGGAGAAAATTAAACAAAGCTTTATAACATGTACACATGGGAGAGGCTCAGGCAACCTGAGCAACTCTCCAAAATGGCTGAAGCCACCACCTTAAATATCATCTTCAGGTAACAACAAAGGAGGATGTTGGGGGTGAGGGGAGTCAGTTACAGGAGATTATCAGACAAGTGCAGTAAACAAGGGTCAGGTTATTATGCAGATTTAAGTCCTTGCCTTCTGCTTTGATAAGAGTTTCTAGAGATAAGGTCATCCCCCTTCTTCCTGTACAGAGAGGGAGACACCTTTGCAGATGGAGATTTCCTTTACAATGTAAATGTTTCTTAACAAAGGGTAAGTAAACTCTGCTTTTCAGAGTTTCTTTCCTGTCTGCAGTTTTTAAAAGTAACCAGCCCAAAATAATCCTCATGCCAAAGAAACATGTCTTGGGGTGGCCAATTCCAGTCCCCCACACCTCCTCAGCATGGCTTGATGAGCAGTGCCATGTCCGCGCCCAGGATTCGAACTGGTGAAACCCTGGGCTACCAAAGTAGAGCGCGCAAACTTAACCGCTCAGCCACGGGGCTGGCCCCATCTTTTTCTTTTTTTTTTAACAAAAATACAGGACATTATAGTCAAAAATTTGACTTTTGAAGTTGTATTTTGGTTGTTCCAATTTCATGTGACTTCTTTTGTCTGTAAAACTGATATAACTTAAGTGCTATTTGAAAAAATAGAATACAGAATGCAGCTGCTACATCATTGAGCTATTGGGATAAATACTGACTTGAATCACTGGAGATGATTCAGTGTTTAAGGAAAAATTTTAGAGCTTTCCTGTCACACCTACACAATGGAGACAGAGGCAGAACTGGAAATTTTTCTTTTGTTTTGCATATAATATGTTTACTTTTTAATTATTGCTTCATCTTACTAATATGCAATCCTTTTGACTTCTTAAAATAGTATCATCCTAAATGGTACCATTTCTGGATGAGTTTTGGTTTGGGTTTGGGTTTTTTTGGTTGTGTGCTTTTGTTTGTTTGTTTTTGGTTTGTGTGTGTGGTTTTTTTGCAAAAGACAATATAAATATGTTTTTAGACATTTTAAAACTTGTCTTTTTCTATAATAATCTTTTTTAAAAACTTCTTTTCTCCTTTGGTGTTCCATTTTAGTAGTGAAAACTATGTGACTGTACAGTAGAGTAGGGTATTTCTAATCGAATTTTATTCTCTTCCTACAATATAATTGTCTTATAGGGAAAGAAGCTTTACACTAAATCTTATCTGGACTCTGGTTAGAAGATTTGATTGTCACAAAATAATAGAAGGTTGTCAGTCCATGCAACAGGAATTGGGTATTTTATCCAAAATATGGTCAGTGTATTTGATTGATGGTCATTTTATGCAGTCTACAGAAAAAACATTTTTTCTTTGCTTGAGGAAGATTCACCCTGAGCTAACATCTGTGTCAATCTTCCTCTATTTTGTATGTGGGTTGCTGCCATGGCATGGCTACCAAGTGGTGTAGGTCTATGTCCAGGAACCGAACCCAGGCCACCAGGGCGAAGCACACCGAGCTTAACCACTAGGCCACGGGGCTGGCCCCCAGATAAAACGTTTGCTAAGCAAACTATCAGCAAGATTCTGTGTATAATTTTATATAAGGAAGTCTCATTTGTCGAAAACAACCCTGAGCCAAGATCTTTACATTTTAAATGCTTTAAAAGTTAAGGGTGACTCTATATATGTAGAAGTAAATAAAATTACAATACCTTTCAAGATACTGTGTTTTAGGCTTTTCATTATTTTGAAATAACTTTATAATGTAAACTTTCTTCCCTCCTTGATTTCAGAACATTGGTCTGTTATACTTCACTTCCTTGTAATGTTAAACCAATTAACAATTTAATTATGATGTTTACTTGATTAAGGAACAATATTTATTGACAACCCCTGTGAACAGATTCATTTACTAATCTCAAAGAATTTGCCTATGGGATTAATTGGATAGGATGGTCAAAATGTCTAATTAAAGTTTGTGCCAAGGCCAGGACATATGCTTTTAAACTTTTAAATTAGTCAGAGATAATGAAAGATCCATTTTGTTCCCACCCTTATATTTAAGGGGAGACGGTTACAATGGAAACAAAAGAAATTATATTTGCCATCAATATAATGGAGGAGGTAGAATGGACAGAAAGAAACATACATTTTTTAAATATTTAGAGTACCCTGGAAAAAGTGACCTGAAAAAACTTTGTGAAAGATGTCTTAAATGAAATTTTAAAGAAATTAAAGTAGAAAAGCAACTAAGGGAATGCAAATAGCATATGAGAGCTGGTAAAATACTGACAAATGTATAGTGGGTGGTATTTTGGTGGGTGATGAGAAGATTTTAGTAGCTAAGATTTTGTTGAAGAATTTTATTGGGTCAGATCTTTGGAGCCAGCACAACAGTGTTCTTAGAAGAGTTTTTTCCATCTTTAAGATGACAGGGCCTGTGAGTTGGAAAGTTTAGAATAAAAAGACTAGATGAAATTAGAAAGCTACTGTGTTATAACAGGGTTGTATTGGTTATGTCCACGCTAGTATTGTGACTATAGAAATAGCAAAACTAGGAAATGAAGAGGTGCACAACAGAGTCAGATTTCAGCACTGTGGTACCTCTGAAAGCAAGTAAAGAGTGCCTTTCAAAGGAAGACAACTTAGCAGTTAATTTTCACAAATGATTTAGTGTTTGCTCAGGAAATAAGTCCTAACCATAAATATTAATTTCTGAACTTTTAAATACTACAACACTGAACTTGCAGAGACTAAAGGCACATGTTTGATATTTGTATTTTTTATTCACATAAGACACTGAAAATATGTATGAGGAGAGGAATGGCTTAATGCGTTTTTCCAGGATGTGTTTATGTGAAAAATTTCTGTCTATGTTGTATCTACGTGAGCACATGGTAATCTTGCACAAAGCAAGGTTAAAGGGGAAACCACAGTCTACTGTTTCCTTTGGCTCTTGTAGTGAGGTGGTCAGCCTTTGACCCTAATTTTATCTGAACCAATTCAATATTCAGTGCTGCTAATCCAAACAAAGATTTCATTTCTGGTTTTCCCTGTTATTCTTACCTAAAATATACCAGTCACCCCATTCTTTGTGACTTTGCCAACTAAGAAAGTTAGCAGTTTAAAAGTATAGACTTTTAAATTCTGTCTTCAAAAAGGTGTTTCGAGGACCAAATTCGTATCTTCATTTACTAAAATTTAATGACATCATACTTGTGATTAACACCTGGTGTGTTTCTTAGCATAAAATGGAAATAGCAGTATAACTGGTTGATGTAATGGTGATAGCATCATGATTCTAGATGAGTCCGTCCATTTGTGAGCACAGTGTTGTTATGTCTCTGATTCTTGGAAGGAACTTCAGGATCGTTTGAGAAGTCATTAGTATTTTTGTTCGTGATGTCAAGTGGACAGATCTAGATTAATTTTAAATTATTTGCCAATTACTGTATAAAATTTGCTATTAAAAGTATGCACTAGAAAACAACTGCAGATAAACCTTGAAAATATGTATTTCAATTTATACGTGATGGGATTGATGGACTTTTCCCACAGTACATAATACCTTCAGAGATAAAAGTAAAATAATGAATTAATTTAAATATTAATTAATATTAACCTACTTTTAATATACCTGATACTGCAGTTCCTATTTTCAAAATGAAGCTGTGCTATTTCTGTTAGTTATGAATAATACCTTTCTTCTGGAAAGAAAAAAAACCACATCTTGGAAGTATACAGAGTGGTATTATATGTTATCTAATTGAAAAGCCCCTCTCTGGTAGAAGTATGATTAAGAAGACCAATAATATTCTGTTTCCTCCATTTGCATTTGATGAGCTGAAAGCAGATACATTACTCTTTTTTTCACTAGGAGTAACAAAAGCTGTATTTTCCATGGAAACTCCAAGGATTGGTGATTGTTTAACTTTTACGATGGAAAAGTATAATCTCTCTTTAACTATGTCGAACAAAGCCTTGTGAAGCCTGTTGGTGGGTTTGCAGTTGCACTGAAGAGAAAACAGATTTATTCCATCACCTTGGTATTCCTGCCAGTGGTAAAGCCATGCTGATGAGCAGATGGCACTGCAGTGCAGGCGTAATCGCACAGGTGTGTGCTGCTCCCAGATTGACACCCCAGCCCAGAAGGCCAGGTAGCACCCAGTCCATGTAGCAGTCTGTTATGCTAGGTATCTGGAGAAAGTTCTTTTTGGTTACAAGTTATAAAACCCACTCATATTACCATTAGCAAGTTAAAGGAAAGTATTGAAAGCTTACAGGGATTTCTTATGAGGCATGAGGTAAAAACCAGGTGTAGAGCCTGGAACTGGAAGGCCATCAGGCAGTTTCTCTTCCTCCTTCTTTTTCCCTTCTTTTTCTCCATGCCTCCCTCTCCACTTAGCATCTGCTTTTCCTTTATCCCTTGGCAATGTCAGCATTATAAACCTGATTCATGATCTAGTAAACCCTGGGATTCTTCTTCGTCACCAAAATTCCTTAAATTCTATAAATATGTATTTTTCAATTGGCGTATAATATAAATATAGCTGCCAGAGGCCTCTCTCTGGATGAGGGGTAGAGGTGAGGAGAGGACAGCTAAACAGAAACTGCAGAAGCTGCCTATATGCTGGAGTTATAATTAATCCTGACCACCAGTCATATTTCCTGGCCCTTCACAGGAACTTTTTGGTTCAGTGACCTCTTAGCCCCTACTCCCATCACCTTCACTAAAAAGAGACTATGGCATACATTTAAAAAGTCTCGCAAAATTATTGCATTGGCAAGGACTTTTTTTTTAATCTTGAACTGAAAATTCACAATACCTTGATACTGTATCAAAAATGAAAGTTTTTCTGAACTGTAGTACATACAAGATATATAAACTATTTAATGTCACAGAAAACAGAGGGAAAGAAAGAGGTAGGACCATAGCATATGTGTGCTGAAACAATAACTTAATTTTTCAGTGGAGAAATTTCATAGTAGGAAAAGTGATTTCGCCTAAAATCAACTTTGCAATATAAAACTTTAATGATGAAAGAAGTGGGATGATAGAGTGAATGTACCTGATTTGCTGAATCACCTGGCATAAAAAGCTAAAGAGGAACTAGCCTCCCCTGCAGAATACTTTGAACATGTCCCATTTCAGCCATAAAATGCTCTTTAACCAACCCCAGCATAAGTAGCTTGCAGAATAGTAGTGCTTTTCCCAGCATGGGGAAGATGGCTGATCTGACCTGTTTATTTTTCATAAATGTATCCTAGTAACATCCTTGAAGCTATGTGGAAAAATAATCTGACTTTCAGATTTCACTAGGATGGTGATGAAGTATTAGATGTGAAGCGCGCACACACTCAAAATGATGTCGCATTGTCTCCTGATAGTGACCTGCCTTCCAGGCCCCTCCAAGCCACTTCCTTTACACCACTCTTTGAAACCAAGCAGATTAATTTATCTTTGCCAAGGATTTAGTCTCAGTCATGGCTTTATTTCAATTTTGGATTTAAATAATTCTCTTGGGTTATAGCAGCAATACTATAAGAGATAAATTAGAAACCTAGGCTGTGAATGTTAATCGTACATCTTACATCTAACTCCTTTAATCTCTCTGCTTCGATAATTTTATAAAATCGGGATAGTAATTCCCAAGTACTTGTGAGGATTCCTAGTACATAAAATAATGTACAAGCCTATATGAAAATGTTGTAGTGACTTAATGTTTCTGATATGCCAATAATTTCTAAATGCTACTATGTTTAAACAAACCAAACCCCTTTAGAATCGTAATCCATAACCATTTCCAGCCATAGAGATCTTTGCGTAGGATTCCTCCCCATTCTCCTCAGGTTTTTCCTGTGTAGTGCCCTCCTTGAGGCCTCACCGATTGGGCTTAGTAACTGTTAATACTTTTAGGTTCTGAGCCATTCTGAAATATCTTCACAAGGTTAACGCAACCTTACTGTTGGATTCTCTCCAACCTCCTTTGCCAGAGATGAACTGGGAGGAAGTGAAGGGGGTGGGTCTTGAAGTAGCTAAGCTGCTTCCTGCTCAGTCACTCCTACTGACTGATTTCTTCTGTCAGAGGTAACTGGCGGGGTGGAGGTTGCTCTTAGATCTCTCAAAGCAGTGTAAGATTTTTCACTTATGGAACAGGCTCTTGCCAATAATTTACTTTCATTTGGCCTTAGTCAAATCTAAAGTGTGTGCAATAGTCAGGCCATTGCACTTATCTGATTACTAAAGTTAAATCATTTGAGAAATGGGCTACCTCATGAGCAATTTAAAATCATCTCATTTCCAAAAAGATTTATTTGAAAGTAATCTTAATTAAAATCAATTTTCTTTGGATAACTCTAACTTAAACTGTATGTTAGATTTTTCTTAGTTGTATGCTCATTAGCTTCATTTAATTCTTACTGAAAATAATTTCTTCTGTAGCAAATTGTTGTATCAGTTCAGTATATACATAAGAAATTGCACCTTTTTAACTGGATTTTTTTTACTCAAAGGAAATACATTCTAAGTGAGAAATATCATTTAAGGAGCTGACTTGCCATTTTAACCCATGATCTATTTCATTGTGATGAATGTTTTAGACATTAACTTGGGAAATGTCTAAATTAAGCCTTCCCCTCCCTGCCTTTATTAAAGAATTTTTATTGTTCTCAAGCATGAATATATTAAAAGCCACATTGAAAACTGTCATTTTACAAACTATTTATTATTAACCATTTTCTTGGTAATAAAAATCTTTAAACTGATTTTATAATGTATTTAATTGCCTTTTATCTTGTCTTTGTTCAGAATATTTTTCTTTGGATTTAGCCTTTTTATATTTTTTGAGTCTTAGAAGTTCTTTTCTCAAGTTAATTTGAACACAAAATTACTTTTCCTAGCCTACTAAATCAGATTTGAAGGGGATATTGAGTAATGAATACACATTAGTTTTCCTCTAATCAACAGTCTTCAGTGGTTTGTTTATTGTCTGATGAATAAGAAAAAAGATGTCTACAGTGTAATGTAAGCTAAGTCCAAGGATAAGTTAAACCATAAGTCCAACTGTAAGTTATTTAAAGTTTAACCTATTCATATTGAGCTCCATTTTGATTCCAATCTATCCAATAGCCATCTTTTCCAAAACTTCCCTATATTCTGAGATACATTCTTTAAGCATACTATGCTTTTTTGTTTCCAAGCTTCCAAGTTGCCTGGAAAAGCCAACACTGTCTCAGTGTCCTCTCTACCCATTATGGTCATTCTTTGGAATTATTATCATGCTCTGTGTTTCTCTTCTGGCATTTACCGTATTCAGCCTTGTCTTGTGGTTATCTTAAATGCGTTACTCTTTTTACTAGAATCTAATTTCCTTGAGCAGGGCACGCTATGTTACTGACCAAATCAGGTACTTTACACGTAGTAGGTGAGTTCTAGTTGTCTGGCAGGCACGGTTATCTGTCATTCAAATTTATATCTGCATTTATAGATTCATTAATATCTGTAGTAATATCTGTTATTCTCAACCCACATTGAGAAGACACAAAGTTCATCATCCAGGGTCCAAACAAAACACAGATCCATCTTCATTTATAAGCTGAAATGATCAGACCCACGTACCCACAGTTGGGCCTTATTTTGCTTTGGATCTCTCTTTCACCTTAACATTTTGTAATGAAAATTTTCAACATTAGGAATTAGACAGTGTACACTCATACACTCATCACCTAGACTCTGTAATTAACATTTTGTTTTATTTGCCTTGTCACATATCCATTCATTCCTCTATTCACCCGTTAACTCATCTTATTATATGATGTCAAAGTATGTTGCACTCAGTACACTTCACTCCTCAGTACTTCAGCATGCATGTCAGTAACTAGAGTTCAGTATTTGCTTTTTTCCCTCTCTTTTTAAAGAAATAAAATATTACAGCTACAAATAAAGCCCCTCTCAGATCCCTGCTGGCTCCCTCCCTTCTCAGAGCTGTCATTCTTATGCATGTTTTTGTATTTTTAGTATATATGTGTGTATCCCTAAACTAAATAAATTGTTTTTAAAACATACATAAATGGTATCTTAGTCTACATATTTCCTTTGCAACTTTTTCCGCTGTTAATTTGAGATTTGTCTAGTTCCTGTATTCTCTGTGGGATCTGCATTTGGCATCAGTGAAAGATTCTGTACACTCTTTGGAATTATTTCATTTATTTTTGTCTAGTATATTATGATTGAAAGAACTAATAAGCTGGAAAGGGTAAAAAGAAAATCATTTAAGTATTACACTTTGACTAAATCCTATAAATTTATAAATTGATTTGTATTTATGGATGAGAATTCTATGAATTTTGATTGCCAAGGTTTGTTAGCATTTATCCACTTTATTAACTTTGGAGTTACTTTTTTACGTAGCTGCAATATTTGTGCCACATATTGAGTGTAGGCGGTTGAGATCTAATCCATGTGTTCATAATGCATTTCTTAGCAAGCACCAGTGTTCTTTTTAGGAGCTGTGCTTTTAAGAGCCAATAGGCACACAGCTTTGAGGAGGGAGTCTCAAAGATATCTTTTTCTATTAATATAGCACAACCAGCAACATAGATTACAGTAGTTTTGACACTTTCTGCATTACTACAGACCCAAATTAAAGGGTTTAAATTTGTCTCCAGTATTTAACGTCAGTATGTTGTCACTTTTTTCTCGACCTCATCAACACATTAGACGTTATGTTTCCTTGTATGTTAAGCTTCAATTGGAGGTTCTTTTTTTAACTTATATTTTTATATGCATTTCATCAAGATTGTAGAACGTTTTACAGATACTAATTATATTTTGCAATGCTTCTTTAAAAGTGGTAAGCTTTTATTTCCACTTTAGTGGTAAAATTGTTGCAAATATATATTATTTAATTTACCAGGTCAACACTTACCACTACATCTTTACCTTTTTCCCCTCCTCAACCCTCTACAATAACACTGCTTAATAGAATTTTTTGTGGTGATGGAAATGTTTTATATTTGCACTGTCCCATATGGGTAGCCACTAGCATTTGAAATAGGCTAAGTGTGACTGAGGAACTGAAGTTTTTAATTAATTAAAATTTCAATATAAATAGTCACATATGGCTAGAGGCTACTGTGTTAGGCAGCGCGGCTCTGTAATCACCATGCCAATAAGCTGTTCTTGCAGTTAAACAGTTACCCCCTCATTTCCAAATCCAATCACTATGTTCTGTGCCTCAGCTTCTTTGATCTTTCTCTGGCATTTCATTGACTGCATTCTTATTGTACAAACTTTTCCTTGGCACCTGTGCCTTCACCCTCTCATGATTCTTAGTCTTCCTTATTGTCTCTCCTGTGGCTGGTACTGATATTTGTAGGTGTCAACTCTTGGCTGTCTTTTGCTCTTATACGTTCTCTCAGAGCAGACTTTAGCTGTTCATTCAATATTTACTGAGTGTCCACTTTGTATCAGATACTGGGGCTAGAGAGAACTTACCCCCTTCTTCAAGAAACTCCTATGGCCTCGACTATCATCAGTGCCAAAGATGATAAGATCTTTCTCCCCAACCCCTTCTCCCTCCCTCCTTCCCTCCTGAGTTTCCTTCTCCTGAAGTCTAGACTCAATACTCAACTTCCTATTATTGGGTGCCTCAATTACATATTGGGTACTGAACTTATCTTCCATTCCTAGTACCCTCCCCCTTGCAATAAATAAAAATAAAAAACCTTCCAACCCATTATTCTTCACATTATCACATCTATATTGCTTCTTAATTACTCATAAAGCCTCTAAACACATCATGTCACATTCATTGTCCTTCAGGAGCCTGTGGCATTAATTCTTAACCATTTTCTTTCTCTGATACATTCAGAGGATCCGCTTCCTCCTTCTGGCTCTTTCTCCTTTGAGGGTGAACACAGCCTACGCTTTAGCTATGCCAAGCCAGTTGAATATCCCCAAAATGCCATTTCCTTTTCCTCCTTCATATTTTCCTAGGGTAAGCTCCTAATGTATAAAGAATCAGTTCTGACATCATTTTCTAATAACTCTCTTCTCTTGACAAAGTCAGAATAGTTGTGTCTCCTCTTTCCATCATCAGCATCACTATATCTAACATGTATTAAATGCTTCCTATATAGCAGGCACTATTCTGAGTGCTCTTTATTATCTCATTTAATCCTTATAACAGCATAGTCATGCCTGTAGGTACTGAACTGAGGCACAGAGGGGTAACTTTTTTTGCTTTTTCTTCATTTATGTGATTCTTTTTTTTTTTTATTTTAATAGACTTTATTTAGTTAGGGCAGTTTTAGGTTTACAGAAAAATTGCAAGAAAGTAGAGTTCCCATATACCCCTCTCTCCACAGAGCCTCTCCTATCATTAACATTTTGTATTGCTGTGATAGATTTGTTATGATTGGTGAACCAATATGGATACGTTATTATTAAATAAAGTGCATAGTTTACACTTTAGGGTTCTCTCTGTGTCATATAGTTCTGTGGATTTTGACAAATGCAAAATGTATCATTCATTATCATACCATACAGTATCATACAGAATAGTTTTACCATCCTAAAAATGCCCTGTGCTGTTTCTCTCTCCCCCTTCCCCCTGGCAACCACTGATCTTCTTACTGTCTCTATAGTTTTGCTTATTCTAGACTGTCATACAGTTGGAATCATGCATTGTGTAGCCTTTCCAGACTGGCTTTTTTGGTTTGTTTTGAGGAAGATTAGCTCTGAGCTAACATCTGCTGCCAGTCCTCTTTTTGCTGAGTAAGACTGGCCCTGAGCTAACATCCATGCTCATCTTCCTCCACTTTATATGTGGGACACCTGCCACAGCATGGCTTGACAAGTGGTGTGTAGGTCTGCACCCGGGATCTGAACCCGTGAACCCTGGGCTGCTGAAGCTGAACGTGTAAACGTAACTAACCTCTGTGCCACTGGACTGGCCTCAGACTGGCTTCTTTCACTTAGCAATAAGCATTTAAAGCTACTCTGTATCTTTTTTGTGGCTTGATAGCCCATTTCTTTTTATCACCAAAAAATATTCCAGTGTATGGATGCACCATAGTTTATCCACTCAGCTATTGAAGGCTATCTTGGATGCTTCCAATTTTTGGCAGTTATGACCAAAGCTGCTATAAACATTTTATGCAGGTTTCTATATGGACATAGTTTTTAACTCATTTGGGTAAATACTTAGGAGCACAATTCCTGGATTGTATGTTAAGACTATGTGTAGATTTGTAAGAGACAGCTCAGCTGCCTACCAAAGTGGCCTGTATCATTTTGCATTCCCACCAGCAATGTATGAGAGTCCTATAGCTTCATGTCCTCACCAGAAATTGAGGTCGTCAGTGTTTTGGATATCACCATTCTAATAAGTGTGTTGTGGCATCTCATCTCATTGTTGTTTTAATTTTCAGTACCCTAATGACTTTTATGGTGCACATCTTTTTATCTGCTAAGTGGCCATCCACCTGTCTTCTTTGGTGAGCCGTCTGTTCAAATCTTTTGCCCATTTTTTGAGTTTTCTTAATTTTTGAGTTTTAAGAGTTCTTTGTGTATTTTGAATGCCAGTACTTTGTCAGATATGTATTTTGTAAAGATTATCTCCCAGTCTGTAGCTTATCTGTTCATTCTCTTAACGTTATCTCTCAGAGAGCGGAAGTTTTTAATTTTAATGAAATCCAACTTGATTTTTTTTTTTCATGGAACATGCTTTTGGTGTTGTCACCTAGATTTTTTTCTTTTATTATCTTCTAGAAATATTATAGTTTTGCATTTGACATTTAGGTCTATGATCCATTTTGAGTTAATTTTTGTGAAAAGTGTAAGATCTGTGTCTAGATTATTTTGCACATGGATGTCCAGTTGTTCCAGTACATTTGTTGAAGACTATCCTTTCTGCATTGAATTGCCTTTGCTCCTTTGTTAAAGATCAGTTGATTATATTTGTATGAGTCTATTTCTGGCTCTTTATTCTATACCATTGATCTGTCTATTCTTTCAACAATACCATACAGTCTTGATTACTGTGACTTTATAAGTAAGTCTTGTGTTTTCTCTCTTTTTTTCTTGATTAGCCTTGCTAGAGGTTTATCAGTTTGATCTTTTCAAAGAATCAGCTTTTGGTTTTGTTGGTTTTCTGATATCTTGTTTTCAATTTCATTGATCTCTGCTCTTATTTTTTTAACTTACTTTGGATTTAATTTGCTCTTCTTTTAGTTTCCTATCATATCTTCTTTTCTATGTATATTTTCTTTTATATCATATGCATTATATCTTCTTTTCTAACATACACATTTAACACTATAAATTTCTCTCTAAGCTTTGCTTTTGCTGCATCTCACAACTTTTGGTAGTTGTATTTTCATTTAATTCAAAATATTTTTAAATTTCTCTTGAGACTTCCGTGATCCATGTATTTTTAGAAGTGTGTTGTTTAATCTCCAGATATTTTGGGATTTTGTGGCTATCTTTCTGTTGATTTGTAATTTAATTCTATTGTGGTCTGAGAGTGTATTTTGCGTGATTTCTGTTTTATATTTGTTAAGCTGTGTTTTATGGCCCAGAATGTGGTCTATCCTGATGATGTTCCATGTGAGTTTGAAAAGAATATGTAAAGTCCGAAATGGGTTTCATGAGGCCTAAACCAGAGTGTCTTCAGGGCTGCTCTTCCTCCAGAGACTCTAGGGGAGAATCTGTTGCCTTGCCTTTTCCAGTTTCTAGAGGCTGCCTGGATTCCTTGGCTGGTAGCTCCTTCCTCCATCTTTAAAGCTCATCACTCAACCTCTGTTTCTGTGATCACATTTCCTCTCTTTTTCTGACCCTCCTGTGTTCCTTTCTGAGGACTCTTATGATGACATTTTGCCCACCTGGATAATCCAGGATAATCTCCCAATCTCAAAATCCTTAGTATAATCACATCTGCAAAGTCCCTTATCCCAGGTAAGGTAACGTATGCCTGGGTTCCGGGGATTGGGACATGGACATTTTGCGGGCAGCAGTGAGGGCATTATTCAGCCTACCACAGTAGGAGAGTCAGGATTTGAACTCAATAAGCCTGCTTTTAGAACCACCTCTTTGTTTTTTCTGGCTTTCCTACACCTTCCACATCTAAATGTCTCCTTTATGCTGTGTTTTAATTGTCTGCCTTTACCCTTCCCACTAGAATGTAACCCTCCTGAAAGAGGATATAGAGCATTTGAACCAAATGAGTTCAGATACAAGAAACTGTATGGAGTAATGAGACATCAACAATAGAGAAAATAATGGTTCTTATTTGATTCCCCAGCCTTTTAAGCTGTGTATGTGTCTGACTTTTGCAGTTAATTAGTTACCTCCTAATATTAATATAAATTAAATATTAAGATAAATATATGCATATATATCTAAACTTAAGTAGCCTCCTGTGGCTTGTGGCTACCGTATTAGGTAGCACAGCTCTATAATCTCTACCTTTCCGTCAGACTGCTCTTACAGAACTGTAATGCATATGCTAAAGATGGTTTGGGTTGTCTGAAATGAAAATTCTTCTAACAACTCATGTTGCCTTAATTTTTGGTTTCTCTTTTTGTGGGAACAGAGGTAAGGACTGAAATGATATACATTCTAGAGGAGTTTTATGTCATTACAAGCAATTTTAGATAGAACAAACTTGCCATCGAGGAGTTTGTTTTGCCAAGTTCTCTTCTTCCAGTCACTGGACAGCATAATTAATAGTAAAAAGCCTTGGTAGTTTTATCGTATTTCTTTATTCCTAGAAGTACTTCATGAGAATGTAACTGTTAATGCAGGCTACTATAATACAGGACTCTGTAAAACCACATTTGGATAGGTTTTCATTATGCTGGCAAATTTAACTATGTTTCTATGCAGTTTATGTGAGCCCCACCCATACTTTAACCTGTTTCCCATTTTGATGAGGTCCAATCAGGGGAAAAAGCAACAACAAAACAATCTTCCTGTGTGGCCTGTAGATATCAAATCTGAAGATTATTAATGCATTTCCAGCTAGGGACCATAAGCAAACAAACTCTCCTACAGATAGCTACACCCTTCCTGTTTGGGATTGAGTTTACTGTGGAACAGATTTCGGAAACAGGTTCTGACCGTTGTGAATTTTATTTATAAAATGTTGGAGGGTGAGGTTCTTCCTTTAACAAAAAGCTAATTATTTCCTGTCTAATGCCCAACAGAGCATTTTATGCAGTCTTTTTAGAAAATTTACCCTGTAGTAGAGAATTATGTTGCTTTGGGCAGTTCTGGTTGTTCTTGTCAACTAATGTACAAAAATTGGTCTATTTCAATGAATAATTCAAAAAGGACTTACAATTAAAAAATAAAACACAACCTCTGAATGCTTGTAATATCTTGTCTCCAGAGTGACAGTAGTTTACAGTTTAAATAAATGTATGAGCACATTGTAATATGGTTTTACTTTTGATATGCAAATCTGTAGCACATTTATGTTCTGTAAATATGCTCAATGAAGGGTTACATTTTAGGTAAAACAGCAGATTTAAAAGAATTTGCAGGTTAATTCACAGTGTAACATTATCCTCATCTAGTACATCTGTTATAAAGAAGCCTATAAAATTTAGGCCACCCACAAAGTGGTCTGCTGAGGCCTGTGGTTGGTGTTAGAATGCTGTTATTATGCGGGCTGACTGGTTTGGTAAGGAATTTACCTCCACTAAGACTGTGAAACATCATGGTCCTGACTTTCCCCCACGGGGACTGCATTGGCTTGACTTAGGTGCTATGTGTTTGTTAGACCAGTTAATGGGCTCTATTGCCTTGACATCATATGTAATACCATGTGAATGGTACGCTGTTTTCTAAGTTCTTTTATTAGAAATAGTCATATCAATTCTGGGTCATATAAACCTTAGGATAAACTGGAATGGTTGGTTTAAATAGTTAAACTTAATGGCTATTATGAGTAAAGTTCATCACTATTTAGAAAAATGTGTGTATGTGCGTGTGTGTGTGTGTGTTAGTACTGAGATGGAGAAAGCAGCTAAGGGTTTTGTATATTTTATTTGTGTCATTGGAAGAACTTAGCCTTTTAATTTTCTTGGGGCTTGTGAATGGTTTTCAAGAGCAAGGAAATGAATTTACTATAATTTAGCAATCTAATACTGAGAGTCAAAATTAAATAATCTTCCTGACTTCTTCATTCAGTGACGTGATCTCTCAGTGTTTTCCTATCATTCAAGTTGTCAGCAAAGGGGCCGAGAGAGGTGCAGTTGTATTACTGTGTCTCCCTTTTAGACTTTAGCATCATAATTCTGCCAACTGAATGAGCTCAATGGTTGGCTTATTATTTTCACTCTTAGCTAACCACAGTGTATTTCACCTTTCTAGGTTTACCGACAAGACTGTGAAACTTTCGGGATGGTTGTGAAAATGCTGATTGAAAAGGATCCTTCACTAGAAAAGTCTATCCAGTTTGCACTGAGACAGAATTTACATGAAATAGGTGAGCGCTGTGTTGAAGAGCTCAAGCATTTCATTGCAGAGTATGACACCTCTAGTCAGGATTTTGGAGAGCCTTTTTAGACTATTACTTGCTCAGGCAAAAAAAATGTTTCTAGATTTTTTTTTCCTGGATTGTGTAAATCCTTAATATATGGAATTTTGCGATGAAGAGAAATACTTTATGATAGTTGACCACATTTCCAATATCAAATAAACATCTAAAATAGTCTAAGATATTTTAATTAGATTTTTTATCTACACATAGAGCCTCCTAATCCATACTTACCTCCCTCTCTCCTAAAATGATGGGTCAGTTAATTTTTCAAGCTTTGAAAAAGCAGTCCTGAAGAACAGCTTTCTGTACTTACTCATGTTCTGTAGTCTTCCATAGTATATGATCATTTGTTTGGTCATGTTAGTGTAATTTATAGGTTAGAGATCATTTCATGTAAACATTAATAGTCTTTTTACATTTCATAGTCAATGATACCATGTGAAAATGTTAGAATTCTGAGTTGTGATTTTATTGACTTGTTGCTTGCTTATCTTAGGCCTTGTAACTTTTAGTATGTTTAAATATAATATCTAAATAAACTGAATACTTTGTTATCTTAGAGAATAGTTGCTTTGAGAATAATTCTCATTGCGATAACATAGAGCACTTACATCTCTTAAAGGCCCTCACAATAAAATGCTGTTTTCCAAGTAAATGAACTCAATGTCTTGTATTAAAATAATCCTGAATTTCCTGGCTACTCTCGCTGATGAGTGAGTCTTCAACAATATTATATGTAAGACTAAGAGAAGGGACAATTTGAAATGAAAGATGAGGGCTATTTTAAAGTTGAAATTTCTTTAAAAATATTATAATCGAAAGAGAAAGATTTAGAATATGAGGGAGTAGTGGAGTTTCATTTTTTCCGTAGGCCCATATTCCCTATCTCAAGAAAGAAGAAGATTAATAACATATCCGTGATTAGACCATTTACAAATTATGCCTTTATTAATCTCTGTTTGTAGTCTAACCAGTTCTTTGTTCTGCTGCCCTTTTTAGGAGTTCTTAGCCTTTCAAAAATGTTCTTGAAAGAAACAAAGCAGAATAGGCACTCAGCCCAGCATAACTACCCTTCACCAAGCAGTCTATGTAAACAATCCTTCATGAGTGAGCCGTCCAAATCACAGGTTAGTTAGGAATCTAACTGGGACGATTAGGATATTCTACTCGCTTCCTGATCACTTCCAGCTGCCCAATGGCATTTAGCCAAAATATGTGATTTTATGGCATTAGTTAGGAGACCTTAAAAATCATGTTTGTTATTACTACCCAATTTCATTATCCTCCCATCCTCTTTCCATTTCCAGTCTCTTCTCACTTGAATTCTGGCATTATTTTTAGTGACCTCTATTGATAGTATCTAAAGAGCTGCCCCAGAGTAGATAAAAATTATATTAAAAGTGGAAACAGCAGTATAAATAATTTTTGTGGATCCTATAATGGGTGCCTCAGAATATGTATTATGCCATTCCACAAATTTAAGAACTAATTAAAGGCAACAATTACTTTCCTAAGTTTCCTGTATGAAACCACCTTGAATTTTTATTTTTGCCACTTAGATGTTGTACATAAGCCACAACTAAATCCCACATATCATCTCTGGTATTCTTCCCTAAAATAAACAGTGATTTTATTTGTTACCCACTTTAGAAAGACTAAGAAAGTACTGATCTTGTTTTTCCTGTGCCCCCATGTTTTTTTTCTCCTTAAATATTCTAATTCCAGGATTCAGTTCCTTTAGCCAAGATGTCACAAGTTTAAAAATAAAACTTGAGAAACAAGGCAAAGGAGTTGTTCACCTAGTAGAAACTCATTAAACTAGAAAGTTTACTCACAGATGCATTTAAATACAGGTTCAACAGTTAATTTCTTCATCTTCCGTTCCCCCAAAATACATTCAGCATTTAAAGGTGTTTATAGCTTGCCATCAGTATTATTCTGGTAGGCTTGTCAGTGTTAAATCTGTTTGTTTGTTTGTTTTAAAAGCTTAATTAAATATCTAATTTCAGTATAGATGAATTCAGATGTGTACCAGAGTGTGCATTTTGCAAAATGTTCTTGATTAAAGAAATCTGTAAATTATCCATTGTTTATGAGTATGCCCAATTGATGTGATAAAATTTTCATTGTCTTACCATAAAGCCTTGATGGTCAACAGGGGGAAAGCAGATATTGTGAAGCTTTTTGTGAATTTTAAAAGTGCAAAATAAAACAACCAGGTTGAAATAATTAGATTGTCTTTTTTCTCTTTAACAGGCTTAATGTGTGTTTGCTGAAATGTAGATTTTTATTACTCTCTACTGCAAGATTACTCCTCAGTGTTCAGTTCACCTACTCAGCAGCAGGATGGAAGAAATTTTGAGAATTGAGAAACTATAAACTTTGGTGCGTTAGGGAGTCTTGATAGCTAAGAAAGCAGTTAAATGGGATAAGATTGAGCACATAATGGTGGTCAATAACTGTGTATCTATGAATCTGAGTTTCAGAGAATTGTAGGATTACAGTCCTACATCTTTACTGTAACCTCTGGAGGGCAGAAACCATGTTGTCTTTGTGACCCAGTTCCTATCATAGTTTGGAACGTTGTAGATATTCAGATTGTTGTAGGTCCTCGTTTTTGTTGTAGGTACTTGTGTTTGTTGTAGGTGCCCGTATTTGTTGTAGGTGCTTGTATTCATTGATGCTTCACGAAGGAGGTGATATTTGACCCCGGAGCCTTGGAGGAATAGGACTTACTCGGGCAGAGAAAGGGAAGTATTAGAAGTCCAGGAGGAAGGACTCCTATAGGGAAAGGCGCAGGCTTGTGTGACTGGAGCTGGTTGGGGAAGATGATAGAGGACAAATGTAGGGAAAGGTAGGTGGAGAGCAGAATGTGAAGGATTTTGAATGCTTATAGCTTTATCCTTTCTGTCCTACTTAAGAATGAGATCTGAAAATATTCCCTTTGTATTTATTCTTGCCAGAAATGTTGATTTCTCGCAGCCCTTCAGCCACGTCCCAGCCCCAAGTGGTTCATAGACCCAGAATCTCTTGAAGGAAGGAGAGGCCAAATCCTCTTTAAAAAGGACTCTGCTAGACTGCCAAAACATTATATAGTGGTTTCAGCTTCATTTCAGAGTTTCCTGCAAGGAGTCCTAAATTCCACGGAAGGCTCTGACAGTTCTTTGGCAGCAACTTTGGAGACAGTGATCTGGTCGTCCCTGAAGTATTCATTGTGGACAGTATTCAGTGTTGCAGGCAGCCAGCCTCCCAGGTGGCTTACAGCTGTAACATTGCTCTGGCTGGCACCTGGAGCTCCTGTGAATAATGGCCACACACTACTTGCCAGACCAAGGTTTGTAGGTTATGCACGGTACATTTATCATCTCCTTCCTGCCAGTTCTCTTGAGAGCACTGATGTTACCCAATTCAGTGAAAAAAAAAAAGGTGGGGAGGGACTAGTAAGTAAGGTAGTTAGTAGACTCTGTTTTCCCCTTGTCTTGTGGAAATGGAGTTGAAATTGAGTCACGTAACTGCCTAATTAGGACTGTCTTTGCCATGTCCCCCTTGCAGTTAGGTGTGACCAGGTGACAAAGTTCTCTCCTATGGAATTCGAGTGGAAGTACTGCTACTTCTGGGCTGAGACCTTTAGGACAATGGATGTCCCTTCTTCATGCTCTCTTTTATCCCTTCCCAAAAGTAGTAGGAATAGCAAACCAGCCTTCATTTTCCACAGAGCCACAAGATGGAAGGAGCCTGGATCCCTGCATGACCACCTGGAGAACTTAACTGTTAGTGAAAGAGGAATCAATGTCTTTATTGTTTAAGCCACATTATTGGTTTCTTATTAGCAGCTCACCTTTTGCTCAAATTAATACAAATAATATTTGAGGGTTAGCTTCACTGAAGTTGGCCCTCAGTAGGCTGTATCAGTCCTAGATTTCCATTGTAATCATTGATCTTGGAGAAATGAGGACTGATTATATAAAAGGCTTTGCCAGTCCACTGAGTTTATTTCAAGTTATATTTAAAATCTCACTTGACGACAAATATTGTTAAAGCCTTATGCATATATGTATGGCAGTAGAGACAGTCTGATTCTATAGCACATTGGTTTTTTTGAGTTCTCCTCCCACAGATTAACAGTGTTCTAATGTTAGACTGCCAGCCCTGGTGGTCTAGTGGTTAAGCTTTGGCGTTCTCACTGCTGCGGCCTGGGTTTGATTCCCAGTCAGGGAACCACACCACCCGTCCGTCAGTTGTCATACTGTGGTGGCTGAGGGTTGCTGAAAGCTATGCCACTGGTATTTCAAATACTAACAAGGTCACCCATGGTGGACAGGTTTCAGCGGAGCTTCCAGACTAAGACAGACTAGGAAGAAGGACTTGGCCATACACTTCCAGAAAAGCTGACCATGAAAACCCTATGAATAGCAGTGGAGCACTGTCCGATGCAGCGCCAGAGGGTGAGAGGGTGGCGCAGGAAGGCCAAGCAGGGTTCCTCTCTGCTGTCCACAGGGTCGCTAAGGAGTCAGAATCAACTGGACGGCACTAACAACAAATGTTAGACCATTATCACTAAAATTGTAAAAGGTTTTAAACTTTTTCCCCATTTTTGTGTATGTGAAAAGGTAGAGGTTTATTGAAATATAAACATTCGAGAATATGTAAGAGAGAAAATAATCACAACATATACAGACACTTGCTGCAGGAGGACGTCTGGGGTATTTGTCCACTGCCTGGGCTACCCATGTGCTGTCACATTTTTCCTGGTTAGGATACATGGAAGATGGGGCGGGGGCGGGAGACAGAGCTGCCCTGGCCAACTGGCCACGTGGCCTTCAGGTCTGCACCTTCAGGGAAAGCTCCTCTTGGCCCATGGCCCTGTTTTGGGGGCACTTGCTGGTGCTCCCACTCTCAGGCTTTCTGGCTGAGACCCTGCTGTTGTCCTTGAGGCAGTGAGGGTGAGGCTGGGCAGGCTGCCTGGAGAAAGGGAGAGAATCCAATGAGCAGAAAGACACAGTGTGCCTGAGTGGGAAGAGTCCATCCTTCGTGACCAAACCCTTGAGAAAGACACACTGGCCAAATGTCTGTGACACCTTCAAGTGGGCCCAGCACCAGCCAACTGGGTTCCTCCCTGGCACCAGACCCCAGATGCCTTCTCTGCCCACATCTTGTGCTTGCCTGATGGGTAAGGTGGGGAAAGCTGAGGCCAGAAGAGGGTCAGCCCTCAGTGGATGGAGCTGTGTGTAGTGTCTGTGGGCGGGGGGGGGGGGGGGGGGGGTGTGTGTTACAGTTCCACAGAGCTGCTGCTTCCCAGGCTGAGGTATCTGTTTTGTGCTCAAGCTTTTGATTTCTCTTTCCTTTCCTGGACAGTACTGAGTGTTAGCAGTACTGTGGGCTCATGCCGGCGTGGTCTCCCACCACCACAGCCCGAGGACATCACAGCGGGTGGTGTTCTACTGAACACTGGCAGAGTTACTTGATTGAGAGGTGAGTCTTGTGTGAGAATCACCTTTTCTTTACAGCATAGGAGCAACGTGATCCATCCCAGAGTCTAAGAGGAGAGACCAGGTCTCTCAGCATCTCATCTCCTGGGGCAGCTCGGCCTCTGTAAAGCCCATGGCCTCCACGGCCTGCCTCTTTCCTGAGGTGGGAATGTTGAGCGAAGGGGAGATTTCCCGCCCCCGCCTTGGTAAGGGGTGAGGCACTGCTCCTGCTTTGGCAGAAATTGCCCACGTTTTTAAACTTTGTACTCTGCTACTTCTGTAGAGTAGAATCTAGTGTACCGCATTGAATGGAGCTTAAACAATATTTCAGGTTTAATATACTACATACTTTGTAGGGTTCTGAGAAGCACCATGTTTTCCGTTATTTCACTATCTGAACAAGGTTAGAACCACCATTCTAGTGTTTTTTGATTCACAAACCCTTTCACATGTAGTGAGCCAATGAGGATTTTATTCTCGTTTTACAGTCAAGGGCAGGAGAAGTTAGAACTTGCCTGGGGTCAGATAGCTCAAGTGGCAGAGCCAGAGATTTACCCAAATCTTTCAACTCTAGACTCAGTTTTCTTAGAAGAAATGGGAAAGTCTGGGGTCATTCAGAACTAGATTCAAATCCTGACTGCAGCACACATTGGCTGTTTGATGTATGTGCAGTTAATGTGTAATGCGATCGTAATGGGTAATGTGTAAAGTAATAACTTCAAAAAACTTTTGAGAAAATTCAAATCTTGGTTGAGTAAGTTTTTCCTCTTTTTCATTTTACCCTCAGTTGCTACTACCTTCCATATTGGTTCCTAGGACTTCTGCTTTGGAGCTATTCTAGAAAACACCTTTGAGGTTCATAAGGGGTAGTGGTAGGGGACAGGAAGCCTGTAGGGTTACATCCCCCATGGCCACAGCGCAGCCCAGGACTCGGCTCCTTGGCTGCTGTACCTGGACCCATGGTAGAGTTTGAGAAGAGCCTTTAAGTGCAATGAACCTGGTAATTCAACTCCTCTTCTAGGAACCAAGATTAATTAAACATAGTTAACACCTTTTCAGCTTTGCTTACAACATGTTCAGCGATTCTGGACTAAGATTGCTGCCCGTAGCAGCCCTCTGAGATGCAGGGAAAAAATCTTACTTTTCAGCCTGGTAACTGGGGAGAAATAACATGAGGGAGGAAAAGATCCAGTCTTTCACATATTCTGTGCCGTAATCTCCAGACTGTCTCCGTAATGAAGATAAAGCCAGCTTGAAGCATAAGTGCTGACAGGGAAAGAACCATCTCCAAACTTCTTTTTCATGGTCTAGTTTAACCTCTTGCCCACTCAGAATCCCAAGCATTAACATAAAAAAGCAGCAACCCTCTTTAAAGTTCCCAAGTCAAATGAGCCATGGTCTTTGGAAGGATCATCCTTTCGGGAATCCTTGCCAGACAAATATATTGGTAAATGAAAGTCAGAAAAGGGAAACAACACTATGCTGAGGGGGAAGACTTCCCTCTTGACTGACCTGATCAGTTCAATTCAGTCTGCACAGAGTACTGAAGCTGGAAGGAAACCTTTGAGATGGTCTAGCACTCTCATTTTACAGAGGTGGAAGCTGGGTTCAGAGCACTAACCCATGGAGGTAATGAGCAAGGTGTCTCCTTACCCAGATCTCCCGAATCCTGGAGTTCAGTGTGCTCTGCACCACTCCAGGATCCACTTCGGGGTGGATTTATATTAGACTACTTATTGTCTTTCCCACTGTCAACTGCTTGGTTCATTTATTTAGAACACTAAAGTAAGTATTAACATTTAAGAGAACTGGTTTCATATTCTGAATGGTGGTTTATGTTGCTGGAATCAAATGATTTCAGAGAGTGGATTGCAGGTTACTTCTAAAGTTGGCCTAACAGCACCTTGTGCACATTCAGCAGGAGAAATGTGAGATTTCCTTTGCAAAAAGAAAAGTTGAGGCTAAAATTGATCCCAAAATTGGAATACTTGACCAGCTCACTGGGTCTGTTGAAGAAAAATAAATCGCCTCTCATCCTGTGACTAAGTCTCTATCTACCGAATGTCTTACTTTTCCTCCACACTTCCTTCCCAGACCATTTTGTGAAAACCATCCTTAAACTTTATTCTCCTGGAAGAGTTTATGATTCTATGACCTTGGCAAAATATGAGCTCAGAGGTGCAAAATTCAGTTTGCTCCTGCTTATTCTCCTTGGCCCAGTTTACCTGGAAGCCGTCCTAATGTGTTCTGAGTTTGCAGGAAACCCATGTGACTGTACAGGAGCATGCCTCCTGCTATTAGATAGTTCCAAAGAATGGCTAGAGAATCTCACTAGGCAATTAGTGACTTTCTCATTTAACTAATTAAAAATGATTTTTATCATAATTGTGTTACTAGCACTGAATTGACAATGAGGCTCTTAGTGGAATATTTTTTTGATCCCAGTAAGTTTTCTCCTTTGTGCATCCAAAAAAGGTCACAAGTATTTCTATAAACAGTAATTAGTTGTGCCTCTAAGGGCACAGCTAAGGGATAGGGGAATCAGCTTCAGGCTCCTGAATTTATAACCCATGCAGTGGGGACTTGCTGATGGCAAGCTCATTTTGTTCAAAGTGTTTCAGAAATGTCTGAATTAGTTGCTAGTGTTCAAAAGCTGGGATATTTCATGAAAGTCCAGATTCTTTGTCCGGAAAAATCTGAATTTCTAACAACACTGGTTCTCCTTTCCATGGCAGTAGTCAATTGTCCATTAGAAATAAGAAGCTCAATAAACCAAAGTGTGCACACTCTATCTTAATAATGCCTGCGCTGAAATTGTCTGGGCACTCCTGAACTACACCCACACCAGTACTTCCAGGTCCCATCACCCAGGACCAAGTTGGGCAGGGATGCGTGCCACACATGGAAATCTCGCAGTCTTGGGTGCCCATTCCAATGTTACTACTCTTTTAAGAAGGCCGATGATTCCTATCTAAAGTGAGAGAGTTAGACAGCAAATGATATCTCCTTTCACTTCTGGTACATTTTATTTAACTCAGGAACTAGAAAGCAGTCTGTCAAGAATAGCAAATGCATACACAAAATGAATCATTTTCTTTTAAAGAGCGCTAAAAGGAGTTCCCGTTGACATTTTATCAGCGTCCTTCCATGGGCCTTAAGCAAAATGTTCTCCACTTTGGTCTGAAGTGAGGAAACTGCAACCACTAGAGTTCTGCTTCACCCATGGAGAGCTTTGAGGCAGTGTTTTAACATGTGATGTTTATCTTGGGGCCACATTTTAGAGTTTAGTAAGAGTGCAGAGTATCTATCTGGTCAACTGCTAACTAAATCTACGAACATCTTTTGGCAACTATATGCTTAATTTTCTTGCCTAATTCTTTACGGACCGCAAGGCAGTGCTTCCCTTTCTTCCTTTGTCTTTCTTATCATTATACACTCATCTTTGTTGTCGCTACTAACCAAGATTTAAAATCTTTAAAGGTTACATTATTATTGTGAATAAATATCTCTGCATGTCCTTAAACCTTTGGCAACTTATATAACCTTTACATAAGGAAATGAAAAAAATGAATAGGGTGATTGTTGTGAGAAGCAAGAGCAACTAATCTTTTGAGAATGACTTGGAAACTACTGGGCACAGTAACTTCAGCTTATCCCTGCACTTCTCCAGGCTAAGTATTACCTGTTTACTATTTGTCATCCATCCTTTGCAAGCAACATATTGCAGTAGTTTTTTCTAAAAGGATGCCTACTCCTTGCAGCATAGGTTCTGAAAAGGTCTTGAAAAATCAAGAAATTTGCTAATATGTGAGTGGTGATGAAACAAGCACTCTCATACATCATTGGTGTAAATGTAAATGAGGAGAATTTCTTTTGGAGGAAAATTGGTGATATCCACCAAAATTTTAAATGCATAACCTTTGTTCCAGTAATTATGCTGCTCAGAATTTATGCACGTGTGCCAGTTCAGGATAAGGTACCTGTGAAGAATTCAAGTCCATCACTAAGGGATTGGTTAAGTAAATTATGGTTTATCCATAAGTGGAATATTACGCAGTCATTAAAAGAATGAGGTAGACCTATATGCACTAATGTGGAATGTCCACATATAAAGAGGAAAAAAGCAAGCCTCAGCATGTATAGTTTGCTACCATTTTTTAAACATACATTTATATAAATATGTTTTGAACATCTGAAGGATACACTAGAAATGGATAATAGTGGTTACTTCTGGGGAAGGGAACTGAGGGACTGGGGATGAAGAGTGGAAAGAAGACACCTGACTGTCCTTTATTGTTTGAATTTTTTTTACTGTGTGCATGCATTTCCTTTTCATCACTGATATGTTTTTAAAATGAACCAGACGAGGGAAATGATACAGTTACTGAGTAAAGCGCTCTCTCCCCAGTGGTGCGTTTTGAAGGGGCCCTGTCTAGCTCAGATACAAAGCCCTGACTATCCAGGGATGGGTATAGGGGGACGCTGTAGACCACTGGTTCACCTACTGGATCCATGTTCCTCCTTCCCAAGGCCTAACAGCTTTTGCCCATTCTGGTAAATACAGACAACCTTAGCTCTGTGTCTCAAGTCCTATTTCCCGCCTACTCACAGGGGCAAGTGGATATGCAGGAGTCAAATGGTGGTCTGCAAATGGTAGAAGAATGGCAAACCAACAAAGGAGCAAAATGGAAGTGATCTGGATGTGTTTGCAAAGATTTGTGTTCAGAAAGGTAGTTTGTGATTTATTAAGCATTTATTAAACACTTTCCTAAAGGTCTGAGATACCACTATGACCTCAGGCCTGAAACATATGTGTAAGAATGGCACATATCAAAATATCAGCTCATTACTTCAAATCCAAGAAAACTTGAAATAGAACCTCATATTAACTTGATGTAGTCAGTGGTACAGTATCCTCCAATTTAAAGATTTTAAAAGAGAAACATAACCAGAAGGCCTAGTTTTCAAAACTGCTGTTAAAGGCCAACAAATTAGCTGGAAGGAAGGGATAAAAAGGAATAACTTCTCTTCAGATAATAAATCTACAAAGTCCTCTGCTACAAAAAGCAGATCCTTATAGTTTTGGTCTCTTCGCAGGAGATAATCACCACCTTGCTAAAAATGGGAAAGGCACCCCCTACCATCCCCAAGGGGGAAGAAAACATTCACCCAAACAGCTTCTACTTGTTTTTACCATATATTCCAGGGGTATATGTGGGTTTTTTTGTTTGTTTTTACATTTATACAGTTTACATTGCTTGACCCATAAATAACACTTGTAAGATTAATAGGGCCATAGTTTTAAAGAGTATTTACATAGCCCCACCATGCATACAGAGCCTTTTTAATATTGAAAAATCAAAAAAAAATTGAACTTTCCATCACTAGGCAATATAAATTTGACCATCTAAACTTATAAACCCTGACTAAAATACAAGCAATCATTTCATCCATAAATGCTGTTTCTGGTTCCCTAACAAATCTAGCACTGCAGTGTAACAAACATCTTGCAATTCAGGGATATAAAAATATCAGCTTTAAAATCTGAACTGTACAGTATGTACATTAATATTTGCACCATTAAATTAGGAATACACTTAAGTCTGTGAAATACTACATTATAAATAGCAATGCTTTTTTCAGTCTGTAGCTGGAACTAATACAATACAATGTTTACCTGGCTAATGAGGACTGAAAGGGGATGAGGTGGCCTCGCACGATGGGATGCACAGTGTTGGCTGGGTCAGCGTCACTACGCGCATGCCTCACAAGACACACGGATCAGGACCTGGGCCAACCTGGCGCAGACGAACGACAAACACTATTGCTTTACAAAGGTGGCTGAAGTTCTCCATTGTCTAAAATCAACACCCTCGTCCAATCACCTGATGACAGTTTCTTAAGGATTCTCTTGAGGACTGGAGAGCAAAGGAGCTATATAAAACACTGATGCACTTGACAGGCACAAGATGTCACGTCAACCTGGCGCCATCCGAGGAGGGTACACTGGAGAAATCACACCTTCCATATGTTAATCTGACACTGTAAACAGCTGCCGGGGTCTCATTTACATGGGCAAAGCACTTTAAACTATTTTAGCAACTTTCCTATGGAAGAAAAAAGATATGATTCAAGATGGTTAATGGCTAAGTTTAAACATGATCACCACAGCTACCAGCTTAAGAAATAATACAGTTTTTGCCCTTGTGTCCCTTTTTCTTCTTGGATTTAGTTGTCCTCTGACCAAACTGAGGAGTAGGGAGCGCAGAAGTTGGACTAGAAAGGTCGTCTGTATAGTAGGCGTATCTCTGTGGCCGGGGCTGAGGAATTGGTTGTCCAAGAAAATATCCTTCTTCTTCTGAGTCGGAGGAGGAGGTGGAGGAGGAACACCAGGAATCGTCGTCCTCCCCGTAGAGTCCCAGAAACCTGTGCACTCCCGGGTTCTGCAGGGCGTAGTCGGAAGTGGCATGGGCATACTGTCCATAGAGATCGGCATTCTGGATGTATGCTTGGATCTCCCGGGCACTCTTATTCTGTATAAATTTCTCATAACTGTCGGGGGTGTAAAGCCGCAGTCTGTCCTTGGGAGAGTATTTTCTTTCTGTAACAAGATTCAGGGCGTTGTCAGAGCGGGACTTCCTACTTCTCCTGCGGCGATGGTGATGAGACCTGGATCCCCTCTCTTCGAAATGGTAGACCCGTCTCCGAGTCCTCTCGCTCATTGGAGGCTGCCGGATTTCAATGTTGTCATAGTTTCCATTGTCAATGACATCATCCGAAAACTTGACCTGCTGTGGTCTGGACTGAGACTTGGATCTTCTGAGCACAGGCAGATGTACGGGTTTCTCCTCAGGCATGATTTTTTCTGGACACAACTCTGAACTTAGACTCTTCAAGGACTCTGCACTCCTGTGCAGCATGGAAGAGTTCAAAGTCCCCATATTGCTCATTTTCTCACAATCTTCTGCTTCCATTTCCTCGAAGTTTTGCAGAGAATATAATGACGGCCTTGGCTTACTTTCTCCATCCACCGAAGCTCCTAGAAGAAAAGCCAAGACAAGATGTGATTCTCAATAATCCTAATATTCTGACAATTATTATACACAAGCTACAGAAAGGAAGCATTTCAAAGACAATTCTCCCAAATTTCAATACTTAACACCCAGTAGGTAAAGCCAATGTGCATATACACTGAACTGAGAAGAGGGATAAATTTTGTTATTGATACAAGGGGCATAGCCCCTCTTATGAACCCAGCTGTTTTGGAACCAGTTATAGCACATGGCATGAGCAGCCAAAATGTAAAAGCTCTTCATAAAAGTCCCATTGTTAGTTTATTAACATGACATGTAGAAGCTTCTGCCTCTGAATCCATTAAAGCCAGACTGCTTCATTTCAACAGCTCTCAAATCAGTCCCTTTCTTTGCATCCACATGGCCACCATGATGGTCCTCCTCCTATACCTAGATTAATGGTTGGCAACCCACAGCCCAAGGGCCAATCCAGCCCACAGCCTACTTGTGGATAAAGTTTCACTGGAACACAGTCACATCTATTCGCTTACATACTGTCTGTGGTTGCTTTCTACAATGACAGCATTGAGTAGTTGCAACGGACACTCTAAGGCCCAAAAAGTACTATCTAGCCTTTTACAGAAGTTTGCCACCCCGACCTAGAGCTTCATCCAGGCTTCTTCCCCTTCAACCCCTAAAATGATATGCCACTTCCAGATTCATCTTCTTTTAAAACTTCACTCAAAACTGATATTGCTCTCCTTTGCTATAAAAGGGCCCAGGCGGGGCTGGCCCCGTGGCCGAGTGGTTAAGTTCGCGCGCTCCGCTGCAGGCGGCCCAGTGTTTCGTTGGTTCGAATCCTGGGCGCGGACATGGCACTGCTCGTCAAACCACGCTGAGGCAGCATCCCACATGCCACAACTAGAAGAACCCACAACGAAGAATATACAACTATGTACTAGGGGGCTTTGGGGAAAAAAAGGAAAAAAATGAAATCTTTAAAAAAAAAAAAAAAAGGGCCCAGGCAAGTTAAGATAAACGGATACAACCCAGCAGACTGTAAAGGACAATAGGGAGTGGGGCGGACTCCTGACTACTAGAGACTACAGAACTTCCTACTTGCTAAAGGGAACCTGTTGTTCATCCCATGACTGTCAAGAAATGTCAGCCTAACACTTTATGTGCACCAAATGATGTCTATTTTTGATATTAAATGTTAAAACACCTATCAGGGCCTGGCAAACAGGAGGTATTTAATAATGTAGTCTCATCCACCATGCCACAACTCCCCTTTGTTGTAGGTGTTATCTTTGACATGTCCAGCAGAAGCCAGGAGGGCAGCTGTCTTATCCCTCCTTGCCCCTGCAGCACCTGGCACAGCGTCATTCCTGGCTGGGGGCAGCTGCTAAAGCCCTTCCTGTCTATGGTACAGCAACAGAACCTTTGTGAAAGGACTGGATGTCATTCCTCTGGCCATAACCCTAGCCCTGGAACAGCAGGCATCCAAAGCCTTAAGTGCAAATATGAGATTCAGAAGGGCTGGGTTCTAGGCTCAATCTTGCCTTTAAAAACCTGTGTAAAGTTGGGCATTTAGCGTCTTGGTAATTCAAATTTCCTCATTTGTAAAATGCAATAATATCCACCCTGTACAGCTCAGGGTCATTTTAAAGGTAAAATGGATAACTGAAAGGAATGTGCTTTGAAAACAAAGTGAAATTATTTTATAATCTGGGTAAAAAATACTTAGCTATTTTTGAGCTATCTGTGGCCACAGGGCAATTCAGGAAAATATAAAAAACATCATGAGCTTATAAAGGGCGCAGGCTGATTTTAATTTCTTAAAATTCATAGAGCATGATCCAAAGAGTCCAGTATCTTTCAGATACAGATACAGACTCCATTATCTAGATAAATCAATTTCCTCCTCCTCAAAACAGGGATAATAAAAGCTGCCCTAAAAGACTGCACTGAAAATATATTTTACATATATGCACACACATGCAAACATCTTGTTTTTTTCACATTTAACTGAAACTCTTCCTTCCTTCCCTTGGTCTACAGTTTTAACTAACATAGCCCCTATTGGTGCTGAACTGTAATTTTTGGAATAAACTTTTTAGTGGCTCCTTTTTCAAACACCCCATAATCCCTGGATTATGTACCTGTGATATTAGACAAAGCCAAAGAATCCATGGAATCCCGAACACTATGCTCTGGTTTCAAGTCTGACAAACACTCCAGGGAATCCTCATACCACTGTGTTTGATCATGATTATATCCCGCAGCCCCATGGTCCAGATCTAGTTCCTGGAGCCTCCTACTGCTTGCAGGCCCTGGGTGGCTGCCATAAGCAGAATCGCCCAGTCCATCTTGTGACTGTGCCCAATACATATCAGATTGGTACTTTTTACTTGCAAGGCTCTGGTTATTTTGCTTTAATTCAGTCTTATTTTTAACCATGTTATCAGATATCCAATGCTCACTGGCTCGAATATCCATCTCATTGGGCTGCTGCTGAAAGAGGCTTTTATCACCAAACTTGAGGAGGAGCTGCGTCATATAATCTTCATGCTCAGCCCATTCTTCAGGGTCTTCTGGGGTTTCGTGCTCTACTCTGCCTTTCCAAAATTCTTCATTGACAAAACTTGCTCCTTGCCTGGAGAGACTCAGATCATCTAGTTTCCGAGAAAGGGTGTCGTCAGCATTGCCTGAAAGGCCAGGAAACTTGTAATTCAGAGCGGGGGACAAGAGGAGAGACTGCCTACACTGATCCGCTGACCGACTGCTTTTGCCCATCCGGACACTTCTTCTGGAGTCCCTTGATCGAGCTGACTGAAATGCAGAGTCCGAAGAATCAGAGGCATGGACGTCTTCACCAAGGCTGCAGGTTTTTGAGCAATAAATCTGACCTTGTTTGGGAAGGAAGGGACACCCCAGTAAAGAGGCTTTACACTGGGCACAAGAAAAGCAGGCTTCTGTGGCATGCCAGTGCTGCCCGTCGTAGGTCATCTGTGCATGGTCGACACCTGTTTTGAACAAGGATAGAATAGCAGGTTATATAGTTCAATGCTTGAAACACAAGAACAAAGAAACAGAGAGACGAAAGACTGTGGGCATGAGGGAAGTCTCAGAGGTGATGGAAATGCTCTGTATCTTGATGGGGTATGGGTTACACCGGTACAGTTAATTCTCATCCCTCGCAGATTCCGTATCTGTGAATTTGCCTACTTGCTAAAATTTATTTGTAACCCCCAAAATCAACTTGCAGAACTTTCAAGGTCATTTGCAGACACGTGCAGAGTGGCAAAAAGTTTGAGTCGAGACGCATGTTCCCAGCTGAGGTCACATAAAGGGGCACTGTGCCTTCTGTTTCAGCTCTTATACTTTAAACAAGTGACCAGTTAGTGCCATGTTTTCTTCGCATTTTTGTGCTTTCTCTTGGTGATTTTGCTGTTTAAAAAGGCCCCCAACCGTAGTGCTGAAGTGCTGTCTAGGGTTCCTAAATGCGAGAAGGCTGTGATGTACCTTACAGAGGAAATCCATTCGACAAGCTTTGTTCAGGCATGAACTATAGTGCTGTTGGCTGTGAGTTCAATGTTAATGAATCAACAATACATATTATATACAGTGTCTTTAAACCCAAACACACATGAAACAAGATTATATACTGATTGGCTGATGAAAATGTTGTGACCAGAGGCTCGCAGGAACCTAACCCATATTTCCCTGAGGAGCAAAGATTCAGTACTCAATAATTCAGTGTTCAAGGTGACTTTACAGAACGTAACTACCACAAATAATGAGAATCGACTATACAGCCATTTATCAAAACTCACCAAATGGAAACACTTAAGATCTGTACATTTCACTATATGTAAATTATGCCTTGATTAAAAAAAAAAAAATGACAGTGGATAATCATAGACAAATGGATAAGTGAGAGCAGACAGGCCAGGCTATGGACTTACCAATATGCTCCCCACAGGTTTCACAGTACTCGGCATACAGAGACTCAAAACAGCCACAGCAGAACGGGCGGCCATCCTTCATGATGTACCTCTGTCCGCCGAGGACCGTTTCACACTCAAGGCAGCAGAAGTGTTTCATGTGCCAATGGCGACCCTCAGCTTCTGTGCACTCATCAGCAAAAATTATCTTTAAAAAGAAATATGAAACCATAGGGTGAAAGAAAATCATTGTCAGCTATTTTAAAGACCAAGTAACTGCAATTTCTGGGCAACTGATACTAGCTCTTAAAAAAGTCACTTAGATAGCTAACCTTGTTTCTCACAGTCTCCAGCTTAAATCTAACTTGATCTAGCTGCAATACAAGAGCAGAAAATTTAAATGTTGGGGGAAAAAAAAAACTAAGTGCTTGCTTAAACTTTAAAAAAACAAAACAGGGCTGGCCCGTTGGCCAAGTGGTTAAGTTCACGTGCTCCACTTCAGCAGCCCAGGGTTTCACGAGTTCAGATCCTGGGGGTGGGCCTAGCACTGCTCATCAGGCCATGCTGAGGAGGTGTCCCACATAGGAAAACTAGAAGGACCTGCAACTAGAATATACAACTATATACTGGGGGGCTTTGGGGAAAAGAAGGAGGGACGAAAAAAAAAGATTGGCAACAGATGTTAGCTCAGGTGCCAATCTTTAAAAAACAAACGAATAAATAAAAATAAAAAATAAATAAAAATAAAAAAACAAGACAGATTTCTACATTGGAGGTAATACATTTGGTTATATTTTTGCTCCCCCAATCACACTTTGTTGTATAATCTGGCAAAGAATACATCACCATTGAAATAATTTAGTGGTCTGTGCGTGTTTTAATGGAAAGAAAACTCAAAAAAATGTGCGGAGTCCACACAGTTACAGCTATCCAGATGCTGGATTGTGTGAACAGCACTTGTGTACATAATGCTTCATTTGACCTGATGGCCATCTCCAGATTAAGGACTTTATTTTATTTCTTTAAACATTGGCATCTGAGCTAACGACTACTGCCAATCTTTTTTTTTTTTCTGCTTTATCTCCCCAAATCCCCCCTGGTACATAGTTGTATATCTTAGTTGCAGGTCCTTCTAGTTGTGGCACGTGGGACGGCCGCCTCAACGTGGCCTGACGAGCGGTGCCATGTCCGCGCCCAGGATCCAAACCAGCGAAACCCTGGGCTGCCACAGCAGAGCACATGAACTCAACCACTCGGCCACGGGGCCGGCCCAGGACTTTACTTTTTATATTTTGGTTTCAAAAAAATTTCAGGGGCCGGTCCCTGTGGCCGAGTAGTTGAGTTCACATGCGCCGCTTTGGCGGCCCAGGGTTTCACTGGTTCGGATCCTGGGTGCGGACATGGCACCACTCATCGGGCCATGCTGAGGTGGCATCCCACAGAGCACAACCAGTGACACTCACAACTAGAATATACAGCTATGCAATGGGGGCCTTTGGGAAGAAAAAAAAAAAATGATTGGCAAGAGTTGCTAGCTCAGGTGCCAATCTTAAAAAAAAAGAATTTCAAATAGCAAATCATTGAAAAAGCTTCAAAAATAAATAAATGCATGAAAGTAACAAGGGAAAGTTTACTGTCACTGATTGAAGGAGACTAAGGAGATACAACGAATGAATTCAATGAAGTACCCTGGATGGGATCTCGGAAGAGAAAAGAGCCATTAGTAGAAAAACTGGGGAAATCTAAATATAGTCTATAGTTTAATTAATAGTATTATGCCAATGTTAATTTCTTGGTTTCAATGCATATACCATGGTTATGTAAGATGTTAACAAAGGGGAAGCTGGAAGAAGGGCATGTAAGAACTCGCTCTAATATCTTTGCAACTCTTCTTTTCTGTGAATCTAAAAATACTTTAAAATAAAAAGCTTAAGGAAAAAAAAATTTCCTTTCACACCATCATCCATTCCCACATGCCCCGGAGATAACCACTGTTAACTTAGAGTATGTCTTTCTGTATAGTTTCTGAGTGTGTACAAATTCATATACAATCTTGTTTTTCTCCTCCTTTATGTAACAGAAACAAGACCATTTACTACATACTCTTCTTGCAACTTGTTTTTTTCCTCACAGTCCATCAAGGATACCCTACTTTTCAATACACAAAGACCCCTGCTGCCTTCTCTTCGTTAGCCACATATTATTCCATTGCCTCAATGAATGTACAGGGTTATCTTGAAAATATACAAACAGAGCACAAGCAGGAGATAGTTCTATTTTGCTTAGGTGTGAACAGTGGAATATTGGCTTACTAGAAGCTTATTTTTTCCAGTGTTAACGGGTGAACTTTTTTTTACCTCATCACATGCTGAACACCGTGGCTTGAGCAGTTCAGCGTGGTGCCTGCCACAGTGAATTTTTCCATCCTGGTAAAAATAGATGAGGTCGACCAGCAGCTCGTTACACGTGAAGCAGACAAAACAGGATGGGTGCCAGCATATTCCAGGGCCCGCGCGAGAGGCAAACACTGCAATTTCACCTCCATTTATCTTCAACCCACACTAAAAACAAAAGGATTGGAATTTAAAATGATCCTTTTTTAACAACTGGATTCTCAGCCTTTCCCACTTCACACTAAATCCCAAATTTGTCAGGGGATCTTTTATTTTTGTCTCCTCCTGTTAGTGATTAAATAGCTCTTTAATGCAGGATTATTTGTGAGTCTCAACTGGAAGGAACAGGCCTCAGATATACCACCACACTAGACTCTTCTAAGAACGCTTCCATCTGACTCACATTAAGCGTGGTTTTCCTGAGCCGGCCTCCTGTTGGATACGTTTCCTACTCTGAGCATGGCCAGGGAGGATCTGGATGTCTTCAGTATGTCTCTGCGTTTTTTGAATACTAGGTGTACCCTACCTCCTCCCTCCCTGCCAGGATCCTACGAAAGGCAGGATTTCCCCGGATGTTTACCAGAAGGGCAGACTGCTTCCCCCGTCACCCCCAGCAGTGCAGCCAGTTATAAACATGAATCCCCATTTAATATAAAGCTAGGCTGCCTTTCTTTCTCTTTGGCTTTCAGGGTCCACACCTGTGCCAGCCCTGTCACCTCCCCTCGGCTTGCTCCATCCACACCACTCCCACGAGCTGCTCATCCTTGAAAGGGCTACCTGCTCACACACAGCGTGCATGACTGCTCTGGACAAGAGTTTAATCGTTCCCCTTCCAAGCGCTTCCTTCTTCCGCTGAGCACTGAACACCTGCAATTCTTTTTTCTCCTCTTCGCTCAAAGACTGGCAGTACCGCACCTTCAGAGAAGGGGAAACAGAAGCACTACACTGGAGCGCAGTCTCCCTCACCGATTCTTTCTTCCCAGAGTCAGAGCTTCAGGAAATAAAACAGCAGGTTTATCTGGCCTGCCCTCGAATCTCCAATTTAAAAATGACACCATACTTTTGAAATGACACTAAATCTTGCAGCCTCTCCAGCAAGAGGGAAGTGCTATTTGAAAGAACGGTCTTTTCCTTAAAATATGAAAAAGGGGCCAGCCCAGTGGCCTAGTGGTTAAGTTCACAGGCTCCACTTCGGCCGCCTGGGGTTCAGGAGTTCAGATCCCGGGAGCGAACCTACACTCCGTTCATCAAGCCATGCTGTGGAGGCATCCCACATACAAAATAGAGGAAGACTGGCACAGAACTTAGCTCAGGGCCAATCTTCCTCACACACACACCAAAAACAAATGAAATGTTTAATTTAAACTCTTATCAGCAGAGATACTGAAAAAATGTAAGACATTAACCTTTCCACAAAAGGCTTAAACTTGTGAATTGCCACTTTCACCCTCTAGTCTACGGGCATTCAACTCCACTGCAGGCTTGAACCACCAAGAAGCTTGACTCTAGATGAAGGCGCAGGGAAAGCTCAGGAATTTGTGGGCTCCTGATAATTGGAGGGTAGCTGCAAACACTGTAAAAACCAAGTTGTGTTAAGTTCATTGCACTGACACCCTTTCTCCCTAAAAGAATGGAAAGCTGTAGTCTCCAGCCGAATCTTAATGGAAGAAGGCAAAAGAGAGCCCTAGCCAGTGAGGAGCTGGGGTTTATGGGAGGCATCTTGATGCTTGGCACGGATTTCTTTTCCTAATGAGCCTTCTTCCTGTTATTTTACCTCATTATCATGTGGTGGCAACTGGTACAAAAGCTGTTTAATTCGATGCTTCTCTCCAGGGCTGTTGACATAAGGAACCTTTTCCTCCGGTAAGCAAGCAAAATAGAGCTGGATCTGAGAAGGAGATGGAGAGAAGGACATCGGCACACAGGAAGTGAACAACTTGGCTTATATTCCATCTTAAATAGTTACCTTTCCCTTTAGGTGCAGGTTTGGCCTCCTGCAGCTAATGAGAAGACCAGCTGAGCCAACCCAGGAGAACCATAAACCTTCAGAGAGCTAGCACCCAGCTGCTAAATTGCTCTTCAGGAATGTAAGTGGTAATGACAATTAGGGGCATCATAAATTATGTGCCATAAAATATGCACATTTAATGCTACTATTCTTTAGTCACTCTCCCTAGGGTCAGCCAAGAGAGAGTCCTGGGTGAGTGCTACAAATGACCACACAGGCTGTGTGACACTGTCCAAAATCCAGCCACTACACAAACACACTGACTTTGCTCTCTGAATTTTACACTGTTACAGAGACAAAAGCTGTTTTGTTAAACTTTGTAAACTCTCCCTTATCAGGTTCTCTCAAGCATCAGCTTTCTTTGCTTCCATGGGTGTTATTTTCCAAATACTTGGAGTCAATTTCCCCAAGGAAACTGGAGGGGAGCCATATTGAGCTGTACTTAGTTCACTTTGAAAGGAGAACTCAATTTTTGTTTGCTTTGGGTTTTTTTCCTGTTGTATTTAAAGGACCATCCCTTAATGAGTACTGCATAGGACACTATAGCACTAAGAATGAAAGCGATTTAAGGAAAAAGATGGGAGATTAGGGAATTTGGAGCTTATCTGCTTTAATATCTTAGTATCACACAAACCTACCTTATCCTAAGCTTCAAGAAAGGATTCTCTCTTAGTAAGCAGTTTGTTAAAACATTGCCTTCCTAGCTGGTGTGCCCACATCTCACCCTCTCCCCACTGTATCAGCTACATAAGCTTTTACACTTATAAACACTTACTGAATACCAGCTCCGTGTGTGCCAGGGACTGTGCAAGGCCCCGGATGAATAAAGACCCCCTATTCTCAAGAGTTCCCACCATATAGGAGACAAGCACAACTGAGAAGGGGCCAAGTGGGTGTGTAGTTGCTTCGCTTTCAAACTATGCCTTGGCTCTATAATAACATCTATCACCAGCAATTTTTAACAAGTTTATCATTATCAGGAGATTGAGAAAATAAAAAGAGGCATATAGAATGTTCTCATCTTCCTTAAAATAACAATACAAAGCAAGCACAAAATTAGCTCTTAAATTTTTTTTCTAATCCACGCTGTGTGGTGACAGATTCTCTTATGTGCGAGGTTATCAAATGTGAAATGTGTAAGCAACAACACTTCCAATGGTTTCTTACAGCTCAGTGTTTCCTCTCTTGCAAAGCAGAAGTGTGGCTGAGAACTGGCCTGGAAACTTTGCTTTTCTTTTATTACCTTTTTGTTGTTACTGAAGTTTTTAAAAAAGCAAATTTCTCTCACTCTCTCCAAAGGGACTCTCAGAAATTTACATAACAAATGCATATAAGTACCCTGGATTTCATTCATTGGAGCAAAAAATAGCATCATTATTGGTGCTTCCGGATCCATGAGTACAAAAAGGATTGAAAAATTCCTTTGAGAAACTAAGTACAACCTTAAAAAGCAAAAATTTAAAACTATCCCAAAGCAGAGTGGGGACGGAGGAGGGGAGCAGGTCAGCATGGCACTGACATTCGATAAACTTGTTTTTAATTCTTAAAAAATCTTAAATCACATTGAAAAACAGAAAACACAGGATTAGGTTCCCACCTGCTCTGGTCTGAGGCCCGGGGGCACCCAGGCGTACTCCTCCAAAGCACAGCCAGAATCGTCGTCTGACGTGGAACTTCGCTGGCACCCAAAGGCGAGTTTGCTCATTTTGGGCTCCATCTCCAAAGGCATAACAATCAAGTTAAAAGCCGTTTTCTTAGTCACAGGACATCAAACAGTGGCTGCTGTGGATAAAATAAGAAAAAACAAAGAAATTGAAAACCTGAAGACATTCCTCTTACTCTCCAAGAGCTTTTATTGAATGCTTGTTTACACACAGCTGGGACCCAGAGAAAGTCACCAAATTACTAGTGTCCCCACCCCCAGGCCCAGTGAAACTTAAAATCCAGGGCCACCCAATTCAGAAACAGCCCCCTGACCAGCTCAGCATTTTAGAAAATGCCCCCAAAACTAGTTTAGTTCAGTTGCCTTTAAAAGGTGCCGCTCTACACACTGTTCATTAGAAGGGTTCTCAAGAAAATTGCTTTGGCTTTCTAGCTTGCCCACAGATGAGACCCCCTTGAAGTCTTGGGAGGGACTGTACCTGCTCCGGCCTTGTCCGCCACTATGTGCTGGGAAAAATGGCTCCACAGACCCTCCTCCGCTCCCCCATGTTTCCTATCAATTTTCCCAGCGGAGGCACTGCCGCCTGCAGCGAGTGGGTTCACTGGGCCAAGCTGCTTAGGTTTCAGGTTTCTGATCAAGTTTTGAGAGGCACTAGACTCAGTTTACTCACGGAGTAGAAACAGCACAGGTGAAGCCTTACATAGCACATTAAATCCACAAGCCTTTACTATCTGCGGGCTAACGTCAGCCAGATGTTCACTGATGAGTTCCTTCAACAAAAAGTAACAAATCTAAGCACTAGGTTAAAACAAAATGCGGCTTGCTGACTATTAGTGCCGAATCGCATCCTTAGCAGGCACTCACAGAATGGTCATGTGGCGCCTACTGTGTGCGCTGTGCTATCAGCCTGCTGCTGGGCAAAGTGAGCTGCAAATCCTGCTCTGAAGGAAAAGTCTTCTCAGATGAAGGGCCGTGTCTACACAACAGTCACTGCCCTACCACCCAGGAGCTTTGCTACCACCATTTATGTTCCTTCTAAGTCTCTTCTGATTCTTAACTCATCCCTCATCCCAAGACACTATGAAGAAAAAAAGACACAAGACTTTCAAAATCAGATGCAGCTTTTTATACCTGCCCCTTTTCCTCCACCAAAAAAAGAAAGAAAATTACAGATAATTAGCCTAACCCAATTTTAGAGAAAACAAGGCTCAGGGAAGTTAAGTGACTTGCCCAAGGTGACATAGCTAAAAGCCAGAGTCTAGTCACACTCCATACCTGACACATCAGACTTCCAGAAATTCTTCTGCCTTCACAAATTCTCGCTTGTTTAAACAAGTAGGAAAGACAGAAAAACCTAAACATTTTCACCCTGAGACGTAAGTTATTTCTCAGCAACTATCGAATGCAACCCTAAATACTTACAGTATTAGAAAACACTAGTATTAGAAAAATAGCATTACAACCTACGATTACTAAAACTTAGTTTTTCTTTTATAAATCAAAGGCAATAAAAAACTTCAAGTTGTAACAGTTCCCCATCCAATGGCTACAATCTTTATTAGCAGTAGGAACAATGCCACACAGTAGATATTATTCCAACTAATAAATTTAACTTTCATTCACCCTGAACAAAAAGTAAAGATGACCTCATTTCCTACACTACCATTGGGAGGTTACGACCTTTTAAACAAGTCATCATTTCACACAGGTGCAATTCATTCATGTCTCGACTTAGGAAAGGCTTTCTAAACACAGGCACATTCCTCTTAGCCCTCAATAAAAAAGGATGTGTTAATGAAAGTCAGAAAATTTCTTGGATCTAGTCTTTCCCTTTTGTTTTGAAAAAAACAACTCCCACATGTCAAAGGAAGAGAACTAGAGGTTAAGAATTTAATTAGTAACTCAAAAACCCCCACCAGGAGAACAGGGTGCCTTCAGTGCAATTTAACCTGAATCATGAAATATGCACATTTGTCCTTTGCCAAATCCAGCTGAGAAGGGAGACAGTGAGGTACCTGCTCTGCAGAAACTTACAAAGAACATAAATATTAAATAGAACCTAAAAACTAAATGTCACTATATATAAAAGAAGAGAAAACACTACAAATTAAGACAAGTGATGGATTTTCCGAGCTAGCACAAAGACGCAGATTGCCGAAGATGTGAATTACTCTTACAGCTGTATTTCTTGATTAGCCTTTTGTGAAAAATGTACAGTAAATTACTATCCTAATCAAGGTAAATCAACTTTAGCAACTAAATGCCACAATCCCCCTCCCAATCATCTGGATGTACTGGTCACATCTCAAGCCCACAACTCCCACACGCTCATTCCAGCCTTTCCACAAACGACACTGAGGCCTGTCATCCATCAGCAACGTGAGGAATATGACTGAAGGAACGTGAGTGACAGTTATTTTTACCACAGGCATGGCTTTCAGTTTCACTTGTTGGCACTCCAAGAGCTAACCTACTCCTTCTGCCTAGCCTGGCATCATTACTGTTATGACATTTAATCACCGTATCAAGCAACCCAATGAAGGCCTAGCTCCCTTAACAGCAGAGGAAGCTGAGCCTCAGAGCAATTTGCCACAGGTCAACTGTCCACGTTCAGTAAGTTAACAAGCAGTGGCCTTAGAACTGGGCCTCTCTGTGATCTGAAATCCCTACATCCCGGCCCCGCCTCCTGGGGGTGGAAGCTGATTGAGCCAATGCCTTTTCTTTGGAGAACTACCCATGCTACTGCGCGAGACAGGAAAAACGATGTAACTGATGGGAGGCAGCCCGCTTTGCCTAGAGAAGGCATTTCAGGGAGAACCTACAGTCAGAAAGGGTTATGAAAATTCAGCGGCCTCACTCCGAGTTTATTCTTTGGAGAAAGCCTCTCTTTTTCTTTTATATCACAAGGTAACTTAAAATGACAAAACATTACATTTATTAGCAAGGTCTCAGAGCTGACCAAAAAAGAAACATCACAAAAGCGAAAGTTACACAGCCTGACCCCGACTTACCAGGCGGTGGTAAGAGATGCTACCCTATATTACTAACCACTTTTTCTTTACTTGATAACAAAAAGACTTGAATTTGGGTTTTTCCTTTTTTAAATTACCTGTACCTGTCAGCAGACCCAAAGAAGTATATGACTGTCTCATCCTATGTCGTAGGAAAGCAGTTGACTGCTCTGGGTCATGATGAAGGGTCTTCCTAATAACATGTAAGTATGACTGTTCTTGGTCTGCCAAAATACCACCTTTTAGGCCAAACAGGAAACCATGGGTGAATTAGATCTAACAGAAAAATTCCATTAATTTCATTTCCAGGGGTTGTCTCATAAGGTTGATCACATGATATAGGGACACATCAGTTTTACATGTGAGTTGAATTACAATGAAATTGAACTATTCAAAGTCCGGGTTATGAGATAGAGTGAAACATTTTTTCAATTTTTTTTTTTTTTTTTGCAGAACCGGACTTAGATGGACAAGACTGGCTGTCCTGTGCCCCTTCCTTTATTTATTTTCTATGTTATTTACTTATTTTTGTAACTTTTTATTTTGTAATTTCAAACTTTAGAAGAGATGCAAGAAGAGTAAGGCACTGCTATCCAGCCTGCACCCAGACTCATCAAGAGTTCACATTTTGCTTCATTTGCTTTATCCTCCTCTTCCTCTTTCGGACAAACATACACACACTTCTGTGGGAACCATTTGAGAGTGTGTATTTTTTAGATTCTCCTAACCACAGTTAAATTAAACATGATCTCTTTAAAAATATATATATATATAAAAAAACCAAACACCAACTATGTGCAAGGCATCATGTTAGATGCTGGAGAGAAACAGAATAAAAAGCCAAAATAGCTCAAACCCGTATTCTGTGATTATAATTCTGGATATAAATACATCTCATCATGCAGGGAAAAGTAAAATAGTTTTTATGGGTTTGTTCACATTCCAAACAGAGTCCAACTATGAAGGAAATGTGCTGAGGAAGCAACACCTTTAAGATCTAACAACACCGTCAAAGATGGCACTGAGGTCAAGCACAGAGAAGAGGGATCTGAACTAAATTTGAGCAGGTGATGAGTTATTTGCAGGTACTATTTTGAAGAGATGACTAAAAGCCGACTATAAAAGTCAAGGAGAGAAATGAATAACAAACAGAAGAAAAAGGCAGGGACGCAAGGGAGGGGAGAAAGAAGTCTGTGGTCAGGTAGAGAAAGATGAGATACTTTTTTCTTAGAAAGACAAGCAGTATCGTGGGAGTAAGTCCAGGGAAGCCAGCCGATAAAGTGGAAGAGTTCCATTTCCCTCCTTTGTCCTTTCTCTCCCTTCTTCCTTCAAAATAGTTAAACAGCCACTTCTCACCACTTAGACTCAAGGACAAACAGCTCGCAGATGTCCGACTTCTCAATCATCATATAATTGTCAAGAGAACATCTGACACAGGGGAGAGAGCAATACTTAGGGAATGGAATCTGGTGCTTGCAGCATTCAGTAAACTCAGCCCTGAAGTCTTCATGCCTTTGACAAGGCACCAGACATCTTGGGGCCTGGTTCTTTAAAAACGCCAACCATATTCCTTCCAAAGACAGTCTAAGGACATGGAAGAGTCTTAAAGAAAAGAATTATATGAACATAACGAGTTAGTGTTACTACTGACATGGACCAGTTGGCATTGTTACTTCCACTGTGACTACACAGATTTTCTTGAAGCTGACCAGCACATCCGGCATAAGAATAACGTGTTAATAAAAAAGACCGAATGTTGATATGCGAGTTTCAGCATCTTTGTGAGTTGGGAAGGGGCTCTAGCTTTCTGAAGGGCGAACAGTTTTGCCAAACTCTTGGCCACCATTCCCAGCTCTCTTGCAATCAGCTTCTAACCAGTCCCTACATAGAACCTTTGACACCAGCACACACAGCACGCATGGGCACATGCATGTGTGCACGCACGCGCGCACGCACACACACACACACACACACACACACGCAGCAGTTTAACCGTCTATGGAGCATGGCAGGGTCTTTCCAGTTGACCTAGGGAGAGCACCAACTGTGAGGACCCAGTGTATGCTTGGTTGTGAGGGGACACTTGGTCCTCAAATTAGACTGTGGCCTCATTCATCCAATGCAGTGATGTAATGAGTGGTTCCTCATGAAATTTACTTTCCAGATTCATTCACTCCATTCATTCATTCATTCTATTTACAGACCATTACTGAGCAATTCTGGGAGATATCAAGAAAGCAACTGACATTTATTCCATTAAAAGCCAGAACTTAAAAAGCATCCACTGTGATAGAAATGTTTCCAAATTCCATTATACATTTCCTTGCTTTCTTTAATGGTGGTATGTGTGTAAATTATATGTGACCTAGCTTCTGGCTGTTTAGATTTGTTTTCATTTTGAGTAGAAAACAATCAGTAGAAAGAACACTGGCTTCAGGACTCAAGGAACAGGAGTTTTAATCCAGCCAACCAGCTGGGTGTGACCTGGGAACCTAGTTCCTCAACTAGAACATGCGGGGTTCAGGGATATCTCACCACGTAGAGCTGATATCCAGAAATGCATGGCCCCAGACCCAGGACTTTAAGATGCCTGACAAAGTTTGTATTGTTATTTTCCTCCCTGCTCTCATGATCTTTGGATTCTTGTTACTTCAGTCTCTTCTGGAGTAAGTTCGTAGCCTTTCCCCCTTGTCCACAACCAACCTCCTCCAAATCTTTTTTAATGTGTTGCTTTCAATATTCTGTAGATTAGGCAATTACAGTTTGAAAAAATTTGTCTGAAGTACATAGAACAATTACTTTGTGGACAAAGGCTCACGCCTCCTCCAACAAGCAAAGTAATCACTGGTGAAATAAGGTAACACACAGTATGTGAAGCTGTTACTGAAGGTAAACAGCAGCTATATTATCTTGCTGTGCTATCTTGGTCACGTGGGGTCATTTATTTTCTACAGATTGTCTGCTGCATCCAGAATGGCTAAGGATTATTATTTTGATTGACCTTGACATACACATAAACAAGCCTTTACTATTTTTCCCTAAACAGCTTAATAAGTCAGCACAGCAGACATAGGTGCAGAGGCAGTGAAGAGTCGACAGTTTCAATGGAAGACGGATTCTTCCAAAGAAGCAATGGCAATGGTAGCACAGAGTAAGATTTTCAAGAGTTATACACACCAGGTGGAAGACTTCGGACCTAACCCTACAGGCAATAGGAAACAACAATGAATAGGAGGGTGCCACTCCTGGTCTTAAAATATGATAGTGATGGTCAGGAGAGAGAAAAGGAACCTGGGGAGGGCCTAATAGCCCAGTGTCACCAAGAGAGCCTAAACATGGTGGCTTAGGGAGAGAAAGTAAAAGGAACCAATAAGAAAGGGGAAACTGAGTCAAAAATAGTTGAGTCTTAGGTGATTGAAAGACGAAGAACCAATATGGAAATGCTACATAAGCAAGTCAGAAAGGGAATGAGAATTTGAGGGGGTTGAGGAGAATGAGTTCAATCAGATACATATTGAGGTTAAAGCTGTACATCAGTTCTGGTATGGTTCCTATTATTCATCATTTTCTTGGACCAAGTCACCAAATCAAATCAAAATCATGCAAATAGAAAGCAGAATAATTTTCAGTGCCTGCCATTGAATACGAAGTGTAAGGTCATACTCCTAATTACAAATACTTTTCCCAATGTAATTCCACTCTAGTTCCTATGAGAAGACTACCATGGCATTGCAGGATCCCTAGGAAAAAGTCTTTCTTGTGTGAACATGCCCAGGGACGTCAGAAATCCTTTGATCACCAAAAACCAGAACAGATACTGATTTGTAAAGTCAGTTGGGCTAACATTCCCTAGGTGTCCCCTGCTGCTAAGTGCCATCCAGTGGGCCACAAACTGCTTAACAACTTCTTTGTTAAACTGCTTGTTAACAAGGCCTTAGGACATAGAAGATGCAGATCACACACCCCCATTCAAAAGCTGCTCTAATTCTGCCAGGCTACATATGCAGGTGAATTAAATTTACCCACTAATTTGACAGGAGAGAGACCTGCTACACTTCCATTCTTTTCAACACACAAAATATATTACCCTAACGGATACATGTATTTCTGTGTTTATGGTGTCCTTCACTTAAAACTTAAAAAAAAAAAATGCAGAGACCTTTAAAAGTCATAGGTATCAAAACTATTACAATCAAGATTTGATTTTCACAGGAAAAAGAGAGTAAACTGTTACCTCTTTAAAGCTGTCACACACCCAAAGAGCACTCAATGCCTATTGTCTGCTAAAGACAAAAGTCAGGGCCAACAGAGTCCAATTCAATTATACTGAAATGAACTGGAAAGATAACTGTAAAATAAAAACATCATGAGGTATCCGGAGATATTACTCAGAAACATTCCTTCACTAAAACGACCTCCTACCAATTAGTGGCATTAGGCCATATGCCCTTTGGCACTTGCTCTATTTTCCAGGTAAACCTCCATCCAACTCGTACATTTTCCGACAGCTGAGTGGCCTGTCACGTACCATCCAATTGCCAAGAAGCTCTCCATTTTTCCAAGAGGAAATGTGCACTCTGCAGGGTTTCAAAGCATTCTAATTTCATGCACAAATACATTCCACGACAGTAAGACAGACCGCTTAACAAAAGGAGGAAACATGATGACAAAGCAAGGTCCTCTGCCAGGGCGACGCTCTGGGGGTCAGGTTATTTGGCTCCAAACCGGTATAAAAAGACAAAATTCCAAAAGCACGCTGTGGCGTGAGGCGGACCACGCAAGGCGCTGTTCCCATGAACTCCTTATTTTTCATAACGGGGGATGCAGATATTTTCTCCAAATCGGTTCCAGTCAGTCTCCTATTGATTTTTTGAATTTCTATTTTCAACGGCGGCCCAAGGAAACGGCAGCCAGACTCGACTCCAATGTACACACAGACTCAGGTTTCACGCCGTCACCTGTTGGCTCCTGAACAACACTCCTCTTTGTGCAACTTACAGCACTCATTGGAAACAAGTTTCCAGAGAAAACACTTCAAGAAAGTGTTTGAGAAGTCACAAGACCCGAGTTGTAAAAACAAATTCCACACATAGCCTGGTTTATATTGACAGAGATTAATGTGAAAACCCGAGCTTTTGGAAAAAAGGGGTCGGGAGGGGAGCCGGAGAGAAAGGATGGCACCTTCGTCGGGAAGATTCGGCTGGCTAATTCTAGACAGGGGGCGAGGGATGGCTGTCGGGGCTCCACTGGATCAACCCAGGCCCGCATCGCCAAGAGGGACACCTTCGAGCGGGCGGCAGCGCCCCCTGCGCCCCGCTGTCCCTCCTCTTGGCGCGGCGGTGGCTGCTCGAGCCGCGAGGGGGCGCGCCGGGCCGCGGGTCGGAGCGGGCCCCTGCCCCTCGCCGCCTCCCCGGCCTGTCGTACCCGGAGGCCGGGCTCCAGACGCGGCGACTGGCCGCGATCCCCTCCGTGGCGCCGCTGCCGGGCCCGCAGAGAACAGACCCCGGGCCCCGGGGATGGACCTGTCGCCCTCGAACCCCCTTACGCACCTCCAGAAAAAAGCCTCGCGCCGCCTCCCAGCGCAGCGTCACCTCCAAGGAACAGCACTCGCCCCGCGGCTGGACGGCGGTGCCGAGTGGCCGCCGGTCCCCGCGTCTCTCCCGGAGCCTCCGACGAGCAGCCCCCTCCCCGCGGGCGCGCCCCGACGCGCGCACCCTGCAGCCCTCGGCGTCCAGCCCCCGCCGCCCGGCTGCCATCAAGCCCGGGGCCAGACAGCGGCTCCCCACCTGCGGCCGCGGGGCCGAGCGCGGCCCCAGCCCCTCCCGGCGCCCCGCGACTCCGCCGGCCCCCGGCGCGCACTGACCACCCACCCGCTCTGCGACCCGCCGAGGCTGGCGGCCCGGCGCAGTTCTCGAAGGCAAACGAGGCTGGGTGCCCTCCAGGTCACCCTCGCCCACCCATTTCCGGAGGAGACCCTAGCAGGGCGGGGTACGAGGGGCGGGGGCAGCGAGCGCGGGGCCCATTGCACCGCGGCCGGCCGCGCCCCCTGTCGCGGCGCAGCGCTAGCCCCGCCCGGCGGGCGAGGGGTCGCTCCCCCGCCCCCGCGTGACGCACCTTTTTGGGCCGCTGCACTACGAACCCCTTTCGGGGCAACGCGGCGATTCTCACCCGCGGCAGCAGCCTAACCAGCCCAGAGGGGGCCCGCAAAGGTCCTCCAGCTCCCCAGAGACCCTCGGTCCCTGCCGGCGTCGCCGACTCTGCTCCCCGCTGTTTGAGTCGCCACGTCCAGGCCCCCGCATCCCCCACAGCCCGGCTCTGCGTCTCTCCAGGATTCTCCACTGCGGAGAGAAAAACGCGGGTCTCCGCTCTGCGCAGGGAGCCCGCCCGCGGCCGGCGATCTTCAAAAGTAACCAGAGCCCGCATTAAAAAGTAACCATTTCGCTTCCTACCCGTCCCACCCTCCGCGGAGGGCGGAGAGCGGCGGGCTGGCCGCCCGGCCCGCGGTGCCAGCCCTGGTCGGCTCCCCGCTCGCGTCCGCAGGAGGCGCCTGCCCAGCTACATATCGCCGCTGCCGGCTTTCCAGGAACTGTCACTGCTGACCGTGCCCCTGGCAAGTCTTCACGATGTCCCGCGCGCACGTTATTCCTGGAAAAGTTACCCACCCACTTGGCCAATCTCGTGGCTCGAGCACCTACCCACCTCTGTCCGCCTGCTCCATTCCCGGAAACCCTAAGTGAGTGCTCAGAGCAGCTGAGATGCAAAGACCCCATGATGCTTATGTAAACTTCCCCCTCCCGCAGGTGCACGCGCGGGCCACAAAACGCTGGGGTAATATGCAAGCCACCTCTTACAGAAATCGTCTCCACTCTGCACATAACAATGATGTCAGCAAATGGCACGTTTAACCAAGTTCTCACTTGGAAGGGCTCATTAACATATGAATTCTCCCCTTAGGACTTCTCTTGCATTTCGGAGAGATTCCTACTGCTTAGCGCAGGAGATTTATTTTTATCAGTAAATAACAGCAAAAGAAAAGGAGCCAGGTCATGGGATGCACGTAATCAAGTACACAAATAAGAGCTTTTATAAATAGGTTAAGTGAATATCATTATTCGAACACAAGAACGTGCCCATACGCAAGGCTAATCTTGTTTCTGAGCAATTTCTAGGTACGCGAAGAGAAAGCAAAGTTTGGCAATAGTTGTCTACAGAAAGGACCAAGAGATGTAAAAACGGGACCTCAAGGCAAGCCCAGAAAGAAATGATAGATGAATAATAATCCACAGCAGAGGTCTGAATCTCTTATGAACTACAAACTTTAATTTCCGCAACGGCTTCCTTATCACAGGTGATAAAATGCCAAAGGAAAGGAGAGAAAAAGATGCAATATTTAAGAGCTTTGTCAATTTACAAAATGCAAGTAAATAAAACCAACTTAAAATGGTCACCTGTTCCTTCAGGGTCCCACCTTTTCTTTAGGTTAAAAAATCCTTGTACCATCAGGATCCCTTGGGAGTGATTTGCAACATATATGTTTCTACAGTATACAGCTGCACAAGCGCCCATTGTAACTGGGATCTAAAAATACACAAACAAGTTGCCATAAATAGAGCAGTCAAGTAAATAACTCTGTGGCCAATTTCTGTTATCTGTGCTGCAAAGCAAGGCAGCTGAGAGGCTGCTTTTTTTTAAGATACTTTTTTAAAGTGGCAGAGACAAAAAAAGTTGTGACTCTGGCAGTAGACTGGTTTGGAAATGGATTCAGACAACAGGATTTGTAATTCAAATAGACTCTGTTGGCCAATATAGATTCGTTTTGAAGACAGTTCCCAAACAGTTCTAACATTGAGCTCCTCTAGCCTTCAAGTTGTGTGGGGCTTTGTGGGAGGGTGGGGAGAGGAATTCAAAGGTTACCACTTTCCTCTGGGGAGCTGTGAAATTAACCATGAATACCTAGGTCAGATTTCCTTCTCCCTATTTCATTCTGTTTGGGCTTCCTCCAGGAAGTCATCAACTGACAGTATCTATAGGACAAATGTGCAATCAGTTATTGATTTAAATCAAACCCCAAACTATCACATCCTTATGATAAAGGGAGTATCAGCAGCCCATGCTTTAAGCCAAGTGGATCCTTTTGGAAACAGCTTTTAAAGGAGAGCTACACATTAGCCAAGGCCACGGAACCCTCCCAACTACAAACCATAGCAACACTTATCAGTATTAAATGTCAGCCATTGTAAGTGTGCTTCCTCCAAAGCAGTAACTTGTAAATACCGTTTGTTATATTTTCAACAGGTACTGTCAGCTTTATTGCCTATTGTAAGTGTTTTTAGTGATGAAGCCGTTTGGAGAAAGTTAAAAGCTTCCTACTAATGTTCAATCTGAATGCAACAGGCTTTAGTCTGGTCTGAAAGACATTATTATTGTCAAGGGTGAATTTATGCAGGATGAGGAGCAAGGCACCCAACCAGCATCCTTTTGTTTCAGCCTGGTGGAATATTCATTGCTTGCAGATTACACTTGAGAGGTGGCTGAGAAAGGAAGCCCAGAAATTCACAGGACTTGGTTGCCTCACCCCATCCTGGTCTCTGCTCTACCGTCACCTCCTCAGAGAGGCCTGCAACCTCCCTAATCTTAACTATCACCCTTGCTCTTGTCTGTGCTATTCGTCTTCATAGCACTCAGCTTTGCTTGACATTATGTGTCTGTTTGTTCATGTTTGCTGTCTTTGTCCTCTCCGAGAAGGTGGGGACCTTGGGGATTTGCTGCTGTATTCTCCACACTTAGAATCATGCCTGGGATGAAGCAGACAAGTTCCCATTAACATGAGTTAAATGAGTGAATGATTTTTGGACATTCTTCTCAGGCCCTCACAGCTACAACAAGTCACTCTGTGCAAGTCACTCTGTTTCTAATCTAAAACCAGACCGAACTGTAATGTCCTAACGGAGGAGACTATGATAGAAAAACAGAAAAACGCCAAGGACAGAGAAATAAAGAGCCAGCATTTGTTTGTCAAATGCCAGCCAGCCCTCTCGGGTCTGGAAAAAAGAGATAAAGTACAGAATATAAAGCAAACGTTGGTGCCATTCCTTAGTTCCCCTGTGATTTATATTTAGTGACCTTGAGGTCTTTTCTGCTCCTTGCCTCTGTCTTTTCATTTGTTAAACAGACCTGCTTTTTAGTTTTAAGAGTAAGAGTTGCTCTTGGTCTCAGACATTTGGAAGGATTTGTAACTAAATGCCAGCAGTCTAGGAAGAGTCTATTTAAATGTCTGGATGCCTTTAAGTTTCTTAATAGAAAAGAGAGATGGAGGGCCCTATTAGTCATTCAATGACATCTCACTCACCAAATTTGAGGGGCAGTTGGCATGTGTAATGTTGAGTAAGGTGACAACTTTAGTCTTCAGTGACAGCGTAGTCTAGTACAGCAATTTGGTTTTCTGACCATGGGTTGTTCTGACTAGAGGTAACTAAAGAATCACAAATGACTCCTGTACGTAGGATGTCATTTCTAATTAAAATGGTTTTTAAAATTAAAATAAAGAATCACAAAATCATACAATTGTAGAGTTGACAACAACCAGTGGGATCCTACGTCTTGTCCAGATAAAGAAATGAGATCCAGAGGAATAATCATAATAATTCTTCATGCTTTTTACCAAATTTGTTACCATTGAAAGTTTATGTAAAATGTCTGTCTTTCTTGTTAATTTTGAACATTTCTGTTGTACCTCAGATTGGGCAATGTAGCCTGGTGGGTCACTGAAGGTTTGCAAATTCTAGTTACCATTAGCTGAGTCTGTCGCACCCCCAGGGAAGGGCCCCAAGGCAGATAGCAGCTCTTCCCAGAGCTAACAGGCTTGACGGTGTTTTATAATAGGGTGCAGTTTTTCTAGGTCTCCAATTACTTTCCTTCCCCTTTGATTATATTTAAAGCAGTGTGATTAGAGAGCACTGGTTCTTTAACATTTTCTACACCCAATCCCTCTTTAGATTTACTACTCCAATCCTCCCAGCCACCTGTCCCTTCCCCCCATACCCCCCTCCTTTCTGAGGGGGGAAGAGCCTTGCTTCCCAGTACCCTGACCACTCGGTTTGGAGTTAGGAAACTTCAATGTCTGTTCTCTGTCAATTACTAGCTCTGTGACATCGGGGATAAATCACTTCTCTAAGCTTTAGGTTTTTCATTTCTGAAAAAGCTAGTGTTTGGGCTAGGTCAATGGTTAAAACTTTTGAGGAGGGAACACAATCCATTTTTCAACTAAAATAGGAATCTCAATATAGAAACAGTTGAAAGTGAAACTGGTCTGTTGAAGCTCTGGGATGGGTTCTTTCCAAACCCCTCCCACCACTACCTCCGTCGCCCCCCCATTCTTCCAAGGGGGCCCCCAGTCTCCTCCATCTCAAACTAGATGCTCCCAGAGGCTCCACTAGTTCTAACGTTTTCCGAGTCCCTTAAAACTCAACAGCTGGTTATGACACTAATACCAGACAGGTGTCTACAGCTGTGCTATGAAGAGTCTACAGGCCACGCTGGGTGGGAGAATGGTGTCAGGTCCTTTCAGACTCTTGTTCAGGGTTATAACTTCTGGTAAAACAGCCATCTTCGCCCACCCCACCCCTGTCTCCCAACTATTCTGAAAGACCCTTCCCCACCCCAGGAAATGTTTGCTACTTTTCATGGACAGATAATTCAACCGGTATTCAAGCATCTTGACCTTAAGTTCTTCAGCTTTCTCAACTCCTGTAGATCTGTGGTTGAACACAAACATTCTTAAGTCTTTATTACTAAAAAACTGCCAAAATGTTAAGAAATGAATAAACTTTCCAACAACTATTAAGAGATCTATACATGCAAGGATACCTAAGATCTATTAAGATGCAAAACTCAATATACAGTATGATCACATTGTTATAACTAATACTATATAGGCTAGTATATGCATAGCAACACTATTTAGAGGAATGGTAAATACTAAACCATTAATATGGTTTCTAGGGGAGGGCAGATTACAGAAATTTATATTTGTAAAATAAATGTATTTTCATGTTATTGATAACCTTTTTCTTTTATTATATAATGATCAAATAAAATTTTTGTAAACGGTTTAAGAAACAACAAAGAAAATATACTACAATATTAGTATGAGGGAGAAAAGTTCGGAAGCATGAAGTGACGGACCTACAACTAGAATATACAACTATGTACTGGGGAGTTTGGGGGAGAAAAAGAAAAAGAAGAAGAAGAAGAAAAGGCTATAGATGTTAGCTCAGGACCAATCTTTCAAAAAAAAAAGTGACATTCCTGATTTAAGTATTAGTTGATATGGGAAAATATATGAATACATAATTCTTCTCCCTGCTGTCTTCCTCTCAGTCACAGATTTCAAGAGTGACATCTCCGCTGCATTTATTTACAGTAATTTGGGAAGGGAGTGTCACCAGTCCCACCTTTCCATGGAGGCAGACATACTGACTGGAGCAGGAGCTGCTCCAGCTAATACCTCATGTTTCCATCCATTGATTCATTGGCAGCTTCTTTAGTTGAGTCAAAAGATATCTGCTGAAGGGCAGCACTATTACATCTAGACCCTTCCCCTAACTTAAGGACTTCTTGTTCTAAATTTCATACTCTATTTATATCTTGATTTATTTTTTAAAAATGCTTAGAAACATACACAAGATGAGTAGGGAAAAAATAATTTTATTTTCCAAAATACATAACAAACCTTGATACATTGTGATTAAATTATAGTTGAGGTGTGATTAAAATTCTAATATAGGAATAAGAGGAAATGTTGATCAATCAATTCTGGTTAGAAGGTGAGGATCAAGGAATTGTGAAGGTGGGGTGACCTTTGAGCTGGGCCTTTAAGGAGTAGAAGTATTTGATCGGGATAATTAATGGGAAGGAGCTTGGATAAGGAGCAGGGCCTAGTCCAAGTTGAGCCAATCAAAGCTTGAGGGCCAAAAGAGTGAGCAGCTCTTAGCTAACCCATGGGAATGTGATGGGAGCACAGGGAGATAGGAGGGAGGGGCTGGAGACAGTGCCCCAAGGAAGACAGGACCAAGCTGTGAATGGCTGCACATGCCAGAACCTCTAAGGGATTCTAGGGGCTACCTATGGGGAGTCAGAAGTTTAAGCAGAGAAGAGTGACATGATTATATCTATACCCTGATTAGAGGGGAGGGCGGAGAGAACAATGCAGGGAAATGAGATGGGAAGATCCTAGAAGCTGCCTCAGTACTCAAGGGCAGAGAAGACAAGACAGTGTGTCTGATGGCGAATAAAGCAAACTTGTGGTGGCCCAGTGTGTATGGTGGGGGTAAATGGGGTGCCAGATGGGGTGCTCACATTCCTAAATGAGCCAGCATTCCGACAGGTTACTTGAGAAAACAACCAACAGTTTGGCCCTGATGCGAGCTCTAACTTGAAACCACATATATTTTTCACTGCCCATGGGTGACAAGTCAAGGTAACCTGAAGGACTGACATTTATAAACTTTATCTTCCTATTGATATTCACCTTTAAAATAGAATATTGACAACTCCTAGTGTTAAAGAGCTCACGGTCCATCATTATAAAATCAACAGGCACATGATTTTCAGGTTGGAAGATAATCTATGTAGAAAAACTACTCAACTACCTACCCCCCACTGCGGAGATCAAAATGGCATGGAGAGTTAGTATGTTAAGTAAGGGTCTACTATCTAGCAGTTAGTGTTTTATACAAGACATCTAAATAATTAATAGTGCTTTGCCTTAATTTTAAAATTATACAATATTTGCTGCTTTATTTCAGAAACTACATGCTCAAAGCTATTTTGCTCACCTGTGTATTTTCTTATGTATTTAAACTTTCCACCACCTCTAAGATGGTCAGTTCTCCACATGGGAAAATCTGGGCCAACAAAGGCATGCCAGCTTTTAACACTGTCACTGTGTGCTATAACTGATCAAGGTGTTCTTAGAGAGGTGTCAGCAAAGAATTATTTCAAGCAGCCAGAAGCCTCCTGCCAAAAAGAAAAAGGTCAGCAGAGCTTTCCAAAACATTTCTTTATCTTATCTAAGATCCCAGTCCCTTTCTGCAACCGTGGGAATTTGAAGGAGGTGATTTTGTAGTGCAGACTGGTTTACCAGCTTTAATTAGATGTGCCAGGGCCAGGATTTGGAATTCAAATTGTTGTCTGGGTCTGGAATCATATAGTTCTAGATAAGTGATGGTCTTTGGATACAAGTTACAATGAATATTTCCTTTCTCCTTCATGCCTGGACCTTTCGTCTGTTGTACACTGAGTTTGCACTGCATTATAGAGGGGCTAAGGGCAGGATCATCTGTTTTGATTAGTGATATTTCGCAAGTGCTTGGATGCCCAGGCCTGGTCCATTAGGCACTTGGCCTGGTACATAGCGGATTCTCGGTAAATATTTGTTGAGTGGTGAATGAATGCCTTGTTTGGGCCTCCCCAGAACCTGACTGAGACCTTGCACATATTCAGCATTCCTATTTATATCTCAATTATCAGTCCTTTGATTCTGTTTTTCTTTATTTTTATTTGGATAAAAAAAAAAGTGAGTCAACTAATTTGAGATTCAATTTTCCAGTTTAATATTTAAAGGAATCTCATCAAATTTATCATTTAGGTCATTTGTTCTTTTTGGCTTATAAGATCTGATATGAACTCAAACTACCTGGCTAACTTGAGATCTCTTTAGAAAGCTCAAATTTCTAAAGCATGGGCTCCACCCACCTCGAAACCAATGTCCTCCTTCCTCATCGACTCCCAGTGTGGTTTTGGTACCACTGATACTCCGAGTAAGCCAGAAACCTCTTATCACAGACGCCTCCTTCACTCTAGGCGTCCTCCTTCTTGCCTACCCTCATTCGGTTAGTTATAAGATCTTTGTATCTTTTAAATTTTCTCTGTTGACTCTATATCCCTCCCTGCTACCGCTATGACCACGGCCTGCCCCATCTTCCCCACCCTAGGATACCACAACGGCCTAACTCATTTCCTCAGTTCTCCTCATCTCCACGTTCATTCTCCTTCACTTGATCACCACAGATCTGACTATGTCATTCTCATAGTTTCAAATCTCCTTTTCAAAGTTTTCCCAACACCTCCATGGGATAAAACTAGGCTTCTTTGTCATGAAGGTCCTCCATTTCAGGTCCCTATTGATCTCTCCAGCTCAATCTCCATCACTTGTCACAGTTCTCATTTGGCTCTATAATTGGTGGTTTCCAACCACAATGCTATTTCATGACCTTTTGCCTAATCCTGCTTGGCGCTGTCTAGCCACTTACTTTTGTTTGCCTGGCTAACTCTTACTTGATTTAACTCAGGGTGGGTCCAGGAAATGCTTCCTGAGGCCCCATTAGACCAAGGGCGTCTACGCTGTGCTCCCACTGTTCTATGACTTTCCTTTATTCCCAAGACCCCATCTTATTCAGGGCAGTCCTCCCACCAAAATTATTGCTTATCTTCTTTCTCAATCAGATATTCTCTTAAGTGGAGCTATGTGATTCCCTTCCTATGGCGCACAGCTTTGGGATGACCCAGGGGCTCAACTTTCTAGTCAACAGCTACACCAATAAGGATGGTCTATAGTCACTATTCTGGTTAATATTAATGTATGGAAGCGAGATATTTTCAAGCAATAGACCTTCTAGTGTTTCTAGCGCCTTCAAAGAGTTTTCCCAAATGCTTCCATTCTCCTTCTGTCAACCCATCCCAAACGGCTCAGTATGCAGCTATTTTCAGTGAAAACAGTGATGCTGGATCACCAGATTAACACAGACCACAGCAAACATGATATCTCCTCTTGAGCTGTCAGCTCATAATTTCCTGTATGTTAATCTTATCTATAGATTAGATGCTTCTGGAGAGCAGTATGTGTCCCCTTCTGTTATTTCACAGTGCTGAGCATAATAAGGATGACTTGATGGTGCAGACTTTGGTTAAATATGGTTAGTTTTGGTAAGGTGCAGAAGCCAGGACTACAGGAGTGGACTCTTCTCCAGTCAGTTGCATATGTACCACACCCTGAAGTGACATGGTCTATAGTTCCATATGCAAAACTGTCTGATCCAACACCCATTTACAGTGGTTCAAATCCAAACCTTTTTAAGATACAACCAAGTCATGAACAGCCCGTTGTGGACCACACTGAAGAATAATTTTTAAGACATAAAACTAAATGTAAAGTGATAGGGGATCTATAACATCAGGCTTAGAGTGTGTGGGATAGTGAAATTGGAAGTTAGGTTAGTCAAACACAATCCTCAGGCTAAAGGCGGAAGGGGCTGGTATAGATACTGCTTTTAAAGCAGAGCTTCTTATAAATGGCAAAATAAAGTGCTTTTGCTTCCCCCAACTTGTTCCTCAGCAATATCATCAAAGTAGGAGGAATAATTCTAGAAGTGGTGGAGTGGTTTTTTGTTTGTTTGGTGAGGAGGACTGGCCCTGAGCCAACATCTATTGCCAATCTTGCCAATCTTCCTCTTTTTGCTTGAGGAAGATTATCTGAGAGCTAACATCTGTGCCAATCTTCCTCTGTTTTTTGTACACTGCCACAGCATGGCTTGATGAGCGGTGTGTAGGTCCGTGCCTGGGATCCGAACCCCGCAAACCCGGGGCCGCCAAAGAGGAGTGTGCGAAGTTAACCACTATGCCACCGGGCCAGCCCCAAGAAGTTTTTAGTACCATATTATTTCATGTAGAAATGAAGCCATAATTGTTAGTCTCACTTAGGGGAGCTCAATGACAATATATTAGCTTTGCTGGTCTTTAGGACCAAAGAGTTGTGTACTCAAAGGAGTTGGACACCCCCACCCCAACCCTGGGGGATCCTCAGACAAACGAGACCCTGAGCTTTTTGAAGCAGTTCACTGTGCCATTTTAATTTCTATAGACCCAAAATCGTTTTATTGTCCAAATACAACAAAACTGGCCTGTCTTTGACGATCATTTATATAACAGTTTGCTCTGTTGCCTATTAGTCAGTACCAGTATCAGAGTGTACTAAGCTCTTAATCAAATAAGGGTACCATTCTTGGATGGTTCAGCAGCCTAAGCATCATCTCCTCAGCTTAAAGGCAGATGATGCTGAACAAAGGGCAAACCATGAGAACGCTTCAATTTATAGTTTGTGGGTGACCCATTCTACTGAACACATCTCACATGACATCCTGAAGGCAAAAGGCACTGAAATAATGCAGCCATTAATAAGCTTGTCAGACAAAATTGATTACAGCTCAACTCCCAGAACTATAATACATTACTTTTTTTTTTCTTTTAACTAATGTCCTTCAGTTTAGTTGCAGCAGATGAAAAAAAAAAGACAATAGAATTAATAATCTCTCTGGCAGCATTTCTGGGCAATTCTAGTTGCCAGTATGTCCCCCAACAAAAGTTTCTTGCAGATGAGCTCAAATAATAGGAGACTATTAGGACTCATATGACATCGCACACGCTTGTAAAGACAATCTGCTTGCTACTGAAGGGCAAACATTTTAACTTAACACAAACTCTAGTTCCAGTTTAAGACTGCTGATTGCATTGCTGCTTACATAATAGATCAAACCACAGTTCCATTCTCAATCATTTCTGAAGTTTTTAGCTTCTCTTTCAATAGATTCTAACAAGATTCCAGGAATCTCTGAAATGCTTCTCTCTACCTTTTGGAAAAGTATGTTTGGGAGGGAGAAGCAATTGAGTGAAGACAGAGTATCAACAGAAAATAGTTTTATGACATATCATGTTTTTAGGCTATGAAGTCAAAAGGTTTTTTGAAAGAACCCAATGATATGGTTAGACAACTCATTCAAATGAAGCCACCACTCAAAAGATAAAAGAGGAGGGCAAATTCGTACCCAAGCAACATTTATGATCATCTTCTTGTCTTTCCAAGAAACTTTAAAATGACTTTCTCGAACATGCAACTGACTGATCCCTAACAACACCTTTCATGAAGTGCAGTATTTTTTTTTTGCACAATTGGGCAAATTAAAATCTACAGAAAAACGCTTGTCACTCTGTTTCTCATGCCTAATTTAAAAAGTTCTTAGGGAGACTAAATATGATCACATACATGAATATCTGGGATCTTTGAAAGCCTATAATAGGAACCTCTAGGCATTACAATGCTGATGCTATGTAATAAATTTAATTTATAACAGAATTATAAGGAGAAAAAGAATTCGAGACAACTGCTAGTGTGCTATCTATTGCAAATTTTCTGTGCATTGTGACGAAAATATTCACTGTGACTATCAACACTGCTAGGAGAAATTAGGAGAAAGTGGGCTGGGCCTCTGCCATGTTAATCCTAGAAGCCAGCCAATAGGTATGGCAGCTATGACCCTCATGGGGTGGATTCCTGGTGGCAGTTTTGGTTTTGAGTAGGGGAGGAACTGACAGTTAATTTGCAGAAAAGACATTTACAGTTGTGTTTTGTTTCCAGATGGTTTTATGTTTTAGATAGTTCTTAAAGGGTAAATAGGGACTATTTAACCAGGGTACTTAATAGGTATGATTTTAAAAAAACTATTTTTTTTGCTTCTCTGCTTCTTTCTCCCTCCAACTATCAGGGACCCACATTTTACATTGGAATGTATTTTTAGGGCAGATAGGGAAAATGGGCCAAGTTTCAGACGTCCCTTTTCTCTATTTCTTTCCTTCACTGTAAGGTTTTCTTTATGGTGTTTTCAGTCTTAGGTTTCCATAACCTCCTAATGCAAAACAGGCTACGAAAAGCAGTGAATATAACAAACCACATGTTGCTTTTCGTTTTGTGAGGAGGAAAAATCCAGCTTACAAGAAGACTCTGCAAACTTAGCAGTTAACTGAAATTAAAGATGTTTTAAAGATTTCTTAACCCCAGTCTTGGCCATCTTGTAATATTTTAAAATATAAACTGAAACACATGATTATGATAAACTCTGATTTTACTTAAAAGCAAACAGAAGATGTTAAGACCATGGATAATAATTTACAAAATTAATTTTGACTTAGGAGGTGATCTGAATATTTTCACCTAGGCCAAAGATAAGAGATACAAGAAAAAATTAACTTTAAGGATTTCATTGTGAAATTGACACGAGTGCATTCTGAACCCTGGATTAACAATCTATATCTGGGCTTCCAGAGACTTGCATAAATTATTCAAAAATTTTATGGCTCAATTCAGCTGTCAAAGAGAAGAGCCTTTTGACAACACTTCACACCTGTTACTTATCTAGTAAAGTCCTGGCCTTAGTTACTCCCACCTGGGATGAGCATGTCCAGACTTCCCTCACACTCATTTTACACAAGGGGATGGATTCTTTGGAGTGCCCAGTAGTAAAGAAATTAAGACACACTAAAATCCCTGGAATTTTCCCAAAATAGACTATCACAATACAGATCTTCACCAAAGTAACCACTGAGAAAGGAGCACAGACCTTATAAAACCATCACAAGAGATGGTCTATTTACTGCTTTTCAGTGTAACACACACACACACGAAACAAACAATTAAGAGTCACTGACTTCACTATCTGTTTTAAGGAAAGCAGTATGCAACCAAAAATAAAGGGAAAGTAACAGAAATTACGTAAGTTAATTCCTCTTCTGGGTCTTAGAGGTGTAGGAAATGTGAATGCCTGAAATCCATACACATGAGAAAATTCCTAGCAGCTGGGGTAATTCTCAGCTGTGGGAATCTCTGCTTTACCCCCACACCTTCTTCATACCCTCACTCAACTCACTTCATGAAAGGATGAAGGCTAGGTCAAGCTGAGCTTCCTACAACCTCCACAAAGTCCTCCCTGTGGTCCTCTCATCACCAAATCTGCATATAATTCCAAAGGAGGGTCTGGTTATTTAATTACGTGACAAAAGGGATTCTGGGGAAAAAGAGGTTTGAGACAAACATCTAGTTTAAATTCTGACTCTGTGGCAAAAAAAAAACAGAAACAAAACCCCACTTCCTCACGAAAATCATACATGGGATTTTAGACGTTCTAAATAATAATCACACTGAAGTGTCAATTCTGCTGATGGTTTCAAAAAAAGGAGACGAGATCTGAAGAAAAGTTGGGTCCTAGGAAAAGTCACCATCCTAAAGTATGAGGGTACTTAAAAAGCAGGGAATGGTAAAAGTTGAACACAGGTTTCTGAAAACAGAGCCAGAGTGAGCTGAGGCACCTCTCCTGGACAGGAGTCCTGGGAGTGGTGCCAGGAAAGGAAACTTCTTCTTCAGGGAAATTTAGTGGGCAGAGCACAAGAAAATCGCTCAGTTATAATTCAAGGGTCTTTAAGGAGAATATTCTGATGGGGAACAAAAGGGCAGCTGCCTCCAAAAAAAGCCACATTTAGTGGGCAGGAAATCTGAATGGAAAGAGGGTCACTCTGAAACTGACTCCACAGTGGCATGCAAGCAGGGTAAGTACATTCTGGAACTACACTGATGCAAGCTGGGCTGTGTTGAAAATACTGAATGACGTTTGTATCAGTTAGAAGTCTATGGTTGTAAGCAACAGAAACCAAACTACTTTTAAGGAGAAAAAGGGTGAGGAGTGATCATTTACTGGAAGTATACAGAGGTGTCTCAGGCGACACAAGGCAGGAATGTAGCTGAGCTTCAGAAAATGACTGTGATTCAGAAATAGAATCCCTCAGAAACCTAGGCAGCATTCTTCCTCCAGTCTCTCTCTGCTTCTTTCTGGTTAACACTTCTGTGCTTCTCTCCTCACAGACAGGACTTTGTGGCTCCTCAGTCTATGAGGTTAAAAAATGGCCACCTCTCCGTTTTGGGGTTAGAATCCAACATAACTGCCAAGGGCCTGCCCCTTGACCACGTATCCATGGGGATAGATGGGTTTGGATTGAGTGTCTGTGTTTTGTGGGTCACAGGCCAGTAATTCCCAGCGAAGCTGGAATTGTTTTGTCGTGCACAGATACTCCAAAAACGTCTGCCATATGGATTTAAAAATTCTCTTTGTAGAATGGAGCAAGAGTACTTGCTATTAGATATTATGAATGGGAATTAGGTTGTCCATGTTAATAGTGATCAAACAGAAATTGATGCTGAGCTGGCTGGCAATGTAAGAATCACCTGGAAAGCCTAAAAATATATAGATGCCTGGACCACACCCCTATACATTTTGATTCAGTTAAGTCTGAGTGAGGACTCAGAAATTTGCATTTCACACAGTCTCCCTACATAACTGCAGTTTGTGACCGGGCTTGGAACCATTTGTCTATAGACACTGTTCGCTTTGGTTACGAGCTCTCCTAGGAGAGTAGTAAATCTGTCGAATGATAAAGAAGAGCTGCTTTAAGTTTTCATTGAGTAGTTGGTCAACGCGAAATTCTACCTGGACGCTCCAAGCTCTTAAATATTGCTCATGAAGCAGCCATGCTGATGAGTAAATCTCAGATCTCTTTCATGAAAGTTCTAAGAGAATAAATGTCATTTTAGGGATTTTAAGATCTTAGTTATAATGTCTTTCTCAAGTGAAAGTTAATTTCTCTTTTATTATATTAGGTGAAACTATTCTTTTGGTGTGGCTTGTGGTGCTGGTTTTAATCCACACAACTTTTTAAAACTATGGTTTCTCACGAATGCTAGTGGAACATGTTAAAAAAGCATGAAATGAAAAATTTAGAAATTAAGGCCATTTTACATCTAATATTTAAACCCATTATTTTGGGGACATGCAATGCTTAATTTTAATTATGCATAGTTTCTGCAATTTTCAACACATTTCCTATGCATAAGCTCCACTTTCATGAAGCTTTTGAGGCAAGTGTTGCTCCCACTGATGTAAATTAACTGCTGTCCTGCTGGGCAGGGCTGTTGAAGCTTGAAGGCTGCTGGGCAGCTGCTGTCTCCTTGAGTTCTGAGTGTTCATTAGCGTCCCAGCACATGGACACATAGCAGGCAGATCACATGTCATTTGAGGGCACAGCAGATATTTACTGAAAATACTAAGCAGATCAAGTTGTGTAGACAAAGTAGAAAAATACTAATCACACGACCCTCACAAACATAAGCTGGGAAGGTGTTTGAACCCTTTTGAATTAAACAAACTCACTGGGACAGTACTCTCTTGGCAGAGGATAGAAGAAGTTTCCCCTATTCCACAACTTGCTATTTGCCCCAAGTGACAACAACAAACAATTCCATCTGTTTACAATTGTATCTCTTGCTCTTCTCTGCTATGGTATTCTTCCTTTCTTCTTGCACCAATTCTACAGCTTTTCTCTTGCATGTCTTCTAATTTGTCTTATTGCATGGAAGAAATTTTCTTGAGCTATTATATTACTGTAAGGAAGAATTCTGGGGAAACTAACCTCTGATCGCCATCACACCATCAATGACGGTGGCATTGCGCTGAGCGGCAGCAGAGCCTAAATGACCTTGACGGACATTTCCAAAGCCAGTGCATCTGTGTTGATTTAATGCAGAGAAATCAAAGATGACTATGGTGAGTCATGTGATAGATGATACATAAGTTTATCACCGGGTTGAATCACAGTATTGACAGTATTAATTTTTCCTCATTAGCCAGAGAACAAGGTAAAGATACACCGAAGGATACACAGGAGGGTAAGATTGCAACTTCTGTTCCTGTGTGATTTCTATCAGGGTATAAAATGCAGTTATGTCAATCTCATTCAAATTAATCCATCAATTTGTCACTTTGGGCTTTTACAAAAGTTAACCGTATAAACAAACGAAAGTGAACATATATTTTAATGATGCCTGAGAACACTGCTTTTACATTTTTAAAAAATCATGAAAAGATAATAATCCTTTGTAATGGTTAGAGTGGAAAATAAAAAGAATGGAGAGTGTGGCTCTGAGGAGGAAGGAGGGAACAGGAAAAGGGGAAGGGGTGGAATGTTGGCCCTAGCCTAAGTATTTTTATAAAGGATCCTCCATACTCACACTGCTTAAGGGCACTATGAACTTTATTACATGGCAATAATCTTAGCACAACATACTTTCCTGTTAGAATATCCTGTACCATTACCTTGAACTTTTTTGGCTTAAAATTGAACTGAACATTACGTGTAACGTAATTTCCACAAATGAGCTACTGTTTGGGGGGAAAAAAAAGGCAAGTGGTAATAAATCTGTAAATCCCTACAGCAGTTTTTAGGATAACTTTATTGGTCTGGGCTCAACAGTTTTATACATGGGTATACACCATAGATGAAATGAGAAATGTAAAATTCATCAGCGGAACTCATTGATAAAGCGTGGTTGCGTCAACAGCTTTATTCTTTAGAGCTTTATTTATTATTTAGAGAGCTATTATAAACAGCTTTACTCTTTCTTTCTTTGTTGAAAGGGAAAACAATAGGTAGAGAAATTTGCTTTAGGTTAAACACATGGGAAATATCTCAGAATTGCCTGGCTTCAAACACAGATGGGCAGAGTGGTACCGAAAGCAGCGAAAAGGAAAAGGAGGATGGATACAGATGTGGAGCGGTGTCCTCTTTCAGGCTCCTCCGGAGATGCTGGTGCTCCACTCTGAGTCTGGGAGGGACGCTGAGGAAGGGGCTAGGCAATGTACTTCTGCTCCTGCCCCTCACTGGCTGGAAGACCTCACCCCTCGGGGCCTCAGTTTCTCAACCACGAAATGGTAGATGAGCTCTAAGCTCTTTTGGCTGTGAAATCCTGTCATTTTCTGAGTCTTCAGTCTCAAAAAGCTAGGAATGGAGGTCAGCTGTATACACAGGAGCCCCTTTAACCCAAAAGACTGTTTTAGAACTTGTTGCTACACCCCGGAGTGGTGAAGTAGAAACAATTGCACGTCTTCCCTTTGAGGGCAGCGGCCTGCGGGCGGTGGGCCTTGCTCTCACAGACAGGACCACAGACAGCGATGGGCCTGAAAGTCTGTGCAGCCCCACGGACTCTTTTTGTCTCTTTGGAGTTCAGACAGTATAAAACTTCAAATGAAAGTTCTCAGACATGTACCCTAAATTCCCATCTCATCTGCAGCTCCTTAGTCTGAAATGGAAAGTTCTATTTCGGGAAACTGTCTAGAAATGCATTTAGGCTAACATGAAAGAAAAGTTGGAAAGCAAATTTGAACAGAAAACATGGAAACTCTCAAAGAACTGTTGAAAAAGGAAAATGAAATTCTTCCTTTAAAGCACATTCCAGAATAAAGTTCTAAAGGACTTAAAAAGAATGTTCCCATAGCACCTGTCACTTCCCTACCATATTCTGTTCACCCTTTAATGATTTGTTTGATGTCTGAGGTCTCTGCTGGGCTGGAACACTTGTGAGAACGGAGAACAAGTCAGCCTTGCTCAGTCCTGCATCTGAGAACTAGCCTAACACCTGTCACACGGTAAGGGGTTTGTTGAGTGACCGAACGGCTGAATGATGAAAACAACTAATTTTATTAGAATATCCAAGACGTAGAACGCTCAGGATATTAAAATATCAATTAAAAAATGACTACCATTTATTGTTTTTCTACTTCCTGTTCTACCAATGACCTTTCCTGAGAAATAATTCATGCCATTTGGTCTGAAGGATAATCAAGATCATTTTTGCAGTCAGAAAGCATAACATTTTCTTGAAAAAGTCTTTAAATGCGTTTCATTTGTATTTTATTCCTGGTATAATTAATCTTTTTAAATTAGTCAACAAATGAATTCCCCAAACTGATGCTATTTGCCCAAAAGTCTTTATCGAGACCGGCAATTGGAAGGTTTGCATTTTTTTAAAAAAGGAGCCCATATCCTAGTTGGTGTCATGACAGAAGAGCTTGAAGACCCTTTATTTACATGCCTAGGAATGACACTAACCTGCTCCCTTAAGAGCTCTAATAAAAAGTTCTGTGATAAAAATGCCAAGGCTTACTTATCTTAAAAGATTCTTCCTAGTTCAAAGGGTCAGTTTCACACCAGGGTCCCAAGTCTTATCAGCTGTCTCTTCAGAGCCTTTCCATTGTAAAACAAAGGATTCCTCCAACTGGCATGACAATGGTACAATCACCAGACACTTCAAAAGAAGCAGGCACGGCCGGCAGGATGCCCTGAGTTGCCCCTGACTGCGATGTTTACACACACATTCCAACAGCTCCTCCCACAACAAAGGACAGGCAGGATGGTCAAGGGCATTGTGCCTGCAGAGTAGTCAAGGACTCTCTCTCTTTACCAACAAAGCCAGGAGGGAACATCAGTTTAAACACCATTTACTCTAAACACCATGTTCTCAAAAGACAAGGTCTCATTACCCTACCAGGGCGAGGAAGCTGCTGGGGGAATGGAAGCTGAGCATCAGGGGTTGCATCCTCAGCACATAATGAGAGAGAGAGACAGAGAAAGAAGTATGTCTGCAGATAACCCAGAATAATCTGCAGGTGTCCACATGCGTTTTGCAGATGTAGAGAAAAATAAGAATGAAAGACTATCCTGGCTTGCAGGATGCAAAGAGAAGGCCTACAGGCCTACAGGTCTGAGGATAACGGAAGTATTTACTGACTTCCCTCTGAGGCTCTTGCCTTGTGGTGGGGGCTCTGATCTGTTGGCCTTGTTGGTTTAACTTCCCTGAAAATCAAAACCAAATACATACTTTCCCAAATCAGATGCCACAGGAGAACGGGTATGGAAATCCAGTATCTGTGAAAATGACTGGAAAAGCTTACCCTTGAGGGGCCCCAGGCCTTTCGTGGGGATATGTATTAGACATGTGTATAAATAGTATTATTTCAAAGAAACCCAGGCACCTAGATGCTGCAGGAGGCCAAATGGGCAACAGCTTGATCTCTTCTGGATCAACAATTAAGTTAAAAAGTTTTCTTTCTTCGTCAAAACCTGTGCTTGGTACATTCCAGGATATCAAGAGTGTTTTAAAAACAAGCAACCTCCCATTCTTATAGGGAATCCTTTGTACTTTGCAAAGAGCTTGGTGGCCTTGTTAAAGACCGCTAAGACTGAGGCTCTGCATCGCTTCTCCTTTCTCCCCTCACGGAACCAGCCTCCACTGGGCTGGTGCTACGCAGGCAACCCTGTCCTAGTTCTTTTCAAGTTTCTTTCTTTGCTTCAACCCCAACAAGGTGTTTGAATGCCCAACAGGATGATCCTACTACTAAACCAAATAAAGAGTTCAGACAAAGTCCCCAGAGAAGCACAGATTTGTTTCCTATCAAGAAATAATTTCAACAAGCATTTTAGAGTGCCTATTATGTATTCATCCCATTTAAAATTGCATCCCCCGCTCTCTCTCCGCCCCACACTCCTCATCTCTCTCTCCTGAGTTATTTATCTGCCTAGCACCTATCCCCCATCTCACAGACCACGTATTTTATGCAAACATTTTGTTTGGCCACTGCCTCCGTCCCCATGCCCCACACTACTAGAATGTCAGGTCCAAGAAGGCAAGGATTTCTATCCATTTTGTTCACTGATGTAGCTCAGAACCCGGAGCATAGTAGGCACTCAATTAATATTTGTTACATAAATGGATATAAGAAACTGTGCTGGACACTGGGGTGTAAAGATGAGTAAGAGCTGCATTTTGCCCTGAAGTAACTCATTCTCACCTCCCTGTACTTATATATCTTCAAGGCTTCCCTCATTTTTTACGTCCCTCTTAAAGCTTTAGTTTGTCTCTTTTTAAAAATAATTATACAATAAAACATGGATACAATCTCGTTGTATATTAGGAAGCTATTCAATTTACTATACACAGTAGCCCCAAGACTATAATCATTCCAAGATACATTTGTTGCCTTTCAAAATCCTTTGAGGCGTCATCACTGTAATAAAATAGTCCAACAGTTGTACGGTATACAAATATATTCCCAAATCATGAAACATTAATGATCTAATAAAAGCAATTAGTTTCAGGTTGCAGCAACTGAAACTATGTCTTCTATTCTGGGACTTAAGAACCTTTTATTTTCTGCATTTCAAACTTTCCTCTGTGTGTGCTGGGAAACTATTAAATGCCCCTCAGATAATTCTCTTTTCTCATGGTTATTCAGCGGAAGACGAAAGATCATCATCTATTTTTTTTTTCTGAATCTCTTGTCAGTGCTCCCATAAGAAATAGTTATCCAAATACAGCTTAATTATTGTTACAAAAGAATGATTTCACTAACACATGCAAGCCAACAGAAACACCTTGGGAAACTCAAGGGCTGATGAGCTAAAATTAAATCTGAACAATTTATCTATCATATGTTGTCAAAGGTATTAAATTGCAAGATCCATATTACCAAACTAAAATGAGAACAAAGTTTCTTCACCCATCCTGGCCTATTCTTTTTTTTTTTTTTAAGGAAGATTAGCCCTGAGCTAACGTCCGTGCCCACCTTCCTTATATTTTATATATGGGACGGCTGCTACAGCATGGCTTGATAAGTGGTGTATAGGTCCGCACCCCGGATCCGAACTGGTGAACCCGGGGCCGCTGAAGCAGAGCATGTGAATTTAACCACTAAGCCACTGGGCCAGCCCTTGGCCTATTCTATTATTAAATTTCTTTTTAACATTTAATTTTATTGAAATTATACAAGCACACAGTTCAAAAATTCAACAATTCTAACAGGTTTGTTTTGAAAAATAGCTGTCCCCTGCTTCTCCCCTTTTCTGCTTCCCAAAGGCAACCATGCTCAGCTCTTTTTACTGATTCTTCTACTGTTAATCGCCACTTCTCTAGATAGCACAGAGATATTACGACTTCAATTTCTTTTTCTTTATTTTTTAGTGCATTACCTGTTTACTTCTACTCTCACTCTATCCCATGTACCCTTTCATGGGAGGTAGTTGAAACCTTGCATCTACCCTTAACTTTACATGATATTTTAGCGGACTACTGAATTCTAAGCCAAAACTGATTTCTTCTTAGAATTTTGGAGGCACTGATCTGCTGTCTTCTAGCTTCCGGTGTTGCCATTCTGACTTTTCATCCTTTCCATGAGACAGGTTTTTTCCCTCTCTGAAAGGTTGTAGGACCTTTTATGCACCTAGCATTCTAAAACTGCCTGATGATGTACCTTGGTATGAGTCTATTTCCAAATACTGTAAAGGGTACTTGATGGGCCTTGTAATCCAGAAATTCACGTCCTTCAGTTCAGGAAAATTTATGCAGTTATTTCTTTGACGATATTCTTCCCTCCATTTTCTCCTCCTATTTAAACGTTGGATCCCTGGACTGGACTTCTAATTTTCTCATCTGTTCTCTCCTATTCTCTATTTCTTAGTGCTTTTATTTTACTTTCTAGAGATTTCCTATATTGTAGCTTCCAAGACTGCTAGTGAATGGTTTTCTGTTTCTTCTCTCTTGTTTTTAATTTCCACGAGCTCCTTGGTTTATCCATGAAGCTTCCTTTTTTTGTAGTATTCTGTCCTTGTTTACTTGGTAATAGATTATAATGGTATTTATTTAATTTAATTATAATGGTATTCTCCTTTCTCAGATGATATTAATGATACATATTTAAAGTTTTCTTCACCCTGTGTACTATCTGTTTTATCTTTCTCTATGTTCATATCACGTTAGATATTTCTTCCAGTGTCTGATGATCCTTGGCTATCTGTTCATATTTCAGAGTGAGACACTAAAAAGCTGATTGGAAGCTATTTGTATTTAGGAGGATGGGGCCAGGAAAGGGAGTTTTTTGATTCTGTCTTCACTGTAGACTAAGATAATATAAATTGGGCTGTTTCCTTGGGGAACCCTCAAAGTCAGTATCTTTAGTTTCGTTTCATCTTTTCCCCTGTTCTGGCTAACCAGATTCTCCAGGGAAGACTCCCCGTCTCCTGCCTACAGGGTGTTACCTGGCTGAATGATGTGGAGGCCATGTCAAGGTGAGTTACCTGGTTCCTCTGCTTTTGGTTAGGGACCCCTCCCTCAACCGTGCCTGGCATCTCACCATCTAGAGGGCCTCTGTTCTGCCCTCACTAAAGGATAAAGCTTCTTGGGGCTTTTGGGAGTTTTATGGTATAACTCAGGTTGCTTCTCAACTTTATTCACTTCTAGATTAGGATCTGCCGCCCTTGGGTCTTCTAAGTCAGTTACCAATTATCCTGTTTCCAATCTCCAAAATTTGTTGTTATTTTCTTCTTTCCCATTCTCTTCATCTTTATGGGTTATCTTCTTTTTAAAAAATAATTTATTTACTGTCATTTTAGTGAAATGTGGAGAGAGGACAGAGCTAAATGCATGTCTTCAAACTGCCATGTCTAACCAGAGGTCCCTATTTCATTTTTTCCCACGGGCTGGTTTTTAAGGCCATCCCCAAACACCAGCTGTCCTGCCTCCTCACAGGTCGAGGACATCTTGCAGTCCTTGAGGTCTGAGTTTGAAAGGAGAGGAGAGGAATATCAGTAGATAAAAGTCAAATGTGTTTCTAAATACTTAACTCGGCAGTTAACAAGAAGAGTGGGGTATTTTCTTTGGTAGTCTGAAAGATGTTTTTTCTATATAATAAATGGATTTCTTTCTGCACCCCAGATAGGCATGAATTTCTGGAGTTTGATGCCCCCGTTGAAAGGTTTCAGAATGTCTCTTTTAGCCTTGAGTTTGTAATATCAAAAATAACAGAATTTAAATTCTGTTAAACAATGCCTTCATTCCATGAGCAAAAAACCAGATTTTACTGTAAAAGTGAGCTAAATTAAAAGCATCAGAAATTTCTGAGGACAGATACTTTGATAACACTATGATTACTTGCCTGCTAACAAGGAAAACTTTTTATACCCTGGAGAATTTCTAATTTTTTTCAACTGAAGAGACTTTCTCTAATAAGTGCAAACAATAAATATACAACATGCTGAAATCCATATGTTGTGGATTTATTTTTTACTGAAGCGAAGTTATTTAAGTACTAACACTAACAACAGCTGCCAACTTAATTTGAAAGTGTTAAAAATAGCTCAGTGGTCTTTAATTTTCCTATATTTGTCTTTGCATCTGTCTTCCAATTTCAAAACTAAAACAATATTGAATTCACTTATATAAAAGTTATAAGATGAATTTTAATCCAATTTTTATTTAGAACTGAGCTATATTCAATATTAGCATCCAGTTAAAATGATCTTGAAATTTACTTGGCAGTATCTACAGATTGAGGCAGGAGTAACATATCTTACGTTTCTCAAAAAAACTAGCAATAGTATCCCTATAGCCTTCTGATAAACGGTAAACTGCAACTAACAAGATAATCTTGGAACCTTGGTTCCTACGGCAGCTTTGCCACTCACTAGCTGTGTCACCTCCCTGTGCCTCCATTTCCTCTTCTCTCAAATGGGGGCAATAATAGCACGTACATGATAATGTTGTTGCTGTGGGTGAAGTGATAATACTTACAAAGCACCATGCCTGCCGTGAAACGCACTGTGGCTTCATAATTGGCAATTCTCTGCTTTATTTAGGAAAGTCAGACTTGAAATGAAAAATGTCTTCAACAGGACAAATTCTTTTTTTTTCTTGAGGAAGATTAGCCCTGAGCTAACTGCTGCCAGTCCTCCTCTTTTCACTGAGGAAGACTGGCCCTGAGCTAACATCTGTGCCCATCTTCCTCTACTTTATATGTGGGACGCCTACCACAGCATGGTGTGCCAAGCCGTGCCATGTCCCCACCTGGGATCCAAAGTGGCGAACCCCGGGCCGCTGAAGTGGAACATGAACACTTAACTGCTGTGCCACTGGGCCGGCCCCCAAAATTCTTTCTTTTTAATACTTTTTTTTTTCCTTCCCCAAAGCCCCAGCACATAGTTGTATATCCTAGTTGTAGGTCCTTCTAGTTCTTCCAAGTGAGCTGCTGCCGCAGCATGGCTACTAAGAGACCACCGGGAACTGAATCCAGGATGCCAAAGTGGAGCTCATCGAACTTTAACCACTAGGCCATCAGGGCTGGTTCTCAACAGGACAAATTCTTTTTTTTTTTTTTTTTTCCTACTTTATCTTCCCAAACCCCCCATACACAGTTGTATATCTTAGTTGCAGGTCCTTCTAGTTGTGGGATGTGGGATGCTGCCTCAACGTGGCCTGACAAGTGGTGCCATGTCCGCGCCCAGGATCCGAACCCTGGGCCGCCGCAGCAGGGCGCACGAACTTAACCACTCGGCCATGGAGCCAGCCCCAGGACAAATTCTTAAACAGCATTATTCAGAGAACTAAACTGTTGTCTCCACTGTGTTGTTAATAGGCATTTACTAAATTTTTAGCACATGCTTTAGACTTTTACCAGATAGAAAAGATACTTCAGACCTTTGTGGCTTGATGTACTTGATCAACTCCGACCTTTTCTCTGATCTTGGTGAGTGAATATGGATGAATGGTGGTGATAGTAACAAAATAGCCTTCTTACACTTAGTAAAATGGCCTAGTCTTCTGATTCATCCACAGCTGGATGAATATTTACAGACTGCTCTCCATAATTCTAGACCAGCGATGGGGTAGGTGAGTAAACACCTCTAGAAGGAGTGGCTAAAAGGGGTGGGGTGAAGTTGGGTAGCCTGAAAACAAACCAGAGCTCTGACCTATGACTTTGATGTTTTAATCCAATATTTACCTTATTTAGCAATTTAAATAACATTAAAGGAAGACCTATGTGTTTCAGCAACATATGCATGTGCTTTAAAAAATAGTTGAAAAATACTGATCTAAACCAGAATTTCTCAATCTTCCTTCTTCCTATCAGTAGCAGTAGCCCAGGATGGTGTTTTTCAACCCATAACACACCCTCCCCCCAGGCTCTGATATGAATGACATGGCCTTGCTGTAACTACTGCTTTATGTGGGATAACCATATGTCCCATTTTGCTCTGGAAAAATCTTAGTTTGTGCCTCCTTTTCAGGTAAAACTGTTGACAGCACCTTCTTTCACCTTCTCAAGTGTCCAGGTTTGGAGGATAAATTATACAGTCACTCTGTATCTATGGATCACCAGCTCTAAGGTGGATCTGGAGTCATGGAAGTAAGAGAGTTACATGGAATCTTCACAGGAGAACAGATGTGTCCCCAGTACACAGTGGCAACCGAACCTCTCACCATACTTTTCCAACATAACCTAAAATGTGGAAAAGATAGACGTAGGTCCTTGGTGGTCAATGTACCTCAGAAGAATATTAACAGATAGTGGACTCTGGAGTAGGACAGCCCTGAGTTACACAGCTGACTCTCCCATTTACTAATTTCATGATGCGGGGAAGTCTTTTCATTCTGTCTTAGCCTCATTTTCCTCAAATATGCAATGGAAATGCCTTCACCAAGTTGTGATGGAGATTAAAGAAGATGATGCATGGAAAGTGCTTAGCACAGTGGGAAGATACTGTGAAAAAGATCAATGCCAAATGGTCTATTATACTGTTTTAATTTGACTGAGGTTTCACTCTAATTTATGTATTATCTACATTAACCTAAAAAATACATTTTCAATTTGAAAGGCTTTAACTTTAAAAAAGTTCTTTAATTCAGGCAGAGCATAAACTGTTGATTGAATTTGGTTGGTTAACAATACAGTGAGCTATTGCAAATGCCATAATCTGAATGTAAGGTTCAAAGAAATTTTAAGATGTGCACAATTTGAATCAGACATAATGTCTTGATGTGACAGCGTGTGCTTACATCTACTGATAGAAGGATAAATTTAAAGATAGAACTTGTAATCTATTTAGGCAATTTATATTGCATTAATATATATATAGATTACATAATTGAAAGTCCAAAGAACGATGGCAAAAAACTTTAAAACCATATTTTGAGGAATACTATATTTCTTTACTAATTATATATTTAATGGATGAAGGGAAATACCTTTAAAATTAAAATGTAATTCAATTTCAAAATGGTTATGAATAGAACACAGTTAAAAGTGATGAGTAGAAATTAACCAATCAGCTAAAATTCAGAAGAAATGGTCTTGCAGTCTGTCCTTTTTCTCCCAGCACTGAGAACGTCTCCTACGAAGGCCATATACTATATAAATAAACAGTGAAGAGTGAGACAATTACCCTCAGAACAACCTAATTTGGTTTTAGTTCCCTAAATACTTCAAGTGAAATCAGGGATTTTTAGGACTGCCATTTTCTACTTTGCTTAGACAAATAGAATGATGTGGAATTAAGTAATCGATTTGCAATACAACCAGATCAAAGCAGGGCAAGTTTTACTGATTTTTTTCCTCAGAGAATTCAGGCTGTATCTCAGTCTCAAAATTTGTAAGTTTGGTATTATAAATCTGGTGTCTAAATTATATCACAGCACAGTCCACAGAATTACCAGCTAATGTACCAAGAGAAAGTATACTTATCTGAAAAATGTGTCTTATTTTAATAAATCTAACATATAGTCAAAAATACTCTAAAAATTTGAAAATCAAAGCCGTGTACATCTAGCAGTGTTTGGGCCTTGATCATATTAATGCTCCTTTCCTTAGCATCCCATGTGGCATTCTGCCATCAGAAAGCCACCACTGCATCAAGTAAGTTTTATTACTTTGTGGCTGGACAAAGTTTTGGTTTTTTCCATTAGCAAACAGAATCTTACCTTAAAGCAAGAAATTGGCAAAGTTATTTTTAAAGTGGATATGTTACATAAATTTGATCTTAAAGGATCTAGGAATTTTCAGTGGATTCTCATGAAGAAAGCAAGCTTTATGCTACTCCATCCATTTTATCCTTAGCCACTTTGATATCAAGACTACCCATACCCCAAAGCAGTTCATTTAGTTCAAAAAGAGTTGCTTTTTTTTTTAATCCTCTTTAAACTTGGAATAGGTATTTAAAGGTTAACCAAGATGCCCATTTTCTGAATTTTTCTCGTCTAATTTACACAGGAGCAACTCGAATTTTGAACAAGGCACAGGAAACTAGGTCTTTTCATGCCTACTTTGCAAAGAGGTCATCTGATAATATTTCAACAAACTATTTTTCACACTAGTACATTTGTTCTCGACCTTGTTTAAAACAATAGGCTGATGTTAACCATTTCTCTTGAGTCTTGAAACAATCAAGAAAGGAAAGAAGGGAAACTGGTAAAGGCAATGAATTTTCACACACACGTCTTTTGCATACTCAGTATTTCAGATACTCAAGGCAAGCCCAGTTACAAATCAGAGCTCTCCTGGTGTATGAATGGGTAAAATTCTGGGGTCACATTATGTAGTATGGGTGGAAATACATCTATAAACACAGTCAGAACAGGTGATTTGGATAAATCTGCAACTTTTATCCATATGCAAACTTATCCAGTAAGACTTTCCTATTCCATAGTCACTTGAAATTAAGCCTTGTCAACCACAAGTTTCAGGATAAAGACCTTTGATGTCAAACACAGCATTCTCAAGCAAGTTTTTATTAACTAGGCATTTTATAAATACTTTTTATCTTCAGAGTACCAAACACAGTACCCATCCCAGCTAAATAGTAAGTGCTTAGGAACAACTGTGTTGAATTAATTTATGACCCTAAACATTTTTTCCTCTGAAATATATTTTAACACTTTAATTGAATTGACCATGGTTTCATTGAGCTAATCAAAGGCACTTCCTATCTTTAAGCTAATTTTATTTCCATTAAAATGGCCTATACAACACAGGTAATTTGAAACAGCAAGTACATGTATAATACAACAGCTCTACAAAATTTTGGTTTTCTGTACAGCATATTTGACTATGAAAATTCAGACTATTCTGTAGCACTGCATATTATAGAAAAACAAAGGACCAGTAAGTACAAGCACCTGAATTTTAGCTATATAACCTTGATCTTTTTTTCACAATTTCTTCCTACTAATCTGATAGTAGATTTAAAGTTTTCCTGAATCATAAAAGAAGAACCAAAGTTAAACTAGTGAGTAAAAACTGTTGGTAATAATCATTGTTTAAATTTTTACATTTATCTTAAAACTCTTGTACATCACTTATGATCTTTTTTAGAATAGATGGTTGGAAGATAGTGAGGCATAGTGATTAAGGACATGGGTTCTGGATCATTGAGACTTGGTGTTCACACGGCAGCTTGGCCACTCACTAGCTATGTCACCTCCCTGTGCCTCCATTTCCTATTCTCTAACACAGGGGCAAGAGCAGCACCTACATCGTAATGTTGTTTATGTGGCAATAAAAGCGATAATACATGCAGAGCACCATGCCTGCTACACAGGTGCTCAACAGATGTTAAATGTCATCATCATCAATGGACCAAAGTCCATTACGAAGGACAAGGCGGGAAGGAATGCCTCTTCCCAAGAAGGTAATACAGAGCATTTGAGCTGCCTTTCCTTTAAAACAGAACTATAGGATCTTAAGTGTTTGGGAACATGTAGCAGAGTGCTCTAGGCTTTTAAAGTGCCAATGTATATGGTGTGAAGCTAAGAGACCATACCTTAGTGAATCCTCTGACCTGGACTGAGCTCAGCCAGTGGAATATATAGGCATAAATTCAGCCCAGAGATGCATTCATATGTACTTCTTGGCACCTCTCTAGATCCTAAGGGACAAAGATAATTTTAAAAAGAGTTTTGTCGTTGAACAGTTTATAATCTGGTAGGGGAGAGGCACAATTATAAGCGGATGCAAGAAGTCACACAACAAAGGTATGAATGAAGTTTGAAGAAAGTTTGAAAAGGAGCAGCTCGTGGTTGGGATGGGAGGCCAGCAAGACTAACTGTGTTTGGGGAGAATTAGGAAGCTTCACAGACGACATCTGAACTAGAACCGGAAAGATGAGTAGTAACATATAGTGTGGAAAAGTGTTGGAAATGTCCTTTAGGAATAAGGAGGACAAATCTGGGCATTTTCCTACCCAGAGAGCAGTGAGAGGTTCTGTGTAGCTGCGAAGCAGAGTGTGCAAGTACACAATTGTGGATGGAAAGGCCTGGAGGAGTGGGCTGGGACCACTCTGCAAGGGCCTCGCACGGGAAGTCTGGTGAGTAGTGATCCATTGGCAGGTTTTAGCACGGCTGGGCCATGATCAGAACTGCCTTTAGAATGGTGACCATGCTGCAGTATAGAAATAGTTCAGAGGAATGCAGAAAGAAGCTGAGGCAGAAAGACCAGTCAGGAAGCTGTTAAATAATGATGATGGTGCCTTACGCCTGGCAATGAGGATGAGCGGAGGGCTTAGATTTGAGGGAGAGTTGCCAGGTAGAACTAATAGTCTATGGTGCTTGAATGATATAGGAGCAGAGGTGAGAGGGCCTTGTCAAGGATGATGTGGCCAATGCCAAACTGAGCACCAGCACCATCTCTACACATTCAGATGACTAAAACAGTAAAGAAAGGCAAAGTGAAGAAGTCCGATGGGGCCACTGGGAGAGGGCAGATTCCAAGGGTGTGTTTTCTTCTCTCCTCCTTCCATACTGGAAGTCAAGATGCAACTTGAGATGCACTTAGCAGGCAACAAGATGAAGCACTACTGGAAGCCTATTTTTATAACAAGGACAACTATTCAGACTTTCCTGGGAGCCCAAGACGACATGGCCTATGCCTGGCATGTAAAGGGTGCTTAATAAATGCTTGTCCCTTGAATTTGCTAAGCAGGAAGTGAATAAAGCAGTGGGGCTGGGCCTCAAAATTACGTGAATCTTCTGAACCCCTCTGTGCCTTGATTTCTTCATTTATAAAATGGAGATGGAAATGATAGGAATTAAAGGAAGAAAATTCTTAGAATCTAAGTAGGATGTGATCAGGAAGCATTGATGTTGGGAAAAAAAGGTATTACTCAAGTTCTGTATCTAATGATAAGTAATCTATTAAAGATTTATATATACTATTTTATGTCTACTTAAAAGTTTTTCTTTTTGTCATAAAACAATTAAACAAATAAGATGAAGGGCAAGCTTTCTCAAATTTACATGGGAAAGCTAAATTAGTATGGAAGTCTTACTGTGGCAAGGAAAATAATGCTGTTTAAGGAGGAAATTAAGAAATTCTTCTTATGTTTGAGAAAAACTGAACATTTGCAAGAAATCTTCATATTTAAAAAGAAAAGAACATAATAAAGACAGCCTGGTTTTATATTTGCTTTTAAACATCATTTCATAATAAAACATTATTATTTTATTTACTTATTTTTTTATGTTGAGGAAGACTGGTCCTGAGCTAACAACCGTGCCCATCTTCATCTACTTTATATGTGGGATGCCTGCCACAGCATGGCTTGAGAAGCAGTGTGTAGGTCCACACCCAGGATCCTAACCAGTGAACCTTGGGCTGCCGAAGTGGAATGTGCGAACTTAACTACTGCACCACCAGGCCAGCCCCCAAACATTTTTACTTTAAAATCTTAGGTATCATGAAAAGGTTAAATGCTTATATTAAAAATTTGAATTGCCAGAAATTTATATACTCTATCAATCAGGCAGATTTTGATGTAATCAGAAATGTTTGGAATATAACAGTCAGTGAGACCCCATTTGATATTCTTGTAGTTGACACACAAAAAATATCCATTGACACACCTATTAAAATGGCCAAAATCTAGAATGGTGACAACAACAAATTCCAGCAAGGCTGTGGAGCAACAGGAATTCTCATTCATTGCTGGTGGGAATGCAAAATGGTATAGCTTCTTTGGAAGACAGCTTGGTGGTTCCTTACAAAACTAAACATACTCTTACCATATGATCCAGCAATCAGGTTCCTCAGTATTTACCCAAAGGAGTTGAAAATTTATGTCCACACGAAAACCTGCACATGGATGTTTATAGCAGCTTTATTCATAATTGCCAACCTTGGAAGCAACCAAGATGTCCTTCAGTAGGTAAGTGGAGAAATAAACTGTGGTGCATCCAGACAATGGAATATTATTCAGTGCTAAAGGAAAGGAGTTATGAAGTCATGAATACACATGGAGGAAACTTAAATGCATATTACTAAGTGAAAGAAGCCAATCTGAAAAGGCTATGTATTGTATGATTCCAACAATATGACATTCTAGAAAAGGCAAAACTACTGAGACAGTAAAAAGATCAGTGGTAGCCGGGAGACGGGGAGCATGGGTGGAGCACAGAGGATTTTTAGGGCAGTGAAAATACTCCGTATGATACTATAATGATGAATACGTGTCATTATATCACATAGAACATACAACACCAAGAGAGAACTGTAAGGGAAACCATGTACTTTGGGTGACTATGATGTGTCAATGTAGGTGCATCAACTGTAACTAATCTACCACTCTGGTGGTGGATGTTGACAGTGGAGGAGGCTATGTGTAGTGGTAATGGATATATGAGAAATCTTACCTTCCTCTCAATTTTGCTGTGAACCTAAAACTCCTCTAAAAAAATTAAGTTTCTTTAAAAAAGACTAGTGAGTGTGAATGAAACCAAGAAACACTAAGCACATACCTAAAGCGTATATGTAAGCTACACAATGAACACGTGAATGAGCTATTTAATTTTTTAAAAGGACTGCACAGCTTCTTCTCCATCATCATAGGCAGAAAATAGCCTTTGTAGCATCTCAAAGACACGTTCATGCGAAAACCAAAAGATGACTCTGCCTCTAAAGTACCACCGCTAAGGGAAGCCTCCCTGGAAATCGTCCCCTCTCCCACTGCTCTTTTTTTTTGTTAAATGAGTGGATGTGTTGGATTTAGACTTTCTGCTCCATGGCATTACACATGGAAACATTTACAAAATTACACTAAAATAAATGGCAGGGTTTTTTTTTTTTTAATTAGGAAAAATACCTAGACCTTCAAAACTAGATATTTCACTTTGATTTTATTTGTAATCAAAATATTTCCCTGGAAGCATTTTCTGTAGTCTTAATGACTCAATTAAACATGTTCCTAAGGGACTTTTATGTCACCACTGCATGATAGTCCTGCAGATGGCAAAGGTTTAAAATGGAATTAAACTAAGCTATTAATTATATACACAAGTTAAAAGAAAGCTAAATGAATGACCTTTAAAAATTTTGTACTTGGCAAGATGGCAGCTGCTTGTCTACTTACCTAGGAGGTAGGAGTCAAAGCATAAGAGTAAGAATGAAGTGCTTGTACTGTGTTACTTGCTTATAGGAAATAAATTTTATTTAAAATGCCACCACAGGATAAAAATGTGATTCTTACAGAAGTCAAGTCATCTCAGAACTATTGCTCCTAGATCTGATCTAAAACTGAAAACTACCCCACGTTATACAACATGTTGCCCTTATATGTAGATTATCTGAAAGGCAGACTGTGAAGTATATAAAAGATCGTGTTCCCTGAAGACACATTTTTAAATCAATAAACGGAGAAACTCTCTTTGGCAATCAGATGGCAAAAATGGGAAAAGTTTACTGCAAATTAGAAATAAAAGAGCTACATAAATATTTTTATTTTGGATGATTACCTATTATGAAGGGAAGATAAAGATAAATAATAATCCAAAATGTACAGATGGTAGAGTCTTATATGACATTATCTTTAGGAAGTAAACATTCTTTGCTTGTAGTTCTGAATACTATTCTAATGAAAATTAGTCTTCTCTTCTCTCCTCATTCATAGGGAGAAAAATCCAGCTTGGAGTTTCTGCTTCGTGGGGGTAGGGTTGATTCTTCAAATTCTTTAGATCCAAAGTTAGAAAAAAGGAAGAATTTGTCAAATTGGATTAAATGATGAATTTTTATTTCTGCTTCTTCCATTGGTAGACAACGCAATCCATTATTTTAAATGAAACACTGACATAGAACCAAAAAGTCTTCATTTTATACTTCAGAAATGCCATGAATCATTCCCCCTAAATTATATTCAAGTCATTGTTTAGTCCAATAAATCCTGAATAATGTTAAATTACTGAGTCAAACACAAGCTCTATTTCTTGACAGCATTTTCTTTAATAATACCCAGGAGATGTGAAAGAGAGTTGAGTAACTTCTAAAGGTTCCTCACATTTTCTCTAAGAATTCCTGCGACATCGGAGAAAAATTCAAAATGCAAAAGTCCTAAGCAAGGAAGGAAGGTTTTACTGACCACGTGGTGCAAAATTTTCAGTGTATTTTATCCAATTAATGGTACAAGAAAAGTACAACCTGGTTCATCAGATATATGCCTTATTGTTAAACATCCTAAGGGTTTGTTTTCCATCTATAATAATAAATAGTGTTAGGTTATACCTTTACACAAATAACAGATCAAACAGACCTCTGATAAATGGTCCTTTAAGCTCACAACCCCTTCCCCCTCACCATGTAGTATTATAAAAGAAAGGTTTTAAAATCTATAGAAAGGTTTAAAAATCTACATATTGTTAATCTTTCCCATTTCATGATTGTCTACAGTCAACAATCTTAAGTGTATGTGTTTTAATTCAGGAGAAAGAATAATGCAATTCACATAAAATGTGAAAATTCAGAGGGAACTTTTCAAAAACAACTCAGTCATAGCTAATCTTAATTTATTTGAATAAAGTTGACATGGTGTTTTTGATTCAACGTAAAATGAGCAATTGTTAATGATCAGAATCATATCTTTCTCTATAAGAAGAATGATAACTGAATAACAGAAAGCAAAACATTATTATTTCTTCGTTTATTTATAACAATATTTCTCATTTAAAAATTTCCATTCTCTCACCACTTCTACTTCTAGAAGTAAATCCTAAGGAAATAATAAGAGATGTACAAAAAGATATATACACACAGTGTTGTGAGTAATTTTTAATACTGAAAAATAAGAGGTACCTTGAAGACTCAACATGATGGAACTGATTAAGAATTGGTTAAATAACTGTATTTCTGTAACATAAAATTATGCAGCTATAAAATGATGCTCTAGAACCAGCACTGTTCCACAGGAATAGAATGTGAACGACACTTGTAACTTGAAATTTTCCAGGAGGCACATGAAAAAAGTAAAGAGAAACAAGTGAAAGTAATTTTATTAATATATTTAGTTTAATCCAATATTTCAACATAAAATTAATAATGAGATATTTCCCCTCTGTTGGTGCTGCCTTTGGAATCGGTGTGTTTTTTGCACTTATGCACATCTCAATTCCAACAAGCCCATGTTGCTAGTAGTTACAATATTGAACAGTGCAGCTACAGACAATGTTTAGACTTGGAAAATCATTAATAATATATTAAAATTTAAAAACATTATATGACATATGTACAGTATGATTATAATTGTATGCTTTAAAAATTCATGAATATAAGAAGAAAAGCATAGAAAAGTACACCAAAATGTTAACAGTGTTATTCTGGGAAGCAGGATAACAGTTGTTTTCTTTTCTATATTTTCTAAATGTTTGACAATAACCTGTATTATTTTGAAGTTAATAAATGACTCTGTTAATATTCTCCAATCAGCATTGATTAGATTTATGATGGCCTTAGACATTAGCTCTTTCTAAGAATTTGATCCCTGAAAAGTGACTGTATTTGCCTTTGTTCTGTATTTCACACTACTGAATACAAATTTCATTGTCCATAGAGAATAATTCACCACTATGAACAAGACATATTTTGAGCATTAGCCCTAACATTTGCCCCTTAAATGTGGTGTGTGTAATCACAGCATAAGAACTGTGAGTAAATTATTTCATTGCCTGTTAAATAACCACTTGTTAAGTCTAGACAACAATCATAAATAGCCATTATTTATAAAGTTTCCATTCAAAGTACTCGGGGAATTGTATAATAAACAGGCAATGTGACCAACACCTTCTTGTAGCCGCAAATCACACACACACACACACACACAGGGAAAAATAGATAAAATTGGCAAAGATGCTAAATATAGACAAAATCCACTTTGAAAAAGTGAGACTAAACTGAAATGAATGTTTCATGCTCAACATGAAGTGCATGCTTGGCATCTACTTCGGGTAGAGAGATCTTATTCGGAAGACCCTCTCTATCGTGTTGCATGCCCTCCCTACGCCCAGAAAAGGCCCTTAAGATAAGGGAGTCCACCTTTTCTCTTCAGCCTTCTCTCTCAGTATTTCCCCATCACTAGCTCTGCACTGTCCAGCTATTCGGGCATTCTTCACTGTATCCTCAACAAAGTTCAGGTGACCCTTAGGTAGGTCCAGAAGACATTTGACATTAATTTCTTTTATTGAGAAATATTTACTGAGTTCCTACTTATTGTATTAAATGGGGATTACAGTCAGTAGAACTACACAAAAATACAAAAATAAGTACAGATGCAAGAGCAATAAAGAAAAAGAAGAGAGTTCTATGAAAGAAAATAATGGATTGAGTCTTGGTGGTCGTGGTGGGGAGGGTGGTCAGGAAAGGCCTCTCCATTGACTAAGGATAAACCCATTGATGACGAGACCTGATGGACGAGAGGGAGCATGTGGGAAGATGCGCTTTCCTGCAGAGGTGCATGTACTGGTCCAGGGTGGATGGGGGCTCAGGTGAACTCAGAAAATCCAGTGTTGGCTGGGATTATGGTAAGGGAGGGGAAGAATGCTGAAGCCATTTCAGCCTGTGGGACTCTAGCAGAGGGGCCAGCAACAGTGTGTAAGCCATGGCTTTTATTATCATTAATATTAACAACAAGAGAAATAGATAAAATGCATTAAGCATTTTCAATAAGCCAGACATATGCTAAGAGCTTTACACATAATAATGGATTAATTCCTTACAGCAGCTCTTTGAAGGAGCTATTATTAAGCATCTGAGAGGTTAGCAACTTGTCTAAGGTGACATGACTTGTAAAAGGCAGAGCTGGGATCTGCGGACACTAGAGTGAGAGCTCTTACGGGCTCTCCTTCCAAATTTTACACCCTGATGTCCATGGCCCCAGGGTTGTGGGGAAAGGAACTGTTTTTTGAAAGAAGGTACTGGAAAAAAAACGAAGAGACTGAGATATATGTTCCCAGAAAGATAAAACTAGCTTATGGACACTAAAGACCAAATTCACTCACATCTCAACCACGGAGGAAGGACAAAGAAATACGTATAGCATGCTGTAGGGGATATCTATGGGTTTTGTCTTCCTCACATTCCTTTCTTTTTTTCTGGTAAAAACAATTTTTCTTTGGGAAACTATCCCTCCCCCACTCTTAGCCTATGGTGGTTTTGGTGGGAAAGACACTACCCTTGGCTTTAGGGTGCAGTACATGACCCTTCAAACCTGGGCAACTGGAACATTCCATTCCCTTGGCCAGTAACTGGTTCAGAGATGGTTTATGACTAATGGCATATGAGCGCCATCTGGGACTTTCCTGAATTACTGAGAAAGACGTAAATTTACAGTTGCTGGTATGCATGCCTGCCTCCATGTTGGATGATACTGCCTGAGAATTAAGCCTGCACAAAAGAAAAATATGCCTGGTGATGAAGAGATGGAGTCCTCATGGACCACTGAGCACATGGATTCAAAGATGCTAGAAGGAAGATTTACTCCTAGACTTTTCAGTTGAATGAACCAAGAAATTCCCTTTCTCAGAGAAGCCATTTTGAGTTGGATTTTCTCCCAGAAGAGATACGGTATAGATCGGAGTCAGAGCAGACTAGATAGAATGAGGGTCAAAGTAAGGTCAGTGTGAGCCACAATGGCAGAAAGGTGCTCAGAGAGATCCTAAATTATATGACCACGGAGAAAACTGCCTGAGAATTCAAGTGGTTAGAGCAAAATTGCTCCTCCTCCTTGGAGGCAGGAAGCCAACAAATAGGTGCAAACAGCCAGTGGTAAATACATAGTTATTGGCTGGTTAAGATGCGCCAGACTCTGCGCTAGGTGCAGGAATATGATAATGAACAAGACATAGTCCCTTTCCCCCTTGGAGTCCATTGACTTCTCTAGAGGGCAAAGGAAGGAAGCCCAGGTGAGCACACCTACATCATAACTTACCTCCGAACTGAAGACAGTGCAGTAAAAGCAGTACCTGATTAAAAAGAAGTCTTGGTTCTCTGGTCTAGACATAAATACCTTTCACTGAACTGCACAGTAAAAGGCTCAACTGTGCAGAGGCCAAAAGAGAGGGAGATCCAAAAGATGACAGATCAGCATCAGTAGCAGCAGTAGTTATGGGCAGAAAGGCTTAGAACCGGAACTGAGGGAATCTAAGTGGACTCTGGTCTATTTCCAGAAATGAAGTTGCTAAAGAAAGAAATCAGGCCAGGAAACTGAGCACAGAATCTAAGGAGAGACACCACAAAAGATGGCTGGGACTCAAAATGCCTCTAGCTGCTGCAAAACGACGTTAGCTCTGTGAGCTTTTCCTGGCCTTTGCCACTCCAGTTTCCTGTAGCTCATCTCTCCTCCTGACCACTCACTGTATTTCCCCAGATCAATTCCACACCCAGCTCCCTCCTCATTGAGGGTGGAAATGAACTGCCTTCCCAGCTCAGGACCTAGTGCCCCAGAACTAACTAAGAGCTCCTGGGTTCTGGTTTCCTACACTCTTATGTGGCCCCGTCTTCAGAACTGGGAATTTTTCTTTGGTCCTTGCTACACTGCTTCTTTCTCACAGCTTCTCTCACGTGAGTCCCTGAGAAGGCCCTCGTTCCTGAGTTCCCGAACTCTGATCACCTGGCTGAGATGCCGCCACCTCCTTTGGGACACCTGATGCTGAGGTTGCCTGAGCTGCCCCTGAGCTCATCACTGTCGTCTTCCACCTCTACCCACTTCTCTTGTCCACCCTCTCATCTCTCAGGCTTTTCCCTTAGTGGGCAGGTGTGTAGGTTTCTCACCCTGTCTGCTATGAAGACTCATTCACTTTCATGCCCAAATCATGGAAAATTTAATCCACCGGAGGCAGGGGGGGGGGGTGGGTTACTGGTAAGTATACTTATTAGCGATATTCCTGAAATTAACTCTTTGGTAAAACTACATGTAATCCACCTATTGAGTTGTTTTCGTTCTTCTCAATTCGTATATTTACAAAATCTCAACATCAAGATCCTACTTAGGTGTTGCTAAATTAAAACATCTCACTCAACACATCATGCCTACTGAATTATCTCATTTTTGCTTTAACTGGGCCTGAGGTGAGACTACTTTTGAATGAATCCACCGAGGAACAAAAAACAAAACAGAATAAAACAAAACCCAGTAACATGGACCAAATCAAACGGAACTGAATACCAACTCTGTTTGATTATTTGTGTATTCGTTTCACCATCCCACTGATTCTTTCATGCAACAAATATTCCGGGAGCGTTGACTGTGTGCTAGACAGTGCTCCAGCCTTGGGGATACAGCGGGGAACAAGACATTTTCTGACTATTTCACACGTGCTGAGTATCAAATTATGCTCTCTTCCTTTGTGGAACCACCACTTGGTACATCCATCTTTTATTCCTTTTTGCCTTGATGCCTCTGCTTAGGATATACTCTTATAATGGCATGTGTGCCTCAAGGCTCAGTTGTTCAAAGAAGCATTCTTTCAACAGAAGTAGTCTTATAACTAACACTAAAATAAAACTATGAGATCATCTAATTTGAGCCATCATCTAGAGATAACAAAACTGAGGCCAAAGAAAGTCAGAAATACTTCTCCAAGGTGGTCCATACACTTAGTGTCTGTGTTGAACAGTAGTAAATCTCTTGATTCTTAATCCAGTGCTCTGTCCGCCCCTGCACTGTCCAATATGGTAGCTGCTAGTCCCATGTGGCTATTTAAATTTAGCTTTAGAATTAAAAATTCAGTTCCTCATTCGCACTACCTACACTTTCAGTGCTCAATAGCCATATAAGCTAGTGGCTATCATATTGGACAGCCAAGAAAATAGACTATTTCCATCACTGCAGAAATTTCTATCAAACAGTACCGTGGAGTCTAAAATACATTGCTTGCATTATTCTAGCTCAGCATTGCTCAAACTGTAATATGCACAGTCTTCCCCTGGGGATCCTGTTAAAATGCTGAATCAGATACAGTAAGTCAGGGGTGGGGCCTGAGATTCCACAATCCTACTAAGTTCTGAGCCACAGAACTGCTCCTGGTCTGAGGACCACACTTGGAGTATGGAGTATCAGGTTCTTAGCTCAATACTACAGTTGATACTGCAAGGTTTAGTGCCCTAATAGTTCAATGTATATGATTTTTTTGTCTTCTCAATTAGATTTAACCTCCTTAAGATAGGGCACCACATCTTATTCTCCACATTCCTCATCATGGACTGCACAGTACAGGGATACACAGGCAGTAAATTTTCCTATCTATAGTGCTTTACATTTGGTGCAAATTGCTGCAGTGTTATACATAAATACAACTTCTTTTTCTCTTTAAAAGGCATCAGGTCTTTCACCTAACCATTTATTGCCTTCGATTTCCCAAAAGTGAGATCCTGGTGGCTGTACTATGTCAACTTTAAGAAAACACAAGGGAATTGATTCTATTTAATGGCTTTCAAACGAATTGCAAATTTTCTTAGAGCATACATATTTAAAACAATTTAAGAAATTGTTGAGAAAAAAATGCATATAATGTATATTTGATAGCTGAAGCGACGCTAAACAGTCTCCTGAAAGTACAGTTGGATCTCCAAGCTCTGTCTTAAAGTTAGAAAATGATTAAAATATTTACAAAAATAATACAATCAGAGGGGCTGGCCCCGTGGCCGAGTGGTTAAGTTTGCGCGCTCCGCTGCAGGCGGCCCAGTGTTTCATTGGTTCGAATCCTGGGCGCGGACATGACACTGCTCATCACACCACGCTGAGGCAGCATCCCACATGCCACAACTAGAAGGACCCACAACGAAGAATATACAACTATGTACCGGGGGCTTTGGGGAGAAAAAGGAAAAAATAAAATCTTTAAAAAAAATAATAATAATAATACAATCAGAAATTTTATCTGTCTTTATATTATTAAGACCTTACATCTCATCCTGAAAATAATATTCTTTTAAATGGGACAGCTGACAGCTGTCTTGATATGAGCAGGCTCTATAAGTCTTATGAATAACCTTCCAACAGCAATTCCCATTTTCTAGAAATTTCAGTGATTACTATTTGTAATAGGTTATTAAATTAAGAACTTTGCGGTTAGATTTAAAAGGTTTTTTTTGTATTTAAAAGTCATATATTTATGCATTAAGTTTTTAAAGAAAAAAGAGTCCTTTGTGCCTTCCTAAACGTATTCCTTACAAAGCAACAAGAGAAAAAGTTTTATTAATGCACAAGACTGAAAGAAATGTCAAGTATGCTAGAGTTCTGGTTTTGATTTTGGACTTCAGAGAAAGTTAAAGAAGCAGGGGAACAGAGCTTTTTAATTACAATCCAATGTCCTAGAGAAGAATATTTGATATCTCTTCCAGTTGGCACTCTAGCCAGTGTGAGAAGAAAATCAACTGCGATTAGTACAACATAAAGTCATTCCACCTAGTCAAGTTAATCAGAGATTACACTGTGTGTATGTCATGAATCTCCCTGGTTTTGTTTAAGATCTTGTTTGATACATTAAAAGATGGAAACATTTCAAGAGTTAAATCAATAGTTTTATTTATGCTACATAACCTAAGCCAATAAAAGTTTGTGCTAAGATTTCTCAAAGTCCCACTTGACTTGGGATAGGGTAACTAAATGACAGCATCTTTTCTTCCCCCCAGGAGAGTAAATTGCTCTGACAGAAAGACGGCGGCAGTGTATTGGTTGAGAGTTTGAGGCTGGAGTAGAAGACTGAATATAAATTCTCCACTTAGCCTCACCACGTTGGCCTTAGGAAAACCAACTTTCTCTTTAAGACACAGTTTCTTCATCTGTAAAATGGGAATGAGAATAAAGTTGTTGGGAGCATTAAATGCAATACTGACCACATGGCACTTAACACAGTAAACAAGTATTTAGCACACAGTAAGCTTCAACTGAACGTTAATTATTCTTATTAGATCTGAAAGGGATTTATCATAGCTCAGTGGTCATGAAATATTTTCCCCCACCCTCATCAAGCCCCTTTAAGGCCCCTTATTTTGCCTTTGTATTTATAAATCTTCCCTTAAGATACACAAAATATCTATTTATGAGAGAAAGAGAAGGGTATTTGGGGATTTGTTTCTTAAAAACAAGGATGTTACCTGCTCACCTGGAATTTGCTCTCTAGCCCCCATTCGGAGACAAAATGATTCAAAGACACTGAAGTACAATTTTAACAAATATATTAATATGTAGATACAGTCCATGACATAAGATGTGCTCTTCTAGAAGCAAACTTTTAGTCATGGGTTGCTGAAGTGGGGGGAGGGGGTCCAGATAGCTCAGAACAATGTAGAAGTTGGCAATTAAATGTATAATTTATATTGTATAGGTAAAATGTTGACTTAGGTCACAAAGAGGATTGTTTTTGTCCTTATCTTGTTCGGTTGTTGCCTACAAAAGAATTGTGCCAACTTCTCTCTCCTCTCATTGAGCACAGAACTGACTGAGGTAGAACAAGAATTGTTTTCCTCAACGGGGCAAGAGACAGTGTGGTCCCAGTAACAACAGTAAAGGCTGGCCAGGCTCCCATCACCAACCTTGTGTATCAGCACAGCAGGCAAGAAGGGATCAGATGTGCACACTGCCTACATCAGGCTGACTTTTCTCTGAAGGGAGAGTGGTGGACATAGTCACGGTTAAGACGTCTACTACAGTGCTAGTCAATAGCGAGAGTCCACGCCCCACCTCCAGTCATAGGGCGTGGGGAGCTTGGAGCAAGGAAGAGAAACAGCCTCGAAGCTTCACATTCATTCAGCACTCTTCCATTTACAGGGTCATAGTAGAACTCATTTGAACACAACCCTCATGAGGTTGGCACAGTTATTTTATCTCACCAAGAAAATGAAGCTCTGAGAGGAAGACGGCTTGCCCAGGAAATATCAGCAACCAAGTAAGTGACAGAGCTGGAAGCTACACCCTGTCATTCCATGGGCAGAGTGTGAGAAAAAAGCAAGAAGAGGGAAGCCCTGAGAACTTGGCTGTGACAGTGCTAGATTTCACCAAGATACGGCTCTTGTGGTCTTTGGTTTTATTTTTCTACACTGCCAAAGCAAGTAAGGTTATAAAACTAGGGCTTTTATATATTTTTTTTCATAATATCATGAAATATTTAATCTATACTACTGCAGTGAAATGTGGCAGCTCTGGCCTAGAAGGCCCTTGGTGCCTCTGTCTTGGCTGTGGCCTGGTCCATTCTCATCTGGACCCTCAACCCCACTTACCTGTCTACCCGACCATCTTCTGGCTGTGCCCAACTGCTCTCTCACCCTGGGTGCACACCTGTCACCAGCTTGGCCTGGGCCCCCTGTTTGGGGTGGCTGCACTCAGCTTCACCTATGGATGCTGCTACCTTAGTATGAGATGTCTCAACAGAGAGAGACCTGTGTTCCCTTCCCTGGTTTCAGGGAAGTGGGGTTAGCAACCTGCTCTGGTCCCTGGATGGCAGAAAAGTCCTGGCTACCACTTCAAGTGTCTTTCCAGTCAGGGAGGCCCAGATGTGGCCTACTCTACCAGGGTGATGTCAGACTGGCTGCTGGAGCCCAGACAGAAACTGACTGCTGTTCACTGTATTAAGAGAATCACTGATTTACTCCTTGTCATTTCCACAAAATTGTGATGTGGGAAAGGGGCACAATGGAGGTGCAAAGTCAGCAACGATTGCGGCAGAACTGTCTGAGATAACAATACAGACCCCAGATGGAGAGCAAAGACTTGGCGGAGAGGCTCACTTCATGGTCTGGGACCCTGGTAGCGAGTGTCTGCCTGTGCTTGTGAAAGGAAATCCATGAGTCTGGTCATCCTCCTTTTCCCACTCAAAGCAGCACCGTGTTTGAGCTCCTTCCTTGTAGCATTATCCAAAGGGAGCCAGGAGCGCAGGCCCAGCACATCACTTTCCATCCTTCCTTCAACAAAGGGGCTCTGCTCAGTGTGGGCTGGTCCACAGGCCAAACTGCCCACATGCCTCTGTACTTTGAGAATGCCCAGCTTCCACATTTTAGCCCAGTGCTTGGCCAAACCCAACAGTCCCCAGCAGGGGGCAGAGGCTATATTCAGGATCTGCCCCTCTTTACTGAGACATCCCCAACCTCTGGCCCTTGGGATCCTCTCCCAGGGCCACTGCTCCCTTCACTTCTACTTCTAATAATAAAAAATTTCCTTCTTTGTTTTCCACTCAAAAACAACAAAAGATGGCGGGTCTTACCCTTCACAGGGCAGGAGAGTTCCATCAGGATAAAGAGAGGATTCAATCGCTACCCAGGACCCTAAGAACAACGTTAACTATCTGGTAAAATTAGTTATGCTCTTTAAAATTACTATTTTTATTTTATCAAAGTAATATAGATGCACGTTTTTAAGAGCAAAACAGTGCTAAAAGGCTTACAACAAAAACAGCTGTCATTCGGCCACCAGAGTCAACCACTTTTAACTCTTGTAGTTATTTTCCCTGATACTTATCTCCATATTTCAAAATAATATGTAGAACTACTATACTTGATTTTAAAGTTTTAGACTGCTCTCTGACTTCCTGTTACAGTAGATATGGTTTAGCTGCTTTTCCTATTTCTTGCTTTGGAGGAGAAGTGGGTATGAACCCAGGGCTACCACACTGAATTCTGACAGCAACGAGAACATAGTTAGAGGGTTTAAAAATACTGTTGAATGTCATTGGATGAATGACACAGATCTCCAGATGCATAAAGCCGGGCTGCATTCTACAGTTTCTCACAGCAACTATGCACTGAGCAGAATGTAGGAGAAATACGTCATCTCCCAAAGTTACATACATTAAATTGCTTATTTGTATCTTTTAGTATATTCTTGGAAAACATTAAAATTCAACACACTAAAATACTTTTTACAGGAGAACAATCAGGAAACTAATTCGAATGACTCTAAAAAAACTCTATGCAGCAAAAAGATTTTTTTTTCAAGTAAATTCTCAACTGCCAGCAGAGAAAAGAAGAATTTAGATGTAAGAAAGTAATCTTTCTAATGATGAGCAAACACGCCTGAAAATATATGGAAGACCCTCCCCGGAGTCACAGAGGCTCAGAATTCAGCCCTTTGCCTTGTAGAATTTGAAGTTTGATGCCAAGACAAAGGAGAAAAAAAAAGGATGTATAAATTATGAACGCTCCGAAAAGACTCCCACCTCATTAATATGTCTCAAAACACATTGCTTAAGGGTAAATCTAATTAAATCAGAGTACAGGTAAATTTGAAATGGACTGGTAATCAATCACAGACAAAATTATGTTACATAGAGACAAAATGGGAGTTGTGGACATTAATAAAAGTTAAATGAAAACAGATTCATACGATGGAAGGAACTTTTCACCTGACTTGCTGCTGACTCTATCCAGCTTTCAGGAATTTTTGAGGCAAATTAATGAAAGAAGTAAATATTCTTCACTTGGAACCCTTTAAAGTGATGAATCTTCCATTTAGTACTTTACAATTTTTCAAGCTGACTTTAATGATTATCAAATTCTCTAACAAGGCAATAAAACTCTTAAATTTACTGGCTGGACGATGCAGTTTCGTGAATTTTCCAAGAACTCTATTTGTTTTGTTGTTGTCTGTCGTTGGGCCTCTCACTTTCATTGCATTTCAACTATTTTGCACGAAGGGAAAAAGAAAGAAAGAGAAATCCGAACCGGCCATTTTGATGACTTGTTAACAGTTGTGACAAAATATACCCTGAGTTTTTGTTTTTATATTTTTTGTAATTAGTTGCAGTTTCCAAGTATTCGTGTCTTCTTATGAAGAGGAGCGACCTGGAGCAGATCTGAAATTACTTTCTCTAGCTGGAATAATTTCTACGCCTGTAATGTTATTTCCCTTACATATCTAGCTTTTACAAACACAGAATCTTAGCCTGGGAAGGCTCTTAGAGACGAGCTACCTCAAGCCTCCACCTGAGGCATCTTCCTAGCAACTGCTACTAAGAGGAAGTGCTGTCTGGTCTAAAGAGCAAGCATTTGGGAGCCAGATAGAGTTAACCATCTGTAAATGAGGCTAATAGTAGGTATCCAGAAGGTTCTCTGACAGATTATGCAATGTAATAGATGCACAAAAGCAGCAGCACAATGCAATGGATAAAACCCCAGCATTTGGAGCTGGAGCTGAACCCAGCTGGGCACATGGCCCAGCTTTGCCTCTTCACAGCTGAGTGTCTCTGGAGGAGGTTACTTATGGTCTCTAATGCCCATTTTCCCTAACTGTAAAATGGAAAAAGTAATACTCCTAATTCATGATGTTATTTTTAAAGACTGAAGGGGATAACATATGTGATACTCAAATAACATGAGCTATTATTATTAGGTCAAATCAGATTAAAAGCTAGGAACGGGATAAACCCACTTCCAAGGTTCTCAGATTAACAATGTTATGTTTCTAATAAAGGCAGCTATGTTTATAATTGATAATTTTAATTCATGAGAGGAAAAATCAAAGTTGAACATTCACAGTATATGTAGTAGGAAAAAAACCCTATCTTATATCTTTTAAACCCCCTAATATATTAACACAAAAATATTTATTATGTGCTTCCTAAACCTAAGCATAATATAGATGACAAAGAGGACTTCAGGGTACTCCTCTGAGGAGAGTTCTACCTGGGAGTAGAAGGGATCCATGCACACTGGAGTAACTACCTACACAAGGCAGCAGAAGCTAAGTGGTGAATAATCGGTGCAAAATAACACGTTCCAAAGAGCAAGGGCTGGCGCACTTTCAGGAGGTGTGGTCAAAGAGGGAGGGGGTGGAATTTGAGCTGGACTTTAAAGGTCAGTATTTGGAGAGGAGGCGAGGAAGACAGAGGTCGTCATTTCAGATGCAAAGAATGTGCTGTCTTGTCCAGCCCCCAACTCCAATTTAAACCAATGATAAATAAAGATGCAGACTTGAGTTTCAGAAGGTTCTGTGATTTGGTGTAGGAAGAAGGGAGAGAACTTGTGTGGCTTCCAGGTTTATAGATAAAGGTCACCTCTCCCCACTGGAAGCTAGAATTAAAGTATTAGGAGTAACATTAATTAACGATTTGCACCCATCCCAGCGTTCCTCATTTCCCAGGGTTCTCAGCACGTGTGGCGTCCAGAGGAACCACTGAAGCTTGGTGAGGGTAAGAACATACATCAAACAAGCTAGAGCAGAATCCTCTCCAAAGGGGTTTGTGTGGATGCAAAATAAATAGCTTAAGAAACACAAAGAGGAACCAAAGGTTAGAATATCTGTTGTTGTAAAGTTTATCTTGACCTAGTATCATGAGTTATATGCAGAGTTTGGAGGGTAGGGCCTATTGTGACTCAAAGCCCTGTGTCTCCTTTATGCTCTGGGGATGAGGGGGGACCGTGTAACACGCTCACCCTCCACACCCACTGCATATGGACCATGTCCACTTGGATGACTCAAAGGCACCCTTACTTTCTCCTTCCACATTCCCTATCTCACAGAATGGGCATGCCTTCTCCCAACAGTTGCCTAAACCAGAAACCTACAGGTCACCACAGACTCTCTCCCCGCCCTGGTTTTGCAGTAGTAGATGCTTACTGATCTCCCCAGTCTGGTCTCACCTTCTCTAACTCATCTATTCTCCGGAGTGCTGCCACAAAGAGTATCACCTACAGGATAAAATCTGAACTCCTCCAGAGCAAAGCATAGAAGGCCATCATTACCTGGCCCCAGCCGACCAGTCTGACCTGAGCTTCCAACATGCTTCCCTTGAAATTTGCATTCCGGCAACATCTAATTACCTGAAAGGTCCCTGCACCTAGTCTGCTTTGGGGCCCCCCTGCCTTGCACACACTCTTCCCTCCCCACCATGCTGACAACTTGGGAAACTTCTATTCATCCTTCTAGCCTTACCTCAAGTACTATCTCTGCTCTGACTCTTTCTTGACACCTGCTCATGTGCTGAGGCACTCCCAGCCTTGCATCTCAGAGAACTGTGATTTACAATGTCTCTTTGCACCTGCTTTGTAAACTTCTTGAAATCAGCAACTAAATCCTTTCTCCTTCCAGCCCCAGCATCTCATACACAGTAGCCCACCCAAACAAAAAATGTGTTGAGCAAATGACAAAACTTCAAAATGAAGAAGAGAAGAATCAATATTATCTGGCTAAAATCAACAAGTGTGAAAAAATCCGCTGCAAACATTAGTTTATTTAATGGGAGGCAAGGGTGGACTTGCATGGGGACATCCTCCACCAATTTATCTTTTCTTTGAAACTGCCAATGAAATATTCTCACATATGTCGTACAACAGGGCAAAAAAAGCAACGTAGCATTTATTTAAAAGAAATAACCTCTGTGGCACCGCCTGAATTTACAGAGTTTTTGAACTCCTTTCAGCTGATACTCAAATTTATCTAGAATATTTTCAACCCTTCTCCACTACAAGAACAACAAAAACAGAGACCAAAAACCACGACAAAAATTTAGAACCAGCCAGGCACCAGGGAATTAGCACTAACTTAGCTTTGAGAACTCTCAAAATTACTTTCAAAGGCCCTCTATAATATGGGAGACATTATGAAATTGTCGAAAGAGTTCCTCTTCACGTCCCTTGAAAAAAAGGGTGACAGAGATTCATTCCTAACGTTGCAGGACTGAACTCTGAAATCCTCAAGTTTTGAGTATTCGGTTAATTGCAATCATTTACTTTCCTTGGGAATTAATAGAAACCATCTGCTTAATGATAAAGCTGAGCTCTGCAATTATTTAAGGAAAAAATGTGCCGCAGTCAGCATAAAAGAGCCTTATTGAGGAAGCCTGCTAGACACAAGTATTTTTTTTATAATTAAAGCCAATCACATTCATTAATTTAAAAACACTGTTGTGATCAGCTGCCTCTATTTTTTATTTATCAGCACCACCCTTGTTAATATGTACCTATGCAACCTTCAATTTTAAACTTACAGTAGGTTAAATAACTATAATTGTACAGATGGTTGTGATCACACATCAGAATGTTGAGGCGATCATGAGAAAAAATAAAGATGAAGAAAGACATGTCTACTGTGAAGCACATCTCCACCTTCTGGGTCCGAGACCTCTGTGTAGCAGGGTTATTTTCCATTCCCAGCAAACAGGAAGATGGCTGGGAGCGCCCCAAACAAAATTCCTCTCAGCCTGCCATCTCTCAGAGCTCCTGGTAATTCTAACTGCAGTTCTGCAAGCAGATGTGAAGGACCCCAGGAAGACAGGCAGCTTTTGTTACACAGCAGCTTATAGAATGGGAAGAGCCAGTGCTTCCTCTGAATGGCTGTAAATATTGATCCACCTGTAAAGAATAAGGGCGCCATCTCCGTATGGCGGCAAATAAATAAAGGAAGAGGAGAGAAGAGGAAAGAGAAACACACACATTAGGCCAATAGCTTCAAGCTGGTTTCTCCTCTCCATGTGTGGTCCAGGGGAGGAGGGTGTTTATTTGGACATCCTCCCTTCTGAAAAGACTCTGCTTTAGGATGGGTCCAATACCAGAGTCCAGCTAATTGCATAGGCAGACACCATAGAGCTTTTAACCAATGTAATGAAGGATTTTGAAGTTTTTAGACCAGTTGGGAAGAAGCAGCTGATCCACACCACCCCAGCCCACCAAAAAACCCCACTCTAGTTCTATAATGTTTAACTAGTCATCACTATAGTCCTTAACCCACAGAATGGCATGGGCATTAAAAAGATGGGTTTGTAAAGTATGACAGATACTGACTGAAAGCTCCATAAGCCATTCACTACCTGTACACATTCAAGAAAGTTACTTCATGTCATTATATCTTGTTTTCTATTTCTGTAAAATGGAGACAATAATAGTAACCGCCATAAAGTGAAAATCAAATAAGAGAATGTATGAAAAGTGCTTAGCCCAGAGCCTCAAACAGACAAAGTGCCCCAAAAATGAGAGTTATATCTGTTATTTTTATTCTCATTATCATTATGGCCAACCTCATTGCAGGAACTGGCAGGAAAGTCTGAGGAATCATCAAGATTCCTGAGGGATCACACCGCCAGGGGCATCACTGCCAGGAAGAGGGCATCCTCTCTCTTCTTTGGAAAAGGAACTGAGGGAGAAAGTTAAATGAGTTGGGCTCAGGGAGCTGCGAGCAGTAGTAGCAAGCAGCAGCTTTATCAGAAATGTGCAAACGACCTTGTTTTAAAGTTGAGTAAACACACAAATTTTATGGCAAACAAAGAAGTGGTGTCTTAGAATATGACTATTTGTACACCACCTTCAGGTTTTTTTAAATTTTATTTTTCCAAACAAATATGTCTATTGTATTGTTATTAAAAGGCATATGGGCTCTAGAATCAGAGGAAGTTGGGTGTCTCCCCAGCTCCACCATTTCCCAGGTAGGTCGCCTCGGGTAAGTTACTTAACTTCTCTCGGCTCCAGTTTCGTCATCTGTAAAATACAGATAACATCAGGCAATCCGAACCTGATGGGGTGAAAGGTACCACAGTATAGCCGTTAAGAGAGTGGGTTCTATGATTGGACTCCCTGGGTTCAAGCCTGGTTCTGCCACTTACCCAGGTGACCTGGGGCAAATCACTGACTTCTGCCTCAGTTCCCTCCTTTGAAAAATGGGGACGATAAAAACACCCATCCAGCTGAGATAAGCATTAAATAAGCTGATACTATAAATGGTCTTAGAATGGAATTCATTTGCTTATTATTATAAAGAATAAAAGAGAGAATGCATGGAAGCCTTGCATATAGAGTGCTTATTATACAGTACCTCTCATTCTTATTGTAAAGAAATTAGAAAATACAAATGAACAAAAAAGGAAAAAAAGTAAAATAACTCATAATTTTTCAATGGAAACTTGGAGAACTAAGTAAAATACTATAAAGATGGCCAAAATTGTAGTTGGAAAAAGACACTATTTCCAAGAAAACTATGGAAATTTATTTCCCTAATTATCTTTTAAAAAGGAGTCTGGAATAGGATGCGAATGTGTTCCAAAGGCAGGCGATGACTTCTTTATGTCCCTTTTAGACTCGTTAATAGGTCGCAAGTTATTCAATGGAGGAACTAGAACCCTATAAGACAGCTAAGCATCACAAGAGGTGAGGCAAATTCCTACTAAAAAGGGGAAGTTTTAAATTTATAGAAGACTTTTAGCCAAACCCAAGAGAATAAAGGGAATGAATTTGTGAATGCGAACAAGTCCAAATTCTATTCATGGTGGAGGTTTTACAACACAGAACTTTCCCCCTAAAACCTAGATTCCTGTTCCCTTCATCAACTCTTTGCCTAGAGCACTTGGCAATAACAGGTATTAATATAAAAATTCCTCCAGTTCGCACGCTGTGCTTTAGCAGCCCAGGGTTCGCCAGTTTGGATCCTGGGCGCAGACCTATGCACCATTTATCGAGCCATGCTGTGGCAGGCATCCCACATATAAAGTAGAGGAAGATGGGCATGGATGTTAGCTCAGGGCCAATCTTCTCAGCAAAAAGAGGAGGATTGGTGGCAGATGTTAGCTCAGGGCTAATCTTCCTCAAGAAAAGAAAAAAATTCCTCTGGTTGGATAAAACAGAATGGACCTAGAATTTTTTTTTTTCTTACATAGAGTACCTTACTAGGTAGTGCAAGATAAACACTTAGATGGGATGGTCCATTTAAAAGTATCGCTTTGGGTGGGTAGCTTTAAAAAAAACTCTTCAAACTCTTTTTTTTTTTTTTTAAAGATTGGCACCTGGGCTAACAACTGTTGCCAATCTTTTCTTTCTTTTTTTTTTTTTTCTGCTTTATCTCCCCAAACCCCCGCCCCGTACACAGTTGTATATCTTAGTTGCACGTCCTTCTAGTTGTGGGATGTGGGACGCCGCCTCAACGTGGCCTGACGAGTGGTGCCATGTCCGCACCCAGAATCCGAACCCTGGGCCACCACAGCACAGCATGCAAACTTAACCACTCGGCTATGGAGCCGGCCCCTTCAAACTCTTTTAGAATACACAAATCCTGGGGTCAGCCTGGTGGTGTAGTGATCTAAGTAGGTGCACTCTGCTTCAGCAGCCCGGGATTCGCAGGTTTTGATCCCAGGCATGGACCTATACACCACTCATCAAGCCATGCTGTGGAGGCATCTCACACAGCATGTGTACAAAAAATAGAGGAAGACTGGCACAGATGTTAACTTAGGGCCAATCTTCCTCACCAAACAAACAAAAAAACACCCCACACAAGTTAGAATATAGAGGAAAACAGAATAAATCAGCCCAAATATTTTTTTGGATTTAAGTAGTATTATTGTGTTTAAACGTATGGAAAACAATAATCTTTACGTGGGAGTATACAAATCAGTTTAACAATGTTTCTTTTTTTTTGGTTTACTTATCTCTGCCTCTAAAATTTAAAATTTTTCACAATATATATTTACCTGAGTACTACATACACATAATGAATTTTTTAAAGAAGTACAAAAATAATTATTTCCAATGTTTTGTGAAGTTTCAAATGACACAAGAGCTCAGGGTCGACATTTTTCTCATTCTATTTATAGTTTAATCCAATTTTAAAATACAACAAATGAATACTTGTAAGTTATAATACATTCTAAATATTTTAACAATGAGAAATAAAGGTTACTTATTAAAGAATAGCTTTTTAAATTCATCCCTCAAAAACCCTTCTAGAATGACCGTTATTTCTATACAGCATTTTCTTTATATGCTACTTGGTTACTCAGAATTAGCAATAACCTTACTCTTATTCCCACGGCATATAAACCTTCCATTATTCTAAGGGGCCCAGAGAGTAAAAAGAATTACACTTTTCAGCATTTAATCACCAAATTTGATTTTCTTTACAAACAGCCTGAAGGTAGGTCTGTAATATTATGTATCTCTTAATTCCACTTTGAAGGTAAGCAAACATATTTACCACCCCACTCAGTTCCTGAACACAATCCATATTCTTTTCTGTGATTCAGACATAAAGCCCTATTGATTATGTTCAAGTGGCCACTTACAAGGGTGCCTTAAGCAACTGCTTGTTGAATTCACTGAACGGGGTTCTCTGGCCCTGGCAGACGCATAAAGCTACAGACAGACTTCATCACCACCCTCCCCCAGCTTACAAGGTTTCAGTGGCTTCCCAGGGCTGAGGGTGAAGCCCCAAACAGGGACACCCGGTCGTCCTATCTGTCCAGCTTCAGCTCACGACACGCTTGTCTTTGATCTTTCTAATAAGCACCAACACAACAGCACAACAACAGTAATAACAGATACCTCTATAGGGCCTGAGCACTGTATTGAAAGCAATTAGTTTAATCCTTACAACAACTTTTTAAGGGAGGGACTGTTATTACCTCCACTTTACAGAAGAGGTTAAATGACCTACCTGGCTCAGCTAGTAAGTGTTGTAGACAGGATTCAAACTCACAGTCTGGCTTCAGGTCTGTGCTCTTGCATCCTGACCCTTATTCAGAGACAGGGTCTGGCACAAAGTAGGGCCTCAATAAGTCTTTGTTAAATGACTCAACAAGTGAGTTCCACAGTTAGTCAAGTCTGTACGGTCAATCCCGACTTCTTAATTTAGTACTACACATAAGTGCATTAGGGGCTTCAAAGAAGGATTCAATTGGATAACACAGAGATCTGCTCCACAAATATTTCTGAGCACCTACAACATGCCAGGCACCCAGGCTGGAAGGAGATACTGCCCTGCCTTCAAAGAGCTTACAACTCAGCGTAGGACCCAGACCAAGACAGACCATTAACTTCCACCAGAGTGGTGACTGCTGGGCGCTGCTCGGCGGCGACAGGAAACCTTGTTCTAGCTACACCGAGCTAAGCCTTGGGGAGGGTTCGAGACAATGGCTGAATTCTTTTTCAATAAAGAAAGTTTATTCAACACATCTGCATTCTGCTTTAACTTCTCGTGGACTGGCCTGGGAACAGTGTCTGGACCAAGGAGCAACTCAGCAAGTGTCTGTGAAATGGATGAAGGAAGGGACAAATGAAGGAAGCAAGGGAACTGTAACTGGTCACATCATCTGGGAAATGCATTTCAAATTCTAAATAACTTGTGAGCTCAAATAGTTCAAGTCCCTCCGTACACTAGAGAAGGACACGAGCTCTAGTTTGCAACTACCGCCCCTCCCCCGCTGCCGCCATATGCTTCCCTTTAAATTGGGGGACAAATCAATAATAGAATTCTAGATTTTATATCACCTATTCACACACCATCCTCTCTTCCTTTCTGCCAATTCTCTACAAAAGCATGCCTATGTTTGTTTAAAAGTTCCTTTAGGAGTTGCAAGGGCTGGATCCATCCTTATGTTATCCGTCATGCACAATTCACAGAACACTTGAGTTATTACGATTCTGAGGTTTCTGTGGGAGTCATCTTGTTTTTACAGAACTGGCAAGTCAAAATTCTAGGTTTCATGATTGTTTTATGTAACCATGCAAAGTTTTTCTATCTATAGAAAAAAGGCTCCTCAAACACATGCAAAGATACTCATCCCAAAATCATCACTGTTTTTTCAATCAAAAAGTGAATAGCTTTGACATGTTAAAATAAGAAACTGTCGCTTTCACAATTTGATTAGACTATTCTAATAGCAGGCTAGAGTCATTAAAATTGCCTTTAAAGAAATACTTCACATGCTTAGTAATTGGCATATTGTAGTGATGACAGCCTCCAAATAGGGATTCCAAGCAAGACAGTGTCACTAAAGCCGGGATAAAGGCATGTCACACACAAGCCACCCATTAGAAATGTGTTTCCATACTGTCTCATCATACAAACTCCACATCTTCATAATAAGGCTACTTCACATGAATAAAATGTAATATTTATACCTTAGATTCATGCATACATATTCTCATGTAAAAACTGTACCAGATATTCTGTGAAATATTTATGCCACCTTAATTCAAAAGTAACACACAAAAGAGCATTTCATAATTCTTCTCTTTGTCCATTATTACCATTAAGGGTGTAAAAGGGAGGGAACAACCAATAATTTGTTAATGGTTTAGTAGAGAAATGCCAGGTTAATTAAAACAAAAAAACCCACAATGTTTCCTAAGATTTACTACCATTTTATTGAAGGGCAAGCTTTCTTTAAAATTCCAGATGTGAAATTGCCTTAGGAAAATTCCGAAGCTGTTGTGGAAAATGCACTGAGGGTCTCTAACAGGACGCTGCTTGTCTGGGTCCCCGCTGGCTTTACCCTGGGCCAGCAGATGCCAGCCAGGAGTGGGCGCTGGACCACAAGCTCGAGGAGACAAGCACTACTGTTGCCTTTGGGCCACTAAGCTACAAAGAAACACTCTGTTTTAAAAGTCTTCTTATAGAAAGTAATAAAGTGCTATTTCTTGGCTTTTATGACCTTATTTTCTTTTAAAGAACTTCATTTTCCCATAGAGGAGCCAGAGCTGATAGAGATGGTTGATATGGTATGAACCGCAGCCAAGAGAAGCAATACTGAGAAGGCAGAAGACACCGTTGGAAGTGTACTTATATTAGTTCATTTTTTTAGTTAAATAGCTAACAAACAGGCAGGAAATTTTTTTAAAAATCTGACATTTAACCAAGTGTACTGAATTGCACGATTGTGTATATTTTCCATTTGTGAGATGTCCCAGCTTTTAGACTACAGTGTCAAGGATAAATTTCAGTAGAAAATTAATAAACTGGGAGCAGCAAGGAGTTTGAAAAACAAGCATTTCTACTTCCAAAAAGAAAATCAAAGTGACAATGAGTTCAGGCCTCTGTGAAGTGCTAGACATGCATCAGAACTCCTACAAAGAACTCACTTTTTCTCTCTTGTCATTGCCATCATACCTCATTTCAAACTGTGTCCCGGTGGCTTTTAGAAAATAACATTAACCTATATAATCCACTTGAGCTGTCAGAGATCTTATATTCAGAAGAGTTATTTAATGTCAAGATGCTTAAATGCCTGTTCCTGATTAAAATGTACCCGAAAAAAACCTACTTAAGACGCCTTTCCACGTGAAGGGAAATATCCTAGTCTCTCTTTCCTGAGATATTGGCAATGGACCTGTCCTCGGCTCCAGCACTGATTCTCCCTGATCTGACTGATCATAATTACACACGTCCCTATCAAGTTCCCACGGCAGGGGAAGCTACATTCCAGGTGCGAAGTTGGAGCCTGTGCTGAAGAGTTTAATACAATACACAAACCGCAGGCAAGTAAGACAATTTTATCCATGTTCCCTAAACATTACTTCCCCAAACTAATTGCTAACCAATAGTTCTGTCTACACTGGAAAAGAAATAAACAGGAACAAGTTCTTCAAACTTAAGGTGGAGAATTAAATTTTTAGATACCACAGATAAAATGGGAAATCTTTCAACATTTAGACAGTCTTAGTCTTTGGACTCGGTATTCAAACTTATTTATAGCATTTCTATTGTCTGGGGCTATTTGTTGGATAGTGTGGAAATAACGTCAGAGACAGAGTGAGAGAGAGAATATGTGATCCAATTTTGCACTGAAGGCAAGCATTTACTATTTTTATATTTTATTCTGGACTAGACCCTTATTTAGTTATGTCTGAGCTTTGCCATGGCTGAACCAGTATCCCCAACCCTGGACAGATATCTCACATATGGCCACCACCATTCACAAGGAAGGTTAGGCAAGAACTGATGTGCATCTGATTCTGGAAAAAATATCCCTTAATCTTGGCAGGTCAAAAGTGCCATCTCCATGCAAAAGATGCAGGTACCATCCTCAGTTCTGATAACTGGTAATAATATGGCTAACTCGTGTTAATAATATGAAAAATATTAATAGCATCCTATCCTCCAAAAGAACAGAAATGTCTTACAGGATTTGTGATGCTTGAAAGGCTATAAATCTCTGAAGACAGGTTATATCCTTCCCTCTTCCCCGAGGCATTTGTCACACTGCCAGACAAGATTAGAACGAGATAAGCCTCAGAAACTTTTTGAAGATATTAGAAAGATCATGTTAGGGAAGTGGCTTAGGGGTTATACTTTATCAAACCAACATCCTTCAAATGCCGACCCTTAATAATAAACTGTCATCTGCTATAGCAAGATGGTGGACACTGAGCCAACAATGGGACTACATATTTAGTAACAACCTTCATTCTGTTTTCCTTTTGTGTGTGTTTGTGAGAGAAAGATCCATTAAAAATAATAATAACACAATAGAAAAGTCGCAAGCAGACAAAGACATTTTTTGGTAAGAAAGCCCTTTTAACCGCTCCCAGTCATTTCTCTGACCTCCTTTCTTCTATTAAACTTTCCTGTTACTCCACCCAAGTTCTCCTCCTGAATACGACTTTTTTTTTATACCATTGGACTTGCAGATTTTGTGACATTCAGTCATAGAACAGCTTACTTATGGCATCTATTTTCTGTGGACATGTGCTTTCAAATGCATTATTTACAGTAGAAAGTTAACTCTATTCTGTCCAAGAGTTAATGAACTAATTTGGTTTAAATTTAAAGGTCATATTTTTAGAAGCCCCAAATAGTTTTCAATTTTAAGCTAATACATATGTTACAAATCCTCACTAGGGACTTTATCAGAGTGTAAAATGAAATTTATATTTTCCATTTTATATGTCTGTTTTTAATGATAGTGACTCAACGCTTATGTACAGTAACTATGAAAAGTCATCTCTAAGAGTGGCCAAGATATTTTGCTAATTTAAAATCACTCTGGGAATTTGTCACAGTCACTGAACTACCATCTTATGTCTGCTCCAAGACAAATAGGTGAAAATGTGATGTCTCACCCATTTTCAAATCAATCAAAAGGCAAAGATATCTTATCTCATTTATTGTATTAGAAAATTAAAGTATATATGCTAACATGGTAATATTACAAAGGGAAAGATTAGGAGGGGGAGGGAACCTCATTAGAGATCGTGCAAAAGACAGCCAAATTCAATTTGAGAATGTAAAAGATATTGATAACATTTTTTAAAAGGCAGACTCAAAGTATATAATTTACATATTAGAGCTAAAGGAAGTTAAGAAAAGCTGCTAATGTACTTGAAATTAGCTGATAAAGAACTAACAACAGTGAGTTCTGAAACAAGGCACCTCTGGAAGATATCGAAAAATAAGAAATGAAAAACTTAGAACTAACAATGAAAGAAATGAGAAATGAATAAACGAATAAATAAGAAATAAATAAATAAGAAATAAGTAAATAAGAAAAACCAAAGATATAAGCCGTCAATAACAAATAGACAAGAAAGCACCAAAGCAAGACAAAGACCTACAGGCAGATGCACAAAGATAAAATTTAACTATCAACTTCATAACGTGAAGAGATGTGAACGTTCTCCTTATATGAAGAATAGCTTCAGTATCCTAAATCACAGAAGGAAAAGAGAAAGAATTATATAAATTACACAAAGGTGGGAGAAACTTTACTGCTAAGACAGTTGATGGAGATTACTGCCTAGAAACACTGGATCACCAAAGACATAGCTTGCATTCAAATTTTAGCAGATTTAATTAAAAATTTTAAATTGCAATCGGGACAATTTCACGGCTCTGGAGGATAAAGAGCTAAGTTACTGCCAAAATAGAAACTTGTCTGTGGCAAGCCAAGTTCAAGCAGGATGAGTAAGAATACTGATTGGTTTTTTCTCAAACTACATAAATATTAGAGTTTAAAAAAGTCGAATTTATTTTTGTATTTCTTTACAAGGCCTAATTACAAACAAAAAACCCCCAAAACCTTCCATCAGTTGTTTGATAACTAAACAGAATATAGATAGGGACAACACACAATTTATCATGCAAACCAGAACACTGTTAGAGTGCAGTGAATAATTATGCTTGGACAATGGGCATAAGTCAGGATGTACAGTGACTCTCAATATAGAGCAATTTCTAATGTGAAATAACATTAAGAAAACTGGACTCATCCTGTCACCCTTCTCCCACTATGAAAAATGTCCCTTTCCAAAACACGATTGAAATCTTTCATATTTTAAAATCTAGGAATACCAACGTTTCTCAAAATTGGAAGTATTCAAAGAAATATTCTTGGAAGGGTTAGTTGTAAGAGGATTTAATTTTTTTTTGTCAATTTCAGAATAATTTGGATTCCAAAGTCCTAGTGGAATGTAAACAAAAGCAAAAGGACACATTTACTGTAACATATCCAGATGTAGGGCTCAGTGTCACTGGTAACAAAGAACAATAATTCAATTATTGCAAAAGGGATTAACTTGATTTAACTTACATTTATTTAAATACATTTTATTTGGGGCAAGAACACTAGCACTAGTCAACTGAAAGTACACAAAAAAACCCCAAAAAGCATTAATACAGATATCCACATATGTAAAAATATGATTGGTAACTATCTGAGTCAGTATAGTCAAGGACAAATATCAATATTAATATCTCAATTGGACTTCCCAGATTTGCTGAAATCTGAGCTGCCAATGGCTATGACCAGACTTCTGGGAACAGCAGCTCCCTCTGTGCTGAGAGAACATTCGGCCAGCACAGCAACATGGTGAGTGATACCTGAGGATGGCCATCGGCTCTAAGAGCTTTAAAACAGGGTGTTCTTCTAAACTTTCATCAGCCAGGTAAGTCGGAGAGGCATGGGAGAGCAGTGGGTAGAAAGAAAGGCCCAGGGTCACCTTAGGAACCAAGAGACTTCAGGAAGTACTTCTCTCTAGATGGCAGTGTGTTTGGGGAAAGGGCGGGTAGAGGGGGCACATGGGAAGCAACTGTGCCCCCTCAACCTCCTCGGCCCATCCCAAAGCGGTGCTTTTTCAAAGGCCATCAGCGCTAGGCTGAACTGCCATGAAAGAAAGCAGCATGGAATGCACGGTGGGATCCTGAGTGGCCACAGGGACGGGGAAGAGGTAAACAAAGAGCCTTTTTAATGGGTTCACGCCGCCAACAACCAAAGCAGCAAATCCTCCTCAGTGGTGGAGCCTGGCCAGGCCTGGGTTTTGTCCATTTGTTGTGTGTATTTGTTTACACCAGCTTTTTTTGCTAATTGCTTTTCACCCATATCCAGTTTCCCTAGCTTCTTTTTTTTTTTTTCTTTTTAAACCAGCGCTGACCTTAGGATCCCAGAGGCTGGGGAGGGGAGGGTGCTGGAGGAGGACTGGGCTGAAGGAACGGATGAAGAACGACAGCTACCCTCTGGGGAGCTGTGTTCCAAGTCTCAGGCTTTGCAGTCTCATTCTGTGACTACTATATTCACCCAAAATGGGCCAGAACAAGGGACTGGGGACGGGAGGAGGGGGCAGAAAACTGTGGCTCTACCCTGGAAGGAGACAACTGGAGCAAGATGTGGGGGCACTCGACTCCAGCCTGTGCTGCAAGAGGTTCAAGGCAAGGGAGAGACCGGAGGGAGATGGTGACGGGGGCGGAGAGCTGGGCCGTGGAGGACTCAGGGGGCAAGTGCACAGTGAGATTTTCATTGTAGACAGATCACGCTGCAGCGTGAAGGGGCGAGACTGGAGGCCAGAAGCCTGGATGGTGGATTAGTGAACTCAGACAGAGACAGAGCCTTGGAGAGAAGAGGACGGCTGGTCTCACAAGTGCCCGGGAGGTAAATGAGCTGGAACTTGCAGTTGAACCGATGTGAAAAAGAGACGAGGCGTGGAGAGTAACTTCCAGGTTTCTAGTTTGGTCAACTAGGCGGTTTCTGAAACTACTAACCTAGAAGGAGAGACACAGATGGCGGAGAAGGGGACCTGGATCCTAGTCTGGTGTCACCATTTAGTCGCTGGTCGACCCACAGTGATTCTCTCAACCATGTGGAACCTGCTGCTTCGCCATAAAATGAGAAAATCCACGCACAGTTTGTTAAAGGGATTAAATGAGAATGCGTGTAAAAGCATTCCTCAACTCTGAAGTTTTAATAACACTGAAGAACTTCCCTCTCTGTCTCTGTCTCTTTCTCTCTCTCTCTCTCTCCATTCATCAAACATTTTGCACTATTTCCAGCCAGGCATCAGAGATAAAGAAGTGGACAGTGACTCTCACAGGGGTTGACACAGTCATCAGGATGTGGCGTCCCAAACTTGGGTTTTCACTTGAGAAACTTTTATTTACTCATAAAGTCAAAAATTTTTGAACCCCTATTATATGCTTGAGTCTAAAAACAGAAACACAAGTAACAGACAATTGTTTTCCTTAAGGACCTCCAAGTTCAGCGTGCAGAAGAGAAAATGCAAAGAGACAAATTATAATGTGGCCAGTACTCTAACAGGTCTGAGGCTGAATGAATTGGATGAGTTTGCATGCCATCTTTGCCAAAGGTTGGCCAATCTCCTTACTATTCCAATTTCTGTACAGGAAGGGCAAAGAGGTTATTATTACTATTTTTAATAATTATTTGCAGTGGAATTAACTGGCCTTGTGGGGGATCGACACGCCTTAACGAAATGTCCAGTAGATTTAGACCTTGCCGAAACTCTTCTCTAAAGTCTTTATGTTTAGTATATAGAGATGGTCAATCCAAGGGATCCGTTGTGTACTAAGAATGCTCCTGATGGACCCAATGAATTGATGAAAACATATGTAGTGAATACATATTCTGGGCCAGGCATTCTGTTAAGGGCAGAACAGATTCTTTAATAACCTCTAATGACCCTCCAAAGTCTACACCAACCCTTTCCGAATGGAACTGTACTTTGCGAGCTTTCCTATAAAACTTATTGGGGTACAGTCTGGTATAGAAATCTTCAGTCTTGCCAAATGTTTCTAGGGTATTTCCCAAATGGAAATAAACTTTTTGTGTATTTTCATTGTTAATTAAAAAAATATTTCAATTATTATTCTTTTATCACACTTTTCTCCACCTTCTATTGGAACATTAATTCCCAAATTATGTCTTGGACATTAAGGTCCAAGACAGACGGTAATAAGTATAAGGGTTATTATCTTTAGGTGGGATAGACATTCCTCTTTAAACACACACACACACACACACACACACACACACACACACTCTGAAGAGAAACTCATTATAACCCTTGCAAACCTTCATCTCCAACCTTACTCCCCAACATTTATAATTTCTGATAATATGTGATTTGTACATCTTTGGTGTTTAATAAATGTTCATTGCGGATGGAATCTGGTCCAAGAAGCACCCACCTGGAGATAAAACTAAAGAAAATAAATTAAACATACAAATCGTCCTTGAGATCTATACGGAATTTGCTAGTACGTATAGTATCATTTTCACAACAGTTTGGAACATGAGGTACACTTTTTGCATTATTTTAAATGACAAAAATCCCACAGGTAAATACTAATGTACAACATGAAAAAGCTCACAAGGTAGGGTGACAAATATGCTTGATAGGAAAAATGAAATGACAGTAAGTAGTATTTTCAAGAAGCTCATCTTAGATCAGGAAGGCAATTTTACTCTCTTGTGTGCACTTTAAAAACTCTATTGTATGGCAGAAAAAAATACAGTTTTTGGTAGAAAAATAATAAGCAGAAAGAAAAAAATCCATCCTTTATCTCCCAGAGACCAATACACATATACAAACGCTAATACAGATGAGTACATATTTTTCTCCCCCAAAGAGGGACACACTCTGCTATTTTATAATCTGCTTTTTCCATTTAAATATATCCTGTACAGCTTCTTGTACAACTTACCTCTGTATCTTTATTTTTAACAGCTGCCTAATTTTCCACCTTATGAACATACCATGACTTTTTCTAGCTTTGAAAGTCTAACAAAGCTCTCTGACAGCATTTTAAAATGTAAAGTTAAAAGGGGCATTAAAAGAACTAAGTCAATAAATCAGTTCAGCAATGGGCCTTGAAAGGATACCTGGAATTGTTTTTAATTTCAAAAACAAAATTCTATAATGTGACATTAAACTTCATAATGCCCTTAGATTTGCAGCTTTTATAAAGGAGTGTTCAAATCCAGGTTCATTTGGACCAGGATTTAAACAGCTTTCAGGTAACGCATTTGTTTTAAGAGGAAAGGTCATTTCAAGTTTTCTTAGACTGCCATCTGTGCCTCCTCTGCTCCTGTGGGATGCAGGAGGCTTCCTGTGAGCATCAGTTTAGGGACATTCTATATATTTAACTTTCCGGACTGGTTAACTCAGGTTTTCGATAGCAGTAACCTTTTTCAGTTTGCATGTCATCCTTATGGTACCAGCTGTGCCAATTATGGAACCTGATTGTACTGTTCAGCAGTGTTAGAGCAAAAGGGAGGCACAGACTTGATGTAAAGTAAAAAGCAGTCATTTATCATTCTTCGCTGACCTACGCAATTAAACATGACCCTCCAAACGAGACATATTAACTCCTTTGTGGTGAGGTAATCCCTGGAACAGATGGATCAATAATGGAAACACACTGGTCCACTAAGATTCAGTTTAAGACGAGCACGGTGGCATTGGAAATTCTGCTCTGGCTGGTACAGCTGAAAGATTATGACATCAGCTGAACAGCGCAGATTCTGAAATCAGAGTCCCACAGAGACACCTGCTATAGACGAGCTAGTCACGGTGTGACCCAAAGCATTCCTTTGTGAATCAATGTGAAATCAATGTCCCAGCATGACGTTAGGTGGCACTGGGCTAATGGACAAGTAAACTAGCAAAGGAGGCCTCAGTCTTATGAACTCATTAGCCAATTCGAACTGGAACAGTTCCAAGACACCTGGGTGGTTCTGTCCACCTACCTCCATTACCCTGGAAGTTTCAATTGGATATGGTTCCTTCCATGAGTCATAAATTATTTAAGTTTTACTATGCACTGTTAAACAATTGTCATATTCCATGCTTACATGGCTATCTTCCAAATGGGGTATGAAGTGATTGTGTGATAACATTCACAGGAGTCCTAAAGTATGAAAGAAGCTTATACTGGTTTTAGATAAAATTCCATCTGGCAGCTCAACTGGCCAAGACATTTATTTGATTTCAACAGCTCACAGAATTATGATTAGGCAATTCCGAATGGCACTCATATTTCTCTTTGTAGAAAAGACCTAGTTTATTCCTAAGAAAAACGAAAGTTTAAGAAAGTTCTTTCATATTTATTTCAGTGGATTTCCAAATCCAAATATGCATCTTAACAAGAAAAAAAAAGCCATATTCAGTAAGTTCTTGAAAATTATATAAACATTAACATTTACAGTTAATAGTTAATGAAGAAAATATTTAGCTTTATTTTAAAGCAAATATTTTGTATATTTGGGAGATTATTTTCACAAATACTTACATATTAATGTCAACAATAATGCAGTTTAATTTAATATGCGATAGTTTGTGCGAATTTAACCTTGACCGCAAAGGTTGTTTTAGCAAATACAATGCCTTTAATTTCCTAGCCTTTATCATGCAAATTCACTCAAATCGTCTGACAAATTCCACCTTTATCAGGCCACTGAGAAACGTGGAGTAAAATGTAGCTTATTTGAACTGTGAAAGGAAGTAAACATAATTAATAATTTTTCTCATGTTAATATTATAAAAGGAAAAGTATAAATATTTTGGGCTTCTCCATATTGTAGATATGGTATGAGTTTCAGAGTCAAAAAACACCAATAAAAGGGTTTTTATGAAGGGGCGTTCTAAGAATAAAATTACAGGCTATTTCTTGCTCCAAGATAATTAAAAAAGAAGCTAATAGAAAAAATAAAATGTCCCTGTAGGTTATATTAAATAGTTGATTAAACACAAAGTCCCTGGAACCATCCAGCACAAATCCAGCCTGTATCCAAAGCCGGTGGGGAGAAGCAGAGCAACTTCCGGGTTCCAGGCCTTGTGTTTGGAAACAAGCAGGGATTCTGAGGGCTTTTCAGACCCAGCTCCCGGGATGGGAGTTTGCACCTGTGTTTATGCTACAAGAGCATGAACCCCTAACAAGCACTTGGGTGACCTGGGTCTTCGTGTACCAATGGTGACACACAGCCTCGAAAGTCACTTAGCCTCACTGAGCATCCAAAGGCTCATTTGCTCACTGAAGCCAATCACCATTCCTCCCCACTTCAAGTGGACCTGTATGAGTGTGTTCCCAGCCCGGCCTCACCCACAGTGAAGCCCTGAAGGATGGAGATCATGGGTGGTACCTTTGGATCTCTCATTCCTTTTCTTTCCATCCACCACACCATTTCTTGTGATGTCTAGGTGTACATATATGTATATGTTTCTTCAGTAAGTATTTCTTGAATGATCGAATGAATGACAGATACATTTTAAGTGTAAACAACTTGGGAAGATTTCACATTACAATTAACCTTCAAAGATATATAAACATTTGCAAATAAAAAAAAGTATTCTCTATATACCAGACGATCTTCTTCTATACTTTGGAAGATTCAGAGAAACGTTGTTTACGGGCTTTTTTTTTTAAGAAATGTTTAAAATTGTATACTAATATTTGCTTTTCTTATTTTAAAAGCAACACTTATAGCACAAATTTTGGAAAAATTGAAAAAGGAACAAAGGATAAAATCATACCCATTTCTAATCTAACTACCAAGAAATAAACCACTATTAACATTTTGCAAATACAAAAAGCTTATATGGAACTAGCAGGCCACCCATGCAGGGCATCAAACCCCAAACACCTGGGTTTCCATATATCCTGGAGGGGTCCTCAGCTTCCAGTAGGTTCAAATAAAGATTTTTTCCTCAGTTAATCCAGGGAGACACTTGGGCACTGGAGCATTGTTTCACCCTAAACAAACTTAGTGGCTTCTGATCACTAATCAGATTGTACTCAATTACGTTGAGAAATATAATGGCCGAATAAATATGAATACTCCACGAAGGAGTTGGCTTGAGAAATGAGAGTAATATCCCAGGGCAGCTTTATTTATTTTTTTATATATATATTTTTAAGATTTTATTTTTCCTTTTTCTCCCCAAAGCCCCCTGGTACACAGTTGTGTATTTTTAGTTGTTAGTCCTTCTAGTTACGGCATGTGGAACGCCACCTCATCGTGGCCTGATGAGCGGTGCCATGTCCGCACCCAGGATCCAAACCAGCGAAACCCTGGGCTTGCAGCAGCAGAGCGAGCGAACTTAACCTCTCGGCCACGGGGCGGGCCCCCCAGGGCTGCTTTAAAATATTGGAGCAAAATAACTAAATTACTTTAATGGGTACTGTTCTCAAGCCAGGACCACTAAGACATGGACATGCCAACTAGATCAAAAGACAAGCATGCGCCCATGTGTGTCACCTCTCCCCTGCGCTGCTTTAGAATCACGCTCACAAGATCCTATCCATTTTTCTCTTTCTAGACTCTATTTGGCCACCTGTAATTCTGATTATAGCCTCAGTTCTCCTTACTCATAGGAGTCAAATTGTTGACGTCTACAAATAGATATTTAACACACATTGCTCTCAAAGATTGGGAAACTAAAGTTTTTTATCCTAAGAAATAAGAAAGGTAAAACAAAGGCAATAATTCTTTAAAATTAACACCTGCGGTAATGACGCATGATCGCGGAGATTCTCTACCACAGCCACAGAAGTGATAATATTCTCTAAATTTGGAGAAGAAAAATATATCACTGATTCTCTCTCAGCATGTGTACAGATTTCCTTTATCTGTGTTTTTCAAACTGTGTTCAAGGGACCAGGACCCCCACCTGGGGAGGACAGGCACTGAGAAGATGGGGCTACAGCCAGGAGCTTTGAGTTGCCAGGTAAGATACAGGATGCTCAGTTAAATTTAAATTTCAGACAGATCACCAATAATTTCTTTAGAGACACTGAATATTTGGGACGCACTTATACTAAAAATTAGTCATTGTTTATCTGAAATTCAAATTGACTGAGCATCTTGTTTGTTTATTTATTTGGATAATCTGGCAGCCCTATAATGAACCCCTTTCGTGACTCTCAACAGGAAAAGTCCTACTTCACAGGCTGGGGTTCCAGATAATCTTGGGTTTGAGAAGTGTTCAGCTACCCAAAAAGAAGTTTGAAAACCACTTTGCTAGACAAATCCAGGCACGACTCTGAACTGCACTGTTTGTGGACTTCCCAATAACAAAGCGGAGTGCATCTGGCTGTTGTGAAAATTAATTAAGGCTTGTAAAGCCCTTTGAAATTGGCATGTTCAGCCGCATATGCTACAAAATATTTATCACATGCCAGGCTGCCTGAAAACATACCAATTGCTCAGTGAACAATTAGATGGCAGCAATTCCAAGAGATATTAAATCACGATTTTAATATCACCACATACTGAAACACAGCGGAACCTTCCAACACAAGAAGTGAGTTTATCTCTGAAAAACAAACATACATGATTTGCTTTTAAAAGTACAGTACTTTAAATTATATTGTTATGGATTTTTTTCAGCTGAATCATAGTTTTTAAATGAGGAGTTCAAGAAATAATCAGGAAATGAAGAAAACAGTTGATCTCCTATGAGTCTGTCTGCTATTTCTGCTTGCTAAGGTTTTTTTAAGCTTAAAAAAAGTTTTTATGAAAATAAAACAGAGATACCAACACAATAAAACACATCTGGAGGCCACTTGGTGACAATCAGGCTTCTTTTTTTCCAACCATTAGCTTTCATGGAAAGCTCTTATAGTGTTAAAGCAAATGTCATAAAAGTCATTATATAATGTTGTCTAAACACTTGAGGCTGAAATGGAAACCTGGCAGTGAAACCGAAGAGTAAATAAATTTAGATTGTGCCAATGTAACAATGAAAAGACACAGTGTAAATACCTGGCTGGTTGGCCAGGTAAATGCAACATTGAAGGAGGAGAATAGAAAGCTCTTATTCAGCAGCTTAAGTCAAACACAGAGAAGACAGACAGGATCACCGTTAAATTGTCAAAATCTGAATCTTATTTCAGATTGAAACTGAAATTTTATAAAGTTGGCAATAAGTCCATGACCAAGAGCATAATTACCCTTAGAGCTAAATATAAATACATGCAATTCACTGAGCAGCATGCTTGCCTCATGCTTCCTGCCTTTGCACATACTTTTCTCTCTGCCTAAAATGAGTCATTCTCCAATTCTAATAGCTTGACTAACTCATGTTCAGTCGTTAATACCCGGCTCAACTACCTCCTCCTCTCAGAAGCCTTCCTGGACAATCCAAGCAGAACAAATGGCTTCTGCCTTTGCCTTGTGCCACTACTATACCTAGTACCTTTCTCTATTCCTGCCTCTGCCACAATATTTTTCAAGTAAGTGCTTAAATGTCTTCCTTCCCTACAAAACGCTGAGCTATTTAAAGAGAGGAACCACACTTAGATAATGTTTGCGTTCCCAAAGCCTAACGCAGTGCCTGGCAAACCACAGGGGCTCAATAGAGGTGTGCTGAAATGAAAATGATGCTCCCAAACCGAAATAAAAATGGAAAAGTTTACCATGAAATGGTAATGCATTTGTAAGTGCATGTGAATGCATCCGTAAGTGTAATTTCTTCTTACTCTCCAGAGAAGAGATACGGTGGCAGAGAACATGCAAGAGAGCCGCCATCACTTTGAAGCAAATAAATGGTCAGGAAAAGAGGCAGAAGATGAAAGGTTCTGTCTACCCATTTTAGGAGCTAGAACAACAGAAACCACTGTGCACTGTTCCTAAAACATCTCTGCAAAAGTGTGCCAACTGTAACATGGAGGGCTGGCCTGTAGACCAAGGCGCATCTGCGACTTTATTTCTATTCCACCCTCTAACAGTCTGCTGAGGAGGCCCACAAAGGTGTCATTAAGAAATGGAATGCTTTCCTGCAGTACTTTCACACACTCATTACCATCTGATAGCGTTTGATCTTTGAGTCATGGCTGAAGTGACCCAGATTCCAACTGGTGATTATTAATGTCACATTTATATAGTCTTTCCTTTTGGAACAGCACTTCATAGTCACTTACGAATCTGCCGGGAGACACGCCATGGCTCATTGCTGTGTTCCTCTGAACAGTTCACGAACTCCATCTTCTTAGATATAACACAGATGGTATAATACTTCCCGGTGGGCCATTTGTAACTTCAGGCTCAGCCTAATTAGAATGTGAATAAGATCCAAGGTCCTGAGAATTTGCTTAAAAGTTAGTGATTTAATTAATCACAGTGCTACAAAAATGGAACACTCAGGTCTATAGCTATGGTGACATGCCAACATGTATTTATGATTAATACAGAGAGTTTCACCATATACTGTGTATTTATACCAGCTTTTATTTGGGGAGTGGGGGAGATAAGAATATTATTATGGTTTTAAAAAATAATAGGAATGTAACTAAAATGGATGTTGGGCTATTTTTATTTTCCAGCAAACCCTCTCTAAACCTCCCAAAATTAATCGCAATTTGGTCAATGGACATACACATTTTAAACAAAGTTATAATTACTATGTGATTTCATAAATAACAGAAAACACTACTTTGAGTTCTACTTTATAAATTTTCCACATTTCCCATGCATAAAGGGTACTCACATTTTTAATTTTTATTATGAATGTAAGTATGTCATTGTTGTAACCTCATCAGATTAATAATTTACTCTTAATATTACTGTAATTTTTTTAGCCCCTCATATTAAACTATAATGTAACCTACTAAACCAGACTTTTGGTAAGGGGAAGTGTATATTTTCTTAGGTCTTTAAAACACAGCTATTGTTGAATTTTGAATTGGCCACACTGAAGCATGAATAAAGACACCACTTTTTAAAGTTGTACCTGGCTAATATGAATAATTTTGAGTAGATTGTTAAATAATTCTAGTCAGGGACTTAGGTAGTGATGATAATTAATAATAAAAAATAATAATCTCAGTTCCATTTTATTATCTATCCCCCTGAAGTAACAGCCTCCAAATCCACTATCTTAGAATTAGGAAATTTTGAGCCTAAAAAGTCATCAGGCCCCTTACTTTATAACTGAGGAAACTGAGGCACAGAGTGGGTAAGAAGTCCAAAAATTAAGTGACTCATCCAAGATCACATGCAAGTTAGTAGGAGAGACTATAATTATCTAAAAGCATTTAATATAGCACAAATACAAACAAAGCAATATTTACAAAGTAATAAAACATCACTCAACAATTTTAGATAAGCTACAAGCGCATATTTTCCCTCTCTTTCTTTTGTTTTTTTCTTTCTAAAAACTGAACTGCAAACGTTCATTCATTTAGGAACTGTCAAACCAAAGCTCCTTAGGCAGCTACATCTGGAACTAACAGGCAGCTTCTTCATCAGTAAATTGGGCCTAACCTTGGGTAGTCCTCCACACAAAGATGCAGGGAAGGTAAATGAGATGAATCTGGAAGTGCTTTCTGTCCTTCGGGGGTATTAGTCTTATTATTAGTAAAGACCTCTCGAGTTAAAACATGATAATTTCTGGACAAATAAGTTGGCTCAGCTCCTTAATAGGAAAGCTGACTCACTGCCAATTTAGCCCTGGAACTTGAGACATTAAAATAATAATTTCAAGCCAACTAGGTTTCCTAGCAAGCTGGCTGAAATCACTTAGAGGATTAGCTTTTCACCTCTGGAATTTAAGTCAGAGGATTTGGGGAGTGAAAGACAGTCAGTCATCCCTGTTTTAACATACAAGGCAACACCGCAAGTCTGCCTGAAGATACTGCCTGTATTTTTTTCAAAGGTTACAGTGTAGCATGGGTGCATTATGAAGTGGGAAGGCACACAGCTTCCTTGGTGCGAATCTTCAGTCTTGCCTCTAGTAATGTGGCTTCCGTTTGCTATCTGATTGCATATCATTGATCACTTTGTGGTAGAGAGAAAGGAGGAGAGGTAATTGATTAGTCTCTTTCCTCATATTCTACACAGTTCTCTGGCTTTATTCATTCAGATAACAGCTCAGAAACTCCATCCTAGCTGCAAAAAACCCCCATAAAACAAAACCCAAAAAATCTCTCTTCTAGAAATTTTCACTCATGTAAAAATAGAATACTGGTTTCTACTGGTCTTTATTTTATATACAACATTAAAATGGTCCAAAAATGCTAAGAGGGTGGCCCCTTGCTAACTTTATAGTCCTATTATAAGAATGAGAACAGAAGCTTAAAACTCTCTAACTTGCTCAGCGCTACATATTATTAGATTGGGGAGGGGACGTTCCGATTCAAAGCATAGCTAGTTCCCCATATTTTTTCAGTCATTCATTCTGCAGATATCTATTAAGCACCTACTATGTGCCAGACACTACTCTAAGATTGGGGATAAAGCAGTAGACAAGACAGCATAGATATGGAACAGACAGCTATAATAACTAAATATCTGTCCGGATAGTGACAAGTGCTACAGAGAAAAGGGAAGCAGGTTAAGGGTTTTCCAGAGTGCTAAGTGGTGGCTGGGAGAAGACAAGGTGCTGCTTTTTTATACAGGGAGATCAGGGAAGGCCTCTCTGATATAAGATGACTTCCGAGCAGAGACCTGAAAGGATGGAGTGAGCCATGATCCCACTTGGAAAAACCTACACGTGTCCTTTTATAGGAGCTTGAAGTCTAGCACAAACAATAAGAATAGCTGTAAACTTCAGGACAGTGAAACCTACAAACAATAAGGCTTTATACAGTACTTTGAACCAGTTCTCAATAGATCTCCAATGATCCTTAAACCCTGTTTAGCTACAGCTTAATCTTTTTCCTGACTAAAATGCCTCACAGTATCTCTTTACATAACCACGACGAAGAGAGAGAGTTTTCCAGTTACATTGTGCAAACAACCCAATAGATAATTCAGGGAGAAATTTCCACTCTGAGGCCCTGATTATTTGATTTGGCAATGAGCATACAGTAGGAAAAAATGAGCTGAAGCCAGCTGATTTTGCTACTGGCCATGCCTATACAGTGAAAAAGTTCAAAGGAAATTGGACTATTACCAGGTTTCAGAATGATGAGTTTCTAAAGTTCTTCTTTTAATTAAAAAACAAAACAAAACAACAACCACCCCCCCACCAAGAATGGTAAAATACAAGAAAAAGAATCCAGTAAACTAGGTAAGTATCAAATTTCTTCTTTTGCTTATACTATGCAGACACAGCCAGTAGTAATACTGACTAGTTTAAGTTCTTTTTATTTAGTCTATGTTCTAGAGTAATGGTAATAATGGATAATGATAAGAAATAACTAAAATTTTCAAAGACTGAAGAAGAAAAAGCAAAGAAAGAAAATGGGCAACAAACTCTTAATCAATTTCTACAAAACTATGCAACCAAGAATTGTCCAATGCTTGATGATAAAACTTTCAGGTGCATCATAGATATTACAAGAAAAACTGAGAGTGTGCTCATCATATTTTATTGAGACTCTGATTTATCTTATCTAGAACAAAAAATATATATACATCATGGCTATGGACCCCTGTATAATATGGATATGGATAGTTTTAAAGCACTTTACATGTTATGAAAGATACAATATGGAATCATGACTGTAAAAGGATCAGAAATAATTGCTGGCTATAAAAAGACAATTATAATTAGCTAGTTTAAAGATTACTTCACTAATCCTAAAAAAAGGGGAATCAGCATTTCTGTCGTTGAAAAAGACAAAGGACTTAATCACACACACTTTATTAAGAAATTTGTATTAATAAAGATCCACTTAAAATTTTTGACTTTTGTAACAAAAAATATTTAAAAATAAGACAAATTGTAATAAAGTTGTAAATTTGTTAGATAAGGCTTGAAATCTTTATGATGATACAGTTAGGTTATATTTCTTAAGCTGATACATAAGGATGACCACAGAAAACTGGACATTCATTCATTCAACAGATACAGAAGCCAAAAGGTAAGAAAATACAGGAAAAGCTATGTTTTCATAGGATAAACTGTTTTTTAACAGTACATTAACTACACTTTCAAATAATATGCTCAATATCTTTTTTGTGTCAACCTCCAGATACTTTCCCAGGTGAAGTACCTCTGAGATTAAAGCAATGAGACCAACTGTTAATCTGGGGGAAAAAAAATCAATACACTATGAATATCCTAAAAATCTGGAAACATAAGGAAAATAATGTATTTATGATGTTGTTTTTCATGTGGACAATTATATCCATTGTTATAAATGTGGAAAGGTGTCTGAAAGGTTGACAAAAAGCATACTGAGCACATTACTTGAAAACATAATACTATATTTTCAAGAAGTTTCCTGATTTCTTGGGCTCTCTGTATTTGTCACGCATCTCATGTGTACCAGGCATTGTATTAGGTGCTGGGTGCGCCATGATGGACAAACATGGCTCCTCCCTCACATTAATACCATTGACTCACAGGAGCAGAACATCGATCCTCCTGGAACTAGATAAAATGATATGTACAACATTTTGACAGCAACATTAGGAATGAATGTAGCCATTAAGAATAAATGAATGAACAAATAAATGATAAACAAAAGAGAAGGGAAGCAAGGAAGGAAGGGAGGGAGGGAGGAAGAAAAGAAGGAAAGAAAAGCAGTTCAGCCTGGTAGGATTAGAAACATAAAATTTTAGAACTGGAAGGAAATCTCAGAGATCCTGTAATTTAGTGGCTCTTAACCACCGCTGTGCATTGAATTACCTGAAAAGCTTTTTCAAGCGAAATGTGTAAGACCCCACCCAAAACCTACTGTCTTAAAATCTCTGTGTATTTGTATTTTGAAAAAGCTTCATGGGGATTTACAATTCAAACCTTCGGTTAATATGCACTGATCTAGCCTAATTCTCTCACTTAAAAATAAGGAAACTGAGGCCCAGAGAGGCTGAAAGCCTGACCTGAAATCACACAGCTATATTATAGTCCAAGTTTTCTAATTTTCAGAAAAATATTGTAGAAAAACTATCTTTTTCTGCACTATTAGATCACATCACCAAAAAAGAAGAAACAGGATAAATGGACAAGTATTTGGCCAAAAGTTACGAAACCAAAGTGAAAAAGCCAGTGTCTACAGGCAACACAAACATATAAAGAACCAAAAGACCCATCATACACCATAGGAACCTGGTTCCTTCCTGCTTAAGCAGCCAAGTCAAGCTAGTTTAAAACACTCCCACACAAATATCATTATTCCTATCAGTTTCTCTTTTCAGCACTGCAATAAATAATAATTTTGGTTTCCGTGGGTAAGGAGGAGGAGAAGAAGAGAGCGATTTTTCTGGTTTATTCCTTAAAATTCAGAAGGTTAAAAGAAAATATGTTCCCAATACCTCAATATGCAGAAAGCCTGGTCTGCTTTTAACACGTTTGGCAGTTCTTGAGGACATGTTCTTGGCGATTAGCCTGCCAAGCTGTTTAAGCTTATAGCAGGCCCACAAAGGGAACTTATATGATTAAGTTAGTTAAACACAAACATCTTCTCTGTACATTTTTTTCCCTCCCTTCGCATTCACAAAAAACATAAAAGGCTAAAACATTTCAGAAGTAGGTGAAGGGGGCAAGTTATTTATCACTTCGGCTCCGTTCTCAAGGCTTGTGTAAATAAGAACTAAGGCAGCTCAATGAAATTATTCATATGATCCTTGCAATGAACAAAGCTAAGCATCAGAAAGCAGTTCAAAATTCCTATGAAGCATATGTATTTTCTTACAAGAAACATCTGTGATTCTCTAATGCACTGCAGACCTAACTTTATCTCTTTCTAAAAGTTATGTAACATGCATATACTTCAAGCACTGAACATACTTATTAATTACATAGTCACAGAAGAATTTAAAATGCGTCTCTTTTCGACACACATTATAACAAGTATTTCAACACTAGAGCACTAAGCAGCCTTCTTACATACAATCTAACAGTTCCCTAAATTGTTTGGAAGAGATATTTTAAAGCAAAACAAAATGCCACACTACCTAGCTCTTTTACAGATCCTAACTTAGATTATTCAAGCATGTAAATTACATAGTTGGAAATATCAATTACAGTTAACAAGTTATGAGTTTCTTCAGAAGATTACCATATTATTTGCTTATCAGCAAGATAAAAGAAAAAAAGAAATACAAATTCCTTTGGTGAAACTATAACATGGTCTAAATCAGGTTACTATTATTAGACTGAAAGAGTGGGGGGGTGTGTGCGTATGTGTGCATACGCACAAGTGCACGTGCATTCAGAAGACAGCATTTTAACTACGGCAGAGGAGCTGGCCAATATAGAAAAGGGTTTTAATAGACTTTCTATTTCAACCACAGTTACTGTGCGCTTTATCACTATAGCAATGGGCCTGGGTGGGGTGGGTGTCTGACAGGCAGGCTGGTGTGCTCAGCTGGTACAGCAACATAAACCTCACTTTACCTCGAGCTGAGCAAATTTCCTCTAAGAAGGTTTGCTGAATTGAAAGACAGCTTCCAAAGATAAAGAAAAAGTCCGAGCATTGGTTGGTGGGCACTTCTTCACAGTACACTGCTATACTTAAGGCCAGCCTCACACCTCCAAGATTTGATCAAAGGCCTCCACTCTCATTCATTAGGGGTAATACTTTGGATGAAGGCAGTAACCTAACCTCCAGGAACTCAATGATCCCTAGCAGCCTGGGTTAATTTCAGCTGTCTCTACAGGGGCTACATGAAACATGGCATTTACAAATTTGGATTATACAGCACTATTTATTACACGATGGAAGATTTCCAAAAATGCCAGAAGAGATGTTGGCATTTATGCAAGTCAACTACTGTTCAACTCAAAGAAGCACTACATTCTAGAGGATGTTTTTGCCAGGATTGAAAGAGCCTATGTGAAAACACCTTAATGAGGACCATCTTAGCACCTCAGCTATTGGCTATCCTCTAGTCCTAGGTGTTATGTTTCAAATGAGCCAACCAACCATCCTGGAAACAGAACCCCCCAGTCCTGTAACCAACCCCTTCACCCCAAGTCCCGAGAGTGTATATTTTCTTATTTTCAGATTTAATAAGTCAAGTATATCTGGTAACTATTAAAAGATTTAAACCACTACTGTTTTAAAAGGTTTCACTGTTCAGAGATTTCAAGCTCACAGAGGGGGCAGATCTGGAGGGTTTGGTTGCTGTAGAATGGTGAAATTATTTGCTGGTGCCTCCCCCACACCCCCACCATTTTAGGAATATTCTTACTGACCCCTTTATACCCTTTTAATGTGTTTTTAATACATGTTCACAGGCTCACAAAAAGAAAAATAGAATTTGAAGGAAAGACCATACATCCTCTCCAGTGATCTAAAAAGGTAATTATAATGACAGATCTCTAAAAAAGGAGGGGGAAAAACTTGAAAACATTTGCAACTTACAATATGCTATTAGATAACCTTTTCTTCTTTTCTTTGGGGAAATCTAAGCAGCTGTACCACGTTTCTTTAAAATTTCCTTTACTGAACAGTTTGTTCTACACTTGCAAAGCCAACTGGCCATCCCACAAAACCCGGGCCAATGCCGTCTCACATGAAGTGGTGGCTACTTTATATCAGACTTTTTTTTAAAAAGGCAACAAACATGGTGGGGGGGAGGTGGTTGTAAAAAACTTCACAGGAAACCAAATAGCCTTTATTTAAATTAAAAGCAATCACAGCCTGATTCTTGGAACACACACTTCCCAATGCTTTTTGGCATGCAGCTGCTCCATGCCGCCAATATTGTGTGTAATTGGAAACATTTCAAACAGAATTGTTACCAAAGTCAAAGACCATAATTGCGAGCTGTGGGATCTGTGCCTCAGAGAAAAGAAGGGCAGCTGAGTGAGCGGGCTGCAGACGTCTACTCCGGGTTTGCATCTGACTGCAATATTTTCACCCGAGTATCGACAAATCTTTCTTTCCAGAGACCCAACAGAGACCCATACACAAAGCAAAAGCTGGTGGGTGCTATAAATCAGTCACTGGGACAAAACTCTTAGAAAGGAGTACATGACTTCAGGATTAGAACAACTGAAATAACACAGCCTCAACTTTTTTTTTTTCCTAAAGTGTAATCCACTAGAAACGGAAGGCATCTCTTTCAAGAGTTCAGCCCAAATCTACCAGTGAGAAAAATGCAACTCCAGTTTAATTGGTCAGTTGTTTTTCAGGCTCACTTAGGACCCAACTTATGAAGGAGTGGAGCGGGAGTTAAGTAAATGTAAATGATGGCTGCTTGCTAGTTTACAGCTCTAAGTTTTAAAATGGTTACATTGGCTTCCGCCTTGGTGCCATTTTTATTTTTAGTTTTAAAATCTCTCTTTATAGGGAAATGAACCTAGATAGGTCTAATCAGTTCAGGCTGGGCGATCATTCTTGTTCTTAGAGAGGTCTCTTCAAAAGTGACCGAAATACCTTTAGTTTTGTTTAAACAAGCGCACAAAACAGAGACACAGGAAGAACCACTACATTCCCTTTGAGAGGTCTGGTCCCCCCTAGTAACTGGAAATAGTCTGTGCCAGTGGACCACTGGCTCAGGAACGGTTCTTGGAAAAATTGTGTTATGCTGGCACATAGGAAAGTGATCCGATTATTCTGTCATATCTCTGTGCCAGAAGTGTCATGACATCAGCGTGCTTCAATGTGTAAAGCGTGTCTCTTCCCCTCATCCCTCCTTCAGGAGAGAGGAGAATAAAGGAAACAAAAGCTTAGGTGGGGCCCCGGAGCAATTTCTGGCCAGGTCTTTTCCACTGTTTCAAAATGTTCCTTCCCCAACACACATGTAGTTAACCTCTGTGACTTCAGTTTGGCATGGCCATAAACAAGGTGTGGTTACTGGTTCCTGGGGGAGCTGAGGTGCTACCCTTGGGTGTGTCCAGGGATGGAGAAGTCCAGAAGCAGGGGACTGTTGCTGTTCCCCCAATGCCATCTCGGTCCCTCGTACTCTGTTCTGGAGCGCTGGCTCCATATGCTGCCGGAGGCTTCGAGGAACTGCACTGATGCTGGACTTGGCACCCGCACTGCTGTACTCTCCTCTCCCAACTCATTTGCTCACAGCGACCTTCTAAAGATATCAGTGCACAATATGGTAACACTTTCTTCTGTGCCCAGAAGAAAAAGCAGTCATAGTCCCTTAAAACACCAACCAAGAAGCACAACTCATTCACTTTCTTAACTCCTCTTTATTGTGGAATAATTACACCTGGATTTAAGCAAATTGAATATTCTCACACTAATAAGAGTTAAACAATTGGTATTACTTCACATAAACTGGAGGAAAAAAAGAGAGCTGTTTCTTCCAAGGAAAAGGAGCGTATCCTGGTCAAGTGGTATACTTAACATTTCCATGCACAGACGAGAATCACTTTGATTTTTTAAATTACTTTCCTTCTTTAAAAGGAAAAATTTACTTTTCATAAACGACTTTAACCAGGAAATTAGCTGTAGTAACTAGAATAGCGATAATATTTCCTGAAAATCATTTTCCATTAAATTGGACAACTCAAACTATAGGTATATGCCACTAAAACAGTTACTTAACGACTGGAAAATAATTTTTTAAAATTCTTGTTCCATTTCTTGAGTATTATGAACAATCACTCATAATACTCAACTCTTTGTGTTTTGTTTTCAAGTAACTATAAAAGGTTTTAGAGAAATTCTCTTAATGATATTACTTTTTAAAACTTAGATTTTAGCACACTTTTAAAAATCCTTAAAGAAACTTCAAAATTGAACCTTTCTTTCTTTTGTGTCTTTTCATTGTTATCATAGGAGAGGATATTAGGAAAACCAGATTTTTACCCACATCTGACTCTAAACTTAATAGTTTATCTATTAACCCTATCAGCGTTATTTTTTCTCCCCCGCTGATATTAGATTTTATTTGGGTGACCCAAGCTGACCCATTACAACCCCCTTTATTATAGAGACAAATGGTGGTTCCAGGGACCTTGATTATAAAAACATGAGAAACTTTTTAAGTTTCATTAGTATTGCTGGCAGAACTGATTGAATCTGTCACTTTGGTAAAATATATCACTTTTCTTCAAAAAAACCTATGAACCAACAGGCTCATTCAGTGATAAATCACCAATTAGTACCAAATTAGGATGGAAAAATTAATTTACTAAACCATTCACTCACGTCAATATGGCTACCTCTATGTACTATCCAATTTTTCCTGTCTCCTTCCTCCCCCCTCCCCATCTCCCGCCCCACTATTCCTTCCTTCCTTCCTACTTTCCTTCCTTCCTCCCTCCCTCCCTCCCTTCCCTTCCCTTATTCACAAGAATGAGTCACCACTGTTAGCCATGGCTTATTAAAACAGGTATTTTCGAGTTCATCAGCAAGTATGCTAACTCTTAACTGGCTGATGTCCATTTATTTCTAGCACCTTTTCGTTTTAATATGTAGAGCACATGGATTGTTAACCTTTAAATCCTTTGTATAAACATTTCTGGAAGAGCTTGTAAAATATCTCCTTCTGTGTTTCCTGACTCGCCAGTTGATGGCATTTAGAAACCCCCTGGTACCAGCAGGTGCTGTATTTTGCTTTCTTCAAGCTCCAGCTGGGCTACAATGACAGATTCCCATCCCAGGCCAAGCCCAGCCACCTAGGCTAGGACCACATTGGAAGCAAACTGAACCGAGCCCCACCAGACAGCAAGATAAATGGCTGCTGTTTGAGTTTAAAATCCCCTGGTGGGAGTAAATATTGTTCCAGAGAAAAAGGCTTGAGAAATATTGCGTCATCCTTCCAGAGCTGTCTTGATTAAAGCAGAATCTTTGGATTAAGTTGGTGCTCCATTCGAAATGTATCTGTCTTGCTGTCATGGGATTTTTCTTTTCCCCTTCCTGGAGTCTGAAAACAGACATATTGTTGGGGATGGTCAAACAAGGCTGCCGCCCCCCAAGGGGCTAGAGTCCACTGCTGATAATAGAAGGGGGGGGGGGGAACATTGACACTTCACTAGGGAGAATGGAGACAGCAAAGGCTTAGTGCGAAAAGGCCAGTTGTCACCTAAGTGACAGGCAACAGCTGAGCTCACACATCTGGAGCCAACCAGGACAAACATTCAGCAACTCTCACCCGTCTATAGCTTGGGCCTGTCTGAAGGGATGGATGGAAGTTCCCTTCACTCCAAAAGTACATTTAAAAATATCTGATGGTGAACCACACCAATTATATAACATCAACTGCAGACACAGCCTTCCGAAGTACTGATTAAAATTAGGAGGCAGACAAAACTGTACGGCACGCACACATACCATTTCATGATGTATAATCTGTCGTTCATAAAATTCATCCTAAAAGCCACTTACATATGCATGCCTTTTACAGCACAAATGCATCTGAACTCCTCCCGGGGAGGCAAGATCTTTACATGTTCTTTCCCTTCAGGCAGGTTCCCATGGTGTGTACTTCACCTTGTTCACGGCCGCGGTTCTGCCTCCCAGACTCTTTTCAAAATCAGCAACCAAACGTGTTTGGCTTGTGATTCTGAATCCTCCTTAGGCAAGCTGGAACTCAGCGCGGTGCCAGCCATACTCCCTCATCCCCCACCTCGTCCTTCAGCCTCCCAGAGACAATCTGTGGACAATTTTCCCAAAGTCCCAAAAATAACACGGCACCGCCAACAGTCACTGACGATGCCGTTTGTTTTTCTTAGAGGGTAATGAAAATTTAACAGCTTTCTGCTGCATCCTGAGTCCCGGTCCCGCTAATTATTAACATACTCCCAGTTTCTTCAACTTCTTCTGCCCAAAGGGAGGAAGACGTTCCCATTTTTTCCCTTATACGTGCTACATTCAGAAAACAGTATCGCTGCGGTGGGAGGTCGGGGACGGGGGGGTGATGCACCCCTGGCAAAAAGCAATCGGCCCTCTCCCCGGAGCGTTAGGAGAGAATCAGCACCCTGCCTCCGGACGCCAGTAGGTGACAGGCGATCCTAAGCGGCGGACCCATGCCAACGCACCCTGGCCTCCCCGCGCCCCGCATCGCCCCAACTCTGGGGCCACGGAACGGGTTTCCACGCAGAGGAAAATCAAGGGAAGAGTTGGTTGTGATGCAGCAAACAGGAGCCATGCGGGCAGCCTATGCGAAGCCCTCTTAGTGCTGCAGCCAGTATCTGCTTTCACGGTCTACACAGCACAGCAAACCGATTATACCCTTCTCCCTTGTTTTCTGCGACACTGACCCAGCCTGGGTGTCACAGACTCCCCGCAGTGACATCGAAGGTGCCTGGCCCTTCCCCTGCGGCGCTCGTCCCCCCCTGCCTCCACCGCGCCCGCAGCCCCTCTGCAGAGCCCGCTCAGAGCCCGGCTGCCACTCACCCGCGCCAGGGACAGGAACCTCGGCGGGACGGTCCTCGGCGGCGCGCCGGGTCTGCGGGGCTGGGGCCGCGGCGTCAGGGCTGGGCGCGGGCGGGCAGCACGCGCAGCATCGGGAGCCCAGAAAGCGGCCGTGCCGGCGCGGCGGCCCTCGGGGAAGTCAGCGGCGGCGGCGGCGCGCGGCGGGCATGCTCGGGGCGCGCTGTCGGGCGGCGGGGCCGCGGGAGGCGGCGCGCGCAGCGGGCCGAGGCGGGGTGCGCTCCGACCGCCGAGCACCCGCCCCCGGCCGCCGGGCCGGCGCGAGCGAAAACGCGGAGCGCGGACACCGCGGCGGGAGCCGGGCCCGGGCGCGCGCACACGCCCCCGGCTCGGCCCCGAGAGGCGAGGTCGGTGCGCGCCTCCGGGCGCACGGGCGGGCGGCGAGCCGGGCAGGACGGCTCTGCGCGGCCGGCAGGGCTGAGCTGGGGTCGGGTTAGCGACTGGACGAAGTTCACCCAGGCGCAGCCCCGGCTCTCAAGGGCAGCTCCCTCTTCTCCTCTGCCCCGCCCCCGATTTTCTGCCTTTTTTTTTTTTTTTAAAACCAACAATCTTGATGGATTGAAAGGCAGGAAGGGGGAAGGGGTAAAAAGACCCAATTTCCTCTGATCATACGGTTTTGGGGTTGCCTCTTTGGGTTTCTTTTCCTTTGGGGCAGGGGCAGTAGTTAATTAAACTCTTAGATTCCTTCCGGCGCCTCGCTGGGGACCCGCTTGGACTCGATTCTATCTCGTATAGTCCCACAGGCTGGGCTGTCTCCACCTCCGAGCAGGAAGCCCAAGATTCAGGCTCTAGTCCGTTCCCTTCCTCTCCTCGACGGTCCAGGTCATCTCACAAAAGACCTCCAAGTATGGGGAGTGCGTGTGAGACCCTCAGCCCACCCCAATGTCCAGAGTCGGACTCAAGTTAGCACGGCACAAAGTCGTGTTCAAGGTATTGATTTGATCCTGGTGATCATTCTTCAGGAGCCAAATTACTCTCCATGTTTTCATTCTGCCCGATTCAGCGCTAGGCTCTCAGGCACCTTCGCCCTGGAGGAGCTGGGACTCAGCCTGCTTGAAAGTTCTGCCCTCCCATTTGTGTCACCTTAGAACCCCTCACTTTTTCCGGTTCCAGGTCAGTGGAGTCTCCCATCGTGTGGGTACTATTTCCCCTAAGGTTGTATCAGGCAGACCCGACAGCAGCTGCTAAGCCCAATTTGACAGGTGTCTCTGCCAGGCTGAGGCTTTGCCGATCTCTCAACCCTTTCCACAACCCTTTAGGATACTATCTCATCTTCCAGGAAGACGAGGATGGGGGCTGGGGAGAGGGTGTTGTTCGATGCCCTTTTTATTCCTTTAAGAAATATCAAAACTGCCAATTTCAGAGTTTTTCGGAGCACCGGGTCTCTTCGATTTTCACTGGAAATAAAACAAGGGAATACTCAGCAAAAATGGAGCTGATGAAAAAGAGGATGTAAAGAAATAACATCTAAAGGCAAAAGGAGGGGGAAATGGTACAAATCTAGGGAAATGTTTGGCCTCAGCGCTATGCTCTGTAATTGCAGGTCTGAGTCAGACCTCCTGTATGTGGACTCTCTCCTCGCTAGACTGGCTGAGTTTCTAATCCTCTGAGCACAGATCACTCAGGAAACAAGGCTGTTGCTTTTGAAATAACTCCACTAGCTCCTGGTGTTTGTACCTGATGGAAATCTGGGGAAAAACAAGCTCGTCTGTCATGCTCCTCAGCGTTTTATTAGAGCTGGCCTGTTAAGTTGTATGTGTTTATCTTGCCAGGGTTACAAATGTTTCTATTAAGCTATGAACTTTTAGCTTCTATCTAACCTCCAGAGCTGCCCAGGAAGACTGACAAAATGATTTATTCCACCCATGGAGGTAGTGAAAATCAGCACTTTTGAGGGCAAAGAGTCCACTCAAAAAAAGTGGACTCTTTGTTAGTATCGTTGGGTGCCTATCTGTCTATTGTCTCAATCAAGACCTTCAAATGAAAGCAGTTTCCCACCAAACTGAATGATGCAGTGGAACATAATCAACGGAGGATGGAACAGAGGACAGCATCGCTGAACTCTTGCAGCCGCATCTTCATGAGAAAGTCCTCTTCAGCGGACGGGTGGGCGTTAGTAGCAGGCAGAATTGGGTATGGAGAATCTCATGGAGAGAATATTTATAAAGCTTACACTTGGGTCTCCCTGTTCATTGGGGAAAATGCTACTTTCTTATGATAAGACATGAATCTGCTATCAGAGGACTTATAGCTCTAAGATGACTTCACAAAGGTTTTGTTTATTGAGCATCTATTATATGTGGAGCAAACGTGTTGGGCACTGTGGGGCATACACAGTTGTTCCCTCAAGAGCCTTATTTCCCCTTTGGACAGTGTGCTGGGCAGTATCTTTTTGGATCCAATACAAATGTAAACACTTGGTCTTCAACGAGGACTCTCATAAAATTACTTTGGACAGTCCATGTGATGATTTGTGGTCAGAGTCTGAATTCAAATCTCAGCCTCACTGCTTACCAAATATAGCCTAGAATAGTGTAGTTTAACCTGGAAGCGATGCTTAGTTTCTTCATTTGTAAATGAGGTTGATAATAGCTACCTCAGGGAACTGTCAGGAAGATTGAATGCTAGGTGTACAGAAAAGACTCAGTAGGTGGAGAGTTTGTATAAAGCTCATTTATCAGTCATTTTCTCGCAACTACCCTCTCTACACCAGCCTCCATGCAAAATGCTACAAGTTAGAAAAGAACCATTTTTAAATTTAATCTGAAAAAGCATTCTTCAGTGTAGACTATGGGTTTCTTCTGGGTCTTTTATATTAATGGTGTTATTTTCTTTGTCTTTACAAATCAACATGGTACCATACCTATTATAAATAAATTGATTCACTTAGGGAATGTCAACTTTTCTTTTCAAGCCTTGATAAAAAAAATATATCTTTTTAAAAAGATAACTTTAGGGGCCGGCTCCGTGGCCGAGTGGTTAAGTTTGCGCTCTCCACTGCGGGCGGCCCAGGGCTTGGATCCTGGGCGTGGACATGGCACCGCTCGTCAGGCCACGTTGTGGCGGCGTCCCACTTCCCACAACTAGAAGGACATGCAACTAAGATATACAACTGTGTACGGGGGGGTTTGGGGAGATAAAGCAGAAAAAAAAAAAAAAAGATTGGCAACAGTTGATAGCCCAGGTGCCAATCTTTAAAATGAAAAGAAAAAAAAGATAACTTTATGCATTGAATTGTGTCCTCCAGAGATTCGTATGTTGAAGTCCTTACCTCCAGTCCCTCAGAATGTAACCTTATCGGAGATAGGGTCTTTATAGAGATAATCAGGTTAAAACGAGGTCTCTAGGGTGAGCCCTAATCCAGTATGACTAGAGTCCTTATAAAAAGGGCAGATTTGGAAGCAGACACACACACACACACACACACAGGGAGAACACCATGTGAAGAGGAAGGTAGAGATCAGAGTGATGCCTCTCCAAACCCAGGAACCCCCAGAAGCTAGGTGGGAGACATGGAGCAAATCCTTCCTCAAAGCCCTCAGAAGGAAGCAAGCCTACCTTGATCTCAGACTTCTAGCCTCCAGAACTGTGAGGCGATATATTTCTGCTGTTTAAGGCACCCAGTTTGTGGTTCTTTGTTATGGCAGCTCCAGCAAATGAATGCAATACCCAACCAAATCATGCTATGAGTGCCTCTTGGCTCACGGAAGAGTACTTTCATGCAAAGATGAAGAGTTATGAACTCCTTGGACTTAAAAAAGTAAGAACTTGATGGTGTTGGCAGGTCCCGTTTGATTCCCAGGTCTGTTTGATGCCTAGATTTTGCTTGGTCCCTGTTCCCTGTGTTCACTCACATCTGGGACTCCTTTCCCTGACCTGCAGGCTAAGCTCCTCTCAGTGTTTCCAGGGTGAGCCATCTTGGACCTGTAATGACCTGCATAGGCTTAGCTGTAAGGTATGTTCCCCTGCCAGAAATCCTGCACAGGTTTCCCAGGGCTTTCCAGATGGAGGGCACCCTCCTTGGATTAGCCTCAAAGGTCCCTCGTATTTGCATTCTGCCTATCTCTCTCATTTATTTTCCTACACTCCCCACCCATGTTTGCTCTCACCACATTAAACTATTTACAATTCTTCGAAAGCATCAAGCTATTCTATGACTCTGTGCTTTGAACATACCTAGAATGTTACCCACTGATAACTGCCCTCTTTATTAGCCAACTCGTGCTTATCCTTTGAAATTCAACTCAAGCATCACCTTCCTGATGGTCCATTGGTATGCATATTTGTTGTTTTGTCTGCCTAGCATCTGTTTCTCCTTTTTGATGCCCCATATTTCCTTTGGGGAACCATCTCCCTCCACTGTCAGTGCCCATGGTTTTGTTGGAGACTCATTCCTTTTTTGGATCATGTGATACAAACCCAGAATAGTAGAGCCCTGGGGGCTGGCCCCGTGGCCGAGTGGTTGAGTTCGCGCCCTCCGCTGCAGGCGGCCCAGTGTTTCGTCGGTTCAAATCCTGGGCGCGGACATGGCACTGCTCGTCAGACCACGCTGAGGCAGCGTCCCACATGCCACAACTAGAGGAACCCACAATGAAGAATACACAACTATGTACCGGGGGGCTTTGGGGAGAAAAAGGAAAAAATAAAATCTTAAAAAAAAAAAAAAAAATAGTAGAGCCCTGGACACCCCCCTGATCAAAAAATTGGTTCAGGAATGGGCATGTGACCCAGGTTAGGTCCTGGGATTTTGCAGGAACTTTTAGGAATTCCACAACAACAAATTCCACAAATACTATTGAGCACTTATGTGTCAGCCACCTCTTTGCTGGAAATGCAACAGTAAACCAAACAGACAAAGTCACTACCCCATGGATCTTCTTCGAGCCTGTGGATCAAACCCTACCTGAAAACAAACTACCTCTGAACTTTTCAGATTAAATTTTTTATTGTTGTCTTTTAAGCTAGTTTGGAGTTTAAGTGACTTGCAAATTAAAGGACACTAACTGGCACATCCTGTCACAATTTAGATGCTACTTTTCTGTGTTCAACTTTCTACTCCCTTATCCCTTGTTTATTTGATTAATTATACCTGACCTTATTCCAAAAAAGATTTAAGTCCACTTAAAATTATTCAACAGTAACACATAGCAAGTTTACTTGAAATTGTAATTTGCAAGTAGAGATGAAATGAGAAACAGACATGAGACAAATTCATAAGATTCATCCCATAAAAAGTGGGACACGGTTTAGCTTTCAGGTTTCTATAGCTACAAGGGTTGCATAATTCTTACACAATTGAAAATGTATCTAAGATTAAACAGTCCTATTAGGAGAAGCACTGCTATCGCTAAATCAAAGAGCAGAAGGAAGCACCCAACCCCAGGTCATCAGGAAGAAGGCTCTAGAAAAATGATGAGCAACATCCTCAACAGCATCCTGACAGAGCACACAACGATGTGTTCCTTGGGGCTGCTTCTCAGAGCATCTCTCAATTCACTTTTCAGAAAACTCATTTTTCAGAAGGAGCAATTTAATTCACATCACTTTGTGACAGGCACTTGACAGCATGTATGACAGTCACAATAAATTGAGTAGTCCAGAGTGCTCTGTTAGAGCATAGCAGGGGCAAGCCACATAGTTGGAGGGGACAGAGGTCGAGTCAGGGAAGGCTGCCTGGGAGAAAAGCCACCAGAAAGATGAGCTAACCTAGGGAAAGATGTATGTGTGGATGTATGTGTGGATGTGTGCACACACTTGTTCAAACATTTGAGGCAAAAAGGTCATCATGTATAAAAGTGAGGAGGTGAGTGCCCTATGGTGAATATGAGAAACCAAAATATGTCCAGTCTGGTTGCAGTGTGAGGTGCAAGGGGAGAGCAACAATGGAGGCTCAGATGAGCCCCGAGCAGATAGCCAACTCTGGAGAACAAGATTAATTCCAGACCTCCACCACCACAAAGGAGGGATTGGGCCTGGAGAATAGATGGCTGTTTTTTCACTTTGGTTCTCTGATTCTGTCTTCTTTATTCCTACTTCAAACCTTAGATACTTCAATTTCATATAACTGTGAGTTTGAGAAAGAGCAAAAATAAATGTCCTTTTTGCTCACAACTATTAATCCTATCTGTCTTATTTCAGATCTTCTTTGTGCAATGCAGACACATCCAAGAGTAATTTATTCACTTTGACAGCTTATAAAAACTTAAGAGAGTGACATGATGGCTTCTAATGACCTTTCTGGAAATATCCTGGGTTAAACGGTGCTTTATTTTCTCTTTTTCTATCTAAAAGGAACTTTGGATCACTGAAGGAAGACTAAAATCAATCTTCTGCCTCTCAAACTCTAGATCTTAGATTTTACTCTATATTCTCTCCTTTTACAAAAAGCAGCAATTCCTGCTTCAGAACATTGCTTATTCTTTGGCCCCAGGCTTGAAGATCTCCTATAGATAGCACATGGCGTTCCTTAAATATCTTCAAGTATGACCTGCAGTGTCTGAATTAGTTTTTCCCCTCGCTGGTGCTTTGGCTGGGGCAGAAGTTCCCAGACGTCAGAGTTTAAAGAATTCCACAACTGCTAGTCATACTCCCACCCCACACCCCGACTCCCACCCTCAGCCCAGATTTTGTGGGGCATTAAAAATAAAACAAAGCTCAAGTGAGCATAAGAAAAACCTAACTGTCAATAGTGTGGTTATGGGCTTTAAGTATAAAAAAGGAAGAGCTTTCAAATAGAGATTGCTAGATTTACAGTCCATTTTCTTTTGGAGTTTGAGATGGGAAGGGGGAAATTGTGGAATGGTGGCTATGTACCATTTCATGAGCAGAAACAGAAAAAAGGAAACTATTGACTTTTGCTCACCCACTCTGAAAATCCAGATATGCAGCCACATGGTGGGATGGGTTGGGGCCGTTCCTGATCCCCCGGGAACTGGCTCCCAGGCTGGCACCCTCCACCAGGATGTGGTTTTCTGGTGAGTGAGAGCCATTGGTGGGCTTAGAAATTAGCCTTTTGTGTGAGTGTGCTGACCACGTGACTAGCACACACTCTCCTCTACGTGACTGTCCCAAAGCATTAGCAAAATAATGTGTCACTCATGATGTGATTGAGCAAAATGTATGAAGGAAATTAGTTTACTAACTCCATTAGGTTAAAAGGCAAATGGGTGCCTGAAACAGTAATCAAATGGTAATATTTTAATTTTCAGGATTAGTTATCTGACAGGGAATTTCTCTTTTAATTTCACTTTCTGCATTGTGAAATAATGAAGTTTAAGGAGGCTTGTAGAGAAAGAGAGGAAATTAGGATGCCAAGCAAATCAACACACTTAATCATTTTTATAGAGTTTCAGAGTTACAACCCACTCTTGCTAAAAAGTACTATTTCAGCCACCAAAGCAGAATAACCAACAGGAGAAAAAGAAAAAAAAAAACCAACCCAAACTCCATAAAGAAAGGAGTTGAAATGAAGTCAAAGAATCAGGAGGACATTTTCCCCGAATGAATGACTCAACATGGGGAGATCCCAGGCCGTGGTTCTGGGTGGCACTTGAACTTCTATATTTGCAAGTTGTATGAAATCTCATCTAACCGGAAATTGGAGTTTGCCTGTGAGAAGCTATAGTTCTCTTACTATTGCATTAAATAGGTTAGAATAGGCAGGCAATCCTGTCAGCAGAGCCTGAGAGAAATGTGAATCCAGTAGGATGTTTAGGTCTTTGCTGGTGGATTCACTCTGCAAGAATCAGGAAAGGGGTGTGCGTGACAAGCGTTAAGGAGGAAAAGGAAAAAAAGGAGGGGTAACTCTCAAAACATAGCAAAAGGAAATGAAGCTCTTGTCACAGCCACAGCAGGAATATATTGATACTATTTTTTCCCCACAATTGGGGTGGATGCTTCTGTCAAGGAAGTGCTCTCTGTGGCAGCAAAGTCATCGAAAAGAGATCTAAGTCATCCGACTTTTCATGGTGCAGATGCCCATCAATGGCCTTGGTGGGTGACTGGTGCTTGGCAAGTTGTCATTGTTGCTTTCATTAACGTTATATTTATTAGGATCTTGAGGGTTAATACAGGAGGATTGAGTTTTGTTTCCTTCTCACTTTTTAAATTCCATGCTGAAATTGACTTGAAATGTCTAACAGAAAACCATAGATTGTTCACTGATTTGAGGAAGCTGACTGTGTCATTGCTAGTATTTCAGTGGTTCATTCTCTCCCTATTCTGTTATGAGAGAGGTTCGCTAACATATCAGCCATGTGGTGTCAAAGTTTTATCATCTCTCCCTCTCGTCTGGCACTTTGCACCTCTGCTTCTTATAATATTTGCCATCTTTTGTATGTTTTAAAGCCCTGATTTGATTGTTGGCCTTTTGAGGGCAGGGGTCATTTCTGAGCCTTCTTTTCATCCCTCACATTCACCTCCGTACGTGGTACTGTGCCTGCCTGTCATCTGAATGCAGTAAATACTGGTTGATTAGTCTCATGTTGTTAAGTGTGTAATTCCACGTTCTCAATATGCTCTGACACAAAATCATAGTTTTTAGATCTAGAAGAGGTGTGGGAGGCCATTAGTCCAAACATCTCATTTTCATAGAGGAGGAAACCGAGAAGAAAGAGGAAAAAAGTGTGCTCCCAGTCACCTGGCACAGTGAGGATTAGAGCTCTGCTGTCAGACTTCTTTTTTCTTTTGTTCCTTCCCAGTTGGAGAAACTGGTGCCATTAAGTAAAGTTCAAGAGACTAGGGACTGGGTGCTAAATGAATTAGTGGCGTGCATTATGGGCTGGATAGTCACCGTTCTCAGTTTTGTGTATAATAATATTATGTAAGCATAGCACAAGTCATCCTGCGTGTCACTCCATACTGAAGGCTGATAAGAATGCTGCTCTGCCTTTATGCAGGGCAAAGAGAATGTTCCACTAAGTGATAGCTCCTGGGCATGTGCCTGGATACAAAGAAGAGAACAAGGCAGCAGAGTGTGCCTGCTCTCTTTCTTACCCAAGGCCTGTGCTGCATGGTTTTCTGTAAAAGTTTCTTTTTAAGCAGCTATTTCTGGGCCGCTAGCCACGGGGCAAACATTCTTTTCTTTGACCACAATCCAAAGGGTAACATACAAGAGGAATTTTTTCTGTTTACGTTCCAAACGGTGGTCTCTTTCTCTCTCTTGTTTCTTTCTGAGAGTATTTATTGATCACCTACTATATGCTGAGCACAATGCTAGGTAGACAACAGGGAGACAATGGTGAAAAAGACAGCTGCCTGCTCAGGAGCTCACAGTTTTACTAGGGAGACAAATGTCATAAACAGTCACCCGAGAGTGAGATAAATGCCAAAAGAGGCATCTCCAAAGTGTTTACAGGACAACTAATGACATCTGTGAGGCCAGGCTAGTGTTTTTGAGGAAGTAACATTGAGTCTTTGCCAAAGAGTTATGGGGGGCAGTGATTTCCGGTGGAAGAGAGGTGTCCCTGGCGGAGGGGCAGTCTGCGCAGACGCATGAAAACACAAGAGGAAACGGCATGTTTTGAACCCAGAGGTAGTTTGGCATGGTTGAAAGTAGGGAGTTGCGTGGAGGCGAGGTGAAAGCCGAGGCTGGAAAGTTGAAATCTAAAGGGCACTGGACGCTGTGCTGGGCAGTGTATATTTTAGCTTACCGTGATGGGAGGAAGGAACGAGCAGAGCAGAAACTGACTATACTCGTGTCCATTTCCTCAAAGTAACACAAGTTGCTGAATATAAATAGCACTGCTAAAGAAAAAAAAAAAATGTCTGGGCTCATTTCATTTTCCTATAAAGATGAAAATTTGTTCTTGGAGATACCTTTTGATTTTGCAATTATTAGGTTTTTCCAAGTGGTAGGCGATAGTACTTTTATAAAGCAAATCATATTGTTGATTGGTTTAAAATGTGTTTTCGGTGCTAATGGAAAGGGCAATGGACTGGGAATTATGGAGACCTGGGTCTGGGGTGCAGGTCCAGCGTTAACAGGTGTTGGTGGGAATCTTCCCCAGCCTGTCTCACTCATTCATCAGGTCAGGGGATGGGAACAGGAGCTTCCCAGGGATCTTTCAGCACTAGGATTGGATTGTGTGACTTTGTGTGCGTGTGTGATGTGTGTTTGTATTTTTGTGTTTATATCTAGCCTAATTCCAATAAGAATGTGAGACAATTGATAATGAAAGGCACTGATTCAACAAGAGTCAAAACATTACACCTAGATGAGAAGACGAAAGTCAAGTAGTACAGAGTGGAGAGGGGTGCCATAGGGTTGCTAACTTTTAATTTTGCCAAATAAGGGTATTATAAAAATAAACAAAGCAAAGCAAAACAACCTAGCGCTTCTCACCCAAAACAGGGAAGGGAATAACAGTGGAATAAAGAACCGTCTTCTAAGTTGCCATCGTGTCATCTTACTTACATCTTCTTAATTTTTTTGATAGATAATACATGTGTAAGTTTCAAAATTCAAAAAGTAAAACATATATACAATAAAAAGTCTCCCTCTCACCCCTTCTCCTAGCCCCCCAGTCTTCCTTGCCAGGCACTACATTCTCTAGCTGCCACGATAAGGTAGGAAATACGACAATTTGCAAAGTCCTGGAGGATTAAAGAAATACGTAGCTGAATTCTCAAAATTCTGTCCCATTAACAAAGCAGAGAAGAACAGACGTTGGTCCAAAGTATTTTGAGGAAAGAGGTTACCCCCAAACCCCATTTATTTCTGTCCTGCAGGAATGTTAATTTGACTCTTGAATCGTGTTTAATTTTGAATAGGACTACAACCTGATATGGTTCTATGATAATTCAGCCCCAAAATGAAGCCCTGTATAACTGAATGGGGAAATCTTTTGGATAAAATTATTTAGTGTTATCCGTTTATAGTCATACGCTGCATAAAGATGTTTTGGTCAATGATGGACCACATATGTGACAATGGTCCCCTAAGATTACTACCATAGAGCCTAGGTGTGTACTAGGCTATACCATCTAGGTTTGTGTAAGTACACTCTGTGATGTTCCCACAAAGAGGAAATTGCCTAATGACGCATTCATTAGAAGCTCCACATCGTTCAGCTACATGTGAGTGTATATGTGACAGTGCATATGACGAAGGAGCCGAGTTTGGTTGGACGTAATTACTATTTAGCTGTTCTTCTAGTCAGTAATTGGTCAACAGGTTCAACTGCTTTTAGAGGCCACTCCTGGGATGTGAAAGTGGTACCAGGTAATCAGCATAAAAAAGATCCTTACCTTTCGTTGGCCAAAGCAGGCACTGTGGTTTTGGGGCTGGCACCAAATAGTCTAGGTACAAGTTAAAATCAGAGGAAGGTTATGGTTGACTCCTGTACGTGCCAGTGAAAATGATGCTATGGTTGTCAGAAAGTAGAAAATAAATGCTGTAAAAGAGTATTAAAAGCCTTGGATCAATGCACATCATGCAATCTGGCCATAAATCATTGCCCGTAGAATGAAGGACTGACACCAGATCAATAATTGCCAGAAAAATTAAATTTTTCATTAAGTGAAACAGAAAGCAACGGTTGAGCTCTTAAACCTCAAACCAGCCTGCTTTTCAGGGGATGGATAATTTACTGTGAAACCCAGTCCTGGAATTTGTTGAGGAGAAAGCTGTTGGCATGGAATTCTGAGGAAATGAGCGAAGATAAATGGAGTATATCTTATTTTTGTTTTTAATGGTCTTTGGGTCCATTCAGTTAATGGAGGTACAGGTTTTTAGAAAACTCAGGGCCTGTAGATTACAGTTGAGCTTAAAGAACACCCCCCCCCCCCCCCCCGGTCTTCCTTGGGGCCCTTCTCTGGCTTGAGACACATTTTGGGGAATGTTCTGGATCTGCAAAACAAGAGCTCTTGTCCCCAAGCCTCAACAGCAGAGCCGGGGATTGACAGGGATCTGTAATTCACAGTTCCTCCCACTGCAGTCCTGCCAGGAGCGAGAAAGCCCTGGCCACCTCTTACAGCCTAAGGGACCAGCCTCCCACTGAGGTCTGTGGGAGCCTCTTCAAACCTTCCTGGCTCCTCCCCTTCCCTTCCTCCTCCCCCACTGCTTGTGAACCCATTGTAGCTTTCTCAGAAGTACACTAAAATTACTTTCTTACTAAGCTGCCTGTCTCTTCTTGGCTCCCAGCGGTTCCTTCCCAGACTCACAGCAGGAAAGAAGGGTGTGATTCTCCACCGGAAAGCTCTGTTTCCACATTTAACTTATCTCTAGTTCATAGCGCCACTGGCTCTTGAACCCACCCTGGCCTCAACTCGTTTTTCAGCCAAATAGTTAATGACCTGTAAACAAATAAACAGCTGTTCACAGGGATCCATATATTAAAAAAGCCTTGAGGTGAATCTTTTTGTAAAGCAAAGCATCTTTTTTTGTGTGTGTGTGATGCAGAAAGGCTTCCTCCAGTTTATCTGTTTTATAGGTTAGCACAATATAGGGCTCTCTAACCATAAAGGTATCATTTGTAGTTGGAGTCAGAAGAATGCTGATGAGCTTTCCAGTTAAATTCAGCTACAATGAGGTCCGATTTCCTCACCGTGGCAGGATGGCTGTTAAATTAATGTGTCTCATTCCGACAACCCATTCTTTAGCTCTGGTCCACATTAAAGATCAGCGTTTACTTGTTTTAAGTCGCAAGGAACCAGATGCTCCTCCTCTCCATCAGAGAAACACACATTCCGCCTGCTCCTTTTGTTGACTCTCAGAGGGATGGGTAAAATCCTTTGTGGGGAAAGCAATGAACTTGGAGAGAGTGGTTTCGGCAGGAGGCGCCACATTGCTGCCGAAAGGGGAGACAGCACAAAAGCTGGAGGGGAGTCTCTATTTGTCCACCCCTGGTCATTAAACTTCTGAGAATGCGGCATATGGTTGGAATGCTTTATCTTTGTTAATAGAAGTATTATTCCACAAGGAAAAATATTATATGAATAAACAAAGATGAATAGGCCATTTAAAAAGTAGTGTTTTGCTAACTTCCATTTGTATTGTTTCTCTTGCACTGAAAGAACATGCTCATTATAAAAATTTTGAAAAGTATAGAAAAGCACAAAGAAAATGTATTCTCTGGTCTTTTTTCTTCAGGGCATATATATATTACAAAAATTGATCACACTGGACAAGCAAAACTTGCTTTTCAGTTAATATATAATGAACATTTCTCTGTGTCATTTAATATTACTTTACCATCATTATTTTATGGCTATATGATACACTTGTTGGACATTAACGTTAAACATTTTTTTAAATAAACGTTCTTTAGTAGTGATGAGCATTCTTCAGCTCTTTGTGCCCATCCATTATTTTCTTAGGAAAAATTTGTAAAGGGATTTCTGTTTTCTAAAACAGTATTTGTCCAGAGCGAAGGGAAGATTAACTGAGCCCTGACTGTTTGCTCGGTCCTAATATCAAGGGCAGCATAGCACGGTATTTAAAAAGCATGCGATCTGCAGCCAAACAGCCCTCATTTAAAGCCCAGTTCTGCCTTATGGATGCTCAGTTTCCTCATCTGTAAAATGGGGATAATAATGGTATCCATGTTCGAGGGATGCTGGGGGGTATAAATGACTTGATATAGAAACATGTATCTGACCTGTTATTGCATTTTCCTCCCTTACTTCTATCAATGGCTCAGTTAGGTGGATATTATTATGGCCAAAGTGCAGAGGAGGAAGCAGATGCCCAGAGATGAGAAGTAACTTGCTCAAAGTGGCCAAACCCGGATTCCATGTGTCTAGCTCAAAAATGTATTCTTTCCCCTTTTTTACTATAATTATTAATTTTATCTATGTAGAAATCCACATGAAATAGTTTGCTCTGGAAGAACAATTTTTCAGTCTCATTTCAGATCTCTGCCAAAGTGTCATTGTCGCAGAGAGGAGCAGCTGCCTATCACATCGCTCTTCGTTTCCTTCCTGGCACTTGTCACAACTTTCATTATCTTTGAAACTTACATTCCTGTTTATTGTCTGTCTTTCCCACTCGAATATAGGCTCTCTGAGGGACGGCTGTGTCTTTTCGATGATTTAGCACCAAATCTGGCATTTAGAAGACTTGTTGAATAAATAAATCTTATCGTGCAGCGATGTACATAGCCTAAACTACCAGATTAGTGCCAGATTATCTCCTGCTGCTTCTGCACTAAAGATTATCTTTATGTATCAAATTACCTGGATAATTGCCAACTTTTCCTTTCCCTTTTTACTAAAAGCACCCTTGCTTTTTAGATTAAAAAAGCAACCAAAGAATAAATATACTGATAAAATCTTAACCCGCACAGGTATAGAAAACTTGTGATTGCCAGTGGTAAACATAAAATCTCCTGCTTTCATTATACAATACTTCTGAGAAATCTTCTCCAAATAGGTGGAGGGCTCAAACGTGAATACATTCCTAGAAAAACTCTCATTTCTTAAAGCCCAGAGATATTCTTGCCCAGTACAGGCTGTGCAGACAGGCATAATCACCTTGACCGACTTGGCTGACTGATCCATCTGGACAACTGGATAATTCCATGGCAAAGGATAAGTAAAATCTTGCTTCATTGCTTTACCTAATTTGCTGTGTTGCCTTTCTTCCTCTATCTCTTAAAGACTTCCCATTTATCCTTCAAGTCTCCATTTGAAAATCTATTCTATCTAAAGCCGCCTCTTATTTCCCTTCTGCCCTGGGAAGGAATACGACTCTCCATTCCTTGTGCTTCCATGACACCTTGCACGTAATATGATATGGCTCTGAGGACACTATCGTGCAGATAATTTTTTTTAATCTGTGTTCTCATTCGGGCTGAGATTCTTTACTGCAGTGATCACGACCTTGTATTCTCATTGCCTAGGACCTTGCATAGCATATAATAGGTTCTGCTGAATGAATGAATGAACTGTTTGTGTTCATTCCCTCTTCAAGGGAGATTTATATATTTTTTCCCTCCAGCTTTATTGAGATATAATGACATATAACACTGTGTAATTTTAAGGTGTACAACATGTCAATTTGATACATTTATATATTGCAAAATGATTACCATCATCCAAGGGAGATTTTTAAGTAAGAGAGCAGCGGGATCCAATTTATGGTTCAGGAGGACATGTTTGACTGTACTTAACTCTTTCTATCTTATACATTTCATTTGAAGAATTTTATCTCATTTTTTGCTGCTTCTGTGGCCTAGCCCCCTCTCTGAAGATTGTAACTTATTTACTTTTTTTTCAGCTTGATTTTCCTTACATGTTGGATGATATTTTATCTTGATATTCGTACTTCTGTGATCAGAAAATGTCATCTTTTCCAACACTGTAACCATTTGACTGTGGAGAGTGGCTGGAAAACGTTGTGCCACATACTGCTCGGCAGGGTTAGGACCATCAGACTGAGCTGCAAGTTTCAAGGGGATTCCAGCCAGGAATATGGCCTATTGTTTCTATCACTGTTCTTTCTCCACCCACTGTGAGCCCCTGAAGAGTGGTGTCTGTGTCTTGTTCATCGTCGCATCCCCTGCATCAGTACAATGCCTGGGATATAGTAGGTACTGGGAAAAACGGTATTTGATAAATTAATGAAAGATTGACTGACTAACTGATGGAAGGAATGAGCTTTCTCAGACAAAGAGCTCATTTGGATCTCATTCAGATTTCAGTAACACTGATATTCTCCAGAAAGGTGAGGGTGACAGAAACTAAAATCTTATAGGTATTTGACAAGGCTCTGCAGCCTTTGGAGATAAATGGTCCTAGGGTCTTTGGAAAACTCTTTGGCAAGAAGTCAAGAAGCCCATGAAGTACATCTTTCTTTGTAGAGAACTTACAAACTCTAAGGCGTGTTTTTCATTGCCAAGTTGACTAGTAATGTCATTTCCTTGGGAATTAAAAGTCAGCAACATCATTCTTTCATTTTAAGTGAGCTGATGTTTGCCCTGGTCCCATCGATTCCTCTTTCTTCCTCTCCTGTTCTCTCAAATAGCACTTCCTGTACAATTGAAGTTTCTAAGAGGGGTGGAGAGATGCAGAGAGGGAGAGGTTCTGTTACTGCTGCCAACCATCTCGTGGAAGATGAGTGTTCTGCAGAGACAGATGGAAAGAAGGTGACACATCAGTGTTCCTGCATCCTGGGAGTGGGCTGCAGTTTACGTGGGAGATCTGGCAGACCCGCTCAAAGCTAAGCTCTTAACACGTTTGCCGGTTGCTGACTTCTTGTCCAATTGCTCTAATGTTAGAGCAATTTGGTCCCCAGGGACATTCTAAGGCAATTCATATCTTTAAAAAAAAAAAATCCTACCCACAAGGCCCTACCCTTTTTCACAAACTGGGTTGCGGCCTTCACGTTTAAGCCTGAGATAGTCTTTTAGGTCATGTAAATATGAGGCGAGAGCCTACTGTTGTACGTTGTGCATCTTTCACCTTTTCAAAGGCACTTCATTTTCCCAACATCCCGTTTATATTCAGGAGACACCGTTGCTGCAGTGATATAGAACAGACACGTGGGAACTTACAACACCCAGGGCGATGGATTCTGGGTCTGGGAGATGTTAAGTGGTGGGAGCTGTCTTTACTGAGAGCCTGGTTTTGAACTGCTCTTTGCTTTAGGCTGGAGGGACCACAGCCAAAGAAGCAGATGGAGGTGGAGCTGACTTTGCTGATGACAGAGGCTTTCCCACGGCTCGAAGGACATGTTCCCCCTCCTTTGGTCTTGAGGGCACAACAGAATGGAGCCGCTTGTGACACTTCAGTCAAACGTTTTCTTCCCAAGCTGTCCCCCCGTACTCCTATACTCCTCCTCACTGACCCCAACTCTCATACAAAGTTTAAAAAGAAAATTATCAGAGTTTAAGAAGGCTTACTCTGTGTAAACTGTGATTCAGTAGAATCATTTTCCTGGGGATTTCTGAGAAGAGAGAAGAACTTCCTTACAGGTCACCCAAGTTACACATTTAATCTTTCTATTATGTTGGGATTCTATGTGGTTTACTCTTATTTAAGCCTTGTCTGTGACAAATGTATTTTTTCTGATGGCTAAAATAATGTCAATTTCCCTTTCCTGTCTCTCTAACCCCATTTCCTGGTTAGTTTTCCTGGTTCAGTTACCGGGTAGTTAGTATCTTGTGTCTGCCCAGCAGGTCACCACTCACTCACCCCTTCTGAATGGTGGGCTCCCAGAAGCTCTACTGGAATATGACCCTGCCCTCCCTGGGCACCACTGATTAAGAGTGTGCAGCTGGGCCAACCAGAGCCCTTTCTGTGGGATTCTGAGGAAGAGTCTGTCTCTCTGAGAGACTAGAACTTTAGTGTTTGTACTCGAGAGCTATGGGTGTCCATTTTATATTCACGCAATTGGACAAAGCAGCACTATGTTAAGAAGGATGAGGAAGAAGAGTCTTGAGGAGAGGTGGAGAAATTCTTGATCCCGTTTTTGTTCCTGTTTTAGTCTTTCTGAGGCCTGGCCATATCCCCGTCCTGGAGTTGTGTGAGTCACCTCTGCGTCATTGTGATAAATCGCCTCACTTTTTTTTTCGTTTGCCTGAACAAGTGTGAGGTTTTCTTCTGTTGCTTCTAATCAAAAGAATCTTAAGTAGTTTACATTTACTGAGTCAGTATTTCAGTTGACACCGCCACTGCTTCAAGGAGCAGATAAAGATAGAAGGAGGGAGGGAGAGAGGTATAAACAAATTGTCATCATCAAGTAGCGAAATGGGAGGTTTTCTTCCTTTTTTCATTCACTGTTATTCCTTGATTCCCTCCTTGAGGGGGACTTTGTGGTGTATGTGAAAGATTGGAGATCAGAGCCCACGGCAAAAAGTAACAAAGAGCGTGATGTGGCTACAATCAGGAAAGAAATAAGGTTTTGAAAGACAGAGTCTGTGAAGTTTCACATATGTGGAATGTGTGCCCAACAGAAAGATCCTGGTCCTCTTGGGCAGATCAAATGTTAAATCTTGGATCCCTCCTTAGAACACATACTGTTGGCAAGAGCCAGGCATGATTTGTTCTGGAAGGACCAATTAGGATGTTTTGAAATTTGCATATTGTCATCTTATTTGTATACTGGGGGAACTAAAAGGGCCTGGAAAATAGTTTTGATAATCACCACTTCCTTTTCCCACCTTTGACCTCGATAATTCATACCCCAATTATGATGTGACTAATTCAAATACTATTGTTTTGCAAACATAAATAGTCTTGTATTTTCGTTATTAGAAAATAACTTTCTACTTGATAGAGCCAAGTTATGGAAAAGTCAGCATTGTCTGTTTTTCATAAAGCACATTCTTTCTCTGCTTCGTGCCAAAATTCTGTCTCAGTTGAAAATAAAGTGGAAAAATCTTCATTGTGGTTGATGTATAGCTTTTTATGAGAAGAAATATATTATGATTCTAACTCTATCCTTTGACCTTCTGTTCTGATTTAAGGTTACATGAGCAGAACATTTAAAAATCGGAGAGAGTGTTTAGAATAGGGGCATAAAAGAGAAATATTAGATACTTTTAAATTTTGACATTAAAGTATTTTTTTAAAAAAATTAGCAAGGAACTTAAAGAAAAATCTTCCACAGGATAGTTTTTATTTTCACTTAGGAGGATCAAGGCAAAGAAAAGTTATTTACAGATTATACCAGGCAGAGATGCAAATTTTCTCCCCAAGTAACTCTGTTAAAAATGTTGCCTCCCACAAGTTTTTCTTGGCAAAACTTAAATTCAGATCTTAAATTTAAATATTATGTACACAAGACTGGACTACAGGTGTTTCTTTCACTAATCTAGGCTGTTCTACTTTATCTTCTATGTTAACTGGATGAATTTGAGTATAGATCATCCTCTGTTTTTATCTTGCTTCCCAACCTGAAATGAGCAAATGTTTCGTGGATTTTTCCTTCTCGCTTTGGTTTCCCCTTATTACACGTTTTGCCAGATGGCTGAGTTTCATTTAGAGAAGAATTTTCCATAATAACATATCACTTGGTACTCATGGCCAATGATCCCACTCCCCCTGCCATCTGCAGGAACCATGGAATGGAGTAAAGTGGCAAATGAGTCAGGCCTGGCAGAGCCTGGTGGAGGAGGGGCAAAGACACACCCATCAAGGGGTGGCTTGGATTGCCAAAGATGTGAGGGAAAAACTATTATAGCAAGAGCTGGGTGGGGGATGTGTGTGTGTGAGTGTGTGTGTGTGCACGTGCGCGCACGTGTGCGAGAACGAGAGCGGGAGAGAGAGAAAGAGAGAGGCACATGCGCATACTCAGGAAGAATTGTGTATGTAAGTATTTTGGAGTGTGTAGCTGAAGGGCATTTTGACAGATGTGGAACATGTGTGGAGGAAGGGAGGATGGGGGGAGGGAGGAACATTGCTGAACTGCAAAAAAAGATGAGCCTCAGATCCTGGGTGTGCAGGCAAGGGCTGGGTGAGGGAAACGGTATTAAGAAGGTGGGAGAAACTCACGTGGTGCCATTCGCTGTGTTTGCCAAATTTTAGTAATTAGAACAAAAAAATAAGAAATGGAAGTACTCTTTCCCCAGAACCTGGATTTGTAATATTGAAGAAATTCCATGATCTTGGAATCTATGGGCAGAGTAACCATCACACGAAATCTGAACAAGAGGCTTCTGGAACCAGAACCTTCTCTCTGCCTGGTTCAAAACAGGTAACTAGCAGATATGGTCTTCTTTTAGTCTAGAGTTCATGAAAACTAACTTTTGGACTTGATGACTTTCAGCAAATTGCGTAACCTCTCTGGGCTTCAATTTCCATAGTTAAAAAATGAAGCAATTGATCTAGATAAGTGTTCTCCAAATGGTTCTCCACAATTCTTCCTAGAAAGCACCGCCCCCTCACTTCCAGGGTTCAAGCAGAGCTGTTAGGGCTTTTTCTGCTTATATCTTAGAATTTGAAGAATGTATTCTGCTGATTAAAAGAGAAAAACATTTTGGATTCACCAGATTGAACTCTAAGTTTCCTTCTAGCTCTGTTATCCTAAATATGTATGCACTGGGGTTGACACAAACACATTTTGACACATTCTGTCAGTCAACAAACGTTACTGAGCATCTCCTATACACTAGGGACAGTTTTGGGCATTGAGGATAAAGCCAGAAAGGAGACAAAGTCCTTATGCCCACAGAGCTTACATTCTATTTGAAGGAAAGATAACAAACGAAGTGATGACAGCTGGTGCCTGATGGGTAGGGGCAGAGAGAGCAATGGCGTCTCCGGAGGGGTGATGTTTGAATAGACATCTGAACGAAGCGAGGGAAAGACTAAGGATCTGGGGAAAAGCACTCCAGGCCGAGGGAACAGCGAGTAAAAGGCTTTGGGCAGAGACAAGCTGCAAATTTGTTTTCCCCACATGAGCGGATCTTGGTTTCCAGGCTCTGTGCTCCCTTCAGGAAGGAAACACTTGATTTGGCTGAGGAAGGATCCTGGAGTCTCCTCTGCTTTCAGGAAAGCCTTGTCTCAGTGGTTCCTCCTTGCCCTCCTTAAGGCGCTCCTCCCACCTCACCTTCCCAGCATGGTGCTCGCTTGCCACAGAGGGAGCATGTGGTCCTGGGGAGATGTCTTGTCCTGCCCTGTCCCTGGGGATCAGCCCCGTCCTTGCTCTGTCTGCTGAGGTTAATGCAGTGCCCTCATACTGCTTTTTCTTCTGCACTTTAATCTGGTCACCACTGCTGATGGTCTTACTGCTGCCTCTGGTCCCCAGGACCCCACACCCAGTAGCCTGGGGCTCTCTGTTGGATCCCAGGCCTCTTTGGTCCTCTCTCAGCATTGGTTTGGCAGGGAGCCCTCAGGGGCTTTTCTTGTTCTATGCTGGTGAGAGACATTAAGAACCCTGGAGCCTCAGAGCTTGGGTTGCATTCTGGTTCTGCTGAGCTGAGTGACTTTGAATCTCTTCATGTTTTCTTCTTTGTCTTAGTCATTCAACCTGTAAAATGAGAATGATCATGAGAGTATCTCTACCTTACATGGCTGTTGTCAGGTGTAAATAGGTTAATACAAGCAAAATGCTTTTAAAAGTGCATGAGGTACACTGTAAATACTAGATACGTTTTTGGTTAATAGGACAGCGCTAGGACACTGCCCTTGGCTCCTTGCTCAGCATTGCCATTCACCTGACCTGCGGCCAACAGAACTCCCACTCTTCTCAGAGGCTCAGAGTTCTCCCAGACTAGACCGCAGGAATGAGACATCAGCTGCTATGATCTAAGCTTCCCCCAACTGAATGGGACCCTCATTTAGAATTTAACGTCCAGCCACAAACAGTTGTGCTTAAGCAAACATTTTCCAAGCACTATTTTATTGAGTCCTCGCCATAACATTGTAGAGTTTGAATTATTAACCCTACATTACACATGAGACTTACACAGTTTGTGACTTGATCACACAGGTAATTGGTGGCCAAATTCAGACTCTTCTAGAAAAGGATTTCTGCTTACAGTGTCAGAGTTCCTTTCAGTATACCACAGCTGGCTCTAAGAACATCTTTGTATAAACCCACAAGTCAGAATATCAGGCAGATGGACTGGCTAAATCCAAATATAAGAATAACTTATTTTATCAGATTCTTGCTTCTTTGTTTTTCCACATCATTGTTCATGTCATTACTTATCCTTGTGCCCAGTCATTTCAATGCCCCTAGTGAAAGTGGAGTAGAAGATGTAACTCTGAATTATTTTAGTGTTTTTGCGTTTTATTTTAAATATCATTTAAGTAAGGCTCACCTTTTTCTAACTTCTGGGAAGAATTCTCCCTCCCTTTTTTATTGAACTGTAAATTGCAAAATAAAATCTCTAAACCAATTGGTTGATTATTCATCAGAGACTTGTGGCGGGTCATGAAATCAATTACTCATCCTTCTAACTGAGAGAATGGTCTATGGAAAGAATAAAATAAAACACAGTTAAGATAAGTACTCTTGGGTTTCACACCAACCGTTCCATTGCCAATTACAATTTTTACAATGACACCACAGTACAATTAAATGTGAATGGACTGTTGGCAGTTCCCAGTTACCACTGTGCAACGTGAATACCTGCAGAGTCCTGGTCACAGACAGTGACAGCTAACACTGCCACGGTGGCTCACTTTCTGTAGCTACAACCCCTGTCAAAACACAAGGATATTTCAGTCATTACGATCTCTTTTTTTCTCTCCAAGATCATATATAGTTAGCCTGTAGTATCTTTCCATAGGCTATCTAATTGTTAAAAGTAGTTTCTGGGAGAACGTTTTAAATTTATAACACAATTTTGGAGGGAGAGAAAGTCCTGTGTTTTATTATGTGAGAACTGTTTTGGCTCAGCTTTTCAAGACCAGCATCTGAGTTTTGTGGAATATTAGAAGCCGCTTGTCCTTTGGAGAGTCGAGCTGTGGCTTGGACTCTGTAGCTGGCTTTAGAAGCCTCAGTGGAAATGTTTTTGGGCGAGATCCTAGCTTACCCCCCTGGCTCTGCTCTTGCAGCCATCACCATCTGTACTCATTGTTTATGCATTTCACTAACCTGTTTGCTTCGACCAGTGATGGTTAGAAATGATGTCCCCCATGGTATCCAGGTCTACGTTGCAATAACGCGGCCTGAGGTTTGGCCAACGGCTTCCATTTTCTCTGTCTAAAGCTCCTATTAAATCATGTCAAGTAATTTCAAAGCTGAACTCTTTTTCTTCTTTTCTCTCTAGAAAGCTTGCCAAGTGCATTCCTGCCTGTGTACTAAGGGAATTTGGGTAGTCATTTCGAGAAAGTTCAGAAAGATAAAAGAAACATTCCAATTTCCATCGTGTTGATAAAGAATGGCAGCATGCGTTAGTGAGGTGTATCATTTAGGGCTTCCTTTTAATCTGTGTCACTGTTGTGTGGCAGGAAGCTGTGAGTCTTTTCATGGCTCCTTGCTTTACAGGAAATTTCTATGGAGCCTTTACTGGGAGTCCCTTGCGTTTAAAAGGAAATTCAACTTTATATTCTTTTTACCCTCTGAAGTCTGAAAGGGACATTGTTTTTTAAGAGCACTGCATAGAGCAGAACTAGCTTTAATTACCTCCTTGAGGTGTCAACCATTAGGGAAACTGAGGAAGTCACAACTTCTGAGATGAGAGAGGCTTTTCAGGTAACTATAAGGTGTTTTAAAAGGTACCTTGTCACTTTTCTAAGTGCAGTTTCCTAACTACTGTTTAATTATCTGTCAACGTTAGAATGCACATGAAGAAAGCACTGAGACAACTGGACTTGTCTGGAAGGGAAAAAAGAATTCATTTTCTGGTGAACGCCTCTGAAATAGCTAAAATTGAAGCTGCTTGAAGGCATTATGGGGGGGAAATTTTATTTTCACCTTTTTTCCCTCTGTTGTAGTTATTCTAGGTGACCAAGAGCAAATTATTTGAAGACAGGTTGACAATTTTTAGTAGCTGCCTTTCAAACTGTAGAAACCAAAATTGTTCTTATTGGCTGATTTATTTTATTTTTTGTTTTTATTTTTTACTGAGGAAGATTCGCCTGAAGCTAACATCTGCTGCCCATCTTCCTCTTTTTGCTTGAGGAAGAGTAGGCCTGAGCTAACATCTGTGCCAATCTTCCTCTATTTTGTATGTGGGTTGCCGCCACAGCATGGCCCCTGACAAGTGGTGTAGGTCTGCGCCTGGGAACTGAACCCAGGCTGCTGAAGTGGAGCATGCCCAACCTAACCATAGGCCATGCGCCTGGCCCTAATTTATTTTTTGTGTGTGTCCAATGGAGGTGAGGAATTATCACCTGCCTAAAAGATGTGGGTCCATCATCTTCAGGCTTCTATTTCTAAGGAATGACCAATCTACCAAATATATTTTCTTCTCTTCAGTTACACACCAATATTTCTCTTTCTTGCCCTCAGCATGCCTGTCTCTATCCTACTCTGTTAAGATTGTGGTAATTGTCTCTTGGACTCCAGGCCCATCTCATAGACTTGCCTTTCCACGGTCCAGGCATAGCTTTGTATTCTGAAATCTAATAAGAGAAAAAGTTCATCCCCCAAATGTTTTTTTCCCTAAGTGTTTTACTGAAGGGGAGTTTGTTACAGACTCTGTACTAGGTGCTGGAATACAGTGGTGAACCAGATGGAGAAAAATCCCTGTCCTCAGGCAGTTTATGCTCAAGGGGAGGGGAGATCACCTTCTTATTATAAAACATAGTTGTTCTACCTTGAATCTTCCATGGCTTTCTCATCCCAAGATGTGTACTGGTGCAGTTCAAACACATCCCCCCAAAATCATGACAGAATTTTATTAAGAGAAAACCGTAATCGCTGTGTTAAGGCATTGGTAATTCAGAGCCAGGAGCTCTTTCTGCTACAGATAATTTAATCTGGTTATCAAGGTTACATGAGAAGAGAGGGCCTGAAACCCAAACCTTTCCATAGTCTTTCAATTTCTCTGGCCTGAGGTCCTTGTTTTAAGTTTCGAAGGTGAAAACAATTGAGAAGCAAAACCACAAAAGATAAACAATTCCTGCTTTCATGGAGCTTACGTTGAGTCAGGAGAGTCAGAAAACACAAAACATAAATAAGTAATATACGTTACTGAGCCAGGTGCTGTCGTGCTAGGGAAGCACTGTTGTCCACACAGTTTGCAAAGTAATCTCACAGACACCATTAATTCATTTAACAAATATTTATTGAGCATCCAATAAATATCAGCCATTGTACTTAACCAACTGTAGAGTTGTTACGATTTTATCCATTTTTCAAGACCAAAATTTTGAGATTCAAAGAGGTTAAGTTATTTTTCCAGGGCAATACGGGCTGGTAAATTGCAGAGCCAAGACCAAAACTCATGTTTTCAGTTTCCAAGTATAGCCCTTTTTCTGATGCAATCACTGTAACTTTAAAATCTGGGCCCTGAAGCAAACATTTCTGTAGAAGCGTCCTTGTTTCTTCTTTCACTCTTTTACTATATTTAACTGCAAAATAAATACATTTCTAGGGAAATGGATTTCTACCTTCAGGGGCTCCTTGCCATATGTGTTGCTGGAGCAATATTTTATCTTCAATTAGATGAGTTTAGATAGCCTAAAAATTCATTATGACTTGCAAAAAAAAAAAGTGTGTTTTTAAAATTTGCATTCATAACTTTCCTTTAAATAACTTTAAAGAAATTCATTTACCATAATCTTCCCCTCCCTGTTTCATATCCTTTAGTTAATTTTATTCCTTCAATTTCCTCTGGCTAAATGAATTTCAAAATGAGATCCTTTGACTCTTTTATGAATTTGGAGAGTTGCTCAAACCTCAGTGAAGTCTTTGCTGGATTCTTAAAAGCCTGTGGCTCTCTGAATTCATCCTTTACGTGGGAAACAGGAGAGATTCTTGGAAATAATCTGAATTGATGTGGATTTCTGCTCTTTTATAACAGTCTCCCAAAGTAGGCAGTTTCAAATAAAATTAAAACAATTGTGAAAAAGGTGGCACGGAGTTGCAAATCCTAGCATTTGCAGGCCAGGGAAATCAGTTTCCTTTTCCAGAATGTTTACATAGGGATTTTTCTTTGGTTGCGTTTTTAACACTCTCTCATTCCTTTTACTGTTGCCATAAGACAGATTTATCTCCAGTAAAAGTCTTAAGCTGCTTTTAAACCAGGATGAATGCAGCAATGGGGACATGAAGAAAGGTGGTACATGACAGTGGACAGAGCACAGCAAATTTTTTTTGTTTGTTTTTTGTTTTTTTGAGGAAGATTAGCCCTGAGCTAACTACTGCCAGTCCTCCTCTTTTTGCTGAGGAAGACTGGCCCTGAGCTAACATCCATGCCCATCTTCCTTTACTTCCTATGTGGGATGCCTAACACAGCATGGTGTGCGAAGTGGTGCCATGTCCGCACTTAACTGCTGCACCACCGGGCCGGCCCCAGCGAGTTTTAAAATTAGCGGCTTGTACAATTTAATGATCTTTAAAAAGATAGAAAATTGGTAATCTTTATAAAATATAAAGTCAATTTGTGTTCAATGTAGAGTTATTATTTTGTGCAATGTACAAAATAAAGTACATTTGGTACAATGTAGAGTCACTGTTAATATTTTGGTATGGTCTATCCTTTCAGTCATGCTTTCCTCCTACAAAAATATGTGGTCATATATAATGGACTTTCTTCTGTGTCATTTCCTTTTTCTTTGCATCATTTTTATGGCTCTTCAGTGGATTGATGTATTATGATTTATCTCTTTGTCTACTGTTCACCATTTAAGTTTTTTCTAATTTTTCACTCTTATTCATAATGTTACAATAAACATGCTTAAAGTAAAATATTTGAGCATATCTGTGATTAGTTCCTCAAACTAGTTCACAGAAGTTAAATTGTTGAGACAAAGGGTATATAGAATTTTAAGGCTTTTGTTAGTTTTGTCAAATTGTTCTCAGAATTCTACATTCCCACCAGTTATATATGGTAAACTAAAACATTGACTAAGGAACTTTGAAACGTAGAAAGTATAATACATAATTTTAAAGAGCAAATTTCAGATAATTTCAAACACTGCGTATATTCTAATCCTTCATTTTTGGGGATTTTCTGTTTGACAACCATCCCCCCAAAAAGACAAATGGAACACCATTACCATAGAAAAAGTTTATGGAGTGCCCTGAACTGGGAATCAGGAAATTTGGCCTCTAGTCTTGGCTCTGACATTCGTTTGATATGTGTGAATCTAAGCCAGCCAGTTATTTGACCTAGGCCTTAGATTTCTTATTTGTGATTCCAATATAATAATTAATAGCATCTTCTTTTACTCTCAAAGTGGACCGTAAATTCTATGCTTACCTTATTACCTACATGTGCAGTATTTCATGTATTAAGATGGATGTCTGTTGTTTTGCCTGCCCAGCCTATTTCTCTCATTTTATAGTATAGAACCACTCTTCCCCATCATCATAGACTCTTCCCCCATCTATATGCTTGTAGGCTCATTCCATCCCCAGGCAGATGACCAAGCTTGGCTAGTTAGAACACCACATCCCCTTGGATTCAGAGATGGCTCTTGAAATGGGTGTGTGACCCAAGCCGGGCTCCTGTGAACTGTCCTCCTGGATTTCTGATGGGACTAGCAGTGTGCTGGCTCACGCTGGCCTGCAAGAGCCAATGTTAATTTCTAGGAATTTTTCAAATCAGTTGTTAAACATAACCATGATTAAAAATTAGATTATATAAACTTATAATTCAATGATATTAAAATGAAGATAGTGAATACTCAAAGCTCATGGCTTTTTAATTATTGTACTATATTTTATTATTACCTATACTCTTGATGTTGTTTATCTGTACTGTGTTTGTATGGAGGAAATGTTATATAAATGGACGACTGTACATCTCTTTCCCAATTCCATGGTTAGTGATGTCAAGTTGGTGGGTTGAAATTGTCCATGGTGGGAGTATTTACACCATGGAAATTGGCAAATGCTACAAATCAGGATTTTTATCTGGAAAGCTGGTTGTTAAACATTTACATAGCACCACTGGCCGAAACTATTGGGAAAGGGCCTTTTCCTTCTAACTTTGTTGCTATGCTAGTAAAATATAATCCTAAAGCGGCCAAAGGGCCATTTGAGTCATTTGGGGAGGGCTTGCCCAAGAATAATGCTGATGAAAAGGAAAGCAGAGCTAAGGGATGGAGGAAGGAGAGATTCTTAGCATCAAGTTAGCATTTAGGATTTTAGTTGGATGAGAAAATGGCTCAAACTACGTTAGGTTTCCAAAACTTTTGGATGAAAGTCTTGATAATACAGATTCCATGATCTCCAAGACTCCCTTACAACTTTAATAATACATGATTCTAAAATTATATAAAAGAGGGGAATTCCAGGGCGGCCCTGTGGCCAAATGCTTAAAGTTCCCTGCGCTCTGCTTCGGCAGCCCAGGTTCATGGGTTCAGATCCTGGGTGCAGACTTACTCCACTCATCAGCCATGCTGTGGAGTCATCCCACATACAAAATAGAGGAAGATTGATTGGCACAGATGTTAGCTCAGGGGTGATCTTCCTCAAGCAAAAAAAGAGGAGGATTGGCAACGGATATTAGTTGAGGGAGAATCTTCCTCAGAAAAAAAAAAAACAACAACAACAAAGAGGGGAATTCCATAGCTAAAATCTGAGTGCCCATAGTTATTATCTTTGAAAAGACGTCAAATAAAAGATATTGTCCACTGAACTCACACAATTTTTCCTCACTCCAACATTCAATCCTGTGTAATGTTAGCATAAAATGTCTTATAACCGAATTTTAAGCCATAAGATAGATGAAATAAACTTATGTTAATAATTTCAGTTTATTTTACAAAATTTTCCCCCTTCCTTTTAAAATGAAGTATTGTGTTTACTTGATGTTGATTCATTTTAAGAGAATTTAAAAAAACCCTGCTTTTAATTATCCTCAGATAATGAGTATTACCCATATCCGATCACAGTACTGTCTTCAGAAACCCACTTAGGACACAGTTACTCTGCCTTTTAAGAGCACTGCACTTTCTTCTTTGAAATATTGATTTCATTTTACCAAAGTGCGGCCTGCCATTGTGTACTCTAAGGTACTGTTTCTTAATTAGCAAGTGAGTCCAGAGGAGGTCCTACTGAGGTATTAAGAATATTCTCCAATTTGACTCTGCTCCAGTGTATATTTAACACTTTATTCCTGGCCTGCTACAGCTGTGGCCCATTTCATATATTGTTGATTCGAAAGGATCTAAAGCCCATTGGTGTGTTAACTTTCTGGCACTTGACTATTGATAACTCAAAGGTGTTAGTGGGTAATTGTCAACATTCACAAAAACCTTGAGACCAAATCTGATAGTGTGGCGAGTGCAAATTTACCATCACCAAAATATAGTTTTCTCTTCTTTCTCTGGCTTTAAAAAGATGTTGGAGAAAGTCCGTTTTGATTTGGATGATCTTATTAAAAAATAAGCTAAACAACAAAAACCTTGACACTGGTACTATGAGCTCGGTTAGAATTATTTTTGGATGCCAGAGCCTGAGGGTCTTGTTGTCAATAGTGGGCTGATTCTTCTCACTTCTATTTATTGCTAGTTTGCCCCCTTTTCGTTAATGAGGTCTTATCTGTGGTTATAAAAAAATGTGAATGAGAGCTATGGTGTAGTGGAATAAAACAACTCAGCCCTTCTTTTGACTGACCTTGAGTTAATTCCCTAGACAAGCATTTGCATTTCCCAAAACGTATTCTGAGCAACTTGTTAGGGAAAAAGTCCAGGTCAGTGTTTCTCAACGTGCAGGTCATATGCATCTGAGCCACCTAGGGTGTCTGTTAAAATACTCAGTCCCGGGCTGCTGTGGACTCCCATTCTCTGGGAGTGGGGCTGGGCAACCTAGATTTTTAACAGCACCGCAGGATGATTGATACATCCTTTGGGAATAAAGGGTCTAATACATTTGTGAACCACTTTCTTGAAGATTTACAAACCAAATTAGCGCATTAAAGGCTCTGAGACTTAACTTTTTAAACTCAAGATTTCCCCAAATAATTTGATTACAAAACTCTTTTTTTGTGGGAACATGTTACTTGACCAAATACCATTGGGAAAGCTTACTCTACCCAATAGCATAAGAATTGTAGATTGCTGCAGCTGTTTGCTAGTTTGATACCAACGAGTTAATGTAGTATCTTAGTAGGAACATTAGACAGGAGATTGAGTGTGAATCCTGGATTTTGTACTGTGGGCTCAGTTGCCTACCAGTAAGGTTCCCTTAGTCCCAAGGGAGACGAGATGAAAGAATGAGTTAATACCAATCCAGAACCATCACGAGAAAATTAACTTAAACAGAAAGCCCTCTTGATATTGTCATCTATAAAGAGCAACACATTAGTACTTATGGGAATGTACTCTGCCCAGACATTCTACCCCCTCACTCTACACCCCCAGGGAAAAGATCTGGTTACTATTTTACAACGGAAGATATGGAGAGAGGAGCAAAGAGCTATTCCAGAAATGCCAATCAAGCTGAACAATGAGAAAAGAAGTAAATAGATTTGAACAGGAAATTGAGTGGAAATGAAAGAATTCTTCACCCTGTAGCAGCAAAGGTGAAAGGCAACCCCAGTCTTCCGTCCCACCCTTCCTCTGATTAGGCACAAACAACACAGAGCCAGGGAAGGTGGAGGGAGTAAAGAAATGATAAATGAGGATCAACTTGGGAGCCTTCAGTAGGTCCTTCTGTCTGGGGCTACCTTTTGCTTGGCTCTATAAATAAAGGGCATAAAGATGGGCACAGAGTAAAGGAAGTAGGGGAGAGATTAGCTGTAGGGAGACCCATAAGCAGACCTTGGGGCTTCCTTTCAGATTGCCTGGGCTGTTCACTAGGGTAGAGAAGAACGCAAGGTCCTGGGCTCATTCTGTCTCCTGATCACACCCGGCAATTCATAACCCTGTGCCTTTGCACATGTTGCCTCCTTTGTTTCAGATGCCCTTGCATTCTCCCACTATGTGCCTATGGAACTTTGCTGATTCTGCTAGTTTAATCCCATAACATTATATTACCGGTACAATGTCAGATTGGGAGCTTTTGAGGGTAGGGATATTGTCTTCTTTATTTTGAATATCTTGCATTAGGCTCAGCTCCTAGCATAAAACAGTTTTTCAATAAATGTTTCTTTGCCAGGGAGGTCAGAAACCTGAACAGGATGCCCCTAAATAATCTTCAGAGGATTTGTCTAGAGTTCCATGGATACAGAATTTTAGAACTGGAGGCCATCTGGTAGACGCTCCTCATTTTACAAATAAGAAAGTGACAGTTCACACAGGAAGCAAGTGGTAGCCTAGGACTCAGGCCCCCCAGCTCCCAGTCCAATGTTCTTTTGACTAACCCAAGGTGGTTTGTGAATTAAATTAAAAAAAAAAAAAATCCTCTACTACCCAATGCTGTCATGGCCCTTTCTGAGTGATGGTAGAAACCAGCATTTCAATTAATATCTGCATCAGTGAAAAATGCAGAGTCACTGAGCTAGAAAGTGATTTAAGGGGGATGTTCTGCCTCCAAATAGAATTTGTCCTGTCTCTTCTTTCTCTCCTTGGATTTTTGCATCCCATTGTGCTTCTTTCTGATTCTTGGCTTAGCTTGGAAACTACAGTTAAACACTGCAGGGTGAGAAGCTATTCTCCGGGTACTCTCAACTTTATTGGAAAGAGAAGCTCTCATAAATCACATAAGGGAACCGGGGCCTGTGGGATGGCTTCGCTGCCAAGTGAATTCTGATTGATTGCTTTGGAAAATATGTACATTTTCCAGGAGCTTATCTGAAATAAAATAAAGATTCATACTTTCTCAGACTGAGCTCCCTCTCCACCAAATTTCCATCACAGTCCAGTCGTTTTAATACAGTGAAAGGGCAGTTAAATGAAAAGGAGAAGTGTTAGAAGTTTAGTCAAAAGCTTGGAGAGCAGAGCACAAATGTTATTCCAAACGGAGAAGGGTTTGGAACAATGAAATGTCCCTAGCTAAACTCAAAATCAGAACCAGATCTGGGTTTTAGGGCTCATGTTGACTTGATCAAACTTATTCTTAAAAATGATCCACAGAGTAGAGGATTTGCTGGGAAAACCATGATATCAGATGCAATTGTCACTCCCATATCAGGAAGGGGTGTGATATAGGGTTTCAGAGGAACTGAAATTGTGTATGTCCAAGAATATGAAATTACATGGGAGGAGAAAATTTGGATCTCAATCCTGTTAGGGCACAGAATCTGCTGAAAATCTATGAAAGCTGTGAATCTTCTCCTTGGAAAAATTCACATACATGTAAAAGGCTTTAGGCCATGTTAGGGGGTTCACAGACCCCCTGACACCCGTGGGAGTGTGGGAGCCCTCCTTAAGTGGCCCTTATGTAGCTATTCTGCCTGAAGTTTCTGGTTTCCTTACGCGGGAGCTCTGCCTGGCTGGCACCTGGAATTTCCAACCCCGTTACATATACACCACAGGGCTCAGTCGCAGCAAATGGAAAGGAGCGAACATGCGCTGAGAGGCTGATTCAGTTTTATTCAGAGGGAACAGAAGTGGCCTTAATCCCCCACAGATTTCCTTAACTTTGTCATGTGGTGAGGTCATCTGGGGGAGATTTAAAATTCTCTTAGCATTTATTTATGCTTTCATTTATAGTATATCTGAAAGGAAAATGCAAACTTTTCATTGGACTGATTTGGTAATTTGGTTCAGTGGTAGGCTAGATTCGGAATTGTCTCCACACCCATTTATCAGGTGATTACAATTCACCAGGGTAGCAGGATCTGCTTGATCCAGGAGATAAACAGCTCAAGAGATTTGCTGGTCTTCAGTCATCACCATCTCATCTGAATTCATCACTAAGTGATGTGAACCAAGCAAACTAAAGATGGCTTTTTGCATTAATAGTCTAGCAAACACGATGGTGCATTCCCGAGCAGACATGGGAAAGGAGGGTGGATAATAACAGTCTACAGCACTTCTTGTTTATCCAGAAATCAACTATCCCCGGGAGGTTGACGTCTAATCCCATGCTTAATCTGTCATCCATACTTTATGTCATAATAATAATAATAATAATAATGATAATGATAATCATTTACACTTATATAGACACTTTCATCTAGGAAATCTCAACGTTTTATGAACATTAATTAATTCTGGTGTCCCTGTGAACTAAGCAAGGCCCATCTTACAGGTGAGGCAATTGAGGCACAGAAAGGACAAGTGGCTTTCTCAAGGCCATTGGTAGCTGATGACAGAGCTCAGAAGCCCATGCTTCCAGCTGTCCAGAGCCAGCTGCATCTTGTGGGTGAGTGAGTGGGAGGGACCACACCGGAACGAAGCCCTCCCTCTTCCGGGTTTTAGTTACCTAAACCCCAGCAGTGCTTAGAAACCCAGGGCGAGTTTCCAAAGCAAACACTTTCCCATCCCCCACCACACAACATGCACAGCCTGTGAGAGGTCGTTTTTGAGGTCTAAGCAGGGGAGATGGGGCTAAAATTGGCTAATATGTGTCTGGATGGGAAGGAGAGAAATGAACTTGGCTGGAAAATTGCCGTTTTGGTGGATGCAGTTGAGAAGCATTGGCCTACCCTAAGCCACATTGGCGCAATCGTGGTCCTTGACTTGTCTTATTCCATTTCACTCTATGAACTATCTGATATGCACATAACAAAGATGAAATGATTAAAAAGGGTCCTACAGGCAATTTGCCAGGGACCAAATGGCAAATAGCTTCTCACCTTTCATAGGCTTTTCAGTGGTAGAGAATTCTTGAAATTCCCCAAAATGAATGGTGCTGAGTTCTAGGGAATATAATGGCCTGTATGAGTGCTTCTCAAACTTTAAGATGCATTCCAATCCCCTAGGGATCTGTCAAAATGCAGATGCTGGTTCAGTAATTCTGGAGCGGGGGCCCAAGATTATGCTTCCGGGTGATGGTGATCCTGATGGTCCCCATATCGTGCTCTGAGTAGCAAGTCTCCACACTCCTGTTTCTCAATCTGATAAGCCACTCCCACAACATACTGCTCTGGAGGAAGCTTCCATCACTTGGAATGAGGTTTGGGCTTAGAGAACCGAGGCCTAGGCTTGAAAGTCCATTCTGCTACTTATTAGCTGAGAGATTTGGGACACTAAAACTTTCTGACCCTCAATTTCCATATCTTTAAATGGATATCATTAATCTCTCCATCAGAGGGTTGAAGATGAACGAAAAAACCCAATAAAGTGCGTCACTTGCTAGAACTCCACAAATGTTTATCATTCCCCCAGGGCTCCACAATTCATTCTGTCTGGCTATCTTCGCTCACAAATACTTTATAGCTCTCCCTCTATATCTGCCACCATCACTGACCTTATTTCCTCTGTCTTGCTTTTCTCATATAACTTTACCTCTATGTTCTTTCTCTTCCGTGCACAAAAGCCAGCATCAAATGTCAATTTTTTCCTCATTATCAAAATGCGTTTCTTGAGCTAATTTCTTGTGTCATTAACTGTTCTAAACTTGTCTCTGCCTTCCTGGGTTCTAGTTTGATCTAGTTTATACAGTGGAACTCAGGAAAAAAATATGTATTAAGTAGTTACTCTGCTAGGCCCTGGATATTCCGCTGAGAATAAAATAGACCTCTTTCTTTTTCTCTCTGCTGTTTTTCTTGCCTCTCTTTAACTCTCTGGGCCATAGTGAGGTCTTCCTTTAATTCTTCATTCGCTGATGGCTTTAGACTTTTCTCTTATCTCCTTCGGGTTTTATTTTCCTCTCTTCATATTGCCCATAGTAATTCTTTGATTTTTTTCCCTCTGAATCTACCATGCTGACTTACAACTTCTCTCCTAAAAATCTCTATAAGACTCATTTTGTGTGGCTGTCTCTGTGTGAAACTGTTTTGATTTTTCAAAAAAAGCAACATTGAAAGTCACGTATAGTATATACACAGGGAAAAAAGTCTGGAATTACAAACACATACCTCGTTGTTAGCACTGGAACTAGTGAGAGAGAACCTTCACTTTTTTCTTTATGTACTTTTGGCATTTTTGGAAAAAAAACTTCACCTTACAATCAGTAGGTTCTATTCTGTAACACAGGCAAAAAATGAGGAGGAAAAAAATGTTCACCTGTGGATTAATGGATAACAAAAGGAAAGATGAAGAAAAATGAAAATGAAATGTACGATCTTCAGATCTGCCCACATTCTCACCTGTAGTTTCATGTCTCAATTTCTGGGTCTGTCTTATTCAAGTTTCAAGTCACTGGTGTGGAACTCCGTCTTCCTGGGTTTTACACAGCGTGAGGAACACTGTTGGCATGAAAGCAGTACTAACAGTAAAGCAACAGGAGGCATTTTTACAAGAGCGAGCACTACCCAGATGGATTTTGATAAGGTTGGTATGTACCCCAAGAGGTCATAATTAACCACATCAAAGAAGGAGTGGCTTCTTAAGCAAATGGGCTTTATCTTGCCATCTGCCAAAAAAACGCACCAAATGCTCTTACTTTGTTGAAAAACATCTGCGCTCTTGGAAACAAGTCTCCGTAGCTTTGGACTGATGAACACGATTGAAGACAGACTTGACTTACACGTTTGACCTCCCAGTTTTCATTTGGCACCTTGCTTCTCTTATGTCCTCCTAGTTTGGACACATCATCGACAATTTGCATAAATGAGAAAGTATTCGGTCACGGCTGAATTGGGAACAGAGAGAAGTTATCTGATAAAAGCTGAGCAGGAAGAATTTAATTTTCCTAGCTCATGGTCAATTTTCATCCTAACAGCTGGTATGCTGGGCTGAGCAGTTGTTAGAGAACTGAGGTGGTAGGCTGTACTGTATAAGAATTTCACTAGGATTCAACCTGGCTTCTCATTAGAGACCCCTGGAGAGGTTTTTTTTTTTCCAAAGAGCTTGATTGAATCAGCCAAACTTTGGAATTAATAACAACAACAACAATAAAACAAAACAAAACAAAATAACACACAACCCCACGACTTTCCTGAGACCAAGCCAGCCTTAAAAGAGGTCTTCCAACTGGACCACTTTTAATTAGAGACCACATGGTTCTCTACAGGAAGACACTGTGCAACTTTGTTCTGTCCTGTGACTTTTGGTTTCATGCACATTTGAAAAATAATCGGATATGTGAGACAAATAAATTGGAATAGTCCAAGAATATGTTGAACATTTATAATTGTGTTTCAGGCCTGGTACTTTTACTATATACATATATATATATACAACTTTACTATTACATTTCTCTGCAAATATGTGATTTCTTAAATGTTATTTAATGAAGTATTTCACCTTTTATTTCTGCAATAATTATTAAACTATCAATCTTTTAAAAAAATACAGAATAAAAATTTGTAGATCCTAGCATGGGAGTTTCTGCCATTGGGGGCATCTTCCTTCGGTTCTCTGCCTGCCTCTCGCCTTTGGAGGTTCCGTACTTGTTAGATGCACATCCATTATTTCTCTTGGATTTGGTAAAGGCATTTGAGGCTCGTCTTGCTGTTTGGTGGTTTTCATTCTATTTGTTTGTTTCCAATATTACTTAAGGGTATATTCAGCTCTTCTGTTTTCTATTCCACTACTTTTCAGGGAGTTCTGGGCATAGCATTTTAGAAGATAAACGGAGATAAAACAGAGATAAACCAGAACGTGCCCCATGGAGGACAACCTGGATGTCAAAAGATCTGAAAACCAAGCCCAGTGATGAACATTTGAAGGAAATGGAGGCAAACGTTCTGGAAAAATTAGGATGTGAAATTGTAAGATACATGATAGCTTCTGGAGTACATCTTCTTCCTTAATAAAAGGCGTTTTCTTTCTTAATTAGAGAAAATTCAGATCCTCCAAGGTTGTAACCCTTGTTCCTTGATATGCAACTTCCTTTAGGGCAAGGATGGTATTAATCATTTATCTATGTTGCTACCTCTGTCATATGATCTATAGCTGTAACTGATCAAAGCATTCTTTTCTGCTAAGTCTGGATGTGGCCTCAGAATCTTTCTCAACAGTGCTCTGGGCAGCCACTACTAATTGATTTGTGTTAGCATTAAAAATGACATCTATTTGCAATCCCCACCTTAAAGCTCTCTTGCTAATTACTGCTGCTACGAGGGCAATTCTGCCCTTCAACCATCAAGGGGGCTTCATGGTCCTTATTTGAATACCCAGATAACAGTTGAGACAAGATTGGAATATTTTACTAGAACTGCAATTAAGGCTAGGTGAATAACAAAGTGGAAACAGTAACATAAAACTAGATAATCCCACCCGTTTTTCTCTAGCCCATCCTTAGTCTGTGATCCTCCAGAAGGGTGCTTCCCTGGGTAGCTCCTCATCTTCCTTCATGAGGAAGAAACTGTTTTTTTTTTTTTTTTTATTAAAGATTTTATGTTTTCCTTTTTCTCCCCAAAGCCCCCCGGTACATAGTTGTGTATTCCTCGTTGTGGGTTCTTCTAGTTGTGGCATGTGGGACGCCGCCTCAGCGTGGTCTGAGGAGCAGTGCCATGTCCGCGCCCAGGATTCGAACTAACGAAACACTGGGCCGCCTGCAGCGGAGCGCGCGAACTTTACCACTCGGCCACGGGGCCAGCCTCAAGAAACTGTTTTTTAACTTCCACTCCCTCGGAATATTTTTAGTGTCTCCAGGATGTGGAAATTTAGATCCAAGAAAATGAAGCCTGAAGAGATAGGAATTGTTCTATTTGTTGCCTTTTGAGTTATAGGAGAATTGCTTGACATTTCTCTGAAGATTGGCAATATAGCGTTCATACAACTCGTTTTTAAGAGAGACCATACTTAACTGTGGTTCGACCAAGATCTCCAAATCCCAACATTGCTTCAGAGGATTCACACATTTTGAGAGTATGGATGCCATCTTCAAGTATTTGAAAAGCTATCATGGAAGAGAGGGTATTGGGTTATTGCGTATTGCTTCCAAGAGCCAACTAGACCAGTGGGTAGAAATTAGAGGGGGGCCAATTTGGGATTATTAGGAGGTTATATTTTCCATTAATGAAAGTTACCCTAACATGACTAAGCCGTCTCATGTTATAGAGTGATTTCAACCACTGGGAATATTTAGGCAAAGACTAGATTGCCCTCTGGGGAGAGATGGAGTTCAATGGGTTCCTCTCTTAGATGGAAAATTGAACTAAATCTCCCTTCCAGAGGGAGACCCTTTCATAGGTTAGGTAGAGCTAACCTATACAGTTCAATATGTGTGCTTGTATTGAGGTAGTGTATAAACCATTTGACCTTTTCTATCCTGACACCTGCTGGCCAATGCATGATGGATCATAGGTTATGATACGTCCACAACTTCTAAATGGGAAGGTCTTTGAGTAGGAACTGAAAAGACGAGGTGACGGAAAAATAATAGTGTGATAATATATACTGGTACAGGTTTATAAGTGAATACAACATAGTTGCATTACGATATAGAAATGCATACATATGTAATCTATACAACTTTATAAGTGAGGGCAACATAGTCAATTTAAAAAGAATTTTTAACATAGTTTTGATCTTACAATTGTAAGATGGAATATTATGTAGGCAAAAAAACGCTGCTAAAGAAAACATATAACGATGTGCAGAAATACTCACATAATACAAAAGAAAAGCAGATTGTAAAAATATCTTGTGAAGTATGATTCTACTTTTGATGGAGAAAAGTCTATATTTGTGTTTTTAAAATAGACCGATTAAAGGTGCACTGTAATTTTATGAAAAGAAAAAAGACTAGAAAGATATACGCCAAACACTTAATAATGGATATTACAGGATAGTAGAATTATGGGTAACTTTTGTTTCCTTTTTAAATGTTTCCATAAATTTCCAAAGCTCCTAAAATAAACACACGTTGCTTTAGTGGTGTGTTAGTTTTGTATTGCTGTGGTAACAAATTACAATAGACTTAATGGCTTAAAAAAACACTGGGTTAAAATCAAGGTGTCGACAGAGCTGCTTTCCTTCACTGAGGCTCTGGGGGAATCTACTTCCCTACCTTTTCCAGCTTCGAGAGACCGCTCGCATTTCTTGGTTTGCGGCCCCCTTCCTTTATCTTCAAACACAGCACTGTTACGTCTCTCTGGCCATTCTTCCATAGTCATGTCTCGCATTGACTGGCTTCAACTGGAAAAAGTTCTCTGCTTTTAAGGATTCTCATGATTACGTTGGGTTTACTTGAATAATCCATGATAATCTCTTCCTTTCAAGATCCTTAACCTAATCCCGTTGGCAAAGTCTCTTTTGCCAGGTAAGGTAACATATTCACAGGTTCTGGGGACTAGGGTAAGAATATCTTTGGAAGTTATTATTCTGTCTGCCACATGTGGTCAGGATAACAAAAACATTTTGTAAAAATGCATTGAATCACTACTGATCTCATAATGTACTTTCCAATAGAAACAATGCCATGTATGAGGTCATGCTCCCAGGCTAGCCATTAGAGTTTACATGACCCACAATAGAAGAGACTTTGCTCTTTCAGGTCCCATCATGTAATAGCCCTAATGGGACCATTTGACACAAAAACCATGAATAACAATGTTTCTTTAGGAAAATGTGTTCAGAGTTCCCAAGAAGATGCTAGGAAGATATCCCTTCCCCTGTCTTCTCAGCCTCTTCTTTTTCTCTTATCCTTATTCTTGCCTCTCCCTTCTCCTCACGTGGCTGGGTATTGTGAGTGAGGACTCAGTTTCTAAGTCATAGGTGATGACTCCCATGGTCTGTGGCTTGGGTTCAAGCAGGGCAGAGGATGGGAGATGAGGGACAGCTGAGGAACAAGGGGAGTTGGGGGAAGGTAGCTGTGGGACCTCCTTCTGGTGTAAATCTCTGGGAGACATCTTGGGAAGATTTTGGATCTTTCCAAGGAAGTTCTTCAGCAGCCCAGATGATTGGCTCATCAACTTCTTTTTAGCTCCCTCCACTAGTCTCAACAAATGCTTCTCTCCTTACTCGCTCACTGTGGAACAAAGTATAGTTGTTCACACAAGCCAAAGCCCATCTAGAGTTTTCTGAGGGCTTTTGTTTCCAGCAACTAGGGAAGAAAAAAACCTCTCTCCCCTGCTCCCTTCTATTTATTTTTACTCGTGTTGCACAGGGATCATACACAGGTGCTAATGAAGGAGCATTGTACAGAAAGGACTGCCTTGAAAGGTGAGGAATGGAGAAAGGGATGGCAAAAGGCTCTGCAGTGGGGTCAGGCAGCAGCAGGTCTGAGGGAGGTGAAGTTCTGCTCTTCCCTCTGTGGAGTAAACTCTCCTCCAGCCCAGGCCACCACAGTCCCAGATGAGTGGAACCCAATGAGCGGAGCAAGTTTGTCTTCTCAGAGTGTTCCGAAGGTGGTGAGCATGTTGTTTTCTATCTTCTGAGCTTGGTCTGTAGTTAGTTGAAGAAGTGTCTGGAGAAGGCTCTTCAGGGACAAGCCTCAGTTTTCCTCTTTTTGGGTAGGATCTTGGGCTCACTTCCCAATCATGACAATTATGATATTTATATAAATAGACATATTTTTGAGTGCTGACTATGTTTTAGACACTGTGCTAAGTGTCTACACGCACCATCTAGTTAAATCCTCATAATAATACCACGACTTTTGAACTATTTTATCATTCTTATGTGCCAACGATTTCAAAATCACCAGAAAAATGTACAAAACTGTGCAGTAAGTCAGCCCAATACATGAGCCATTCAAAAAGTATTGGGAATAAGATACACTGGATTTAGCACTGAAGTCATGGAAAAGGCTTAGCTTGTTATTGTTCTAAATCTCAGAATAACACACATGAAATAAAATCTGGGGTCCTCCCCTCTCCCTCTACTCTCTTTTTCCCATCACACTGCAGCCTCTTGAGTGCTCTCTCTGCCCCTTGAACACACCAAGCTTGTAATGGGTTGAACAGTGTGCCCCCAAAGTCGTGTATGGAAGTCCTGAACCCCAGTGCCTCAGAGTGAGGCTGTCTTTGGAGATGGGGTCTTTAAAGAGGTAATTAAGGTAAAATGAGGTCATTAGGGTGAGCCCTAACCCAGTATGACTGGTGTCCTTATATCCTTAGAAGAAGAGGAGACTAAGAAACAGATACACACGGAGGACAGATCATGTGAAGACACGGAGAGGAGATGACCATCTATAAGCCAAGGAGAGAAGCCTCAGAAAAAACCACTCTGCTGACACCTTGATCTAGGATTTCTGGCTTCCAGAACCGCGGGAAAATAAACGTCTGTTCTTTAAGCACTCAGTCCGTGGTGTTTGTTATGGCAGCCCTAGCAAACGAGGACAAAGTCTTTTTCTGTCCCAGGAACTTTGTGCTCCTGTGCTTTCTGGTTGGAACCTTTCCTCCCAAGTTCCACTCCAGTATCCCCTCCTCACAGAGGCCATCCCACCAGTCTGATCTAGAATCAGTGCTCCCATCCCTCACAGCCAACCTCTCGCATCTTGGCCTGGTCTGCGGTTTTCATACCTCCCTCCTCTAGCACCTGACACTATTTACTTGTCCAAGAGTTTATTTTCTGTCCCCTGATCCCTTCTGGAATGTAAGCTCCTTGAAGGCACTTTCTTGTTCTTTTTTACTATATAGTCTTTGATAAAGGGAAAAGTTCTGGTCTCCCTGAAGTCACTTGTGTGAGATCCAGGACGTTTGACATCTGGTGGTATCCGTCTAATACGCTCTGCAAATGCTGGTTGCCTGCTCTACTTACTAGCGACAATGGCTGCATCTTAACTGAAGCACTCTGATCCTCTCAAACTTTCGTGTGGGCTCCCGCATTTGTGTGTCCTGTGGTTTGCATGTGGTCCATATGGAACCAGCATTCTGGATGTCATGGTACTGGAAGGGGAGAATTAAACCTCTCCAGTAGAGAAAGCTACTCTGCTTGGAGTCAGAACTGAAAATAGATTTCTCTGTTGGGCACCAATATGGATGCCATGGCCTCTCTTGTGCATCCCATTTAACACCTACTCTGGCAGTGGTAGCTCAGTGACACTATTATTTGAACATTTTTTGCCCATTATGGTGAGGACTACATATCCGCAGAACATAAGTATGGTGGAATATTAGAAATGGCAGGAATTCCATTTATTGTGTAACTATACCAATCTTGCCAGTCATTTACCAGTCAGGATAGTGGCCTCACAATTTTATATGAAAATATTGTATTGGAAGATAGATGATCTTTTGTAATTTTGTTCCTAGTATGAGTGAACAGCAGTCGGAGAGCTACCAGATGAAATAAAGACCCATGATAATCTATTTTATTCCTGGGGGGAAAAATGAAGCCGACTGCAAAAGGACAGATCAACCTGATAATGTTTCAAAAAAGACCTTATTAAAAATGAATACAATTTCATGAAAATTCCAATGGTGTTTAATTTAGGTAATATTATTGCTGCCTTACAGAAACTAAAGCACTCAACTATGTGACAGGTCACTTTCCACACTTATTAGTGTCTTAGGATTTTTCAACTCCTAAAACAGGGTGGAAATATAAAAATTAACATTTTTTTGTTAATAAGAAGCCAAAGGAAAAGCAAAAGACAAAATGTTGACTATAGAAATAAGCACAAAACGACGATAGTCTAAATTCAAAACACTTGGAGGGTATCAATTTGCTAATTAGAATTTTCCTGGGATTATTGTTGCTTTAAAACCACAAAATGAACCATGAGCTTATCCTGTCTGTCTCTCAAGTTCCAGATTGACAACTGTCATTTTTCCTTAGGAGGCAGAGGCACTTCCTTCTTTGGGTTTTCAGATGCTGAGGCTGTTTTGTGAGTGCCCGAGAACCAGGTCGATGTGAACACGCAGATTGATGAACGATTTACACCATAATGGCACAAAATCAAACCCCAGGTTTGGACTTTGGTCTAATGGCAAAGTTTAACATTGAGGTACTGATTAAAGTAAAACCTCCCTGTTTCAAGAGGTTTATTCATTTAAAAAAAAAAGCCTATTAGTAACTGAATGAGTTTACAGTTCTGAATAACTGCATATATGGTTTATAGTAAACAACCTGAACAGCCATTCTAAATGAGTTCTTTATATTCAGCTTCTAGAAGCTTGTAATTACATTTGAAGCAGGACATGTGATACCAGAAGATATAAAGCTATTCAGCTCCAACTGCCACTTGAATTCAATGAAGGCAGTCCAGCAAGATCAGTGGAACACACAAGAAAATCACGGCAATTAATCATCTCTTAAAGTTGGCCTGAAGAAAGCTTCTCCTCAAAAACAAATAGATTTAACTCTTTTTTCATTAGTCCTGGGCTTTTAAAATAAATTGTGATGGGGTTGCTTTTTCAGCAGCAATTGATCTTTTCAGTCTTACATTTTCTATCTTGCTCTGTCATGTGAGGAAATTATAAACATAAATACTGTCATAGCATTTCAGTTTGAAAAGTGGAGGCCTGAGAAGAAAGTTTAAAAAAAAAATTAGTATACTCTGGTTTTCAACAGCTTTGAAATCAAAAGTGGGCCTAAATGGATGTCAAGAAAAATACGGAAAATTTGAAAGAATACCATATCTGGATAGATTGACCCAAATCTAACAGTTTGCTAGTAATTTTGGCAAACTGCAAAAAATTTGATCAATTTTCTTATTCTTCCCACCATTCATTCATTATTTCAAAAAACGTTTGAGCCTCACTTGGCTGTACAACTAATGGCAGTGAACATTAAAGGATTTGAAGTTTCGTATTCATATTTAGGAATATATAGTTGATTTATCTTCTAATCCTTAAGATTAGAATTAAGTCCAACTTAATTTCTTTCAGTGCTCTCTTGGGCCATATCAATTATAATTGAAGTCAACCCTCCCCTTATAAGCCTGGGACACTGACTGGCATGAGCCGATGCTGGAGAGCCATGTGGAGGAGAGAATGAAGCACGCACAAGCAGAATGTGGTTGGCATTGCCATCACAAACCACAGCACATGCTGGCCAAATGGGTCATGGCCACACAACTGGGCTATTCATGTTCTTCAAACATGCACCTCATTTACTTGTTTCTGATGTTTGCACATGCCTTTCCCTCTATTTTGTCCAATTTCAGCCTTTTGAACTTTCCATCATTCTAAAAGACCCAGCTCAAATAATTTTCCTTCATTAGAGCATCTTTAATTTACCTTCTTCATTCTCCCCCTGAGATAATCTCTTCTTTTAAAATTTCTATTTATTTGTATTTTTCTTTTGGTACATATCTAGAAGTGTATATGGTAGTTATTTTCCCCGTTGTATTCCTACTAGATTGTAAGCTCTTTGAAGATAATATCATTTCTTGTTTATCTTTGTAGTCCCTGGAAAATTTTGTTTGTTGTCTTTCAAACAGAAGGTGCCTGATAAGCATCAGTTGACAGAGTTGGGAGGAATTGGATACAATATTGGTGATATATATCTGGCGTACGGATTTTATTTTTACTTTTATTTTCTCTTCCATTGCCATAGATGGTAAAAAAATGAATGCTTATATCAAGACTACATACACAGTCAAAGGGTCGTTGAATTAGAGTGGAACAACTGAGGCTAGAATTTAGCTCTTTATGTTAAATTTGTGGGACTAATTTTTCTCGTGGCAGTTTGGGAAGTCACCAACACAGACATAACGTCATTGCAAACCAGGAGGCCAAGCATAGCTGTGGGGAAGAGAGCCTATGTTCAAAAGGAAATATCCAAAATAATAGAATGGAGGGTCTAGAAAATCACCACCATGAATGCCTTTTTTGTGGTCTCATTTTCCCCAAGGTTGCTCTGGTATGAAAGTCCTTCTTTAAGGAGATAACATAAAAAGAAATAAGTGGTGGAAAAAAAAAATCCACTCTTGTAATGGCCTTGTGTGTTCTTTGGCTGTTTCAATGTAATGTTTATCTAATAAATAGCATTTCAGTGTTAAACAGTAGAGCTGTGTCTGCACTCCTGAGCCAAAAGGCTGGACCTCCTTCAGGTCTTGCCATGTTCTTACTCATGAAAAAAGTTCTGTTTTAATGAAAAGAGATACTATGTAACTAGAGCCAGCACCCCTGATGGCTGCTTAACATTTTCATGCTTCTGGGTAGTATAGAAGTCTTCAAACAGAATCACAAGTTTTTCTGTGTGTGTATGTGTGCATATGTGCAAAAATGTAATTTTAGTAAAAACTGATAGTCCTTCAATAAAAAAAATCACCCAGATAATACTTTTTGAGATATAATTCTATGTAATTACTTCTTGTACTAAAGTGTTTAGGAGAGAAAATTGTCTGTGATTTCTATTGGTGCATCTGTATAATAACTATTATACAGAATGAATATTTTGAAGTCAGCATAAAAAAAAGAAGGAAAAAAGAAGACTAATGTGTGGTCGTGAAATTTTAAGAAATATGCTAATTCCAGAAGAGAGGAAAGGAAACCTATGTCCAATTACCCACCTCAACCTTTAGACAGTCAACACATTTAGATAGTATCCGAGTCATTTTTGAGAATTAATTCCAGAAATGTGGTCTCTGAACCTTGCTATTCTCCAGTGGAGGGAGAAATATTTCCTTAGAAGAGTTAGGTGGATTTTCAACACAGCAGAGGAAGGAGATGGCTGCGTGAGGGTAGGTCACGTAGAGACTGACATTAAAGAGGAATAAAATGTAGTACATTAAAAATTGCCCCGGGGGCTGGCCCCGTGGCCGAGTGGTTAAGTTCGCGCGCTCCGCTGCAGGCGGCCCAGTGTTTCGTTGGTTCGAATCCTGGGCGCGGACATGGCACTGCTCATCAAACCACGCTGAGGCAGCGTCCCACATACCACAACTAGAAGAACCCACAACGAAGAATATACAACTATGTACCGGGGGCTTTGGGGAGAAAAAGGAAAAAAATAAAATCTTAAAAAAAAAAAAAAAAAAAATTGCCCCGACTTCAGAGAGGAATAATGATATTGTCTCGTTTATTTAATCTGTCTCTGTAAACTCAGGGGGAAGTGTTCATGTGGTTCTAAGGCGGTGTTTCTACTCTGACAAAGTATGGGATTTGTTTATGGATCAAGGAATTTCAGGCTGGTAAACGGGAAGGAGAAACTTGAAAGGCGATTTGGTTAAAGTGTTATTATCATCAGTCTGAACTTCTTAATAAACCCTTGCATATTCATTCATACATTCCATTCATTTAAAAAACTATTAGGCATCTTCTGGGAGCACAGGAAGGATAGCTACACTGAGAGAAACAGGCCCTGTCCCTGGGGAACTTAAAATTAGTCAGAGTTAAACTATGCATAGTCCACATGCCCTGCAGCTGGGGCTTATTTTATTTAATCATTTAATTAATTAATTTTGGGGGCAGAAGAGGTGGTTTTTGTTTTTGATCTTGTAATGTCCAGGCTCCAGCAATCAGAAGTCTATTCCGGGTACTGTTGGCATTGCTCCAGAATCCTACTGCAGCCTGAGTATTTGTTCATGGATTCACTGAACATCTCCTACATTCATTCAATAAAGACACACCTACTATGTGCCAGGCACAGTTCTGGACTCTGGGCAGACTGAAGAAACACTTCAGCTATTTGTTCCCACTGAGCTTATATTCTTGTGACAGAATGATGTTGATGGTGGGGCCACAAGTGATCAGTCCCACAGAGTATATAAGAGAAACAACTCCTTAACAGAAAAGTCAGATGCTGTATCAGAAAAAGAGGGAAGAGGTGCTAGGAAAGCAAAATTGACAGATGTCTATTCCAGCCCTCACCTAACATTCAGCTTGACACATCTTATGTCTGTCACCCCACATTTGAGCTTCTGACCCTGTTGTTTCCCTCTTTCCTTCCTGGCTCAGCACACTCCTGGGAAACTCTCGTGGTAACCATCCCTCTTACTTTAATTAAAAAAAATTATTTTATTAAGGTCATACTGGTTTATAACACTGTGTAATTTCAGGTGTACATTATTATATATGTATAGACTGCGTCTTGCTTACCCCCAATAGTCTAGTTTTTATTCCTCACCACACACATGTGTCCCTTTACTCCTTTTGCTCATCTCCCCACCCCCATCCCCTCTGGTAACCACTAATCTGTTCTCTTTATCCATATGTTTGTTTATCTTCCACATATCAGTGAAATCATATGGTATTTGTCTTTGTCTGCCTTATTTTGCTTAATATAATACCCTCAAAGTCCATTCACATCATTGAAAATGGGATGATTTTGTCTTTTTTATGGCTGAGTAGTATTCCCTTGTATATACATATCACCTCTTCTTTATCCATTTACGAGTTGATGGGTGCTTGGATTGATTCCACGTCTTGGCTATTGTGAATAATGCTGCAGTGAACATGGGAGTGCAGGGGCTGGCCCAGTGGTACAGTGGTTAAGTTCACAGGTTCTGCTTCAGCGGCCTGGGGTTTGCTGGTTCGGATCCCAGGTATGGACACGGCACCTCTTGGCAAGCCATGCTGTGGTAGGCATCCCACATATAAAGTAGAGGAATATGGGCACGGCTATTAGCTTAGGGCCAGTCTTCTTCAGCAAAAAGAGGAGGATTGGCTGCAGATGTTAACTCAGGGCCAATCTTCCTCAAAAAAAACAAAACAAAACAAAACAACATAGGGGTGCAGAAATCTCTGTGTATTGTTGATTTCATGTTTTTTGGATAAATACCCAGTAGTAGGATAGCTGGATCGTGTGGTATTTCTAGTTTTAATTTTTTGAGAAGTCTCTATACTGTTTTCCACAGTGGCTGCACCAGTTTGCATTCTCACCAGCAGTGTATGAGGGTTCCCTTTTCTCCACATCCTCTCCAAATTTGTTATTTCCTGTCTTGTTAATTATAGCCATTCTGACAGCATTCTTCTTACTTTAACCCAACCCCAAGATCCCTGTTTTCCATACCCTGACCCAGTGGACAGTCCCTGTTCACAGTGTGTGTCACACCTTCAGACAGAAGGTGCGAGTGAGAAGCAGGAGTTAGGGTGTGTGGGTGAGGGAAGCAGGATGAGTGGAGATAAGGATAGGGGGAAGGGAAGAATTCATGTAAGTGAACAAGAACAACTTTACAAATAAAGATGATAGGAAAGAAAGTACAATAAATGGCAGTAGCGCCAATGAAAAACTAAGTTATTTTAGAGCAGGAAGAAATGAAGGGAAGTACTATTATTTTTTAATGAGTTAAAAGCAAAGAATAAAGTGTGAGGAAGGAAAAGGATGGGAAGAAAAGTCTATAGCAGTGATTCTCGGCGTGTGATCCCATTTTGTGGGATTTGTTTAATACTCTGCACTTGTCAGAAACCCCGAGGACAGAGCTCTCCAAGTGAATCTGAAGTTTTTAGGCCTTTTGTTCCTTCTTCCGTATTTTCTGTAATTTTGATCTATATGCAGCCCATGAGCATCACGCAAACTGTCAAAGTGCAGGTCAATGAACATAGTTAGAAACAAGAAAAAGATAAGAACAGCTCCCTACTTCTCAGTGTGTAGTAACAAGGAGGAATCTCTTGTTTTTTTTTTTTGAGGAAGATTAGCCCTGAGCTAACTACTGCCAGTCCTCCTCTTTTTGCCGAGGAGGCCTGGCCCTGAACTAACATCCGTGCCTGTCTTCCTCTACTTTATATGTGGGGCGCCTACCACAGCCTGGTTTTTGCCAAGCGGTGCTGTGTCCGCACCCGGGATCCAAACTGGCGAACCCCGGGCTGCTGAGAAGCAGACGGCCCCAGGAATCTCTTGAATTCACCCAAACTCCTTGCGAACTTACTCCTCACAATAATGGCTCAGTCACTTATTTGAGCAGACATGCAGAGGAGAAAGGGATTACGCAATCTTTGTTGTACCCTATCTTACACAGACACAGAAACACATGCAAATATTGTAGAAATCAAACACTAAAGTTTTCCATCTGAAATGAAAGAATTATGTTAAAAACTCTTTTTTTATCAATTAAAATGCTAACGTTTTAACCTGGTAAATGTGCAGAGACATGTTCAATGCGATGTAAAAAGGCAAAGTTATAGGTCATATCATAACAATGAACACATACGATATTTACATGCCAGGACACGTTCTAAGGGCTTGACCTGTATGAATTGATCCACTTCTCACAATGGCCCTATGGGTCATATGCTGTTAGCAGGCCCATTTTAAAGATGAGGACGAGTAGCCAAGAAGCACTAACTTGCCAAAGATCACACGGTTTGGATTTGAAACCAAGAACCTATGTTCTTAACTACTTCCCGTCTGAACCTCTGTTCATAACCACTCTTCAACTCTACCTCTAAGCAGAATTCAGTACTATTATTGTAGCTTTAAGCAGATCAAGGGCAGTCAAAGAGAAGGATGGGAAGAGGCAGAGCAGAGGTATCGAAGGAAACATCGAGACAGGAGGAATGAGACTGGACAACACGGCGCGAAAAGGAATAGAAACAGAAGGAAGGGACCTGGAAGGAAGGGTCAATTAAGGAGAAGCTGGAAATGAGGTGATGGGGTTCATGGGCAGGCAGGAGAAGCAGAGTGGTGAGAGAAAGGCGGTCATGACCAGTTATGGAGGCGTGAGAATGAGTTCAGGTGATGAAGAGATGAAAAGCTCCAGGGAGGCATGATGTACGGGGTTGAAGGGGGACATGGAGGAGCCAGTCCTCGGAGGTAGGGTCAAGGAGAGAGGAGTTTAGAAAAGAGGAACTGGGTCCAGAAAGATAAAATAGAAAGAAAATAAAAAGCAAACGACAAAATGAAAAGAGAAGGTCCTGTCCTTGGGTATTCAAAATGCCATCATGCTGGTGTAGAATAAACATCATTTTAGTAAAGAGCATGATGTCAATGTCATGACACAGAGGCGAGAGCATTCACTAATAAAATAAAAAACTTTGAATCCAGCACCAGTGCCTTTTCATTTTGTCTATTCAATCCTCAACAGTTCGCGAGCTTTTGCTACTTAAATAGTAGAGACAGAAAAGGCCAAGCCAAATTGGCATTCTCCCTCCACTCAGTACAGGTCCCAGCCCTGTCAGCGGGGCAACCCAGAGGAATGGAGGAGCAATATACAGCTGTTTTTAATTGCCTTTAGAGGACATTTAAACATGCCACTGAGAACATAGCCCAATTTAGCGCAATAAGAGCACGTAGTGCGGCTGCTGCCCCCTTAGGTCAGGCTGTGGGGATTCACACTTCCCAGTCTCTCGGTTCCTCCACTCAGGCATGTGGGGGCCTGCTGTTGCGTCTACCTGATAGACCTGAGTTCTCAAATGTCTAAAATAATGTGATTTAAGAGTCAAAGGAATACAGCCAAAGAAAAATTTAGAAATATTTTGCTTGTTGACCAGAGAGGTGAGAATTCTCACTTGCAAATGGATTGCCTCCTGAATAGAATCTAAATGCAAGAACTTTCTCTTCAATTCAACCCCTCATATCCCATGGGTTCCAAGTTTATCTGATTTTAACAATCACTTTGAGTGCTTACAGAAGAAAAATTTTGCCAAAAATGTGTTCTGGAGATTCTGAAACATACGTCCAGGGGGGCCAAGGAATCCATTTTTTCCCCATGGGCACATACACACATTCACACCCCGCCCCACACACAAGCGATTCTTTTGTTTTGATGTGTTTGGGAGGCACTGATGTACCTTATCCACCAGTTAAACTGCATTTCTTCTGTCGCGAATGTTTCCCGCCCTACATTTTACATCACATATTTATCTACACGACCTCTAGATCCTCCACCTTCTACCCCTACTTACTACTTCCTCCTGTTGAAATCCTAGCCATTTTTCAAAGAGTAGGATTTCTTTCCCTTCCCAGTTGACAGTGCCCTCTTCGTCTCTGCTCTCCCATGCAATTCAGTTTGTGCTTACCTTGCATTACAGGCAGAGTACCCATCATGTCTTTAGTGGATTGCAAATTTGCCTAAGGCAGTAATCATTTCTTCAAATAGCCCCACCAATAGAAAATGTTTGGCACCATGCTTGGGACGTTGCAGCTCTTCTGAAGTGTTCTTCCCCTTCTCTGCCCTTTTTCCTTTTTGTATCCCTTCTGTACATAGCAACGTGCTTGCCTATAGTATTGAAGAAATGAGTAACTGAAATAGGAACTTTTGGAGGATTTGTTAATTTGTATTACTTTTTGATCTAGATAAAATAAACTTAGAAAAATGTACCTGGAGGCATTTAGCATGCAGAAAGGAGATGTTTTACCTTTATCTATGGGCAGCTCATAAATTACAGTGCTAAATTCTTGATGGTTTAATTTTGGGACATTTTTAGAATAAAAAAGCATTTAATTGATAATATAGGATGTACACAAAACTCCTCAGAGAACTAAAAAAAGTTACAAAATAAGTGGGAAAAATGCTGTCCTGTCCTCATCCACACAGAGTTTTGTTTACATATAAAGAAATGTGATGCCAAATATCCTCTCATATGGTTCTTCTATCTTCTCCTAACTGCTTCAGATTTCTATTTCATTCTTTTTCTTTAGTATATCTTTAGATCAAATATAGTTTTACTTCCATAACAATAATTTCAAGGAGATTAATATTTCTCATCAATTTTTATAGCGATTTCCCTTAGTGGAAATTTCAGCCTACGTGCCAGTCATCAGCAGGTGTCCCAACTGTCATACAAGAGCTTGTTTTGCTTGCTTTAGGTGACACGGTTGTCATATGAATCTTATAACCTTGTGATCTCTCTCCAGTTCCTTGCATTGAAATTGTTTCCTTCAATTCCATCTTGATGTGTAACCCCAGCTTTGCAAGATCCCTCCTGTAAAACATCAACTTAATTGGTTAATGATCACTCATCCGTGTATTATTCTTATTAACATCCCTTACACAACTGGACGCAATTTCTTGAGAAATCAGGGAGGATTCTGCTTGGGAAAGAAATCTCAGTATCCTTTCAAGATTGTGTCCTAGTATTACAACATAAAACTACAAAATAGTCATGTTCTAACGTTGACTACGCAGCCATGACCGCATGATAGAAGGCATAAATTCACATTAAAAAACCCCTAAAAATGCATTCAATTATCCAAATGTTTCTTAACGTCCAGATGTTTGGCATTACAAGAAGTAAATATCTGGATAGCAATAAAATGTTTTTAGTTATCACCAGGACATTTTGTTTCCTATTAGACTGTATAGGAATCAGAGATATTATCAAATTTTTCTGATAATCACCTCCACAGTCAATGTAGTCAAGGTCACAGAAATTTTCAGTGTGAATTGTTTCCTACTCTAAACAATGCTCAGTGTTGTTGGCTCTAACCTAGCATGAATGTATAGCTTGTACATTTCTTCTGAATGCACTGCATTCCAATCTCACAAGTGAGGACTTTAAATAGCAGCTTATCATTATGTCAAAATTCCTTAATGTTTTTACACCAGAGAGAAGGCATATAAGGAAATAAGACATTGAACTGCTCTAGACCATCACACTGCTATTTATGTGGTAAATGGGACACACACTGACCTCTACGAATTGTAAGTGTTCAACTATACAAGACAGCTGGTGCATATAGAAGATGAGTTCTTTAGGAATTGGTCAAACAAAAAGATTCATTTGGAACTAGTTCTAATGCCTTTCCGTTACATAATGTCAGATGTGAAAAACTTCTATGCACACGCCCTGTGGCATTATATAAAAATAGCATCTCAGTGCAACTTGATCACCAGGTAATGTTACCAAAGGTAGCCATAGGTAGCAAGTACAGTAATTTGTGGCTATACAGCTTTAACAAAAAAAAGGGCAACCTAGTGAACTCTCTTCAGTGAGCAATCGGGCTCCTTTCATTCTTTTGAATTATAAATATAGAGAGAATAAAAGCGGGAAAAGACCTAAAATATTTTACCTCGAGTAATTTCAACAGAATGTTGGAATGTATGTGTCAGACTCGACCATTCTTAAACCTGGTATGCAATTATAGCAAAACATCTTGCAGGATCTTGAAGCAATCATTTTCATTTTTCATTCTTACTTGGTGACTAAAAATTACCATTTCAAATTTCAGTGAGTAATCCACATCAATTTCAGATATTTAAGAAGTCACAGAGACCTAAAGATAGAATAAAATCTACAAAAGTATTCGGGAGGAACTGGATGTGGTTCTTGGATAAGACGCTGCAATATTGGGGCTGCTTTATTTAGAATGATACTTACATGGTAAACAGAAAAAAATATATCCTTTACCACTCCTTGGTTATATCTATATGACAGAAAGAGTACCTGAGGCTGAGTATTCTGTGTTGGGACAAAATAACACTTTTAATGTGTAAAGTATGCAAGTCAAGAGACCTCAGACTCTCTCCTTCACCAGAATGTAAGCTCTCTGAGGGCAGAAGTCTTATCTTCATGCTTCACTGCTGAGCTCCTCTGTACCTAGAATAGTACATTTCACGTAGCAGGTACTCACTAACTATTTATGGAATGAATGAATAAATTCAATCTTTCAGCAATTAGTTCTCGAGAGTCTGCTTGTTATGAGACACTGCTGGATATCAAGGGAGATGCAAAAACTGGATGAACACGCCTAGGTTCAGGAGGAAGTGGTCTACTGGAGGAAAAAGACATGGAGAAATGTAATTAGAACACAAGTCAGTGAGGGTGAAATATGTTAGGAGTGATACTCAAACATAGGAGAGCAGATACTTGCCCTCAGGGGAAGGAGAGAGCATTTCAAGCTAGGGTGACCACAAACACCTGCCTACTGTTTGCACTCTACATGAAAGAAAGAAAGAAAGAAAGGAAGGAAGGAAGGAAGGAAGGAAAGAAAGAAGGAAGGAAAGAAGAAAGATAGGAAGAAAGAAAGAAAGGAAGAAAGAAAAGAATGGAATGCTTAGCCCTGGTTTCTTCTCAGAAAACAGAAGGGTGAAAGCAACCTAGGGAGAAAAGTGGGGAGAAACTTCAGGACAGTTGGCCTGAGGTTGTGAACTGTCAGTCAGCAATGTCTAGGCATTTGAGAGGAGGGAAAAGGACTAGCAAGATTTCACTCAACCATATGAGTGACCATTTTATTATTTGCTTTTAACATTGTAGGTTCTCTAGATTTCTGGAAGAGGCTATAGCAGATGTGCTGAGTACCCTGAGAGAAGCTGTTCTGGTAATATTGGTCATCACAGGAGAAGGAGGAAATATATGTTCTCATAAGAGTTCCAGCCCAGTTTTTCTAGACTCCAAGAGAATGTTTTTGCCTGAGCAATGAAACTTTTGGGTGGTCATCCAAGACAAGCCAGAAAGCCTGTTGAGGTTCTCCAATTGCTACTTATCATTCACCATAATTTTTATAATTATAGGTTTGTCTAATACGATCCTTGATCCATTATGTTCTTTACACATATATCAATTTTTCTATTTTACAGTTGTGCTGGGAGTGATTTAAAGTTGTGGTATTATACCATTTAAATCAGGAAAATAAATTTTTAAAAAATGTGACAAAAATCACGTCTGAAACGTATACATATTCTTTATACCACTATCTCTGATTCATTTCATTGGGTTTAACACAGTGGGATGTGTTAAAATTAAGTGAAGTGTGGCTTTTTCTGTGATTAGTAAAAAGCTTTTTCTAAGATTTGCTTAACCTCTCGCTGTGTGCAGTGGCTGACGGATTCCGTTAGAGGGTTGGTTTGATAGCAACTAATCTGAATTCCCAGCAACTCAGGCGGCAGAAATTGTTTCGGGCACTCAGACCTATCAGAAGAAAAGACAACCAATAACAGAAGTGCTGTAGGCTTGTTACACTTTATCTGCTTCCATTTTCACGATACTATTTGGAAGATAACGATTCAGGCAGCGTTCCTGCTGACTGCTTAATATATACCAAGTGTCAGGCTCCAGACCACAGGTCTGTTTTCCTCCCTTGGGCTTAGGCAGAAAGCATGACGGTCTCCTGGTGCTGTTTAGTTCATTCTAGGCTTTGCTGGATTCTGTGGATCCAGACAGTACCCCAACCTAGGCCACATCTAAGCAACACACACTCTTGGCTCAACACAAAGTCAGCCTGTTTTTTGCACAGAAAGACACAAAGTGCTTGCTTTCCCTCAGGGTGAATTCTCCTGGCAGTGAGTAGAAATAAACCTGAGTAAGACAGATTATCAATGGCTGCCTTTTTGAGGAAGGATTACTCTTCTGCTTTGCTTTTAGATGAGTGAGCTCAGAGGGACTAGAAGTGCCATTTCTATAGCATCGCTTATTCTAGAATAATGGACAATGGCTCAGCAATTCCTTATAATTATTTTTATCTTATTTGGTATGTTTACCATAGGACCCAGTCATCTTGCTCTTAGATATTTACTCAGGATAAAGGAAAAGTAATATTCACACAAAAATATGTACACCTCTATAATTACCAAAGATGGCAGACAAGCTAAACGCCCTTCAGTAAGTGAATGGATAAATCTCTATTCGATGGAAAGCTACTCAGCAATAAAAAGGAACAAACTATTGATACGTGCAACAACTTGGATGAATCTCAAAGGCATTACACTGAATGAAAGAAGCCAGTCTCAAAAAGTTACATGCTGCATGAATCCAATTATATGACATTCTCAAACATATATATGTTTTTAACTATAGCAACAGAGAATGGATCATTGTCTGCTAGGGGTTAGGTGTGAGGGGAGAGGATCGACTGGGAGAGTGATGGAAATATTTTATACTCTCATTGTGGTGTCAATTACATAAATCTAGACAAACCTTAAAACTCATAGGACGATACACCAAAAAAGTCAATTTTACTGTTTGTGAATTTAAATAAATGCGTGCACATGTGTGTGCGCACACACACACACACACACAGACACTGCAGCAACCCAGGGAGGGAACTTGGACTACAGGGGTCAGTGGATGCCAACACGACCTACAAGCTCAATAGCTGCTCCTGGAGGCAGGTTGATGGGTCTGCCGCATTCTTCTGGATATAGACAGAAGCCGTGCAGTGTGACTACTATGGGGGACGTGGGGTGGGTAGCTGCAATGACTCCCCACCACTCCTTAGCCTGCCATAATTCTTGTAATTGTTAGCATTAGAGCACCTCTCAGCCTTAAAGCAGTTTGTCTTCATTGTACTATTCCAATATAAATAGGTTAACTAGGAAAAAGAATCTATTAACACTTTATAAGGAAGAGGTCTCTTGGATGGAGCGTGCTTAGAGATTTCTGGGAAAACGGCGCACAGGGCTGCTGTATTTGTTGGAAGGACAGGGAAGAGAAGGCTGGAGCAAGGGAGGCTCCCAAGTATGGGAGACCTAGGGAAGTCAGTAGAGGCCAAAAGGGCCACCACCACCAGGGAGGACAGTTCCCTAAAAAGGGGCAAGGCAGCCATGTCAACACAATCCATCTGCCATAAACGTAAATACCAGGTCTGTCAATCAATGTTAAAATAAGGCCCAGCTGACAGGTCAAGAAACTCTAGCTATTAGAAATGGGGTTATTAAAATTGCTTTTTCAAAATGTGTTAACCCCAGAGAGGACTCTCACTCACTTACACAGGATTTGTTTCTAAATGCTGGAGGGTAGATTTTGCCCATCAGTTCCCCCAGGACACCTACCACACTGCTCACGGTCCAGACTCAGTGATTATAGAATGTCTGAACTAACTCCCTCCAATAGCTTCAGTGACTTCATCCATTTATAATAAAACCCACACTATGTCCCGTGTTTATTCTTCAGTCTGTCTGACTGTCCTGCTGTTCCTTGAATACACCAAGCTCACTCCCACCTCAGGGCCTTTGCATTTTCTGTTTCACCTGCCTGAACACTGTTGCCACAAACCTCATTCTTCCAGTCTCAACTCTAGTGTCACCTCTTCAGAAAGGCCTTTCCATCAAATGCAGCCTCCACACACCAAGGCCTGCTCACATTGCCCTCTTTGATATTCTTCACTGTACTTGTCTGTGCCTGACGTTATTTGTGCATTTGTTTAGAAGGTAGTTTACAAGTCCACTGATTCTGGAACGAGATGCCTGCTCTGAATCCCAGCATCATCCCTTCCTGTGTGACCTTGGGAAGGTGATAGCCTCTCTGGGACTTGGGTTTTTATTTTGTCAAATGGGAATAATGAGAGTGCCTAATTATGTGTTATGGTTTCACTGAAGTGATTTAACATATGTGAACTGTTTAGAACGGTGGCTGGTGACTCAAATACAAGATCTCTCAGCTTTTCAGGTGGAGAGTAGCTCATGCCTTGCCTGGTCAAGGTGACTTGTCACTATTCTGAGCCCTTCCTTAAAGCCTGATATGAAGGGAAAGAGAGGATTACTCTTCTTTGGAAAGTTCAGGAGCTGAGATCATGTACACCAGGGGTTGCTGGGGGAAATATATAGACTTCCACTTGGAGAAAATGTGCTCAAAAATGAAGCTGAGGCTAAAGAAAGCAGGAGAAAGAGAGAGACAGACAGACTGAGAATTCTATTATCATTTGAATCCCTGGTTCTAGCCATGACAGAGCCAAACTACTATTGGAAGTTTTAGTTATAGGAGCCAATTAAGACTCTTTTTTGCTAAAACTAGATAAATTTGGTTTCTGTCATTTGCAATAGAAAAAAAGCCCAGAAGGACATAAAAGGTGTTGTTTTCGCTTTCTGAGCGTCCATATCATGCCCTCCCCAGTTTTCCTTTTGGACGCCCCCTCACCACTCCACTCTCAAGTGCACGAGTGGTGGCAATTGGCTTGGCCAATTAATGAATTCCATCTTCTTGGCTACAGTGATTGGTTCAGGGATAGGCACAAGGCATGTTCTAGGTCAAAGGGACTCAGTTTGGGGATTGTAATAGAAACTAATGGAAACATGAAGCTAGTTTTTCTCTGGAATTGCAATGTTGGAGGATACCAGCTTGGAGCTGTTGGGGCCATTATGTGCAAAGGGTCTGTCTGAAAGCAGAGCCCACAGAGAAAATTTAAACATGGAGAGATCAAGGCTGATGACATCAAGGTTCAGAACAGCTGAGGTTAAGAGGTTCAGGAAGCTTAAAAAACACATTAAAGGGAATTGTTAATCAGCTGCAGAGCACACATGTTTAGAATCTCACTAAATCATGATTTTCCCAATTGGCTTTGTGTTCTGCAAGAAGATTTTAGATGCGGCGTTAGCCAAAGGAGAAGTTATTTCTGCCATTTGCTTCATTATATAGAAAGATTATGAAAATGGAAATTTTCTAATTGAAAATTATGATAGAATCAGAATTTCAGAGCTGAAAGGAACCTTAGAGTTTATCTAGACTGGCAGTCTCCAAGCTATGGGCCATATGCTTCTTACAAGTGGTCTTTAAATCCATCTGTGTCAGAAACTTTGTCCTGTAGAAGAAAGCAAGCACATATCTGGCACATACGCACAAATTATAATTTTTCAAATGTACATAGATGATACTATGATTAACTTTGTTAAAATTCGTTTAACATCCGGACTGAAAGCATAGTAGCTATTTATCATTATATTTTCTCCTTCAATATTTAGTAAAAGTACTACCAACCTTTGGTAGAGGGGAGAGTCACAGAGCCCTGGCACCATGATTGCCTCTGTCTGTCATGCTCTCCACCCACTTCCTTTCCTTCAGATAATGCTTCCTCTTTCCTCACCCCTCAGCTCAAGAATCACCTCCTCAGGAGAAGGCTTCCCAATCGGGGAAGCTGGTCCCAGCTCCTGTCCGATGAAGTCTTTTGTTCTGTCTTCCACAGACAGCATTGTGTTCCTTCCAAGCACTTCTCTCGGCTTCTCTCAAGGTCACTCTGCTCTTGCGCCTCAGTTTGACCACATCTGATTCCTCCACAAGGGTGGAAGCACCCTGAGAGCAGGCACTGTGTCTGTTTTGGGGCATCCTCGTCTTTCCAGTGCCTGGCACCTCATAAAGTCTGTTGCAAAGATGAAGCAGTCTGCCAAGGAGTCTTAAATTCCTATTATCTGTGCTCTGCAACCTGCATTCTGCCCTGTTTTTTTTACATTGTTTTGCCTGATTTCTGCTTTTTCTGTCCCTGAAACTAGTCTTGGAACTCTTCAAGGGCAGAAACTGTGTTGCATTTATCTTTCTATCACCAATGTATGTACCTAATTTTATCCAAAATGTGAATAGAAAGCACACCTGCAAGATTGTGACATAACGAGAAAACTATGTCCTGTATACAGCCCTGTGCTAAAAATAGCCCAGCACATGCTCTGGTATAATCTGACTCAGATGCTTCAGTATCATAGCATTTCAGGAATAGGCCTGTCTTTATACACTAGTTAAAACCCATGACTTGAGTTGCTACATTTAAGCAACTGTTAAGATAAGATGACTATATTACTCCTGGGTTAACTAGAAGCAAAGGCTCCTTAAGCCTGCTACATTCTGTTGCTTCGTAAAGATCTCCTTCTCTACTTAATCTTATGTGAAAGCTAAAGGAATCAACGACATGTGGCCTGGGAAGACCACCCAAGAATTGTGCTGCATTTACCGCAATGCGCAAGCATAAACTTTTAGAGTTACACACTCTAGGTTTGAACCCTAGCTTTGCTACCACCTAGCTGTGTGACCTTAGCTGGCTAATATATCTCTTTTAGCTTTATTTTCTTCACAGCTAAGTGGCGAGAACAATAATACCACCCCACAGGACTGTAGGAAGCATAGTTGAAACCATGCAGGTTAAGTGCTCTGCCCAAGGCCAGACAGAAGTTTCATGATCAAATCACTGCTTCTCCTCCTTCCTGGAGCGGGTCGGGGTGGGGTGGGGCGCGGGTGGAGCTGATCTAGCATGAGCAGGACGAACATCTTGGATTGCAGCAACTCTGCCTCTTCTTTTTCTGCAGCCAGGGTAGTAAATCGGAGAGAATTAAAAAGATCCTAGGGAACAGAGAACAACTCTGTTGAAGTCATTATTAACCATTTATTCTTTTTCGGATGAGAGCGGGGAGGTGGGAGTGTTGGGGTATGGTAGCTTGAAGATAAAGTTGGGACAACCGACTGACATTTGGGTACAACAGTAAGTTTGTTCCAATAAGAATGAAGTATCAAAAGACCTTGAGGACAGAAAACAGACAGATCTATTTCAAATCTAGTCAGTATAGATCCTATGATAAACATTGAGTGCCTTCCTGGCAGCTGCAGATTGCCGGCATTTTTATTGAGGATTTGAAGTGGAGGTGGGGTCTGTGACATTTTCGTTGCATGAGGCTCCACTTACATGCTCATTTCCTCTGAAACCTGATGTTTAATGATTGCCTTTCTAAATGGTGAGAATTCAGATTAGATAATGGAGAGGAAGAATACTATAGATTATAAAGTACAACACAAATGTAAAGAATAATCATAAAAGCTTTCTAACTCCAACAAGCCGTCTCCCTCAGTTCCTTCTAATCCGTTCTCCAGACTGGGCTGGGGGTTTATTCCTAAAACACAATCTGGCCATGTCTTTCCCTTACTTGTAGTCCCTCTGATCTCAATACTTATAGCAGGAACTGTCATTTTCTTTAAATGCTTAAGTTTTTGTTTATTGGTTAGAAAATGTCAAATGGCACCGAGAAGTGGCAAATCTTTTCTTACTTGTTCTTTCCTCAGCTCTGCTTTTCAGAGGAAGCCACCTTGAATTCTTCTAGCTTTTTAATTTCTTTTACTAACTGAATTCTACATAAATAATATGCTTATAAAGTAGTATTTGATTTATCGATTTTTGGCTATACCTGTTGACTTTCAGCCTACCCACACCCCAATGGGATTCTTCTATTTTTTTTTTTTCTGAGTCAAGGATAGATTTTTCTGAGTCAAGAACAAGGACATTCTCTTATGTAACCAAAGTACAGTTATCAAATCTAGGAAACTGTATATTGGTAAAATACTATTATCTAATCTATAGTCCATTTGCCATTTTTATCAATTGTCTCAACAATGTCTTTTACAGAATCTTCTTTTCCTCCAGGACAGGATCCAGTAAGGACCACACATTGTATATTTTGGGGTCATTTTTCTTTAGTCTGTTAATTTGAAATAGTTCCTAAACTTTTCTTTGTCTTTCATGACATGGCACTTTTTAAAAAGAGTTATAGACCACTAGTTTTATAGAGTGTTTCTCCACGTGAGTTTTATGACACTTTGTCACGATCAGATTCAGTTGTACAATTCCAGCCAAAATACTACAAAAGGGATACTGTGTCCTTCTCGGGGCATCACATTCAGAGTCATAGGACATTAATTTTGATCATTTGGTCACGGTCTTGTCCAGTTTCTTCACTAACTGTATAGTTACTATTTTTCCCTTACAGTTAATAAGCAGTCCATGAGAAGACACTATAAGAACACATACATATCTGGCTCTCCATCAAGCTTTCTTCCCTAGATTGAGCATCTATTGATGATTTTTGCTTAAACTAGATTGAGCATCCATTGATGATTTTTGCGTAAACCAGTCTTCACTACGATGGTTAGAAAAATGATGACTTTCCACATCCACCATGTCCTCCACTTTTATCTACTGACATTCTACTGTGAGGAAGAGCCCTCCTCCTCTCACCTTACCCTTCCATTCACACCCCCCTTCACCCTCTCCTCCCCTTGCTCTGAGAGCAAATCTACTTGAGTGGCTGCTGTTCACTGTCAGTGGTTCCAAGTCAGAGGGAGGAAGTTGATAGAAGCCAGTCTCCTTTCGACCATGTCCCTGGATACACACACACACACGGGCACACACAAACGAGCTTAAATATGTGTGTGTGAGTGAGAAAGCTTAAAAGGGAAATTATAACATAGAAGCCTCTTTAATCTCCTCCTGCAGATAGGCAGAAGGGAGCATATGGATCTATATTTGTGATAAGTATATGACTTACTTCTTCGATACTTTAGTGATCCAAATTTAAAACAAAATTTATACGATGCTTTCAGGATCTATTTATCTCAGGAGCAGCCTGAGGTTGCCAGGTGAAGTGGTGGGGGCAAAGCAAACCAAACCTAGCAAAAAGCAAGAACAATCTTGCTATGATTTGAAGTTCCTTAGCTTTGTGCATTAGGAATTTTCTCGGTTTTGCACGATCAAAATAAAAGCAGAAATAAACTGGGTGCTGAGGTTGCTATATGATTTCAACTATTTTCATAACCCCCAGTTTCAAGATTTTGTATTTTATATTTGTACTTTATATTAATCAAAACAGCCCCATTTTTCTCATTGTTTGACCTTAGAAAAATTGAATTTGAATGTATAAAATGCATTAGAATTTTATATATCAAAACCTTATTGTTGGGGTTTTCTTATAATTCTAATTAAAATGGAAAGATTAAAACATTCAGACTTTGAATTACTAACTGAAGCCCAAGATCCTTACAATGACACATGAGGCTCTTTATGATCTGATTTCTTCCTAACCTTCCAATGTCACGTCCTCATGCTTCCTACTTTTTGTCAAACTCCTCGAAACTCCTTGAATATTCTGTGTTTCTTGCTCTCATGACTGCTTTGTTGTCCCTGCCTGGAACACCCTTTCTCCACTTACTTGCCTGATAAAATTGTGCTTCTCTTTCCAGACAGCTCAGAAGTAATGTCCTCGAGGAAAAGTCACAGAGAGAGGCTGTTCCCCCCTTCTTGCTGCATCCAGCTCCCACGTGCACCCACATTACTCTGGGAGATGCTCATTTTCATAGTCCGTGCTTCTTTTCTGGAATTATTTGTCAGCAGCGACTCAAGGGCTGGAATATTTCACCATTCTTTCTTCCCCATGCCTAGCATGGTTGCAGGCACGTGCCAAGCACATAGCAAATGTAATTATTTGACAAACTGTATAATAGTATGCTATTTTCTTGAAGTCTGTTCAAGTGACTGCCTTCATATTGAGAAACACATCTCCTGTTGAAGAAATTGAAATGTCAAGAGGTATGGATGGGGCTACCTCTAGCTATTTGTCAAACTTCCTCAGCGTTGAAGTTCTCATGGCACCTAAGTGCATTGGTGGGGTTTCTAGGACTTCAAAAAATTATTAAAATAATGTAGCTATATCATAACCACCTTATAGCCAGTTGGAAGATAGCAAAAAGGAAAAGTATGCCTTTGCTTTTATTGCCCTAACAGTACCACAGTTTACTTAATCATTTCCACATTGTTGGCTGTACTCCAAATTACATAGTTATTCCCATAATTTTGGGACATTTAAATGGTTTCCAATTCTTGTTACTATAAATAATATTATGGAAAGCATCTTTTCCCATAGATTTTAAAGCTATTTCCTTAGGATTGATTATCCAAATTGCAAAATCTGGGCCCAAACAGTACAAGCACTTTCACGGATCATGATATTTATCATCAAACTGCCTTCAAGAATGATTTTGCCAATATACAATGCTGCCAGAAATATATGAATACCCTTTTCACCTCATTCTTACCATTCTTTTTTGATTTTCACTAGATAATGTCTCATGGTTGTTTTGAAATCTGGGCCTTTTTCGAATTGTACAGAAATATATTGTCTATGTATTATTCTTGGTGGAAACTTACTAAGACATAAAATTTAAAAGTCTACTTTGAAACTTAGATCCCTTTTATGGTTTAAAATATTGGAACCTGATTGCTTTCCAACTCCTAATTATCAAATTCCGGATATGATGAGTTCTAACATCATTTTCTCATAAATTTAATATTTCTACTTTGTTTCAATTCCTGGAGCTTGTTGCTATAGAAAAACGTATGGTGGATCACATGTCACCTATCCTGCGTTGGCAAAGAAAATAACTCCATCTCTGCAGTTGTCTGGCACATCTTGACTAAATATATAGCAAAACTTAGAAGTGTTTCAAAGGTTTTTTGTTCCAAAATTTAAGGAAAAAAACTGAGTCGCTTGCATATGCAAGTATAAAATGATTCACTTAGTATTAGTGCCTTTAGGTTCTTTGGTTGAAGAGCGTGTGTGAGGGAATGGAAGGAGTCCTCATTTCAACGCAATTAAAGACTTGATATTTTTTTCCTCTTTGTTTCCAGGAAAAGATTTATGGTATGGTAAACGGAGATTCCAAATTGGCTGTCAGGCATTTTAGCTACATGATGCCAACTTTTGCAAGTGAACTGTAAATGTTGTTCTCAAACAGTTGTACGGATGGCTGGTCAAACTGATCCACCTGTCTTAATGGGTCATTGTGTAACAGGGCGGAAAAATAAGAAACTTGATTGAGGCCCCATTTTGATCAGAGACTGAAATCAAATGATGTGAGTGCTCAGGTCATTACGATGTCCTCCAGTAACTCTGTCCTGTGTGACTTCATCTCTAAGTAGAGTGGGAGCTCTGCCGACCTCCCCTCAATCAAGTTCATGCAAATAGGATTGTTTTTCGTGGTATCAACATTTGATGTGTTTCGTGATAAGGTTCAGTTTTCTCAAAGGAATATTGTAAATGCAACACATTTATTTTGATAATTTTTCGTATAACTTTTGAACAGGAAGAACATACGTGGTTTTCTCAAGGGGGAGAAACAAACAATAATTCTCAACAAATAAGGTTTTATTGAGGAAAAATGCACTTTAATTTTATAGTTGTTTATCTCTGTCTGCTCCTGGCTCCTTCTCAGCTTCTCAAAACCCTCATCTATCTACCCACTGGCTCACCCACTCCATTCCAGAACTTGTATGACCCCTGGGAGAACATAAGGGTCCTCTCTCTACTAGCAAGAGGTGTTTGGAAAGCATCTTCTGCTGTAAGTGTTGTTCCTCAAACAGTTGTTTCATAGCATTCTTCAGAGGCAAATAAATGATCTGATACAAGGAACCAGACAGATACATCAGTGACCATTCAGATTGATCCACTTGCCTTAATGGATCATTATATAACAGAGTTAAAAACAACAACAAAACAACCCATTTTGCCTTAAAGCTCTAGGGATGTAGTGCCTGGAGGTCAGCCAAATCTTTCCTGTTCAGTGATGGTGACCATGTGGTCATCCTCGTCTTGGGAGGAGCTTGGGATTTAGGTGAGGGTATGGAGGTTCGGAGAGGGAATCTGCCTGTTTGGTCTCCTTCTGCTAAAATCATTATCTTGGTCTTTTAGTTATTTCTTTCTTGCTTTTGTTCCTTCTTGATACTCCCACCTCCCCTCCTTGCCCGGAATGTGTATAATTAGTGCCTTTCCTCCCCACCCCCTCCACCCCCTGAATCTCTTATGCAGAGGAGGAACCCAGCCTTATACTCTGCCGTGTTGCCTTGTTCTTCATAGTCAAGTATCCTGGAGCTGTACATCTTTTCCCACCACCCTGGCTTCATATTCATCTGATTTTTCCACTTAAAGATTTATTATGCCCTGAGGCTTCCTTAGCTCGGTTTCCTTGAAATGGTTGTGGGCCCAGAATTACAGCAGAGCTTTGTTACTCTTCCTCACGAGGGCCCTACCTCTGCCATGATAGTTTTTCCTGCTCCCGCAGCTACTTTTCCATCAGTTTGTTCTCTTGCCACTTTTCCCATGTTGGACAGTCAGTGCTGTGCTGTGATTAGGTCCATCTTTTGGGAGGTATTTTTGACATTCTCTTGAGTTGTTTGGATTCTGGGGCAAGATGTACTCTCTCTGTGGTCTCTTTCTAGGTAAATGACTCTATCAAAGAGTGGTACAAAAAATGATGTGAAACTCACACATTTGTAAAATAAAGCCAATATAAACATGAATGATGCTGTTGATGTCTCTTAATAGGACGTCTAGCACCAGGGAATAGAAACAGAAATTTAGTTTTTGGTGATTCATTACTTAATGAGAAATATTCCATTTTGATATTTGTAAACAAGGTGAAACTGCAATTTGTTCATTTATTCATCCATTTAGTCAACATATGTTATTTGAGCATCTTTTATGAGTTGGATTTTGCACTAAATAATGGAGACACAAAGATGAATGAAACAGTTCCCACCCACAGGGATATAACAGAGTAAGGGAAGAGACAGATATAGAAACAGGTCATTTGACAACAGTGTGATATGTCTATTAATAGGATATACACAGAGAATTAAGGGAGTATGAATAAACGAATAATGGAATGAGTGAATGAATCTATCCATCTATCTCCTTTAATGTAATGAAAAGCAAGTAATTCAATTGCAACTTTGCTACTTACTGGATGTGCTGGTTTGAAAATACATCTGCAAGCTTTTAATACCCTTCCTATCAAGAGGTGGGATTTATGCTTTTTCTTTTGAAGCTGGGCCGGAATTTTAACTATTTTGCACAATAGGGTGTGCTGGAAGTGATGCTATGTGGCTTCCAAAGAAAAGACATAAAAGACACAGAGCCCGCCTTCCTGGAACACTCATGCTGGAGCCCCCAGTGCCGTCTGTGGAGTCCGACTTAGCCCATGTAAAGAGACTTCCTGGAGAAGCCTGGGACTATGTGAAGAAAGACAGAGATGCCTGGCTAGCCCCAGTTGCTCCAACGTCAATACTATTCCAGTCCAGCCATTATTTGACAGCAACCACATGAGAGCCCCAAGTCAGAATTACCCAGTGGAGCCCTTCCCAGATTCCTGACCCACAAAAACCATAAGAAAGAATAAAATGTTTCTTGTTGTTTTAAGACACTAAGTATTGGGGAGATTTGTTGCACATCAGAAGATAAATGGAACAGGTTTTTTTTTTTTTTTTTTTTTACTTTGTAGTGAGATTCTACTATAACATAAACTTAAAACATGTGGCATTAACTTTGGGTCTGGCAGTAGGCAGTTGCTAGACGAGCCTTGAAGAAATCGTTAGCCGAAGCTTGATGGACCTTGAGGCGTCTATTGTAAAAGTTTAAAGGAAAGTGAAGAAGTCTTTATTGAAAACTGGAGGAAAGGAGACTTTTGTTAGATGGTGGAAAGTTTAGCAAAATTGTCACCTATAGAAATGTGGAAAAGAGAAAATGTACCAAATGAACTGATGGATCTGGCTAAGAAAATTGCCGGCAGAATGTTGGAAAGTCCAACTGGTTTCTTTTAGATGTGGGTACTAAGATACAAATATAGAGAGATGAGCCAAAAATGCAACTGTTCAGTTTTCAATAAAAATTTAGAGGAAATATTAAGATGCCAGGACTCTCTGTGTTTGAAAATAAAATTGTTTCTTATTTCTGGTCTAACTAGATGGCAAAAAAGTCTCAAATTAAGTAATAGTTTCAGGGCAAAGGTCAATTCCATGGTGGTCTTGTAATATCCTTGGTTAAGACCTCAGAATGATGTCAGGGGGTGCCCCATAGAGCCTTTCAAACAGACAAGAGATCTTCTAAGGGTCTTAAAGGCACGCCTCACAGACCCTCTCTGTTAACCTGTGGGACCTTCAAGAATCCTAGGGGAATTTTCCAACAGCAACCTCACAGGAAGCCCAAGGTGAGAAGGTTTACCTTAAAGAGATTTGTAGAGCTTTTGTTTAATGACATGGATTATATATTAATTTACAAAAATCCCACAAAAATTTTAAAGGAATTGTATTGGCCTGAACTGAAAAGGACAAAGACAAAACAAAGTGAAAAGAGGCCTTTGTTGCTTCAAACCCATATGAGTGGGAGACCTACTCAGCTGCAAAGAGGCCAGTTTTTATGGAAAAGTAAAAATGACTTAGAGGGGAAAACCAAGAGCATAGAGAGAGAAGCTGAGAATCACAGAAACTCGTTCCCTGGAAGTAGGACTTGGCCTTGAGTAAGGAACTGGCAACTTGTGCCCAGCTGGATTTCAGAATTGCCGTGGACCAGAGACCACTATGTGCTTCTTGTTTTCCCTCTTTATGAGTGGGAATGTCTATAATAGTTATCCTATGCCTGTCCCACCATTGTGCGTTAGGTATGTGGGGCACACAACTTGTCACTCTATTTCCTAAGTCTTCACATTGAGAGGAACTATACTCAAAGAACCATGCCCAAAGATGTGTACCGAGGAATGTCATGCGCACTTGGATTCGATTTAGATGCTGAGATCCTGAACTTCAAGCCTGATACCTGAATGTGATGAAACTGTAAGGGTCTTGGGAAGAGGGTAATGTATTTTGTTTGTGTAATTTGTACCTAGGAAATAAGCTGCAGTGGTTTTAAAATATGTCTGCAAATACTTTGACACACCTTCTGTTAGGAGGTTGGTCTATGTACCTTTTTCTTGAAACAAGGTGGGCTTTTGAAATGGTTTTGACCAATGGAGTAGGGCAGTGGGATGCTATGTGCTTTCCAAGGCTAGATCTTAAACGGTAATGCAAATTTTCCTTGTTTCTGAAGCATTTGAAATAGATCCCTGTGCTGGAAGGTAAGCAGTCTGACTGCCCTGAGGCCACCGGGCTGTGAGAAAACCCACTGGCCCTCCTGTAGAGATTATATAAAGGAGGCCTGGAGCAAAATCTCTATCTCTATCTATGTATCCATGTGTCTACCATCTATCTCTTATCTATCTATCTATCTGTCATCATCATCTATCTACATACATATATAGAGAGATGCCTGACCAATCCCCGTAGCTCCAGACCTTCCATGTTCCTGTTCCAGCCACCTTCTGATTGGATGAGATGACTTAGAGCCTGAAGGTTGAGAAGCAGTCAGCTATGTGAGGAGGGAACCCTTAGGATTTTTTAAGATGTGTGTGAAGTTTTTCATACAGTACCTTGGTGTGCTGCTTCACGTTCCAGACCCTCAGATGAGTAGGGCTGGCAGTGAAGCAGCTTGGTGTGGGCACCCTGAGAGTGAGTCTTTCTTTAAATTCTGCAGCTTTGGCGTCTGTCTTGCCTCACTCTAGTCCTGGCCCTGCATGTGGACCTCCACATTTTAGGTCTGCGATGCATTACTGCTTATCAAGTTTGAGACGTAGCCAAATGAAAGAAAAGAATCCACGTAGACAAGACGCACATAGACACATAGACCCAGGAAAAAGTGAAAGGATTGATGAAAACTATTATGTTCTTACGTATTATAACCAATAAGAATGTTGTGACAGTAGCCAGAGAACTGGCCCCTGTTTGTATTCAGGGACAGGACTTGCTAAGGTACAAGGCCGGGATTACGTAGTGAAGTGAGCAGTCTCATTAAGCTGGTAGTGTTTTATTACCTGTTGGGTGATGAACTGATCAGTTCCAAATGGGTAAAAGGCAGTGATATCTTCTGAGAAAGAGAAAGAGAGCGAGCGAGCGGGCGAGAGAGAAAAGCAGTGTTCAGCCAATGATCTCAGCAAGGCGTTCTAAGTGCTGCACCAGGAGGGGACTCTTGGAAAAATTCAATATTCACGGAGTCCTCTTTTGTAACATAAATAATTGTTTTGGTCAAATTCTTAAAAAACGCCCTCTCTCAGTGCTTTGAAGAGCATGTGTTACTGCACTGGGCCTCAGAATGTAACATGGCCAAGTTGACCTGGGAATCCCTCTTCATTAGTGGAATTAATTCCCTCTTACAGGTTCTAAACATCTCTGGGACACTGAAGACATTAGCTGAGGTGAAACTATGTGACTTGCAGACGTGCCAGGGGAGGTGGTGCCGAGCCACAGACCTGAAACTAATTCTGTGTTTTGGGAAGAGATGTTGTGTGTCCCCTCACTTCATGTTTTCTCTTCCGAGTATTCTTCTGGTACAAGCAGTTTTTCTATCTCACCGTTGTTCATTTCTCTCTCACTTTCTTGGAGGGATTATTTTTCCAGAGGAAAATGTGGTACAAGGTCATTTCTAAGTCCTCATATTTCTTGCTGTTGGGTTATTAATGTCTTTGATTCTATGTGTGCCCTTTTTTCCTTCTCTCTTTAAGAACTTTCTGCGTATAACTTTTCTTTTTTTCACATACTTCCTATTACAGGTACCACAGCAGCCTAGTCAGGCCCAGGACTCAGAGGAGAATGAGGAAAACATGGATTCTACTCTTCTGAAAAGCTCAGGCCAACACAGGTTGCTGAGAAACTACTCGAGCCAGGCATGGTCTCCTGGGTACTGGGGATCTAGATTTTAGCAAGTCCTTGGAAAAACTCACAGCCTAGTGTAATTACCTATTTATATAAATGTGTAAAATAAAGAAGTAATTATAACACTAATTTATAAATACCAGAAAATATAGAGCATGTGCTTGAAGCGGGCTACTTAGAAGTGGGGTATCTTGGGTATTCTTTTGAAGGACAATTAAAGTTTTCTAAGTGGACTAGTAGGGCATTCAAGATAAGATTTATTAGGTCATTAGTTTGTCCATTTGTTTTTTTCACTCATTCATCAAACACCCATTATGTGCCGGGAAAATTCTAGGTAGTGGCAATACAAAGTGAATAATAAGGGTCTCTACCCCGAAAGAGCTCACAGTAGATCTGGAAACACATGCCTGAGATGTTTTTAAGCGTTGTGAGAGAAGTCTATACATGGCGCAGTGGGGGCACAAGGGGAGAGTTAATTCTTCCTGGGGGAGGCTTCTGGAAAAGTTTCATAAAGGGGGCAATGTTAGAACAGAATTTTAATAGACAAGTGACTGTTTTCCAGGCTTATATGGAAGAGCATGAAGGGGAAGAGAAAATTCCAGGTGGAGCATGCACAAGGGCAGGGAGGCTGGAAATAGTAGCCTCGCACATTTTGGGGAATTGCAAAGAATTCGACCTGATTGGAGCTTTAGATTTATACGGTGTGACGTAGAGATGGAAAAGCCTGAAGAGGCGGTGGGCAGGGGCATTTCTGGAGGACCACACACTAGCAGAAAGATGAGACACAGTGAGGCCACATGCAGACCATTAGTGATTTGGCTTGTCTGGGGGAAGGGAAGCAGAAGAGACTAGAAGCCAAGGAAGCACCACAACAGGAAGGGCCTTGAATGTTTGTCTAGAGCAAACCAGGCCTTTCCCTGTCAGTGATGGGGCACATGGATGGATTTCAAAAATTATTGTTTTAAGTTTTTTATTTGTAAATATTTACTTACAGTAAAATTTATTCTTCTTGATGAACAATTCTATGAGTTTTGACGAATGCATATCATTTCCCAACCCTCACAGACAAAGGTAGAATAGTTCCATCACCCCAAAAGAGTGCCTCAGGCTGCCCCCCTGGAGTCAACTCTCCCTCATCCCAGGCAACCATTGATCTGTCTTCTCTTCAAAGTTTGACTTTTCCAGAATATCATGTAAATGGAATCATATGATACATAACCTTTTGTCTGGCTTCTTTCTCTTAGCGTAATGCATTTCAGATGCACCCATTTGGTGCATGTATCAGTAGTCTTTTATTGCTGAGGGGTATTCCATCGTATGTACACATTACAGACTGTTTATACATGTAACAGTTGGAGGACATCTGAGTTACTTCCACTTTTTGGTGATTATGAGTAAAGCTGCTATGAACATTCATATGTAGGTTTTTATATGAATATAAGTTCTCATTCCTCTTGGGTAAAAACCTAGGAGTAGAATTACTGGGTCATGTGGAGAGTCTGTATTTAACTCTATGAGAAACTATCAAACTGTTTTCCAAAGTGCTTATACCTTTTCATTCCTATTGGCAATATATGAGAATTCCAGTTGCTCTGCGTCCTTGTCAGCTCTTGGTATTGTCAGGTTTTTTTTTTTTTTTTTTAAGTTTTGGTCCTTCTCATAGGTATGTAATGGTCTTATTTTACATTTTCTAAATGAGTGGTGATGTTGAACATCTTTTTATGTGATTTTTTTTTCTGATGAAGTATGTCTTCAAATCTATTGCCCAATTTATTTTATTTGGTTGGTTGTTTTCTTATTATTGAATTTTGAGAGTTCTTCATATATTCTGGATATAAGTCCTTTATCTGAAATCTGTTGTATAAATATTTCTTCCAGACTATGATTTGTCATTTTATTGTCTCAACAGTGTCTTTGGAAGAGCAGAAACTTTTCATTTTGATGTGTCTAGTTTGTCATTTTTTTCTTATATGGTTCCTTCTGTTGGTGTATTTTCTAAGAAAAATAACCTAAGCAAGGCTAAAAGGATTTTCTCCTACTTTTTCTTTTAGAAATTTTATAGTTTAGGTTTGACATTAGGTCTAAATCTATTTTGGGTTAGTTTTTGTATAAGGTAAGAGGTATGGGTAAAGTTTTGTTTCTTTTCTTTTTTTTAGAAGACAATCTTTTTAGAGCAGTTTTAGGTTCACAGCAACATTGAGAGGAAGGTACAGAAATTTCCCATGTATCCCTTTCCCCCACACATGCATAGTTTCCCTCATTATCAACATCCCCCATTGGAGAGGTGCATTTGTCACAACTGATGAACCTACATTGACACATCACGATCACCCAGAGTCCACAGTTTACATTAGGGTTCACTCCTGGTGTTGTTCATTCTATGGGTTTGGACAAATGTATATTGACACATATCCACCATTACAGTATTATACAGAGCAGTTCCACTGCCCTAAAAATCCTCTGTGCTCTGCCTATTCATCCCTTCACCCCACTCCACCCAACTCCTCACAACCACTGATTTTTTTTGCTGTCTCTGTAGTTTTGCCTTTTCCAGAATGTCGTATAGTTGGAGTCATACAGTATGTAGCTTTTTTCAGATTGGCTTCTTTCACTTAGTAATATGCATTTAAGACTCCCCTGTGTTTTTTCATGGCTTGATAGCTCATTTCTTTCTAGCTCTGAATAATATTCCATCATTTGGATGTACCACAGTTTAGCCACTCACCTACTCAAGGACATCTTGGTTGCTTCCAAGTTTTGGCAATTATGAATAAAGCTGCTATAAACATGAGGTTCATTTCTTTTCATTCAAGTTTGCATTCTAGAATGCTTGCGCTAGCAACAATGTGGAGAATGTATTGGAAGAAAAAGAAAAAGATTGGGTTGAATGTTTCTCAATGAGTTATCTCTTATTTTCTAGGATATGTTGTACATACTAAGTAGGTATATGGAAAAATCATTTCCAACACAGTGATTGCTAGCATACATGAAGCAATTCAATTGATTTGACCAATCCGAATGGTAAAGTATTTAAAAAACATACCAAAGAGCCTAGTGGATGTTTGACTCAGTGATTTGGCCATGTAGACACAGCTTGAACTCTTATTTTGACCTTATATTTACCCCTTTTCTTTATCACCTAGTGGAATAAAAGGATTTATAGGAAGAATTTAAAAGGAATTTAAAAGGAAGAGTGTTTCCTCTTTTATCTTCTATGATTGTATATCTGAGTGAAATGATTAGTGGCGTGCTTTGCTAATACTCAGAGTGGTGTCATGATATTTAGGGAAGATGGATTTACTTTGATTTATGGATAAAGAAAAATCTTGTTTTAACAAAATCTAGGTATTGGCTTAGGAGGGATAAAATCCCAGAGACTAACTCTTTATTCTGGAGGCAGTAGAGATAACACATAAGAAAACGGAGCTATTTTTTTTTTTGCCCATTTTAAAGCTTCATTTTCAGTGAATAAATAAAGCCTATGTGTACTCTGAATTTCATTTAAATTGATTTAGAAACTGTCAGGTGGGAGGTAAAATTAGAGGATAGGAGTTTAGGCTGTGGAATCTGCCCACTTAGATTCAAATCCTAGTCTCACTAACTGGGAAAGGTACTTAAATGCTGTGATCTTATTTCTTCCTTTGTAAAGTGAGGATAATAATGACAGTACTTATGGTAGGGTTTTTGTGAAAATTAATTTAAATAATAAAAATGCTTATCAAAACTGATATATAGGGGCGGACGCCGTGGCTGAGCGGTTAAGTTCACGCTCTCTGCTTTGGCGGCCCACAGTTTCGCGGGTTTGGATCCTGGGCGCAGACATGGCGCCACTCATCAGGCCACGCTGAGGCGGCCTCCCACAGGCCACAGCTAGAAGGACCTACATCTAGAATATACAACTACGTACTGGGGAGCTTTGGGGAGAAGAAGAAGAAGAAAAAAAGAAGGTTGGCGACAGATGTTAGCTCAGGTGCCAATTTTTAAAACAAAACAAAACAGGGGCCGCCTCGTCTCGGAGTTGTTAAGTTTGCGTTCCGCCTCTGCAGGCCAGGATTTCCCCACTTCGGCTCCTGGGCACGGACATGGCACCGCTCATTAAGCCACGCTGAGGCAGTTTGCCACATGCCACAACTAGAAGGACTCACAACTGAAAATATACAACTATGTACTGGGGGGCTTTGGAGAGAGAAAGGAAAAAAAAATAAAATCTTTAAAACAAAACATAACAAAACTGATATATAGTATGTGATCAATAAACATGAGTTCTTATAAACATTAACATTATAAACATTAACAAATTCAAGAGCCTACTTTAAGGTGTAGCGTGGGAATATGACGATGAACTAGGACATCGCTTCCCTCCTCAGGGAGTTTGCAAATTGCAGCCTATTTGGGGAGGAGGATATGTAAAGAGCTAACACTTAAAAAGCAACCAGAAAGAAATAAGTATTGTATTATACTTGCAAGGTGAGGTGAGGCTAGAGTGATTAAGGATCCCTGGGTGGATTAGAGGATGCTTCAGCCATTGAATCTGGTGGCATTTAACCTGGATCTTGGAAGAGAATGAGGGGTCCCATAAATGGAGAAACAGAGGAGAATGACCCAGACATGGGTCCAGAAAGATTTGGGAGAAGTATTCTCTTGAGCTTCAGAGTAGGAAGAGTAGGGGGTGATGGAGAAAGAAGTGATGGGAAAAGAAATAAAGAAGAGATTTTGATGCCGAGAGGAGAGGCTGGGCTTGGTTCTACTTACTCACAATGTTTTATAACTTTTCCATATCATTGCTCTGAAAAAACCAGTCTGGAAGAGAACTCATGCAAGGTTTTATTTCCTTTCCTTTGGAAAAAAAAAAGCACAAACCACCGTTGTAAATCATTAATGGCCCATTTTAAAAAGGAGATCACAGTCCTGAGTTACTATTTTTGTATTCAGCAGAGAAATAAAAAGAAGCATATTGAATTATACGAAATATGAATTGGTCTCTGTGCTCCAGTACCTATCTGGGACAGATTTATAAATACTAAAATGATATAAATGACCATTGTTCAGCTCCTTTAATGTTAAAGGACTTTTAATGGCAAAGCAAGGATACTGAAAGAAAGTTTTAGGGAAAAACAGCTGTAGTCTGGAAATCTTAAGGTTATTCTTGTATTCGTCTGTGTTCATTTATGTCTAACCAGTACCTGAAAATTTTGAGTTTTCTGCCTTCTCTGCCAATTATTAGAACACTTGAGGAACTGAGAATTTACTTCCTCATTCATTAGTCCCTAAATACATTTTAAAGGTAACAGTGAGATTTTAAATTATTTGATCACTTTTCATGGTGCAGTTCATTGAGCTAGAACTATTATTCAGAGAATTAATTTCCAAGAAAGGTTTAATTAGTTCTCAAAATGATCCAGGATTGCTTACCTCGAAAGTTTAATCCGATGTCTCGTAGGATAGTATTGGATGTGGTGTTGGGAAGAAAGGATAAGAAGTTGTTTCAAATCCTAGATTAGGCAGACAATACTCTAATTAACAGCCTGTAGGTGAAGAAAAAATGGTCCAAAGAATTAAACTTGAAAACCAACTTTCAGTGTTCTGAGAATATTGAATTCTCCTAGAGGAATTTACCTATATCTCAACTGGGAATTATTGAAACTGTCTATGGAATCTTCAAGTTATTATTGAAAATAAAAATAGAAATAAAAACTACTACCTTAACAAGCTTTGTAGGGCAATATTTGGAAGTACGCACAATTTCATTGTTAGCGTTGACAGAGTTCCTCCCCATTTGAGAGTCAGCATTGGCTTTTGGGGTTTCTCCCGTGGTATTATTCCAGGTTTACCCTCCAAAAATATTTTCTTGTTTCATCAAAACTAACCTAACAAGGGTCCCATTTTCTTAGCGCTCTGATAAATGACTGCCAGTTCTGTTAAAATAATTTTAGAGTCTACCGTTTATTCATTTGTTCATTCATCTGATTTATTGATTGCTATGTATGTATTTGTCATCACCTATTGGGTAAACACATTTTCACTTACTTGAAAGGGAGTGGGAAAATAATATAGACTTTAGATTCCAAAGTTCTGAGTTCAAATTCTGAGTTTACCCTTAACCGCCCAAGTGTCTCTGCTGAACTCATATAACTTCTTTGAACTTCTGTTCTCTCATCTGTGGAATGGTATGAGAAAAATTCCCACCACACAGGGCTATTGTGAATACCATGAAAGGGAGTTGCAAACAGTAAAGTACCATTTAAATGTTATTTTTTAAAATGAATAACTCCTGCTGAGGGAACACTTGATCACCACAGGATACTCCTTTTGTGGCGCAAGTTTCAGGCACTTAGGCAGGCAGATGTAGGCTAATCTTTGAATGTGTGGCAGATTGAATGTCCTAAAGATGGCTTCAGTGATAGCTCCCATCCCATGTGCTCTTCTTGCAAAGAGATCTTGACACTCCTCCCATTGAGAGGTGTGGCCTACGTCTCCTCCTGTGTACCGTTGTGACTGCCTCAACCAAAAGAGTGTGGCAAGAGTGACACTACATGACTTCGGAGGCTAGATCACGCAATGCCATGCACTTCTGTCTTGCTTTCTTGTGACACTCACACTTGGAACCCAGCCGCAATCCTGTGAGGAAGCCCCTCTTAGCCTATACGGAGAGGCCATGTGTAGGTGCATGGGCAGACAGCTTAGCTGAGGTCCTGACACACAGTGAGCCTCAACCACCAGTCACTGAAGATGCCTCCAGATGATTCCAGCCTCTAGCTCTTGAGTCTCCTCAAGGAGCAGAGATATGCCATCTATGCTCTGCCCTCTCCAATTCCTAACCTACCAGAATCCAAGAGCATAGTAAAATAAGTGTTTCATGCTGCTGAGTTGTGGGGTGTTTGTTACATAGTAATAGCTAACCAGAACAAGATCGAAGGATTTCATTCGCTCCAAACCTATTCTCAATATTTTAATAAGGCTGTAAAGAAAATTGAAACTGCGTTATTTCTATTGTTTTAATAGCTTTACATTGTGATGGAAAGCTGTGGATATTGCTTATTGGAACTCCAGAGCAGAACAGAGATTTAAAAATATTGGGGTTCCTACTTTTTCTCAAACAGGATCAAATATAATGATGGCAATTTTCATAATCGCCCCTGACATCATCTCCCTAGCTTTTCAGCAGAGGGCCTGGGGTATTCGTGTTTGTTTCCACTTTTTCAAGGAATGAGAAGTGAGCCTCTTCATCCCTCTGAATGTCTTCAGAGTGGAATACCACATCAATTGTTTTTGGTGCTGCTCTCTCTGGCATGCCATCTTTCAGAACCAGGCAGAAAGCAGACGCTCTGCGGATAATTTGGGAAGAGAATAGAAGTATTTTCTCCTCTTTGCAACTTTATAAGATACTTTGAACATCTGGCTTTTCCTGAACTCAGATGTTTCAGCCCTATATTTCATCTCCTCATCTGTTCAAGAAGATTGTAAGCTCTCTCTAAACCTCTAGACCTTTGCTCAAATGATTTATTCTACCCAGAATGGCTCCCTTCACTCCCTAGCCTTCAAAGTCTAGGAGAAATTTACCTTCTTCATGAAAGTTTCATGAGTTAGAGGCAGCACTTAAAACTTCTTAGCACTTTGTTGGCACTTAGAATTCTTAACACCGCCAGGGCCTGTTTCCCTGATTAGGTTTCGAGGCCATTCTTGGCAGGGTCACCATCTTGTTCTCCTTCATGACCTCTACTGTGGTTTCTCAGGAAATGCTTGCTGAATTCCATAAGGCAGCCTGAGGTAGTGCCAAAATTGTGCAATCAGAGTCAAGACACTTGGCTCCTAGTTTCAGGTCTGAGCCAGGTCTGTCAATAAGCAGACCCTGGAAATGGTGTTGTGATTCTAGAAGATTCTTCACCTTTCTGGGCCTCAGTTTGCTATTTTGGAAAATGAGACGTTTAGAGTAGGTCTGTGGTTCTCAACTAGATATGCTTTTCCAATACCCCTGGTGCCCAGAGGGTCTGACACATCCTTGGTTGTGCATCCTTGGCTGGATACACAATTTAGAAGACGTCTTCTGGCTCCAGAAATATATGTGGGTTGTTAGATATTGCTGTGGCCCATGGAGCTGGTTGGAAGGAAGTGAGCAGACTGGAATTATAGGTTAGTGCTTCAGAGACATAGCAGAAGAGAGAGTTGAGGCAACTCTCGGAATAATAGTAGCTAATATTTATTAAGCCAGGCATTGGGCTAAGAGCTTGAAATGCATTCTGGTTCAATCCTTACAATACCAGATACTGTTATTACCCCCATTTTATAGATAAAGAAACTGAGGCTTAGAGAGGTTAAGTAATGGGTCAAATTGCTAAACTAGGTTACTAAGCACTTGGACTGAGATGAAACCCAAGCTCTCTGACTCCAGATCCTGTATTCCTAGACACCCATTGGCTGCCTCTCTCAGTTTTTGCTTTTGTAGTGGGGCGTATGCTATGTTGTAGGGAGCTGGTCATATGATTATTAAAAAATATAGATTTTATTAATCTTTGCAGTTCTACTCTGTTGCTGGTGCCTAGCAAGTGGTATGTGCACTCATAAGTATAATAACTTTTATGAAGACAGGGCATGGAGACGTGATTGGGCCGTTTAATTTTAGAAAGTTAGAGCGTGCCACTCGAGATTCATGCAATGGTGGCATTGTTTTATTCTCTCATATATACTGTGGCAGATTTTGTTATATGGAAGGAATTTACTTTCTGAAGGAAATGCCTGGAGTGAAAGGAAGATCTGGTGTTACAAGATCACCAAAGACCAGGAAATGTAGCAAATCTTGTGGAAACTCACCCAGAGTTCTCATTAGTGGTGAGGGAAATGCTACTCCGTAATTGCATAGATAGAACAATGATAACCCACTTTCATTTGCAAAATGTTTCACCCCACAGGGTGATCAAACAATTAGCATTTACTGTACCCCAGACATTGTTGATGTCTCTATATGTGAATAATTCCCAGATCTACCCTTTTACCCCCAATCTCCCTATCATTTTATCATTTCTGACTGCATCTGTAATGCCTCTGCCTGGCGAAGTGGCTTTTGCTTCCTGCTGAGTGTGACTGATGTTCCTCGCAGGCTTTTCTGGCACCCAATTTCCTAGTTTTTGTTGGCAGAATGCCTTTGTCCTATACATACTTTGCCTTAAGGTCACTTCTGTTCATATCCATTTGTGCTCTATCTTCCGATTGTTGCCCAATCTGCTGACTTTTGCCTCCATGTCATTGCTAAAATTCTTCCCACACCTTCCTTTTTCACCAGGTCCATCTCTTAGATCCCACAGCTCTAAGTCATATCCTTTTCTACAGGATAATAACCCACTGCCCTCCCACTGTTCATCCTACCCTCTTGCCTCTTTTACTTCTGATCAGTTAAAAAGTCCTGTTACAAAGTGGTACAGTGATGCTCTCCCTTGTAAGGAGGGTATGAAATAGTGTAAGTGGTTCCAGTGTGATCAGCACTTGTGCTTGGGGTCAGAGGAGAAGAAGGAAAGACAAGGCTATTGGAAAGGATGCCAGTAGGGTGGATGGATGGAGGCATGGACACCAGGCATTGGTCAAAGTCTCTGGCTCCCACGAGACTGCTTGCTACTGGGAGCCCTGGGCACACAATGTCAGGGTCAGGACATTGGATCCCTGGCCATGAGAAGCCTTGAAGACTTGGGCAGGCAAGTCACTAACATTTCAGAGCTTCAGCCTCTCTACGGGAGTGGTCTACGTGGTGGTCAATCTCCCTTCCTTATATTACGGGGGTGACAAATTGCTTCACTAAACAAGTGTATTTCTCAGCGTCCTTGGTAGGAGGTATACCAACACATGTCTGGCTTAGGAGATCTAAGTGAAATTCTGTATGGGATTTATGGGAAGGCTGCTTAAAAGTAGTAGGTAAGTGTACAGCATGGTGACTATAGTTAATAATACCTTACCGCATATTTGAAAGTTCTAAGAGAGTAGATCTTAAAAGTCCTCATCACGAGAAAAAAAATTTTTCCTAACTGTAAGGTGACAGGTGTTAACCAGATTTATTGTGGTGATCATTTGGAAATGTATACAAATATCAAATTATTATATTGTACTGCTGAAACTAATATAGTGTTATATGTCAATTCTACTTCAAAAAACAAAAAAGTAGGAGGTAACTGAGTGGGGAGGAGCTCCTTTTGTGCCTTTCTTCCCTTCTTTCCTGCTATCTGGCATGCAGATGTTGAAATTTCAACAGCCAACTTGCATCATAAGGTGTTTGGAAATAGAAGGTATGCATAGTCTATTAGTTTTCTCTTGCTGTGTAACAAATTGCCACAAATTTAGTGGCCTAAAGCAACACAGGTTTATTATCTTTCAGCTTCTGTGGGTCTGGGTTAGCTGGATTTTCTGCTCAAGGTCTCATAAGGTTGAAATCAAGGTGTCAGCGGGGCTGTGTTCTCATCTGGAGTTTGGCCTCCTCTTCCAAGCTCATTCACGTTTTGGCGGAATTCAGTTCCTTGCGGTTGTGGGACTAAAGTCCTGTTTTCCTGATCAGCTCCTAGAAGCCACTCTCAGATCCTAGTTGCATGGTCTTCTCACATAGAGCAGTTTTCTTCTTAAGGGCCACTTGGTGAATCTTGCTTGGAAAGATTTAAAAGCCAGTTTCAATCCTTTATGAAGAGCCTAGCCCCTTTTAAGGGCTCACCTAACTAGGCCAGGCCCACCCAGGAAAATCTACTTTTTGATTAAGTCCAAGTCAACTAATTTGGGACTTGAACTGCATCTGAAAAGTCTCTTCACCTCTGCCATATAATATAACCTAATCATGGTAGTGTGATCCATCATGTTCATGGTACTGCCCACACTCATGGGGATGGGATTATTCTGGATGTGTAGACCAGTGAGCAGCCATCTTGGGGATCAGTCTTCGGGTTCTGCCTACCACACGTATGGTAGAGCAGAGAAATGAAGAGGGCTGGATCTTAATGATGGTGGAGCCTCCCCACCACCCGTAGGCTGTACTCCTTTAAGATGAACATCTTTTAGCTGAGAGACATATCTTTGGTTTATTGAAGCCACTGCATTCAGGTCTCTTTTACTAGCAGTTGAAAATAATTCCTAACTAATTCAGTGAGGCAGTTGAATCAGATATTTCTAAGATTTATTCTTTTCCATTCTCCGGGAACATTCTCTTTGGTATGTGCACCTTGGCTGATACCAGGTCTTGGAATTCAAAATTATTTTGGATGCCACTCATAGCTCTGCTCATCCCAGGCCTAAACTCCTTTATCTCTCATAATTCTCCAGCAGCAACTTTCTGTTTATTGGAGAGAAGAAGGCACGGATTTTGAAGTCAGAAGACCCAGCTCCTAGATTGGGCTTCTTCACTTATCAGCTGTATAACCTTGAGCAAGTGACTTCATAGAGTTGAACTTGAATGAGTAAGGGGGATAACGATCACACCTGCTTTGCCGACTGTATAGGGTTGATGTGAGGAACAGACGAGAGAAATATGTGAAGTTATTTCGAGCACTATAAATCCTTGAGCAAACATTAATGACACGCCGTGACTCTTTCATTCATTCATTCATCTGTTCATTCTACACACATTTGCTCTGCACCAACTATTTGTCAGGCGTTGAACTAGTGCTGGGGACACTAGGACTAGTAAGAGAGAGTTTTCCCCTCATGGGGCTCATAGTTCTGTGGGGAAGACAGACACATAAACAGTAGCGTGTAAGATGTGCTATGGTGGAGGAATGCCTAGGTTAGTTTGAAAGTTCCTAATCTAGACCTAAGGAGCCAAGAAAATCTTTCCAGAGGCTGTGGCAAACAATAGATAATCAAGTGAATAAATGTTAGTAACAACAACTACCACCTTGTATAGAGTATGTGTATGTGGCAGGAACTGTTCTCAGCGTGTTGTTTATATCTTATAAATAACCCTATGATGAAGATACTGTTATTATAGCCTCCATTTTACAGATAGGGAAGCTGAGGCACAGAGTAATTAAACAGTTTTCCCAAAGTAACACAGCTGGTGGAGCCAGGCTCCAAATCCAGGCTGTTCCACTGTAGAGCCTGACCTCATTTTAGTTATAGTGCACTGGACAAGGTGGGGCGGGCAGTCCAGACAGATGTGACAGAGAGCTTGTTACCCTGCGGAATTGCAAGTAGTTCACCAGGGCTCGAGGAAAGCACCAAAGAGTGAAGTTGGGGGACAGAGGGAGGTGATGTTACAAGGGCACAGAGAGGTAGGATGAGACAGAAATGGAGAGTTTGATGTTCTACCAAGAAGCTTTTATGTTGTGTATACAAAGGGAAGCCAGTTAAGGGTTTTAGCCAGGGCTGCTTTTTATAAAGATCATGGTGGCACAGATGGATAATGGATTGGAGGGGGCGATACTAGAGAGTAGTAAGGACATGCTGTCAGCTGGGTTTCTGGCGATGGCAGTGGGGCTGGAGACAAAGGCATGGATATGTGACATGTTGGAAAGTTAGGATAGATTGGGTGGTGGTCAATAGAAAAGGAGGATCAAGAATGATTTCCAGTGTCTGGTTTAGCCTAATGGAAGGTAGGGCCTTTTGCAGAGATGGATGACACCAGAGCAAGTTTGGAGGAAAGCTGAAGAGATTTGAATATACAGAGCATGAGATGCTTTTGATTCATGCAAATAGACAGTGGAATATATAGTCCTGAATCTCCGAGATGGAAAGATAGACCTGCAAATCATCAGTATATAGATTATATTAGAAGTCACGGGGATGGATAAAATTAGCAAGAAAAAGTATGTGGAGTGGAAAGAGATGAGGACCAAGGACAGAATTGTGGCAGGCACCAATATTCAAGGTGGGAAGTGGAGGAGAGCGAGGTGTGGAGAGAGACAGGCGAGCATCAGCGGGAAGTAGAGTTAGAGATGTGGAGGCAAGGAGTGGATGGTTTCCTGCAGAAAGGAGAGTCGACATACGTTCCATGGATAAGAAAGGACAAGTAAGTGAAGGACTGAGAAGTATCCACCGGATGTGGCCACAAAGAGTTGAGAGCAATGTCAGTGGCTGCTTAGGTAGATCCGGGTTGCCGAGGATTGAGAAATAAGTGGGAGGTGTGAGCGTAAACGCAGGAGGTGAAAAACAAGAACAGAAAATAAAAGTGAAATGAAAAATAAGGTTTTCTAGAACTTTGGCTGTGATGGGAAGAGAAAGACCATAGGGTAAGGAGAGGGGGTGTGGGATCCAAGGAAAATTTTTTATTTCTTTTTTCCTGTAAGACGGGGACATTTAAGCAAGTTGTCAGGGAAAAGAGCCATTAGAAGGAGAGGTTAAAATGAGCAGGGAAGAAGGATGATAATGGTGTGAGGTTTCCTGGGGAGGCTGAGAAATTGGGGTTCAGGGGGTGGGGGGGGATGATCAGTCTTCCTCCCCTAGACAGGACAGGACCGGGTCTCCCTTGGGTCCCTGCCCCCCAACCGTGCTAGGCCCAGGATGCCACCCCCCTCACCAACCTCTGTTTTGTGCTGTTATTCAAACGGTTTATCTGCATTCATCCACCCAACAAATAACCATTGAGGACCTACTCTGTGCTAGCCACTCTTTGAAGTGCTGGAGACACGCATTCAAGACAGACAAAAATCCCAGCTCCTGAGTTTACGTTCTGGTAGAAGAACTGAGTAAATTAGGTAGCACATTAGAAGTTGGTAAGGGCTAAGGAGAAAAGTAGAACATGGAAGCGAGAAAGAGAATGGAAGAGTGCTGAGGGGCCTCCCCTAGAAGGTAGAGATTTAAGCAAAGACATGAAGGAGATGAGAAAGAGTCATGCAGGTGTTTGGAGGAAGAAGATTCCAGGTGGAGGAGACAGCAACTGTGAAGACCCTGAGGCAGGAGCAGGCTGGCATCTCTGAGGAACTGAGTCGGGGAGTAGTAGGAGATGAGGTCTGAGGGGAATGGTTGGTGGAGGGACAGGTTATTTTGGGCTTTGTCAGTCTTTTTTTTTTTTTTTTTTGGTGAGAAAGACTGGCCCTGAGCTAACATCTGTGCCCATCTTCCTCTGTTTTTTGTATGTGGGATGCCACCACAGCATGGCTTGATGTGTGGTGCGTAGGTCCATGTCCAGGATGTGAACCTGTGAACTCCAGGCCACGGAAGCAGAGTACATGAACTTAACCACTATGTGACCAGGCGGGCCCCTTTGTTGATCATTTTAAGGATTTTGGCTTCTTTTTTTTTTTTTTTTTTTTTTTTGCCAGGAAAGATTCATCCTGAGCTAACATCTGTTGCCAATCCTCCTTTGTTTTTTCCTCCCTAAAGTCTTGGAACATAGTTGTATATTCTGGTTGTAAGTCCTTCTAGTTCTTCTACATGAGCTGCTGCCACAGCATGGCTACTGACAGACGAATGGTGTGGCTCTGTGCCGGGGAACCAAACCAGGGCTGGGCCGCCAAAGCAGAGCATGTGGGACTGTAACTACTAGGCCATCAGGGCTAGCTCAAGGATTTTGGCTTTTATTCTGAATGAGATGGAAAATCCTTGGGAGATTTTGAGCAAGGGAGTGACATAGTCTTTCTTATGCCTTAGAAGGATTGCTATTGCTGCTGTGTTGAGGATAGACGGCAGGGAGGGGGAGCTCGGGGGCAAGTATGAAAGCAGGAAGGCGAGTTAGGAGGCTGTGGCAATAATCCAGGCGAGGCTGGATGGTGGTTTGAGAGAACTGCATCAGGGCAGATGGTGAGCAGTGGCCAGACTCTTGATACATCTTGAAGATTGAGCCAGAGGATTTACTGACAGATTACAGGGAAGACTCCCAAATTTTTGTCCGGAACAATTGTAAAACTTCTTATCTATTTTCCCTGAGAAAAAGGACCTGATTTTAATTTTCTTTGTTTCATAGTTCCAAGTACAGTTTTGGGTGAATTTCAAGCTTTCAATAAAAACTGTTTGAATTTAATTGAAAGATTTGCAGCCCTCTAAATACACACCTTGTGAGACGATTAAGCAGCTAATTTGTTGTTTCAAATACACGTTTACCTAACCTCAACACTAAATCTCTCAAAGTAGCATCTACTTTACGGCAGCAAATGGGACCCAGATGGTGTGGATCACGGAACAGGTAGGGCTTGCTTGGGAGTCTGAGCGCAGGAGAAAGAGAGGAGTGGAGTTTGCCCGAGTAGGCACCATATTGGAAAGCGGGCAGCTGAGGGTACTCAGCTGAGGGGTGCCTGGCAAGGTCGGGGTGAGGGTCCGAAAAGCGAGAAGGGAGACCTGGATTATGAATTTTTCCCTAACACCTTCAGTGTTCTGACAATGTTTATTCTGACAATGTACGTGCCTTTGTGTGGCATGCAAACAACAAGGGCTTCGTTGAATCTCAAGTTCTTGAATTGCAAGAGGGAGGAAAAGGATATTTGGAAATATGCCCTTGTTTTTGGTTCTCTTTTAAAAAAATGTAGCATCTGTTATAGAAATGTATTGCTATACTTGTGTGTTTGCTCTCAGATCCATACTCTACCCTTCCCTCGGACTCGGTATATCGCAAGTGGCTTCCTCTACAAACTATATTTCCCAGGCCTTCTTGCCAGCTGGCTCAGGCGCATCCAGTGTGATGCGCTGCAGGGGAGTGGAGGGTGTAAGTACATTGTGGAAGAACCAGGATATCCCCTCTCCTCTCTCTTTGCTTCGCGTGGTGTTCCAGAAGAGGCTATGTCTTCTCTGCTAAAAGCCACAGATGCTGTTGAGTGGCTCTGGCTGCTGGCTTCGGTAACACCACTGCCCCTCTTTCTTTTTGGTACCAGCTTCTTGATGCTGCTAATTGCTGGGATTACTGTTCCCTGTGGACATGTAATCTCTTATAAACTTTTGCAGCTAGTTCCCATACTAAATTCCTGATATTGAACTACCGACGGTGGGCTGTTTTCCTAGCTGGACCCTGGCTGAGACATGTATTTGTTGTAGAAAATTGGCCACAGGAGAATTTTGTAGACAATACAAAGAAGAATATTAAAGTCACTGCTAATCCCACTATCCAAAGATGTGGTTAACATTTTGATGTATATCCTTCCAATTTATTTTCATATGCATATATGAAAAAATTTATGTATTTATTTTACATAATAACACAATTTATTATTATAACACAATAAATTGTTATTTATTATAACACAATAAATTGTGTTACTATATATAATAAATACATATATGCATTTTTTCTTAAAATTTATTAATTTTATATTTTATGCATTTTATGGCTCAACTTTGGGGCCATACTGTGCTCTTTGCTTTATAATCTTTTCTTTTCTCTCATTTGACATATTGAAAACATTTGTCTAAATCAGTAAGCATTCTTATATAACATGATTTTTAAATCATTATTTGTGTGATTTCAACTGGATGTACTAGAACTTATTTATCCAGTCTACCATTATTGGTTATTTAGATTGTTTCCAATGTTTTACTATTGTAATAATACTGTATGCTAATTTTTGGGATGTATTTCTGATTGTTTTTTCGGGATGGATTTGAAATGTGGCTGCAATGAGAGCAGAGGTTTTGTCTGGTTTGTCCACTGATGAATTCTCAGTGCCCAGAGCAGTGCCTGCCGGATAGTGGCATTCTTGCTGAGGTTGAAGTGGGACAACTGTTAAGGGGCACATACAGTCTAGAGACCTCGTACATGTTGACATGCCTCTGTTTTGAGGGCCAAGGCTGATTCATTGTACAAAAAACAGTCTGCTCAGAACTGGCCAGCTGCCTGATGAATTGTACAGGATGGAGCCTTCAGGCTTCCACAGCTGCTGGGGGTCATCCAGCTGGTGGAATTGGCCTTGTTGCAACTGTGAGCCAGCTGGACCAAGAGCAAAGGCCAGGGCTGTGTGGATTCCTGTGAAGTCCACTCCTTCTCCCCCGGGACACCCGCTGGCTGCTCTACTGAAGCTGTTGTCACTGTGCTGAGCCAAATCTCAGGCCCTACCCCAGCTGGATGAAGGCTCAGAGGTGGGTCCTTCTGCTCCCAAATCTTCCTAATGGAGTTCTCAGGACTCTGTAATCCTGAACTTTTATTTTTATTTTACTTTTTTGAAGGAGATTAGCCCTTGAGCTAACATCCACTGCCAATCCTCATTTTTGCCAAGGAAGATTGGCCCTGAGCTAACATATGTGCCCATCTTCTTCTATTTTATATACGGAATGCCTGCCACAGCATGGCTTGATAAGTGGTGCTAGGTCCGCTCCTGGGATCCGAACCTGCAAACCCTGGGCCACTGAAGCGGAGTGTGCAAACTTAACTGCTATGCCACTGGGCTGGCCCCAACCTTGAACTCTTGAAAACTGAGATTTTCTTAATTTGGAGCTTTCAACTAAACTCACAAGCAACACAGTACTTTGAGGGTTAAATCTAGTCTCAAAGAAAGGCTTGTAGAGGATATTAAGGAAATTCTGTCCTTTCTTGTAAAAGAAGTTACTTCCCTCATTAAGTCACCAGCTGACAAGTTTAGATTGTTTTTTCAGAAAGCGAAGCTCCCACTGAGAGCTCGAAACTTAGATCTCAATGTTTATCTTTGGTTTACTTAAGTCCAAATAAATGACTGTGCATCCCACGCAAAATAACAATAACACGCCAATAAAATAAAAACCACAAAGACAAAGTGGAATGTGGAGAACAAGCAGATTTTATGCCAGGGATCAAACTGCAGCGTGAGGACATATCTGGACATCTCCAGTCCTGAATACCCTGGTCACCATCGACAAATTCCTGATGATTTAAAGTATAAATTGAATTCAATAGCTATTTATTGCTCACATACTATGTGCTCAGTGTCAGAAGCTGCCTCTAGACAGTGTCACCTTAAGAAGAGGGAGTGGAGGTACAAATTTGCAGCTCAGTGAACTATAAAGAGCTTTGTTAGAAGCTCCGGGTTGGGCTGCGTGGCTTCTAATCCTGGCTCCACCGTTTACTCACTGTGTGATCTTGGGGAAGTTGTCTGTTCTCCCTTGGCCTCAGTTTCCCGGTCTGTAGAAAGGGTGGCAGATCCTACAGAGTTGATGGGAGAATTAAATGAGCTACCATTTGTAACATATCTAGAACACTGCCTGGGACATGGGACATCCACTTTGCTGCTCCATAATTTCTCTCTGATGCCAAATTCTCCTCCTGGGTTGAGGGGTGTTGTAACAGGGGATATTATTACCCAGCCTCTTATTGTAGTGTGTCTCGCATCAGGAGGGACTTTCTAGCTTCCACTTATTTTGACTTCCTGACCTTGCTCTTGGAATACATGGCCTTTGGTCAGTCCTCAGCCTGTCGCACAGATGCGGGTTGACGGAGCACTAGGCTCAGTGCTGTGGGAGATAGGGAATTATAAGAAATGGTCTTCTCCTGCTATGCTGTGCCTGTGAGGGTCTAAAACATTTGGCCAAGGAAGACAGGGGCCTTAGAGAAGAATGCCAGTGTGAGTGTGGGGTTCCCAGAGTCCATGTCCTTAGAATTAGCGACTCTTAGCAACTGGACAGTCTGCTGGAATGAGGACTATGGAGTCCCAGAAAGTCCAGCCTTTCACCCAAATTCAGGATTCCTTGGACATTTGTCTTGAGAGATAGTCATCTATCTTCCGCTCTAACATTTTATTCATTTCTTCATTCAGTCACTCATTGGGCTAGGCCAGTCATGGGACTTCACTACTTGTCCTGTCAGATGGCACAGTAAATCCACCCCAACGACTTCCAGCTGCTGGTTCTTATTCTGGTTTTGCAAAAAAGTAAAATCTCTATTTTATATATTTAATGGAATAAATTATCTTCCTAAATCTTTTCCTTTTCAGACTCGTTTGTTCCAGATTCACATTGTTCAAAATACGTGGAATGATTTCCCCACTCTCTGCCATTCTGACTGCTTGGCTTGGATAGAATCTCAGTCTGAGAATCTCCTTAGAATGCAGCACGAAGGTTTAGTTTCAACCCAGCACATATAGAATAACTCTCTTTGATGCTCTGCATCTACGAATGTAACCTCAGACTGTTTTAGCTTTTAAAGGAAAAGTTGTAAATGAGCCATTACCCACCCAGGTTTTTTCCACACCATAGTTGTGTAATTGACTTTGTGAACCTATATGCAACAATTTACACAAATTTATTTTGAATAACTTCAGCTTACCTATCCTCTGATGTAATTTTGAACTTGCCAATTGGAGGTATTCGTGCCATCTGTAATTTTGATGAAGATGAGACTGAATAAGAAAAGGCAGACAACACACTCTAGCACCCCACTACAAATTTGCTCTGATAATAATAAAACCCATCTAATAATCACTAATCTTTGGCTTTTGGATTCAAACAGCTAATTCCTCCTATGAGTCAGAGACAGGAGTTACGAACCAAGTTTGAAAATCTTTACTTATTAGCAGAGTGACATTAGGAAACATATGACTTCCTGTGAGAGCACTAGATTAGTCTCGTGACAAATACAAATGATATCCTTGATTTGGGTGTGAAGGAGAGGGAAGGCTAACCTGACTCCACAAGAGCTGAGAGTCACACCTGGAAATCAGACAATAGTTTTTAAAAATTTAATTAGTTCGTGGTATGCAGAAATTGAAGACTATACAGGATAATTTTTTTAAATTTAGTTTTTTTAATTGCGGTAACATTGGTTTATAAGGTTATATATATTTCGGATGCACATCAGTATATTTTGATTTCTGTGTAGATTACGTCATGTTCATCACCCAAAGACTGATTACAATCCATCACCACACACAGGTGCCCAATCACCCCTTTCGCCCTGCTTCCTCCCCATGCCCCTCTGGTAACCACCAATCCAATCTCTGTCTCTAAGTGTTTGTTTGTCATTGTTTTTTCTTCTATCTATGAGTGAGATCATATAGTATTTGACTTCCTCCCTCTGACTTATTTCACTTAGTATAATACCCTCAAGGTCCATCCATGTTGTCACAAATGGCCAGATTTCATCATTTCTTATGGCTGAGTAGTATTCCATTGTGTATATGTACCACATCTTCTTTATCCATTTGTCCCTTGATGGGCACCTAGCTTGCTTCCAAGCCTTGGCTATTGTGAATAATGCTGTGATGAACACAGGGGTGCACATAGCTTTACACATTCACGTTTTCATGTTCTTTGGATAAATACCCAGCAGTGGAATTGCTGGACTGTATAGTAGTTCTATTCTTAATTTTTTGGAGGAATCTCCATACTGTTTTCCATAGTGGCTGCACTAGTTTGCGCTCCCACCAGCAGTGTATGAGAGTTCCCTTTTCTGAACATCCTCTCCAACACTTGTTATTTCCTGTCTTGTTAATTATAGCCATTCTGACAGGTGTGAGGTGATATCTCATTGTAGTTTTGATTTGCATTTCCCTGATAATTAGTGATGTTGAACATCTTTTCATGTGCCTGTTGGTCATCCGTATATCTTCTTTGGAGAAATGTCTGTTTATATCTTTTCCCATTTTTAAATTGGGTTGTTAGTCTTTTTGTTGTTGAGATATATGAATTCTTTATATACTTTGGATATTAACCCCTTATCAGATATATGGCTTGCAAATATCTTCTCCAAAATGTCACGTTGTGTTTTTGTTTTATTGATAGTTTCTTTTGCTGCACAGAAGCTTTTTAGTTTGATGTAGTCCCATTTGTTTATTTTTTCCGTTGTTTCCCCTGCCCAGACATGGTACTTGAAAATATGCTGCTAAGACTGATGTCAAAGAGCATACTGCCTATGTTTTCTTCTAGGAATTTCATGGTTTCAGGTATTACATTCAAGTCTTTAATCCATTTTTGAGTTAATTTTTGTGTATGGTGTAAGATAGTGGTCTACTTTCATTCTTTTGCATGTGGCTGTCCAGTTTTCCCAACACCATTTGCTGAAGAGACTCTCTTTTCTCCATTGTATGTTCTTGGCTCCCTTGTTGAAAATTAACTGTTCATAGCTGTATGGGTTTATTTCTGGGCTCTTGATTCTGTTCGATTGATCTGTGTGTCTGTTTTGTGCCAGTACTATGCTGTTTTGATTACTACAGCTTTGTAATATATTTTGAAATCAGAGAGTGTGATTTCAGCTTTGTTTTTTTTTCTCAGAATTCCTTTGGCCATTTCGGGTCTTTCCTTGTTCCATACAAGTTTTAGGATTCTTTGTTCTATTTTTGTGAAAAATGTTCTTGGAACTTTGATAGGGATTGCATTGAACATGTAGATTGCTTTAGGAAGTATGGACATTTTAACTATGTTAATTCTTCCCATCCAAGAGCATGGAATATTTACATTTGTTTGTGTCTTCAATTTCTTTCAACAATATTTTATAGTTTTAGTGGACAGGTCTTTCGCCTTTTTGGTTAAGTTTGTTCCTAGGTATTTTATTCTTTTTGTTGCAATTGTAAATGGGATTGTATTCTTGATTTCTCTTTCTGCTCTTCATTGTTAGTGTATAGAAACCCAACTGATTTTTGTATGTTGATTTTGTATCTTGTAACTTTACTGTATTCGTTTATTATTTCTAAAAGTTTTTTGTTGGATTCTTTAGGATTTTTTGTATATAAAATCACGTCATCTGCAAATAATAACAGGTTCACTTCTTCTTTTCCAATTTGGGTCCCTTTTATTTCCTTTTCTTGCCTGATTGCTCCAACTAGGACTTCTAATACTATGTTAATTAAGAGTGGTGAAAGTGGGCCTCCTTGTCTGGTTCCTGTTCTTAGAGGGATAGCGTTCATTAATAATGAAATAATATAATTCTCCATTGAGAATGATATTAGCTGTGGGTTTGTCATATACGGCCTATATTATGTTGAGGTACTTTCCTTATATACTCATTTTATTCAGAGTTTTTTAAATCATAAATGGATGCTGTATCTTGTCAAATGCTTTCTCTGCATCTATTGAGATGATCATGTGATTTTTAGTCTTCCTTTTGTTAATGTGGCATATCACATTTATTGATTTGCAGATGTTCAACCATGCCTGGAATACATCCCACTTGATCATGGTGTATGATTTTTTTTCAAAAGATTTTATTTTTTTCCTTTTTCTCCCCAAAGCCCCCCAGTACATAGTTGTATATTCTTTGTTGTGGGTCCTTCTAGTTGTGGCATGTGGGACGCTGCCTCAGCATGGTTTGATGAGCAGTGCCATGTCTGCGCCCAGGAATCGAACCAACGAAACACTGGGCCGCCTGCAGCAGAGCGCGTGAACTTAACCACTCGGCCACGGGGCCAGCCCCTGGTGTATGATGTTTTTAACGTATTGTTGTGTTCCATTTACTAGTATTTTGTTGAGGACTTTTGCATCAATATTCATCAGTGATATTGGCCTGTAATTTTCTTTTTTTGTGTTGTCCTTGTCTGGTTTTGGGATCAGGGTAATGTCGCCTTCGTAGAATGAGTTAGGAAGCTTCCCCTCCTCTTCAATTTTTTGGAAGAGTTTGAGAAGGATAGGTATTAAGTCTTCTTTGAATGTTTGGTAGAATTCACCAGGGAAGCCATGTGGTCCTGAACATTTATTTTTGGGGAGGTTTTTGATTATTGCTTCGATCTCATTACTGGTGATTGGTGTGTTGAAATTCTCTATTTCTTCTTGATTCGGTTTTGGAAGTTGTATGATTCTAAGAATTTATCTATTTCTTCCAGATTATCCAATTTGTTGGCATATAGCTTTTCGTAGTATTCTCTTATAATCTTTTGAATTTCTGAGGTGTCTGTCGTAATTTCTCTTCTTTCATTTCTGATTTCATTTATTTGAGCCTTCCCTCTTTTTTTCTTGGTGAGTCTTGCTAAAGGTTTGTCAATTTTGTTTATCTTTTCAAAGAACAGCCTGTTGGTTTCATTGACTTTTTTCTCTTTTATTGTAGTCCCTATTTCATTTATTTCTGCTCTGATTTTTGTTATTTCCTTCCTTCTACTGATTTGGGACTTTGTTTGTTCTTCTTTTCCGTTGTGCTTTTCCAAGTACACGTTTAGGTTGTTTATTTGATATTTTTCTTGTATGTGGAGGTAGGCCTGAATTGCTATAAACATCTCTGTTAGAATTGCTTTTGCTGTATCCCATAAATTTTGGCATGTTGTACGTTCATTTTCATTTGTCTCCAGGTATTTTTTGATTTCTTCATTGACCCAGTTGTTGTTCAGTAGCATTTTGTTTAATCTCCACATATTTGTTGTTTTTCCAATTTTCCTCTTGTAGTGGATTTCTAGTTTCATACTGTTGTGATCAGAAAAGATGTTTGGTATTATTTCGACGTTCTTAAATTTATAGAGACTTGTTTTGTGGCCTAATATGTGATCTATTCTGGAGAGTGTTCCTTGTGCATTTGAGAAGAATGTGTATTCTGTGGTTTTTGGATGGAATGTTCTGTATATATCTACTATGTCCATCTAGTTTAATGTGTCATTTATGGCCAATGTTTCCTTACTGATCTTCTGTTTGGATGATACATCCATTAGTGTAAGTGAAGTGTTAAAGTTCCCTACTATTATTTTGTTATTCTCCTTTCAAGTCTGTTAATAATTGCCTTCTATATGTAGGTGCTCCTATGTTGGGTGCATCGATATTTACAAGTGTTACATCCTCTTACTGGATTGTTCCGTTTATCATTATATAGTGCACTTCTTTGTCTCTTATTACAATTTTTGTTTTAAAGTCTATTTTGACTGAGATAAGTATTGTTACCCTAGCTTTCTTTCCTTTGCCATTTTCACGGAGTATCTTTCTCCACCCCTTCACTTTCAGTTTGTGTCCTTAGGTCTGAAGTGTGTCTCTTGTATGCAGCCTATATATAGGTTTTTTTTTTTTTTTTTTTTTTTATCTAATCAGCCACCGTATCTGTGCCTTTGGATTGGAACATTTAGTCCATTGATGTTTACAGTAGCCATTGATAAGAATGTACTTATTGCCACTTTGATAGTTTTTTTCTGGGTGTGTAAGTAGTTCTTCTCTGTTCCTTTCTTCTTCTTTTGCTCTCTTCCCTTGTGATTTGATGGCTTTCTTTAGTATTATGCTTGGGTTCTTGTCTCTTAATTTTTTTTTGTATTTGTTATAGGTTTCTGGTTTGTGTTTACCATGAGGTTCATATATAGTAACCTATGTACATAACAATCTATATTAAATTGACCGTTTCTTTAGTTTGACCTGTTGCTAAAAGCTCTACTCTCTTATTCCCCTCCTCCCACATTTTATGTTTTGTTTTGTTTTATTTTTGTGAGGAAGATTGTGACTGAGTTAATATCTGTGCCAATCTTCCTCTATTTTATGTGGGATGCTGCCACACCATGGCTTGATGAGCAGTAGTAAGTCCGTGCCTGGGATCTGAACCTGTGAACCCTAGGCTGCCAAAGCAGAGTGTGTGACTTAACCACTATACCACCAGGCCGACCCCCTAAATGTTATGTTTTTGATATCATATCTAACCTCTCTTTTTGTGCATGTATATGTGTTACCCTCTCATCACGGAAATAGATAATTTTAGTACTTTTTATAAAGGATAATTTTTATTAAATTTGATTATAGAACATTCAGCATGACTCAGGGATTGCTGCTCAGAGTGTGGTGGCTGATGGTTGCCTTCCCCTTGGACATCGTTTAGGCAATAGCATCATGATGATTAAGGGCTTCTGGGGTCACACTGCCCTGGATCCACCAATCTCCAGCCTGGGCAAGCTCACAGCTGCAACCTTGGGCTGAGTCTCAGTTTGTTCTTCATTTAAATGGTGTCAAGAATATAAGGTGGTTTGAGGATTATAGGTGAAAGAGCATCTAAAGTGCTTATTATGGTTCCTAGTCCATAGTAAGTACTCAAAAAATGGTAGCCATGAGTTTAATTATACTAAGAGAAAATTTCACAAATGAACTGCACATAAAACATCACTCATTTATCACTGAAAATTATGATTGGTGCCTTTGCTAGAACAGGCAGAATATGTGGATACTTGCTTTTTTCGGACAAGGGTATAACACTGTGACTGAATGACAGAAAGAAAGTGCTTTCTATCAGCGGCCCAAAGATTTCCTTTCACTGGAATTCAGCTGATTAGCTGCATGGCTAACTCCTGGAGCCAGGAAAACATGTCCCACATATGACACTGTTGTCACGCAGAGGAGACAGATGTTTCTCGGCTTCCCCTCTCTGAGATTTAATAGCTCCTGAAGGTTAGCCCTTATTGACTCATTAAGACGTGTCTGCTTGGGGGTCAATGGTGGTGATGCTGTGTTAACCCTGGCAAGCGGCTGTCACCAGAGCTTTACAAAGGGAGATGTTGCATTTGAGAGAGAGACAGGTGATACAACACACACCCCATCATCAGATGGCCATGGTTCCCTGGATACGAGGAAAAAATATGTGTTTTCTTTAAGGATGAGAAAAGAAAACCCTTTCCTTTTTTCTGTGTGGCTTATTGGTAGGAGATCTCAAAATTCTCTCTCTCATTCTCCCTCTGTTTTTAATCTCTCTGTTTGCTAAAGAGCACCACTTGGCACCAGCATCCAGCATGGTGAGTCTCCTGGAGGTACACCGCTGGGACAGTGATAAAACCCACTGAGAAAGAAGGAAAAAATGATGTTATTCTCTCTTTCAATGAAGCATTTGAAATAACCGGTTTTATTTTCTTCTTTCTCTCTCTAGTGTCCTATGTATTCAGTGATGGGAATGGAAATTGTTCCATTTGATGTTCCCAACTGAATTATTCCTAGTCCATTTTGATGTGCTTCCATTCTTTGCTCACTAAGTCTGGAGGCACCTAATTTATGTGCTGCTCTGCTAGTTCCCCTTCCTCTCTTGTGACTCCCCTGGACTCCAGGCTCTTTCTGGGATAGACATGCATGGTTGGGGAGAAAGTGTGTTGTCATCATCGGCAGAGAGTGTTTACTGAGTGATTGTAAAACGGTCCCTAGAGAGGTTCCCACGACATCTTAACCAATGCTGGCTTCTGGTGAATATCCTTTAGTAAGTGTTAGAAATCAGCTCTGTAATACTCTATTCTAGAACTTTGTTAAGCTTGATGATAATGTGTGCCCATTTCTAATTGTCACCTCTAATAATTTCTCTGGAAAGGTAGACTTCAATTTATTCAAAGGGACTAGATGCTAGCTCCCATGGGCTTCTAGTGTGTTTTATTTGGTTCATTCTATGCTTTCTAATTTGAAGAATATTTTCTTTGGTGGCCAAATACAGAGTAGATTTCCTGTTAGTAGTGAAGAGAATGGTAAAAAAGGTAGGGATAAGGGTGGGGTTAGATCTGTGCCCTCCAATACAGTACATGAGGCTGATGGCTACCATATTGGACAGTGCGGATGTAGAATGTTTCCATCATCACAGAGTGTTCTATTAGGCAGTGCTGGGTTAGATGATCCAAGAGTAGGACCATTCTCTGCCAGCCTGGAGTCTCCATCGGTAGAAGTCCAGAGAGTGCCGCAGAATTCTTCAGGTTCCTAAAAACAACCCTTCACCTCCCACCCCTCCAACATTCACATCTTCTCTACCTCCTCTGCTGCCTTGGGACCACCAGGACTACTCTCATCTTGTCACTTGTCACATGAAGTCCAGGACTGCCCAGCCATTTTCATCCCTAGACTCTAATTCCCCCATGACTCTACTTCTCCTCCTCAAAGGATTTCAGTGGCCCCTTGGAATTTAAGGTCAACGGTCAGCAGAATCCCCCATATCCTCAATGCCTCACTGAATCTTCTCCTCACCTTCTTCCTCTCCCCAAGACACTGCTTCCCCTGCAGCCCTCTCAAGGGATTTGCTGCTTTCTTTTCCTTTCTTGTTGCACTGCTAGGCCTGGAGGTGAGATAGGTGAATTATTTGCTCCTCATTTCCATCTCTAGACCATACTCTCACTCTCCTTCCTGAAATTACTCAGTTATGACTCTCATGTCATCAACTGGATTCACCCAGTAGTCCCAGTTCCTTGTTGCAGTCAGTTGGCACCCCTTTGTATCATTCAGCCTGATTTCTTGAAGACATTAGCATTGGGTCACTGCTATTCCCTCATCCTTCTTTCTTTCTTAATTGTTGGCATTTTAAATATACATGTAGATGGGTCTTGACTTTCTCTTTTCCAATTGTCTTGTCCTCTGTCCTCTCTCAGCAACTCCCTCTCATAGTTGGTCATAGTCCAGTAGACCTTGCTCTTTCCCTTAACTTGAACCTTGCCAGAATCTTACTTTCAAACATTTAACTTTCTGACCACCGTTTTCATTTTTATAGCCCACTTCCTATCGCACCGTGACCCTGCCAGGACCTTCAGTCTAGTGTCTCCACTAGTCAAACACCAAAGGCAGCCTCTCTGGATGGATGAATGAGAGAGAAGTGTCTTCTCTGGGTGATGAAACCCCATACCAGGGCTCATGGCTTGAGATACAGACTAGATTTTAGCCCTCACTTACCCCTTGCAGCTGGGCACTTTTGGGCAATGCACAAACTTCACAGGTGTATATGAAAGAAAGCCCTGTTTCAACTCATTCATTCTAGCACATTTTAACTGTTCCTCACCAGCATCCCCAGGATCTCGTTTCCATCTTTACCTACTTTAAATTACATGAACAATCATTATTATCACCCCTTTGCATACAACCTCAACTCCCATGATTCTCCCTTGCTTCATTGTACTCTCTTGGCTCAACTCCAATCCTGGTTAAACCCAACTCATTTTTCTCCATTCCTATAGCTCTGTTATTAACACAGCTAAGGAAAAACGACAGTGCTGCCTGTTCTTACTTCAAATTCATGATCACTAACGCTAAGTGGGCCACAATTCTATCCATCAATTGTACTGTACTATATTTTCTTATTGAATATAATTTTCTTTCTAGACAATTCTTTCATTTCCTCTTCTTTCTCTTCAAATCATTAACACCTCCTCACTCACTGAGTTTCAGCTGACAACCTTGCTTTCCATGTCACTGAGGAAATTGAAGCCATCAGAACAGCACTTGCACAAGTCCCTCCCAGTGCACTTACCTACCCCCTGCACGTGTGCCCATGTGCTCACGCCTTCTCATCTGCTTGTGCTCCCTCCACTTGAGCATTGGATCTCATTGCTCTTGCCTGCTCAAGGACCTTGCTGCAGGAATTCTCCGCGCTTTCTTCCTTACCATCAAATAATGCCTTTCCACTGGATCATTCCAATTGGAATATAGACATTCTTCCTTCATCTTCCCATCAATACTGCTCCTGTTAAGGTCACCAATGTCACCCACATTGCTAAATCCCATGATCAATGATCAGTCATCCTCTTCTGGGCCTATTAGAGACATTTAAAATAGCAGGTGGGTATCTCTTTCTTGGAATATTTTTTCACCGAGCTTCTAGGACACCTGCTCTTCTGCTTTCTTCTTATCTACTCTTCTCCACAGTGACTTCTGCTTTTCTGACTCTTCCTCATCTCTAAGCTCTATACATTGGAATGTTTCAGGGTTCGTCCTTTGTCCTCTTCTCTTTTCTGTTGCTCCCTACCTGGTCTTGTCTGGTCTCATGGCTTCAGATAACATTTTCATGTTGATGATTTCCAAATTTATATCTTCAGTCCAGATGCTCCTCAGAACTCCAGACTTGTACTTCATCCTCCAGTTGCCCACTTAGCATCTCCACTTGGATGTCAAACAGGCATCACAAATTGAACAAGATCAAACAAAGCACTGAATATACATCCCTCCCCAAAACACTGCTATGCCATGGTCCTCTCTGTCTCTATAATGGCAGTTTCATTCTTTTAGTTGATTAGCCCCCAAACCTTGGAATCATTGATTTATCTTTTTTCTTAAAATACTAACAAATTCAATTGGCTCTGCCTTTAAAATGTACCTAGAATCTAATGACTTCTCACCTCCTCTACTGCTATCCGCCTAGATGGGCCTCCATCGTCTCTTAATGGATATTTGTAATGGCCTCCTAACTGACATCCTTGCTTCCACCCTTCCCCTGTTTTAATCTGTTTTCCACACACCAGCCGGAGTGATCCTTCTCAAACAAGCCATATTGTGTCATTCCTCTACTGTAACCCTGTGATGGCTTCCCAGCTCACTCAGAATCAAAGCCAATGTCCTATCCGTAATCTACTCTATGATCTGGCTCCCTGGTACTTCTATGCCCAGTTACTCTCTGGACGCCTCTTCTACCAGTTTTCCTGTCTCACTCTGTTTTCTCCACACCACTTCCTTGAATTCACCAGAGTCCACTGCCTCAGGATCCTTATACTTACTGTTCCTATGTCCAAAATACTTTTCATCCAGATGTCCACATGGCTCATGCCTTCACTTCCTTCAGATCTTCATTCAGAAGTCTCGATGAAGCCTTTTGTATACACCCTATCTAAACGTCCATTCTCCTATGCACTCTTTTTGTCTTCTCTTTCTTCTCTGCTTTATTTTTCTCCTTAGTACTACTTATGATGATCTCACACACTGTATATTTTACATGATCTTGGTTTTTTTTTTCATCTGACTTTTCCATAAGAACTTAAGCTCCTGGAAAGCAGGACCTTTGAATTGTCTGTGTTTGTGTTGCTCATTGCTGTATCTCCAGTGCCTAGAAAAGTGCCAGGCCCCCAGCAGGGGGCTAATAAATCTTTATTGAATGACTAATTGAAGGTAAAAATGAATCAGCTAGTACTGCCTCTTTTTTGCAAGGAATTATAACCTAATGCTTAAGAGCGTGAGTTTAAAATCCTACCTGTGTAACCTTGGTAGGTTACCTAATCCGTTTCCTCATGTGTAAATATGGGGTTGTAAGAGTTCCTACTGCATAGGGTTAGTGGGAGGATTAAGTGAGATCATGTATGTAGGGAAATACGTGTAGATTAGATATGTAAAGGTGAAATATGCAAAGTGCACAATTAGTCTTCATTCTCATCATTATGGTCCTCTGCTAATATTATGTCTTCCCATTTTCCCATTACACTTTCCTTGCATAGGTGGCTTAAAAGTACAATATAAAACCATTTATAGGAATCCCAACTCTGCTGCTCCTTAGCTGTGTGATTTAAGACAATTTCCTTAATCTTTCTGAACCTCAGCTATTTCACTTTTAGACTAGAGACAACAATACTTACTTTGCAGAGTCATGGTGAGGATTAAGTGATGTGCAAAAAGCAGTTTGATGTCTTTCCCTGACACATAGTAAATGCTCAATAAATCATAGCTCTTCACTGTGTCGTGGGGGTGCATATGGAGGAGGCGTTCTGGTGGGGCCAGCATCAGCAGGCTGTGGCATCAGCTGGACTGTTCACATTCAAGTTCTGCTAAAACAGGAGCTTCTCTGAGAGTAGCCTGTGCAATCACAGTCTTTAATTCAGTTCTTCCTTTTCCTCACCAAGATCACTCAAAGATTTTAGCAGGGATTGTAATTTTTAGAGTTTCTCGAGATGTGTTTCTTTTTATAGTTTCTGTTCTCTATAAGTTCTTTTCTCTGATTTTTAAATATCCTATCTAGATTCTAGGAGAATATACAAATATATATTCCTCTTTTGTCTTTGTTCAACATCTAAGAAACACTGTCATTCTGTTCCAGGGTTCCAGTCACTTCTACATCGTTAACCAGTTCTTCCTTGCAGAGAGCAGCAAATCCACTTGTTTCCCCCTCTACCTTTTAAGCATCCAGCAATAAGATTGGCATCATTTATAGATTACAGGGCAACTAGGCAAAGTTGTCTAAACGAACCTGTTTTAAACCAATCTTCCCTCAAGCCAGACTTAACCAGCTTCGGTACAATCCTGAGAGTACCAGTAAGCCGATTATTCAATACCACCCACTTTCATCCTCATACATTTGTAGGTATTGTTGCCCAAACTCATTTGCTGTCCTGATTTCAGAAGGAACTCCATGAATGGAAGAATCCCTTAGGGGACAGAAGTGAGAGTTAAATCCTACGCTAAATACATGAGCTCATCTTTTTAGAATCCTTCAGAACAGAGGGTGGAATTTTGCCAACACTTCACATTGGCTGGGCAAACTTTCAACATTGTCTATTTCCCTTCTCTTATGTGGATTAAATATCTTTAGAACATCCTACTAGACAACTACAGAGGAGAAAGACCACCCTTATCCTAGTCACGGCTCAAATTTTTACGTGTGTGCAAAATGAAGTAAAATGGTTACAGAGAAAAATTTTTGAATATGATTTTTAAAATGATTTTCCTTAAGTAAAAGTGTTGAGGTTGGGTGGTAACTGATTCTTGGAGCTGATAAGGGACTTACCTATTGTGGAATATAACATACTAGGTTATATATTTTGTGCCATAGCTTGATACAGTTTTGGAAGAAAACGAACATGAATGCTAATTAGCTTGAATTTGTTTAATTTATGTAATAAAAACTTCTTCTTCAGTATTTTGTTGTGTAGAGCAGTGCCCTTCCTCCAGCAAAAATGAAAAAAAATACTAAATGAATTGACAGTTTTCCTTCTAATGAAGTAAGGACTTGTTAACTTCTCCCCCTCAAATCTGTCATCTTCTTTTTATGTAATTCTTAAGTATCCATCCTGATTCCATTTCTCCCACATTCATCCAACGTTCTTTCAAAACACAAGTGATAGAGCAAAACCAACTTTGAAAATGAACTTATTTCTCCAGAAACTTCTTTTAGCTGTGCCTCTGCCAGGTGGGTCATGCCCTGAGAAGTCAGCCTTCTGAAATCAGGACACATCTTTTCCTGAGGTGTTGAGGATGTCAACAGCCTGATAACTCGCTGCTTAGTCCAACGGCTTGATACACGGGGTAAACTTCCTTAGTTCTAGTCTTCTGGCATCAAGAGGAGAATGGCCTTTTCTTTCTTCAGATCAAGCTCAAAGGTGAACTATAACCCAAGAGCCCACCTAGACTTTACTTTTTTAAATTAATTTTTTATTGAGGTAATATTGATTTATACCATTATATAAATTTCAGGTGTACATCGTCATATTTTGACTTCTGTATAGACTGCATTGTGTTCATCACCAAAAGTCTGGTTGACATCTGTCACCATAAAAATGTGCCCCTTTACCCTTTTTGCCTTCCTGCTACCTCCCTTCCCCTCTGGTAACCGCTAATCTATTCTCTCTATCTGTTTGTTTGTTTGTTTGTTGTTTTTTTTTATGTTCCACATATGAGTGAAGTCCTATGGTATTTGGCTGTCTCTATCTGACTTATGTCGCTTAGTATAATACCCTCAAGGTCTGTCCATGTTGTTGTAAATGGCAAGATTTCATCCTTTTTTCTGGCTGAGTAGTCTTCCATTGTATATATACACCACATCTTCTTTATCCATTCATCTGTCGATGGGCACTTAGGTTGTTTCTAAGTCTTGGCTATTGTGAAGAATGCTGCAGTGAACATAAGGGTGCAAATATCTTTTCAAATCGGTGCTTTCATGTTCTTTTGATAAATATGCAGAAGTGGAATAGCTGGATCCCATGGTAGTTCTATTTTTAATGTTTTGAGGAATCTCCATACTGTTTTCCATAGTGGCTACAACAGTTTACATTCCTGCCAGTAGTATATGAGGGTTCCCTTTTCTCTGCATCTTCTCCAATATTTATTATTTCTTTAGACTTATCCATTTTATGCACTTGCAAAGTTCTTAAGAGTTCCTACGCACATTTTAATCTTTAAATGTGCCTTACATTGCTCTCTCAGGATTTACTGTCTTATCTCTCAGCTAGATTGTCTCATCTCACCTTGTGGGAAGACACCAAGTCTTAAATATCCTCTCCAGAGGTGGACTTTAATGAGAGTTTCTCAAAGTGTGGTCCTCAACATCCTATGTCAGGAACAGCTGGAAAGTCTAGCTAAAAATGCAGATTCTTAGTCCCCACCTGTCTTACTAATCCAGTAGTGGCTGTTGTGAGGGCCAAGAGTATGGATTTAGCAGTCTCCCAAGATGATGCCTATGCACACCAACCTTGAGAAGCACAGCCTCAGAGGCGTGAGGCAGATCCTCGATACCTGCCCTGGACAACTTCCCAATGATACGCATTCAATATTCTCAGAACAAGTCATCGAGGGCCACAGGGCCCAGCAAGACTAGACCTAAGGGTAGAATTCTTACATGTGTCTATTTAACAAATGTTAATCATGCGCTTAGTCTGCTGGGTGTGGGTATACGATGGGGAGTGGATAGATAGAAATAGTCTCTGCCCCTGTGGATCCTACAGTCTAGTCACACAACTTACAGAATCTGGAATAGCCCTTTCATCAGCATCTTCTCTTTATTTTCGTTTTTTATTCCTCAGATATTTTATGAGTTTCTTCCATTAGCCAGGCTTTGTTCTACGATGAGCCAAGGACATCACCCTTCTCACAGAGTTTACATTACTGTAAGGAGAAAAAGAAAATAAACAAGTAAACCAAACCCCCCAAGTTAATCACAGATTGTGACAATTGCAATGAAGTAAATAAACAATGTAGTGTGTGGAGAGACTGACTTCGAAGGGTGAGGGCTAGGCAAAGCGGCTCCATGAGGTGGAATTTGAGCTGAGAATTGATGGATGAAGGTCTTTGGGTCATGGTGAGAACTGGGGCAGACTGATGAGTCATTGGAAGCTCTCATACCTAAGATGGAATAATAATAATAATGATGATGATGATGGTCATGATGATGATGATAAAAACAGCTATTGTTTATTGAGCGTTGCCTGTGTGTCAGAGTGTATTTTAAACATTTTACGCGCTCTCTTGTATTCAGTCTTGGCAGGAAACCTAAGAGATAGATATTATTACTTCCGCTTTCAGATGAGGAAACTGAGAAAGCTCAGACAGGTTAAGTGACTCGTTCAGGGTCACACAGCTTGTAAGTGGCGGAGTGGGCAATTAAAGTCAGCTCTGTGTGATGCCAAAACCTGCCTTCTTTGGCACTACATGATTTTCCTCTTTGGTGGTGCGGGGTTGCTCCTGCTTACTACAGAGGAAACATGATGAAATAGAAAGAGCACGGGCTTTTTATGATGGCGGAGACGCCTAATATTAAAAACAATAGTAATGATTTAACAATGTTGAGCACCTACTCTGTACAAGGCACTGTGCAAAGAATCTTATATTCATCAGCTCAAGTGATCCTCAAAACAATCCTATGAGATACAGATGAGGAGATTGGGGTTCAGAGAGGTTAAGCGACTTGGCTAAGGTCACTCAACTAGTAAGTGGTAGAACTTGATTCACACCTATGAGGTCTGATTCTGAGTCTTGACTCTCTTCCTTCTGCTTCCCTGATGAAAGGAGCCACTGTCTGTGCAAGGCCCTTAGACACACTTAGACACAGTAAAGCTCAAAATATCCAACTTCTCTCCCTCCCTGCCATAGCTCTTTTTCATCTCTCCTGGTTCCTGATGCCTGTGACCTTCTCTTCCAGCCTTTTGGGACACTTGCTACAGAATCACTGTGCTTTTCCTCCTCTGTGCTGATTTATGAGAGTGGACAATTATTGGCAAGCACCTGGGCATGTCACAGGAGAATCTGCCACTTTTTTCTGTCTTTAGAATGCTGTCAATCCAGCATTAAATCACCTTCGATCATTAACAAGCCAGTGTGGTATCTGTCGTCATCTTCCCACGGATGAGAGATTGCTGAAAGCAGGACCAAAGAAGCTAAGTCATGACGGGAGGACGATGCCTGCCCCATTCAGAGACTGTGGCAGGCTCGGAGAACCAAGTCTCAGCAAGGACTCTAAAAAACTGGGATGAAGAGGAGGGTGGAGACTCCCAAGGATTGTGATTCCTCCGGGAAGGAAAGAGACCCCTTGAAATGGAAGATGGTGGAGAACCAACGCAAACGTCACAGTTTTGCCAAGTATGGTCCTTTCTGTTAGTTCATGTTGAATTGACCATGGCACCACGACACCAGCACCAGTCTTTATTACACTTCCCTGCATCACAGCAATGATGGCATCAGATGGCGGTGAATACTAGGTTTTTGATTCCGTGGTGCTGATTTGCTTTTCAATTTTGTTTGAAATCTGAGCCTTGCCTCATTCCTGGCAAACTAACTGCTTTTAGAATTTTTGACCCATTTTGCTTGGGCTTTTCTGTGACTTGGCTGGGATTACATGTTGGGGGATGACCTGGCCCCATTCCCTTCACCCTCTGGGTTGATTTGGGTTGGCATTAGAGGGATGTGGCTTCATTCTCTGTGATTTGGGGTTTAGCTGGATTGGGCTGGAGAGAAAAACTAGGGCTCCTTCCTTCTCCACAATCCTCAATTTTCAGATCCCTACTAGTCTGATTTCAACACCTGCCAACTGGTCACACTTTTTGAAATTCCTACTGTCTGTTCAACTTAGATCTGGAAAAAGGGGAGGATCTTATATAGTCAAAGAGTGGTTTCGCTTCAACTTAACCTTGGACTTTGGTATGAAAAAATATTTTGGCATAAGCATTCCACTTTCTTTTCTATCTAGGCTAACTATATGTAATAATTAGCCACCTATATCACATGCATTAAAACTGTTAATGGGTTCATTGTCAAAAAAGGACTAAAACTGGGTTTGTGTAGTATTTTACGGAATACTTTTATTTGAAGAAGTTTTTGAAAAAGCTGGGACTATATAAGTGGCATCTCCAATGTATGGAGGTTGGAAAGAGCAGTAAACCAGGTCTCAGCTGACCGGGGCTCTGGTCCTTGCTCTGGCACTAAGTAGCTGTGTGACTGGGCAAACCCCCATCTCTTCATGCCTCAGCTTCCTCACTTGCCAAGAAAAGTCAGAGGTGAAGGGTGGAGGATGGAGGCCGCGCTAGCTGACTCCTATGAGCCTTTCCAACCATGATTACTTTTCCATGAAAGTGAACTGTGACTTCCACAAACTGTCCCTTTGTGCCACTGTCGGAGGCAGCAACTTGACTTGAATGCTCTTACATTTTAATATTCTAAAGTCTGGTTTCTATCCTGTTTTTTAAAAATTGTTATGGCAATCTTTGTAATGAATTCAGATTCCAGCGTTGCATCTCGGGCTCTGATTGCTGTTGTGTGATACTTGGGTGAAACGGTTTCCACTGATTCTTTTTAAATTGTAGGACGTGTCTCCTCTTTGGGTTTCCAAGTTGCAACTTTGAACATAATCTTTTCTTATTAGCCCAGGCTTTGTTGAAGCTTTAGACAGCAGCTATCAAAAATCAACGAGCTTTATGCATTGGCTTTTTTTCTTTAAAATGTTTTTGGCAAGCTTCAGTGTGCTCACATAACCATAATACACAAGGGGACTACTTTCCCTGTTAATAGAAGAGCTAAAGACCAGGCTAACAGGTTTGCTGCCATGCTAATATGGAATAATCTCTGATAACTATAATTAACTTGTATGCTCCTGTCATAGGTTGACTCACCAGAACATTCACACCCTGCAGGATTGATATTTCTCTTTGAGATGCAAGCAGATGCTTCCAACAACTGTCTGGAGCCCCAGTGCTGCAGCCTTGGTTTTGTACGCATTTATCCTTGGCAGGAGCACCATCTATTTTAGGAAGGTATTTTGACACTTTACTCTTGGCTACAGTTTCTCCAAAAATGCGCTCAGCGAACAGAACAGTCCTCTCTCTTGGATGTGACAGTCAGCCCCAACATGTTCTGTGGCGGAGTCAGCTGGCCCAACACCAAAGGAGCTAATCAGCACTGGGTTTATTCCGGGGCTCAAGGAAGATTCCTGACCATTCAGTGCCAGCTTTTCCCTGGGCTTCCTCTCCTTGCAGCCAGTTCTGGTATGCAGAGGGCTAGACAACCGTACTTTGGGAATTCTCACCAAGGTACCATTTGATGAGAATGAGCTTGTTGCTGGGCTTCATGTTCAGGCTCTTCTGAGGACCGTTTAGAAGGAAAATCTTTTTCCTAGTAATCCTGTAGGCTGCCTGGATGCTCGGGGAAAGCTGTTGTTTCTCTGCATGGATTTAGGAGAGAGTTAGGGAGTCTATCTGCCCTTCTCTTTGAGGCAAATGTGGGAATCACGATGACAAAGCATTTAGCAGCAGAAGAAAATAGCACATGCTTATTTGCCATGCAAATAAATCTACATAGAAATAAAAATTAAGGGATTTATCTGAAACAAGGCCACAGTTTATTTTCTAGATCTGGGCAAGATAGAATTGTATCAGAAAAGACAGATCTAACCCAATGAGAACAAGTTAGAGAAGCTGGAATAGGAACTAATAGTGAGGAGGCGCTTCAACGAGGTGTCTTGATAGAATGGACTCCAAGCACGATGTAAGGGTCATTTTTTGGAAACTATTTCTTGGTTTGCTAGAAGTCCATCTTCTCCATATTCTCAAACCCTAAACCCCCAGCCCCTAAAACCACATCAGTAAGAGAATTTGCTGGTTGGTGCTAGTGATGTTTACCAAAAACACAAAGAGGAAAAAGAAGAGAAGTCTACTCTTGATGCTGTTTATAGTAAATATTTAAAAAATTATAGAGTAGGAGCTGTCAAGTTTTCTGATGTGAAACAACGTTTGATTTATTTTCAGGCATCTTGGGAAAGTCTTAACTTGTTCTTTATTACATTTTCCTTAATCTTTTTTTAGGCTCATGCATTCCCCTCAAATGGTTTTGTGTAAGTCAGTCATTAGAAGTGGTATAAATTTGTAAACTTTTCTAACAGCATCCTGTGAGAAGGCGAATCTCACCACAATATGTGTCCAAAATAAGGAAAGCTATACAGATTGTGGAGAATAAAGTCTATGCTGTCAATCACCTTGCCAAAAAACCAGAAACAAATAACTATTAGACTGGTCATGTATTTTTTTGGAGATATCAAGTACAACTGATGAGATTTGCTGTGAATCTTTGTTGGTGCCAGCAAGACTGGAGGAGAGAACAGAGATTTTCCCAGCTGGAGAATTTTGGCAACGTCTCCCGACAACCACACAAAGACCTCCATGTATTGACAGCTCAAAGATTCTAAGAAAGATAATCTGTTCCAAGATTTAGAAAATAGTGATAGAGAATCAGGACATTTCCTGAGGATAAATGACCAGCTGGAAGGAATTCACAGCATTAACTTTAACCAAGTGCCATTAACCCACTGTTCCCTGGAAGTCGTGTACACTGCTCACTATTTATGCTGGACACATGTGCTGCCTCTCATCCAGGTGAACTGGAGAAGATGGAACAATTGTTTCTGGATAATATGCTCCGTTACATTATTTTTGTGACTTTGAAAGTTTCATTTAATAGCAAGTACCATTAGCAGGGAAGTTTACTATTGCTACTGGTGATTGAGGTTGGAAGGGCAGAGCCAGAGGGCAGAAGGGTGGAGACCTGACATGGTGCCAGGTGACGTGCTAAGGTCTCTGCCATGTGCCCAGGGGTGTTCAACAAACACATAGTCTTGAAAATCACAGCACTGGAAATTTCGGGGCAACTTTATGAAAGTTATATCAAATGAGTTCTAGAAGAAGTAAAAGAAGTGATTGAATTAAATTAGAGGCAAAGAGAATAAGAATTAACTGTCTGGTAGTCTTCATAAAACTAATGTTATTACATTGTAAGGTCTTTGCAATTATACTTCAAAGCCAGGAGTCTCTTTAAAATTTTCCTATTTACTTTTAATCACTAATGATATCCTCTTATTTGTTATTCTTTTAAAGTGCAGTATTTTCCAGAGTGGATGGACTAGGAATTCTTATTAAGCAGATAATCATAGCAGCAATATGAAGAAGACAGTGCAATTTCTAGAAAGATAATCTGTTGTTGCTTTAATTAAAATATTTGCAGTTAAATTGTTTTGATTATTAGTCCACTGCAAAATACAATACAAATTACATTTTTCTTCATTTTTGGAGCTTAAACAAAGCATATTTTAAATGATAGCAAAAATTACGCTCTAACATTTTACCTTTAGAAATTCCCATTTTAATTTTCTACTGACTAAATAGGATCTCTAAAAACAGGGTATCTCAGTATAAAAAGGAATATCTGGAATACAATTACTTAAAAATATTCCAGTTTGGGTTTATAATACATTTTAAAATATGGAATGAATACTTTATGCAGAATTCATTTTTGACTTGAAGATGGTTTTATATTTAAAAGTCTCTACTCAAATGTGTTCTCAAAAAAGAATATATTCAACCATTCATTGTTTTCATGTCCATGCTACTGTCAGAAGAAGGGAGTATTCAGTGATATTTCAACAGTAATTTTTCCATTTGTAGAAAAAATAAATGAGAATCTTTATGTTAATATGGTATGCTCAGCTGACCTTTAATTTTTCATATGGTTGAGTCAATAGATGGCATAAATTTTAGGTTTTCTTGTGAAAATGGAAGTATGGCATCTTTATTCAGACTCCAAAGGTGGAAAATTCAGATCATAATATTATTTATTGAACGTCAAGTATATGTTATAAACTCCCCTTACATTATCTTAGTTTTCGCAGAAAATAGGTAAATGTGCAAATGATGCAGATAAAAAGAGAAACATCTTGCTAAAGTCCTATTTGACATGGCATCTTGTCTCCTTGTGTGGCCCATTCTGAGCTCTGCTCTCTTGTCCCCTCTCCCTGTGCTTGGCCTAGCCGGGGCTCCTGCTGTCTGAGTTCTTTGTTCTCCCCCTGTTCTGGTGGTGGGAAGGTTTGTGATCTGCTGCTTTTGGCACAAGGATAACTGAGCTGAAACATGTCTTCCATTGAGCAAAAACCTGAAAGCTCTAACAGCTTCTATGAAAAGCCATAAAAAGCGTCCTGCCAATACCTGACTAAAGCAGGTAGAAGATGTTACTATGTAGCCATACCGTATGCTATTTTACATGGGCTACAAGTATAAGGAACCACGTTTAGCTTGTAGAGTCAGAGAAGGTCGGGGCTAGAAGGAGCCTGTGAGATCTCCGAGTGCAGCGGCTTTCAGAGTTTCTCCAGGGTCTGGGTGTTGGGGAAGGCCATAGGGAGGAAGGCTCAGTCCCTGATCACAAGAACAGGTCAGCTTTAGTTTCATATATTGTGGCTCCGAGTAGGATTTCTTCAGGGAAAGCGTGTTCTGCCGTAAAACATTTGGGAACCATTGATCCTGTCTTTTTACAGATAAGGAAATAGAGGCCCAGAGAGAGATTGTGTCTTAATTCAATGTCGCTTGCAAATATAGAGATTTTACCTAGGTTGGAATCTGTTGTTAACACTGTATGTAATAAACGTATCATATTTTTCTCGAAACTTCTGGCTAGAAAGCCCTGAGCAGAGCATCTATATGGTCTGCTTCTGTGCTGCAAGCACACAACCTCAGCATGTGTGAATGTGTGTGGTGTGTGTGCATGCATCCTCGTGCTCACTTGCATTATGCAGTGGGAGGACATTATGCAACAAGACTGTAGAACTTGAGGATCAAGTTGGTCACCAAAGTAGCTGAGGGGACAGTGCTTGGAACACTTCCTTAGTTTTCCATGATACGGCAGGTGCTACTTCCTTCAGGGAGCAGATGATAAATACAGTCCTGAATCCCTTGGCCCCTGTTGCCACCAACATGGCTTTGATACCGGTGTCAACTAAGGAGCTTTGGTTGCTTGGGGGAGGCCGTTAGTGAAATGAGAGTGTTCTGTCCTGGGTGTAGTACCCAGGCCCTTTAGTGCACAGCATGTCGGGGGAAGGGGAGCAACAGGACACTGCCACTCAATGCCAGTGTGGCAAAGGAGCCCATACCCACTGTTACGATATCCCCTGATCAAAATTGGTTGCTTGCAATTTTTCTGAAGGTCCCAAAATGCTAAATCTGGGTATTTAGTTTGCCTCTCACGTATTGCATTCAGTTCAATTTGGTCCAGCAAACATTTCTTCATGCCCCATCTGTGCCAAGCACCGGCTGTGAACCACATGTGAAGGATGTGCTCCTCCAAAGTAACTTAGACCAGGATGTTCACATTTCCTCCTAGAAGATTATTTAAAACTAGGTTGAAACGAAGGTTGAAAACTTAATGTCTGTCAGAACAGTATTGTAGATGAGTGAAATGGGGAGGTAGGGAAGCCCTTCTAAGGGACTAGCCAATTCCAGTCCATTGTTACCACGTGGAAACGTGGGCCTCGTTGTTGCCAGATCTTCTAACTCAAGTGAAGCAAGAAATCTAGATTTTTAAAATGTTGCATATCCCAGTTTTTAAGTTTGGCAACTAAATCGAAAACATTTAAAGCCGACATCTGTGAGCTGCCACCAGTTCGCAGAAAGCCCAGTTTGTGACCAATGCTTTAAACTAACCTTTGAATGTGATCATTGCATTTGTCGTTGACTGTCCTGCGATGTGAAACATATTGTCTCTGAGTCCGCGCTGCTGGAAAGCTTACACTGCACATATGGTTTTGTAGACATGTTGTGGGGAGTCAATGAATATTAATCATTCGCCGCAGTTTTATCACCACCAGAACGCAAGCTTGAGAAAGGCACGGTCGAGCAGCTATTAGCAAATCTGCAACGGTAATCGTGGGACGACGTTGGAAAATGACGGTCTAGAATTAGATTTCACTCGCATACTTAAAAGCGATTATAAGCGGTGAGAAAGAAATACGATTACAGGATGGTCCAAAGGCAGGGATATTTTAAATAGTTTCTGAATTTCTATAGATTGAAGAACTGAGTACCTTGCCTTCTATGAAGTCTTAGTACAGTTGATGATAAAAATATATATTTTGGCTACTTGGTTTCATGGAAACAGTGAAATGTTTATTTGCTTGATTGGTATGGCTGCTGCAGCTGCTCTTTCTCTCTTATACACAATCATAAGCGCTTGCTTTTCAGATTTTATAATTGTTTAATAGAGAGAAAGTTTGAGATTATTCCCTGAAGAGAATAAAAATATGTTTTTTTAATGAAAATGAATTGAGATGATAATGTGTACATTACTGCTAACAAATGAATGCCCTTGATATCGACTGAATGCTTGTGTTCCCCCAAAATTCATGTGATAGTATTGGGGGGGGGGCTCTGGGAAGGTGATTGGTTCATGAGAATGGAGCCCTCATGAATGGGATTAGTTAGGCAGAAAACAGAAAAGAGGCCCCCGAGAGGTCCCTCACCCCTTCCACCATGTGAGGTTACATTGAAAAGATGGCCACCTATGACCCAGGAAGAGGGGCCTCACCAGACACCAAGTTTGTGCCTTATCTTGGCCTTCCAGTCTCCACAAATGTGAGAAACAAATTTCTGTTGCTTATATGCCTCCCAGTCAAGGGTGTTTTGCCATAGAATCCTGAACAGCCTGACAGCCCTTAAAATTAAAATCTGCAACTCCAAAACTGTCCTTAGTCAACACAGAGTCAGTATTTAGAGCCAGGAGAAGTCTTAGAGATGATCTACCTCAGCTCTAGTCTTTTTAATGAGTAAACTAAGGCGCAGAGAGGTCAAATGATTGACCCAGTGTCACACAGGCAAACAGCACTAGAATCCAAGTCTCCAACATCAGGTAAAGGAAATGGAGACATTTACAGATTTAACACTTGTAGTTTCAGTTACACACCAAGGACCTAAAATTCATGCCATGTAGTATTTACAATTTCACTGACGCAGAGATTTGAAAGAATGTGTAGTGATGCTGATACATTGAGATGAGTCACTTCACTGTTGAATGAGCCTAGCTGACCACTTGGTAACTGATCTTAACCCAGCTGTGTTGTTTTCTGCTCTAAAGCGGTCACTTAAATTGTTTGGCTATATTTTATTGCCTGCCTGTAACTGGCTCTCAATAAAATGTTTCTTAAATGAAGGAGTGAATGAAAGACTACATTTTATAGAGAAAATTATATGCTGCGGAGGCATTTGCAAATATGAGTCGTCAAAATTTCTCATGATGTTATCCTTTGTGAATGTTCAGGGTCAACTGTAGTTTGTATTACTAGAAAAGATTCTCAGATAAGGGGGTAGAGTCTGCGGTGGTTTCTCCCAGTGGAATTTGAACCAGGCTCATAATTTCGTGGGGTTAAAAGGTAAGACTAAAATAGAGACTCAAAAATGTTTAATCAAATTCCTCCAGTTCTAAAACTAGTCCCTGAGATTAAGTCAGGCACCTTTGAAAACTGCATCAGCCCTTTCCAGTATTCTGTGTTCTGTTCAATAAATTATTGCTTTAGGGATAAAAAATTTCATGCCTAGATGCTGTATGGTGTAATGTGATTAAGACTCCCCTTCTGCATATAGATGTTTGACTTGGGCAAGGCACTTAGCCTTTTTAATTCTTGGTTTCCTCAGTTGTAAAATTGACAACAACACCTGGTGCTAGAGGGTGTTTGGAAGTTCATAGGGAGCCCTTTGGGAAGCTGGGTTGAGCACTTTCCCAGTGACCACTGGTCTTTCCTCTGTCACACAGGTTCTGCAGTGCCTGCTTATTTGTCTGTGACATTCCACATCAAGCTGTTAGCTCTGGGAGGAGCAGGGGTTGGGGGGGGATGTCTTGGTCCCCTTTGTATCTCGCTCAATAAATGTTTATTGAATGACTAAAGTGCATAATGCAAATATAAGGAATTATAATTTCATCCAGAAAGTCTGGTTCTTTAATTTGATCCTGGTAGGAATTCCTTGATCTTGAGCATCCTCTGACTTCCAGTATTCAGTTCTGACTCCACAAAATGAAAGACAGAGAGTACTTATAACCCATGGGTAGGGGATTTTGCCTCATGATGTGACTGCCAAAACGTTATTGGGTTGGTACTTCTTGAGCAGGGTGTGGGGTTAGCCTATCCTTGGGGAAGTCTATATGTTTTTGTACTTTTCTAATGGAATGCAGGGATCCATCGCCTCCTTCAGAGTTAAATAACAGAACTGTTATAATGTAGCCATTAAATAATATAGCCATGTAAAGGGACTGGCACAGTCTATGGTTCATATTCAGTCTCAGAAAATACTGGCTTTACTGTCTCCCTGCAAATCTCCCAAACCCAGTTCAGTATTTGTGTTCCTGGTGATTTTCTTGTCTAACTTCACTGAGGATCTTCATGATTTGGGAAAACTTGTCTTCATATTAGTTATAAGTGAGATGCACCTTGGCCTCACCCTGCTAAATATTGGGCTGGCTTTAGTCTACCCAACGGTGGATTGAATGCCAGTGGTGACCCTGGGCAATGTTGGATCCAAAGGTTGTTTTCTTCTGGGCCCATGGACTGTGAGGGGCCCTCATAGTGGGTAGGGATGAGTGATTTTTGTGTGCCTCTCCTTTTGCTGATAGACTGTGTGGGTGAGACCTCTTTGCTGTTCCCTCGTGCCACATGATAGCTTCTTCCTCTGTTCCACAAAGAGCACACTTTTCCTTCCTGCTCAAGAACCTCCATTAGGCAAACCAATACACTCAGCTCAGTGGAGAAAGTTGGGGAGATTGTGTGATTCTGTGTGTGTCTGTGTGTGTGTACATGGTGTACAACAAAGAGGGGGTTCCTCCTTGGATTTTGTAGTGGGTCCCATTTTAACTTGCTGCATTATATCATTGCCCCTACACTGTAACAAGGTTCTTTGTTTCGAAGACTGGCTTCTCAGGGCTTTTATAAAGCTAAAAATAACAACGATTATAGAAAATTATAGAAGCAGAATTGGGAAAGTCTATGGCTTTGAGATTACATTTAATGCAATAATGTGTTTACTTGCTATAATATTTTATTGTTTTGTTCTTCCCAAAGCACAATTTACAACGGTTTTACTAAAGGGTATCAAGTCATCTTGGTAAGCCATCCTTTGTTTATGTGTCTTTTAATTACCCAGATCGGTTTTTCCTTGACTTTAGCTCATCTTAAAAATGTTCAGAGGCTGTGCCAGGATAGCTTAGGGGGCACCAGGTTTCTTGCTAGACAAGCAGAAAACTAATATGTATTTGTTCTTGGGAATTGTACAAAAAATTAAAAGGTGTAAGGGAGTGGTCTTTGTAACCATACACTCTTCTTGGGCCCCAAACCAGTTGCATGCTTTCTCTAAAGCCTAAACCCAAAGCTATATATGGTGTTGGTATGAAATTGCATCATGCTAGAGGTAATTATGTCTGTCTTGAGGACTTGACTCAACCAGATTGACGCTTCATAAGGAAAGTCTTGTGATTCTGGAGCACTAGGCATTTGCTTGGGGCTGTTTACAAACCCACTCTATTAAAGACACAGCCCTGCTAAGAGAAATGCTATGTCCTTGGAACGCCTCAAAACTTTTCACTTGAAGCTAATTGCAGACTTTCCTATGGGCACAGAATCAAGTAAACGCACACTTTAAAATGAACTTCTGATGTTCACTCACGAATATATCATGTCTGGAAGACAAAACAGTTTGCGGAGAGCAGAGACCTGGGATACCACATTTTCCTGGTTACTTCATTATTGTAAAACTTGATCTGAAACCCTGTGATATATGTCCCCAGGGGAAAAGAATCCTGACCATCCATTTTTCTATCAATTGTGGATAATCAAATGCAGTTGCACAGTGAGTGCATTGTGCAGAAGAGGAAACAACAGCCTGGAGAGTGTACGTGTCTTGCTCAGGATCCCCCAGAGCTTCTCTATCTATCTCTAGTCTCTACTGTCTTCTCTGCCTGCTTCCACCCCCTGCCAGCTCAGCCCTGTCCTGGTCTCTATGACTAACCCTAGAGACAGTAGACAGAGGCACGAAGAATCTCCACCCCAGACTCTGAGGCTCAGGGCCAAGTCACCCATTCTGCTGGTCTGGCTCTGAGTCTGGCTTAGATCTTGTGTCCTAGCTCTGAAAACTGTATTTCCAGTCCATCTTGTTTCCCTGTGCCTGACTCCTAGTCAAAGTCACGTAGAGCCCGTTCCATCTGAAGCGAAGCTCTCTCCTCCTCCTGCTGGTTTACTTTCCAGTGCTTGGAGCCTTTCCCTAATCACAGACAGGTGACAGAAGCCCTGATTAATAATAATAATAAAAATAATAATAAACATGATAGGTAACATATATTGGATACTTACAATGTGCCAGGCACAGTGCTAAGTGCTTTGCATACATCATTCTACTTAGTCTTTACAGACACTTTGTAAAGTAGATAATATTAATATCCCCATTTATAGATAAACTGAGGCTTGGAGAGTTTGAATCACTTGATCATTGAGGCCCCTTGCTGAGATGTGAACACAGTCACATCTGGGTCTTGGCTCTTAGACATTACATTCTTCTGCTATGTGAGGACAGAACTTCCTTCTGCTCAATGCCGGCCTTGATTGCCAAGTGCTCCCCGCTCCTGGATCCCCTGTAGTTCTGCTCTGTCCTCTATGAGGGCACCTAGATTTCCTGGTGGGCCTCCCTGATGAGACTTCTTGATTCCTACAGCTCCACTAGACCGGCTGTCATCCGTTGCCAGGTGCTTTGGCCACCGTGCTCTGCTTCCTGCAGTGAGTGTCTCCCCATCGCATGAGGCAAAGCGCCCACCTCACCTGGCAGGGCCGGTTTCGGTCCAGCCCCCCTGAGTCTGCCCTGTTCTGCTCTTGTTGATTCAGCTGTGCTCCTGGCATGATGCTCAGCTTGCTAGGGACTTGACCGGGCAGTGGGAAAAGAGATGGGGGTTTGACTTGAGATCAGCATTCAGACTGAACAGAGGAAAAAACACATTACATAACATGAGTAGTTTATTTGCATTTTAGGAAGATGTTAAAACCTGTCATGTAAGTATTAAAGTTCAGGAATGCAACTTCTAGAGATCCTTCATAAATATTCAAGAAGTAACCTAATAAGTTTTTCAAAATTGATTATATTGTAAAATTTTTAATCGGTCTGCAAAACTTGCACTTTTCTAGATATGGTAAAGATCACCCCTTATCTTACACTTAGAGTAAACCTAGCCTAGAATGACTCAACACGGAACTCTTGGTCATTATTTATGCTCTGATCAGAGTGTGCTCCTGTGTTCACATTCCCAACAGCCTTTTCACATCTGCCTATATTCCTACAATGTTTGATTTTTGAACCATATGTCTAAGTCTATGTCAGTCCCATACCATTTGGGCCACTCGTCACATCTAATTCCTCTCTGTCCCCAAACGAACTCCAATCCCTTATATATTTATACTTCTGCTAACCTTCTGCTCATAGTTTTATTCACTTTTATTTTCTTAACCTTGACCTATCTCTGTAGTTTCTAGCTGGGTGCCTTTGGGTGACAGGATAAACCAATCTATGCCTCTAGGTGGATAATCATAACTGCTTATGTAAAGTGCTTACAAGAGTGACTGGCGTATAGGATGGGTTTAACACAGGCCAGCGAAATGTTCTCTCCACCACGGACAGGTAGCTCTGCTGTAAGAATTGTCCTGTCTCCCGTTCGACAGTATAGGCAAAGGGCCCCGACTGGGGTGGAATGAGAAGAAGACCATTTTCTAAGCACCTTCCCAGTTTAGCCTCACTGCTAAGCACTTACATCATCTCACTGAATCCTCCCAACAATCACGAAGAGGCAGACACCATTAGCCCTGTTTATAGGTTTGGGGTAATGACTGGCTTGGGGTTCAGGGAGTGGTTTTCCTCCCTTGCTTCTCAGAGACCATGTCTCTGGCCAAGTCCTATGCCGTTTTGGTGCTTGCTTGAGCAGGCTGCTGTGGTTCTGCAGTGCGTTTTGCGGGTTTCCATGTGAGATGAGATCAGTGGAGCAGGGGCAGCATTTAGGGACACTGGAGGAGGTTTTCAATGTTTTGGAGAAATGTAGGAAGATCTTGGCAACGTGGTTATAGAAGTGTTCATACTTTCTGCATACTTTCTGGGAAAAAGAAGATTGTTGGAGTCCAGAGAGAGATTAGGGAATGGTGAGCATCGTGGGATAATATTAATGAAAAACAGAATAATTTTGTGAAAATAACTTACTTAGTTCTGTTCGGGGGAGGAATAGTTGAGGACATTTAAAAAGGACTGGGAGCTCCTAGCAACTCCTTGATCTGAGAGGGAGGAACTGAGTGGCAGGGAGCCCCAGAACCTGCTCACAGTCATTTCCCTGCAGCGGCCCCGCCAGAATCCTACATCATGGGGGACTCGTAATCTTTTCTCCATGATCGAGGAAGGTTCTGGACCAAGTGTTCCTCAGGCACTCTGCTGTGGCGCTGATGGGGGAAGTGATGAGGCAGGGAATTTGGGTGACTTTTGGCTCTGTTTCCAAGGCAAGTGCATTTGCTTAGTAGTAACCCTTCTGTTAGATGGCTGGAGAGGAAAATCAGACGCTTAACCCTAAACCCCCAATGCTCAACTATTTCTCAATTGCTACTCCAGGTTCTAAAGAGAGGAGAGCAGAGGAAACAGTCTGGGCAAACATACCCTGTTGTTGCTGTGGGGCTTTAGTCTCAGACCCCAGTGAGTTGGAGCATGTGTCAGCTGTGAGCGTGCCCCTCACCTGTCCAGGTTCAGGTGGAAGATTAAAAGCTGAAAGATAAATTCAAGGTAAAATAAGTATAAATAGGGATAAGAGCCAAGAAAGCATAATCCTAAAGATAGACTCGAAAGTGAAAGAATGCCATGCTCGTGAATGAGAAAGAGCACGAGGTTGGCCTCACAGAAATCTCCAGTTTCCACTGCTGGATTTCGTTTTGTATAGAACCTCCCTCAGCCCAATGTTGGCAAGTCCCCTTCTCAGGAGGTAGCGAGCCCAGGTGGCAGAAACCTTGAGCCTCTCCCTAGCTAAAATGTGCCTACAGCACTCACTCCAGCGTTCTAGAGGGAATTCTCTAAGGAAAGCTGTGTTCCCCGGGGCTGGAAAGTCTAGTGGACTACAGTGGTTTTCAAACTTTCTTTTTTGCAACAAGATACTTCTTTTTAGGCATAAAACTTATACAGAACTCTAGTATGTAAACTGTTAAAAATATATTCTATTTGTTTAAATTTATTTTATGAATTTAAATGTAGTGAAGTCTTGATACACTTTTTACAAAGTATATAACAATGGGGAGGGTGGGAGAAGATACACACTCACTAAAAAGGAACCTGAAAACCAAATTCCCAAAAGAAATAGAGAAATCAAAAGTTCAGTAATACAGCTATAAAAGCAGCAAACCAAACATGAGTTTACTCCATGAAGTAGTCTGAATAAAACATTAACGTAGAATGCTCAAAGAGATAAATGAGAGAAACGATTTTCATTAAAAAGGGCAAGAAATTGTAAAACAAGATCTGGTAAAAATGAAAAAAAATTTAAGGAAAGGAAAGAGCAGTTAAGAAAAATGGAGAATAGATTAAAAGCCTCCAAGATATCTTTAATAGTAATTCAAGAACAATAAAATAGAAGTAATGGTGGAGAATCAATATTTCAAAAAATGATAATTAAAAAATGTACCAGAATTGAAGAAAGACATGAGTCCTTGGATTCTAATTGTACTCTGAGTCCCAAGCAGAATGAAAAAAAGTAAATTCCTAAGTAGACACATGATGGTGAAAGTGCAGAGTATCAAGATGCGTTCCTTTGCTAAGGCCACCGTAACGAGCTAGCACATGCTAGCTGGCTTACACAAGAGAAATTTATTTTCTCACCATTTCAGAGGCTAGAAGTCCAAGATCAAGGTGCTGGCAGGGTTGGTGTCTTCTGAGGTCTCTCTCCTTGGCTTGCAAATAGCCGCTTTCTCACTGTGTCTTCAGTCTTTGCTCTGTTCCCATCTGTCCTAATCTCTTTCTTATAAGGACAAGAGTCAGGTTAGATGAGGACCCACCCTAAAGGCCTGATTTTAACTTAATCACCCTGTAAAAAGCCCCATGTCTAAAAAGAGTCACATTCTGAGGTACTAAGTGTTGGGCTTCAGTATATGAGTTTTGAGGGGCATACAACTCGGACCGTAACACGAGGGTAAGGAATAAAATCTTAAGAGCTACTAATGAGAAAAGATTCTCACAAAGGAGTGGCCATCAGACAGCAGCAGACTTTACCTCAGCCACAGTAGATGCCAGAAGACAAGAGAGCAAGAGCTTCCATTTATGGAGAAGGGATAGCAGCTGTCTATCTGGATTTGAAATGAAGCTAGAATATTGTTAAAAATGAAACAAAGGCAAGTTAAGTAATTTTGTCAAGGCTGCAAAACTAATAAATGATTTCAGTCAGTCTCACCCCAGAGCTGATGCTTTTAATTGTTACACTATTAGGAAGAAAAAGGGACATAACTACAGTTACAATGATTTTTTTTTTTGAGGAAGATTAGCCCTGAACTAACATCTGCTGCCAATCCTCCTCTTTTTGCTGAGGAAGACTGGCCCTGAGCTACCATCTGTGCCCATCTTCCTCTACTTTATATGTAGGACTACCATATATATATGTGGCATGCCTACCACAGCATAGCTTGCCAAGTGGTGCTATGTCCACACCCGGGATCTGAACCTGCGAACCCCGGGCTGCCGAAGCGGAACGTGCAGACGTAACCGCTGTGCCACTGGGCTGGCCCTTACAATGATTTTTAAAAATAACAAGGAAACACCATGAACAAGTTTGTGTTAATAAATTTTGAAAATTTAGGTGAAATTAGTACTTTTTAGAAAACTATAAATTGTTAACATTGACACAAAAGGAAACAGAAAACTTGATTCAATTTCAATTGTTACAGATATTCAATACAAAGACAAAAGTCTTCTTGTCTCAAAAGTAAACAAGCCCAGATGACTTTACTGACAATTTTTAACAAAATGGTCAAAAGCAGATAATTTGTATGTTATACAAACAGTTGCAGAGAATTAAAAAACCAGGAAACCCACTCAGCTCATGTTACGATACTAGCAGAATTTTGACACTTAAGTCAGAATAAGAGCAGCATAAGGAAAAACAGTTTTAGATCTTTTACTTATGCACAAATTTCAAATTAAAACAGTCCTTAAAGAAGTTGATTCCAACAGTAAAAATTAAACCAAGGCTGTGGCCAGGAACAAAAGGATAATTTATCATCCAAAAATCTATCAACAGGTACATAAATTAATAGATTACATAGGAAAATTAAATTCATCTCAAAAGATGAATAAAAAACATTTGGTGAAATTTAATAACAATTATTGATTATAAATATTACAAAATAGAGATAGAAGGATATTTCTTTTCCCTAATAAAGTGTATCTACTAGATATCTTCAATAAATATCATACTTAATAGTGAGACCTTAGAAAACTTCCCATTAAAGTCAAGAACTCAAGGGTGCCCTTAGGCAACATTTCTTTTGAACTTTGTGCTACAGATTCTAGCCAATGAAATAAGACAAATCAAAGAAAAATGATGAAAAAGGAAGAGATCAAACTATCCTTATTTACAGGTGATAGGCTTCACTACCTAGAAAAGCAAAAAGACTTACAAGTAAATTCTCAGAAATAATAAAAGAGTTTAGCAGCGTTGGTTGTTGGCTATAAGATGAACATAAAAATATCAATAGCATTCCGTAACAAAGAGAAAATGAAATAGATTGAAAGATCTCTTTTACCATAAGTACTAAAAATACAAGATAGATATAAACAAATCCAACAAAGAATGTGCAGAATCTTCATGGATAAAATTGCAAAACATGAAGGATACAAAAGAAAACTGAATAAATGGAGAGATAGATAATGTACATGACTAAGACAACTTAATGTTGTAAAGATGGCAATTCTCCTCAAATTAATCCATATATTCAGTGTAATTCTAATTGAATGTTATAAGGATACTTTATGATACTCAATCTTAAAATTAACATTAAATAGCAAATTGTGAAAAATAATAAAACTGTGAAGATTAACAACATGTGGGAACTGTCCTATTATATCTCATGACCTGTTATACACTGTAACAATTAATAATTTGACCAATCAGAAAATAGAGAGCCCAGAAACAGACCTATGTGTATATATGACAGGGCTTACATTTCACATCAAGAAGAAAGGAGAGGATACTCAGTAAAGTTTGCTGGGACAACTGGTTAGCCACCTGTAAAAAAGTAAACTCTTATCTCAAAACTTACAAAAATCATTCCAGGTATACCGAAGGCCTAAATATGAAATGAAAAAAATGGAAGGTTTTAGATGAAAATATAAGGAAATACCTGTACAACCTTAGAGTAGGGAAAGAATTGATAAAGACACTACAAAAAGCACAAAGCATAAAAGAATGGATTGATATATTTGATTACATTAAAATTTTAAATAAATGTTCAACAGAAGGCACTGTAAGAAAGTTAAAAGACAAGTCACAGAATGGAAAGAGATGTTTATCATGCATATAACTGACAAAAAAATTATTAAAGGATCTATGTAAAGAACTTACAAATTAACGCAAAAAGGACAAACAACCCAAAAGAAAAAGTGACAAAGAAACAAAAAAATTCTAAGAAGAGGGAGTTAAAATGGACAATAAGCATGGGATAAGATGTTCAAACTAACTAGTAATTTGGGAAATATAAATTAAAAAAAAGTGAGATACAATTTCACGCCCCTCAGATCGGCAAAAATGAACACCACCAAGTGCTGTGGAGGATGTGGAGCAGCTGTAACTCACACAATGTTGAGAAGAACATGTAATGTTAGGGAAGACGCTTTGCAGAGCGCACTTTGGCAGCATCTTGTGACTTTGTATCTGAGTATTCTCTGTGAAGCAGCCATTCTACCTCTAGGTTCATCCCTTAGAGAAACTGTGGCTTGTGAACAAGGAGTCTCACTTATTGTGGGGCTGTTTTTTAGCAGAGGAGGTGGCTGGCTTCAATGACCATGAACAGGAGAATGGATAAATGGTGACATAGTCATGCAATGTTGACTACTAATCTACCAGTTAAAAATGAATTAATTAGAACCATAGCAATATGTATCAATATGGATAAATCTCAGAAAAACAGACTGTTCAGCAAAAAAAAAGAAGTACAGAATGGTTCATATACTTGAAACATAATATATGTGTTACATATATTGCAAAGCATTGCTATATATAACTACACACATATATAAGTTGTAATATTATTAAAGCTGTAGGAAAATGAAAACGTTTTAGAGGTTTTCTATGGAGCAAAAGGAATGGGACGGAATTGAAGAATGACATGCTGGATATTTCAGCTGTATCTGTAATGTTTTATTTCTAAACAAAGGAAAGCATAACAAAACAGGCAAATATGGCAAAATGTTTAAGAATGTTCATTATTTTTCTATAATTTCAGTAGTAAAAATTTCAATAGAAATACTTCATAGTTAAAAATAAGTTGTTTATAAAGAAAGACTTTCATTGAGAAAAACGGGCTCTGAGTAAGTCTTAAATGTCGCACAATGGACTGATAGGGTCACCATGTGATCTGGATAAAAACAATGCATAGTGCATTTTAATCGCAACATTCTAGAGCACTGATTTTTAAGTATGCTAGCAATGTATTATGCCAAGCTCCAATATATCAAATAGATGAGTGGTAGTTTATTAATATAATTTGTTTCATAAAAATTATATACCCTCATGAAATATATATGAATATATATGAAAATATAAAAATGAACGTTCATTAAATTACAAGGAGAATAGATTAAGAGCTCCTATCATCAGTAAGAAAAAGATAGACGACGTAGCAGAAAAATTCTGAGAGAGGATACCCACGCGGCCAACGAACATATGAAAAAGCGCTAACCTTGCTAGTCGGCAGTAGGGGGACCATATATCCTGGTTTGCCAGTAACAGTCACAGCCTACTTTGCTTTACTTGCTAAATTTTAAAAAACACCCCTTTTCACTTTTGGTTTAGATGATACATTTTGTGGTTGCCCTACTTACCAGGGAAATGCAAATTAAAATCACAGTGAGATCCCACTACGAATCAAAATGAACAGGACTGGCAGTGCTAAAGGTTGGCAAGGATGTGGGCCAATACTAATGCTTCCACTCTGCACAGCAGGAAAGAGCTCCATGGCTAATTCATGATGCTTCCATGCTGGAACCTATTTGGGAAGGTTGAGAGGGGTGAATGTTGATGCCAAGGATATGCTCTCCTTATCATGGGGTTTCTAGAACCCTTTCCCGTGAGATGGGCCTGGGTCTGACTCTGCTCAAAGTTATGGGAGCTCTGCCTGGGGAGTCTGTGTTTTAAGACTGGTTTAGCTTAGTTTGCAGTTTGCGATACATACCAATAAGCCATTTAGTTATGGTTAAGCATTAATTCAGAACTGGGTAAAACTTTGTTTGACATGATATATCTCCAGTCCTGTACTTAGAAATCAGCTAAGTTACAGAAATATTGATCTATAGGAAGAGGGTATCAGATGCCTTCTGGGGGCAAACTCCTTGTATTTTTTCATATCTCTGTGACGTTCACTTCCTCAGAACAGCAGAAAGGAGAACATAAGGAATGAGGTTAGGCTGTGAAATCGCCTTCCTTGAGGCCAGTTCTAACTTCTTCCTGTTTCATTCATCTCTTCACAGCTGCCTGGTCCCCTTGCAGGAGAAAGGGAAGCTAGGAACTGTCTATCTTTCTCTTTGGCCTCACAGAGACCCTCCTTCTTCCAAAACCCAAGAGAGCCAACCAATTGCCATGGCCTCCTTTGTAGTCTACTTTCAAACCACCAAAAAGAGTAAATGCAACCAATCTCGATGACTTTCTGGTGCTTCATTCAAGGAGAGACATATTTTTTTCTATTTTAAATTAAAATGCAAGAGTCAAGGTCAAAAAGTCAGTTGGGATTCCCAGCTGCACTGCACTTTCTTCATTTTGTGGGACCAAGTTAGACAATGAACGTGCCTTCAACTTGTGTGTGCGGTGCAGGTGGATTCTTGTCTGACTTCATCACACTTTCATCAGACACGAACAAGGCCTCGGCGTCTTCTGACCTGTTTGGTTTTTGATTACCTTTGCTTTGATGCTAGCCGATTTATTAGCCAGCCAAGCACTCACCAGGAACCTCAGCGCTGGGAGCCTGGTGCCAAAATCAAGGTGCTTTTTCTGTCACATAAGCCTTTTGTTTAAACATTTCTGGAGTGAACCCACCTGTCAAGTCTGATTCTGTGGGAGAACATATTTGTAAGACAAAGCAATGCCTTGGCCTACCAGGAGGCCTATGACTCCCACAGTGAATTATTCACTCCCGCCCTTATAGGACATGCCGGGTCACCGATGCTCACAGCGGGTGCAAGGCATTATTCATTACCAGGCTTTGGTTTGCTGTCTTCAGAGACTCCCCCTCCCACTCTTCATTGCCCCTTCAGGTTTTAACAAGACATCACATTCTTTTAAACTTCCCCTGGGCAGCAGAGGTCTCCCCCTCCACTTTTCTCTTTTTCCATGGCAGAAGGTACAATAATAGATAGAAAGCTGGAGCAGTTGTAAATTGCAGTAGTTAATGTCAAATTGATGGAGCAGTGATCAAATGAAGTTCATAACCACACAATACAACCTGAGGGTGGAATGCTGTTTCAAACATTTCTAATGACAGGGTTATAAAATCATAAAAATGGAGACTTTTTTTTTTTCTCTGGCCATAAAAAGGCATTCATGTGGGTTACCAAAACTATCAATGAGGATGAGACTGGACATTGGTTTTGGAGAGAGCGCTGATGATTTGGGACAGTGGTGTCCCAGTCAGAATTTCAGCACTGGGACATTCTCAAAGTTCGGATTTCCCCAACTCTCCACTTCTTGGTTTTCTAACCTTGAACGCAGGGATAACAGAGGGAAAGTTTGTCCGGAAAAGCAATGGTGGCAGGTTGCTGAGCTATCTGCTTAGCTCCAGCACGCAGCATAGTCCATTCACAAAACAGAATGAGGGACGATGTCACACACGCAATGAACAGGCAACAAAACATTTACAAACCGATTACACTAGACTCTAGGCAGCTGACTTCCAGCTGTCTATTCAGCCGCACACAGCAGAAGGAAAAGTGATTAGATGCAGGAAAGCATGACAATACAAAGAATCAGAGAATAATATTTGACACACCCCATTGTTGTTTTCCTATAGAGGGGAAGAACAGATCCATTCGCTTTTAGCTTCTTATATTTCTCCTCTCCAATGGATGTAAACAGCATCGATGTCCTAGAGGGTAACACGTTCAGAAGGATTTAGTTGCAGGGAAAGGAAGAAATTGCGACGTGGTGGCAAGAAGAATGAAATGAAATGAATGACAAAGGCCACCGAAATCACAATGATGGTCTCCTGGCTCCACCTCGGAGGAGCCTCTCGCTGCTTGTGTTACACTGACTGTGTGTGCTGCTTGCTGTGTATGTTGTTAATATCCTAGGCCGAAGAGGGAACTGGCAACTTGTTTTCAAGTAGGCCCGCTCCTGTCTTTAGCGATATATCTTACCATTGTTGAAATTGTGGTTTGCAAAATAACCATTTCATTTAACACTGGAAATACCCATGGAAATAATTGAGCCTGTAAAATATGAAAATTCACATAAACCTGTAAAGATAAACATATATGAAACTATATAAAGTACACGAACGCATGTCTTAGGTTTGTAGGGCTTGTCTACAGAGCACAGAAAATCTATTGCAACCAGGTAATTCTGATGAGCAGCTTTGGTTTGCCCTTAATTACCTACACAATTCAGGACCTAGTTGAGCCATTTTTGACGGAACATAATTAGGGTGGTTCCCTGTGATTGCGTTGACCTGGATGTGTAATATGTTATATTCCAATTCCTATAATTTAAAGGCGTATGTGTAGGCTAAATATTGTAAGGCAGGATATGGTTCCTGGAAGATGCCAGCGTTCGCCCACTAATTGACCTGCTAGGAACCAGCAGCAACATGCTCTCCAGTTGTGATCTGGGGGCTGAATTAAAATAAGTACCCACACTAGTGTCCTATTTAGATTTGTCCGATTAAAAAACTCATCTACAAAGCTAATGAGACCCACATTGGTTGCAAGTTAATGCTTGCTGACTTCTTGCAGTCAACTCACCAGCATCACTCAGTAAATAAACAAGAACTCAGGCACAGTGGGGGCTCTTTGCTGCTGCCAGAAAGAGAGGCATTGAGAGGAGCTGGCTGCAGGGAGCTGGCAGGAGCACTGGTCTTGGAACCAGACAACTTGAGTTCCAGTCTTAGTCCTGCTCTCCTCTTCCCTCGACCCTTGGTCATTTATGGAAGCCTGACCACAGTTTTCTCATGTGGAAAATGGAGGAAATAACGTGCACCTCATAGACGGTTGTGAGGTACACGGGAGATAAGCTTGGAGACTGTGCTCCTCACTATCAAGACATTGGCAATGAGAAGACTGATGTTTGCCAGCCATGTCCTGGGCAGCCTCAGGGTGGGAGTGTGTGTCGGGAGAGGTCTTCAGGCAGCAGGGAGGCAACTGCATCTGACTGACGGGCCGTGGGGCCCCACTTGGAAATAGAAGCTCTTTAGTATGTTTTTAATGACAATTCCCTTCCCATTTGGGGGAAGTCTGTCTGCACTGAGAGAAATTTGATGCCTTGGGCCTTTGGAAGCAGAATTAGCATATATCTTTTAATCTTAAAGAATAAGGAGCCTTAGTTCATAACCACGCCATGCATCTCCTCTTGGCATCCCCATGCACGATGTTCACGTAATCACATTAAATGGGGAAATCAAACCAGTTCTGGCTGATTCAAAATGACCTGGCTGAAAGGCAGAGGAGATGTCAGTAGGGATTTCAGGCTCATGGAAAAGTGCTTAGGTGCAGCTTCATCTACTTCTTCCGTTCTAATCAGCAAGGTCCTCTGTGGGTCATAAGACAAGAAACAAGAGGTTTAGAGAGCCCCCAAGAACAAGGGGGCCAAAAACTGGGTCTGAAGAGCAAAACACTTTAACAAGCTCTGTCTGAGGAGTGAAGGTTAAATGACCCCAGGGATGAACCAGCTCATTCTGAAGCAACTTCCTTGGTTTGGAGCCAGAGGGCCAGATGCCCAGTGCTTGTGAATGCACAGGATTTAAGGCAGACTGCTGCACTTAAGAACCTTCTGTGCTTTTCAGTTCAGCCTTGGAGAAGTTTTATTCCATGAATTGTATATTTTGAAAGGCAAACCTGTGACCTGCTGGGTCCTGGACACAGAACCCATGCTATGAAAAAAGGGACTTGACCTAGTAATAAAATGCTTTGAGATTAGTCCCTTCAAAAAGATAAACATCTTAAATCACAAGCATCATATGAGTTTTAATTTTATTTAATCATAGACACATTTCCTGCTATAACTTTTTAAAGATGGTCTACATTTGAAAAGAATTAGGACAATCCTGTATCTTTGATCAACTCATCATCTCTTTAGGGGAAAAGATTTAACACTCTAGCTTTTAAACAGAAATATAAATATGCATCAGCTCACAGTTTTCCAAATTAGGCAGTGTAAAGTTTATAATTTCATGACATCCCAATGAATAGGAGGCCTGTTTTATGCTTAGAAGTGACTATCTTTGAACAAAACACACTTGAGTGAGGGGTTTTTGTGTGTCATTATTTTTGACACAACTTGTCATTAGTTTTAACTTTGACCGGGTTGTAATGAGGAATTTGGTTGTGTAAGTTTGCCTATTGTTTATCTATGCTCAGACTTAATTATTGCTTCCCAGGTCAATCATCACCATTTTAAGTGGGAAGAAATGGCCTTAACCCATGGGATGATTCCCACAGAGTTTATTATATGTAGATAGACCATGAGGTCAGATGCATAGAAAGAGTGGGCAGAGTCCTCTGGGGGTAGAGGTGGGGTGGAACATGATCCAGCTACTTGGGGCAGATGGAAGTACAAGGTTTCCTCTCTTACAGAAAGACTTCGGGAGAGATGGACCAGTCAAAGACTATTTAGGGGCGGAAGAGTCGCCATCATATGGTGTTACAGAAAAGTCCTTTCTCTCTATGGCTCTGCCACAAGGCTTTTTAAAATTTCTCCTCAAAGAATTCCTTACGAAGGGAGGCACTATTGACATTACGGCAGGGTAATTTTTTGTTGTGTAGATTTCCTGGGTATTGCAGATGTTTAGCATCTCTGACTCTCTCCCCCCAGTTATTTTGGCAATGAGGTCTCTAAAATGTTCAAGAATTACTGAACACATTAACCAGGTTAGTAGAGAGCCATGCACGACCCAGATGGAAAGGCCACAGAGATTTTTGGGGGGAAAGAGAAGAGAGGGAAACTTCAGAGCATGTGGTAGATCATGTAAAGAGGTAGAGGTGATAAGAATATCTGTGGAGGCGCATCAGCAACTAACTTTGCTCACTAGAACTTGGCTATGTGTGCACCTTGTCAGGTGAGGAGAGCAGGAGGCAATAACATTTATTGAGTACCTACTAAGTCCCAGTATTTTGTAATATTTATTTAAGTTAATCATCGTTACTCTATGAGTTAGTTATAATTATTTTATCTTCGCGTAAGGAACTTGAATTGGAGAGAACTGATAGTGACAAAGTTGGGATGGGAATCCCAGACCATTTGAACCCTGTCTTTTTATGAGTTTGACTCGTTATGAAGCTTCCCCTGTATTCCAAGTTCAGTGTTTATGGTATTACCTGAGTGCATGAGCAGATAAGAAAGTCAGTACTTCTGTTACCATACCTTGGACAAGTCACCTCTACCATGAACCTGGTACAACATGGCCACACAGGATATATTGTATACCTCTCCCTCCAATGCCAATCAGAGATATCCTTTCTTAGTGCTTGTAGAGACAGTTATTGCATAATTCCTGATAACGTTAGGCCACACTTTATATCACAATGCCTGTAATTTCCTTCTTTGTGGCTAATGAAACTGAGTTATTGAGTGATAAGATATTAATGATACTACTGATGGGCTGGAACTTGGGTCCAGGGGAACGTGCTAGAGACTGGCTAGGTGTTTGCCAAACTTGTTTTCCTTTCCACCAGGACACACAGCTGGAAAACATTCCCCAGCCTCCCTGCAGTTTGGAGTAACCGTGAACTGAAGTTCGGCCAATAGCATGTGACTGGAAGATGTGTACGTCACTTCCAGGCCTGATCCGTAAAATCTCCCCTTGGGGTCCTTCACTGTCCTTCCTCCCTGTCTGCTGCTGGATGTTGGCATCAAGATGATCTTGGATTTCACGATAGATACAAATATTGAATCATTATGTTGTATATCTGAAACTAATATAATGTTATATGTCAGTTATAACTCAATAAAAAAAATGACCTTGGAAACCATGTGCTGAACATGGCAGAATCTTCATGACCCTGGGTCCCTGTGAAGCAAAGTTCTCTCCTTAGGCCCTCCCACTGTCGATTGTATTTTATACATTGGATGAAGTCTACTGGTGTGCTGTCTCTGGCTTATACTGGCTGGCAAGAGCTGATAGTTAAATTTTCAGGAACTTTGTAAGCCAGTTGACAGGTTGAAATCATCATGATTGGAGCATTTACATTACAAAAATTGGCAAATGCTACAGACCAGGGCTTTTATTTGGGAGAGTCATTTTGCCCGCATACCATTGGTTAAACCACTGAGATTTATTTTATTTGTATATAGGTAGCACTATCATAATTAATACATATACTACTACCTAAGTGATGTTCTGCCTTAATAAAGCCTAAAAGTTGTGAAATTGGCTTAGTGGTTGGGTGAATGTGGCAAGAGTAGGGCATCAAGGAAATGGGTATCAGAGCCTGGAAAAGTGGAGACTCACGTTATACAACGGCAAAACCTTTGGTGAAACCATTGTCTGTGATAACTTGAAAGACAGACTAAGTGCCTATGCAGCCTGTACCTCTTGGGGAAATTGTTGGAAAACAGAATGTAGGTAGTGTGTATTGTTTATTACTGGCTGTGAGTAAAAAGTATTAGAAAATAAGAGATGAACTCAGGCATGGACTTGTTTATAAATAGAAATAAAAATAGGGTTAAAAAATATGGAGACGTACAATTGGAAGTTTACTACTTTAGGACCCCAAACAGTAGGAAATACAACAGGAAAAGCTTTTGAGTGACAAAGGCTCCATTCCAAAGCGAATCTGTATTCAGCTTGGCTTATTTATTTTAATTTTAAAAATTTTTAGTTTTTATCACCACAAACATTTTTAAGATGTGAAGTGTTCAAGTGGATATAAATTCTGAGTTTCCTTTAGAAGCAATTGGAAAGCAAAATTAGCCCTCTTGGTTTGCTCCCACCATAGCGCTTATTGTTCTAGTTACATTTTGCTGTGTAAAAAACCACCCCAAAACCTAGTGGCTTAAAAAAACCCAGTCTTTTATTTTGCTCATGAATTAATTTGGGCAGAGCTCAGTGAGGAAGGCTTGTCTCTGCTCCGTGCAGTGTCAGCTAGGGTAGCCTGACTACAGTCTGGAAGATCCGATTCTAAGATGACTCACATGCCTGGCAAGTAGGGACTGGTTGTCGACTGGGAGTTTGGCCAGGATTGAGGGATGGGGCTTTGCTTCCTGCCCACACAGCCTTCTCCACGTGGCTTGGGCTTCCTCACAGAATGGTGGCTGGGTTCTAAGGGCAAGCGTCCTAAGAGAGAACCAGGTGGAAGCTCTATTGCCCTTTATAAATTAACGTGGAGATGACGTAGCGTCACTTCACCTATACTCTGTTATTCAAAGTAGTCACAAAGGCCTGCTCAGATTCAAGCAGGAAGAACATAGATTTCACTCTTTGATAGGGGCTGACAAGGTTCTAGAAGAGCGTGTAGGGTGAGAAATATAGTTGTGGCTGTTTTCTCCACTTATTCTGCTGGGGCAAGAGAGAGTTGCAGCCAATTTCACTTAAGAAGCCATTTTTGTTAAATGAGCAAGAGGAATCTCAAAGTGATGTTTTAAAGTTAGTGCTAAATTTCCTGCTAGTCTAAGGCAGCCTAAAACTTATTATCCAGGCTACAACCAGAACGCAATCTATAGCAAAAGAAGTCGTGAAGGGGTGCCAGAGCTATGTAGAGCGAAAAAAAGGAATTATTATAGAATAAAACAGGTGAGAACTCACGGCCATCCGTTTATACAACAAACATTCGTTGAAGCCCTTCTATGTGTCAAGGACCATTCAAGTCATCAAGGAGATAAAAATGAATGATTTATTTCTGCTCTCAAGAAAACTAAAGGTGGTGGCGGGTGGTGAGGGCTGGAAGCGACTAAGAAACATCTATATGTTCACAAACTGTTCACTACAGACCTCATGAAAGTGATGAGAACAGTGCTTGAGAAGTACTGAAGATGACAGAATTTCACCTTCTACTTGGGAGAGTTATGAAAGGTGGAGAAATTTGTCCTGAATCTTCACTATCAGAGATCATTAGGCAAGATCCTAGCAAAGGCAGAGCTCTCCTGAGTCAGGTTTTCTGACTCAGTCAATACTCTTTCCATGATACCACATGGCTTTTTCTGTTGAATTGTGTTGTACAAATTACAATTGCACTGGGAGTTTTGCTGTTAAAATTTCTCCTGCCGTTATGTTCTTCTCTTAACCCAAAGAGATGCAGGTCAAGGTCTTGATTAGACACGTTGCTAGACGGGGAGAGCGTGAAAACAGACCATCTTCAGATGAGGCAAAAATCTCATTGGATCGGAGAGTTTCAGAGTCTTATCTGACTAAACTTTCACAAGAGCTGCTAACAAGATATCATAGAGATTTATTTACATATTATTGCTTTCTTTTCCCTTAGTATTCCAAGGGAAACAGTGATAATCATTGTAATGGCCAAAAGATGGTCAGAAAAAAATAAAAGAGACAGATGAATAGCCAGTTCAGAAATTAGGAATTAACAAAACAATGACATGTATTTTTCATAGGAACTCATATATTCATGATCCCGAAAACTGTTGCTCCTGAATATTTAACAGAGAATTTCTTTTTCCTCCTCTATCTGTTATAAATTTTGTATATTTGGTTGGGTCCTTAGTCTGACCAAGAGAAAGAGCAGTGACTACTTAACTATACTTTGGCAAAAAATCTAGGATATTTCTGTTTACCTTGAAAGTATCTAAAAATTCTTAAAGTGGAAAATTTTTAAATTAAGCTTATTCAAATTTAAAAAGCAGCGTGCCACTCACGGGGCAAACTTAAGAGAAACAAAGTAAATTTAGAGAAAATGAGAGATGCTGCTAAAAGCCACAAATAATGAAAATGTTTGCAATCCTTGTCATATGGGGTGGGAGGTGAAAATCTTTAAGAAATTATGGACTCATTGTGACATTTCTTGCATCTGGAAACTTTACTTAGCTTAAATTTCTACTTTCCCAAACCTTGCCTTAAGGTAGTCTTCTGAGCTATGTTCTGCTCTTACACCATCTTACCTATTGTACTGAGAGCTGTGAGGAGCTTGCCCTCATTTGATGTGCCTTCTTAAGCCTGTGACAGCTCACGGAGATCAGAGCACCAGCCCATCTCAATAATCTTCGAGCTATAAATAACGTGACTTTGCAACAAGATGGCGGCTGCTGGCCAGGTATGAAAAAAAAGCTAATTTTAATAGAAAACTCTATTTTCAAAGGCATTTCACAGTTTACACTGAGTGAGAAATGCTTAATTCTCACCATGTGAACTTCCAGATTGCTCACGTTGAGTGGTGCAGATGTAGCTGTCTTGAGAAACTTTGAAGCCAAAATTCAGCCTTTACCTCAAAATGTCTTACTTTTATGATAACATATATGAGAAGCAGTGGTCTGTCTTAGCATCATGAGTAAGTTTTCCATCTCTACTGAGCCCACGTCTTGAGAGACATAGCATATGTAACATGATGCCTGTTTGATTCTAAAAATCTGCACTGGAGTTTGTGGATAAAAAGGTTTTGGCCTATCTGGGAGCTATTAACTCACAAGGGCTATTGCCTCATGAATCAGATGCAGAAAGTATTTAGTTGTCTAGTGGATTTGAATTCTACACTAGAATTATGTAGATGTTTGTGGTATGATGATACACCCTAAAAATCCTACAACACTCAATAGATAAATTAATTGATTGATTGATTCAATGACTTCTTGTTTTTAGGGTAAAGCCTAAAGTTTCCAATGTACTATACTAGGCCCTGCAGGGCTTCTTCATACTCATTTGTCCTCATTGTCCGCATTCTGTCTGTGAACCAGTGGCACATGGCCTAGTTCCTTCAATGTTGCATGCTCTGCCCTGTCCCAGGATCCTTGCACTTGCTGTTTCCTCTACCCAGAGACTTTTCTCCCTCTTGGTCCCCTAGTTCACTGTTATTCATCCTTTAGATTTCAGCTCAAATACCACTGCTTCTGGGAATCTGTCCCTTGCTATTGTGCACTCTATTCACATTGCATAATTTCCCTTCATAGTGCTTATCACAATGTGTAATTATTCACTTACTTGTGTGACTATATGATTGGCGTCTAGCTCCTGCACAGGACTCCATGAGAACAGAGACCATATTTCTTTTTGCTCCTCATTCTATTCCCAGTGACTAGTATAGTGCCTTGCTTATAGAAAATGCTTCACAAATATTTGTTGGATAAAAATATTGCATAAAGCACCTGGCAGAATGTCTGATATTCAGTAGGCACTAAATAAAGGGCAGCTATTAGATTGGTCTTTTGAAATACCAAGAAATCTAAAAATATAGATCCTTTTGATATTTTTTCTCTTTCACTTTACGATTAATTTGATGTTACGTCATACTTCTAACGACCTCCTGGATGAATCTGGAAGGTCACATCCTCGGTGCCTCAATTTTCTCAGAAGGGTTGATAGACAGCAGTAGTTGCATCAACCAATCCCTGGGGAAGCATGAATGCCAAATTGATGGTGAGATGTGAACGTATTTTGGGAGAAACAATTCTTGTACTGAGTAAATCTATGGACACTCGTATGGGGCCTTGAACTCTTCCTCCCATTCCTTTATGTCTGTACAGAGGTCCCCATCCTCTCTCTCTCCATTCTAGTCTCAATGTCTTTGAAAGAAAGGTGGTAGGGCAGTGATGACTGTTTCACTTTCTCTGCACCAGGCCATTTTACACATAGTATTTCATTTTTAATACTCATGCCAACAATTTGAGATAGATATTTTGATCCCGTTTTAATGGATAAGGAAATTGAGGCCCAGACAGCTTAAGAAATTTGCCCAAGGTAACCTAAATAGCAAACTGTGGGCTTGGAATTTAAGTAAAGGTCTCTTTTACTGCAGATCTCGTGATATTTCCCATGTTTTTAGATACCTTTGTAAGTGTCTCTAGTACCTAAAAGACTTAGTTGTCCATTCTAATTCAAACAGCTTATTTTTGTTGGATAGAAGCTGGGGCGCAGAGCTTTCTGGTGATTGGTGTTTGGAGGAAGTTTTCTCAGGTACATTTTCCTGCTTCAGTTTACAAATGATCTGAAGACCTATCGGAAAGACATATGAACTTGGCCAGACTGATAAAAATTTGTCCATTGTACTAAGGAATACATATGGAGTTTAGATTTGGGCCATTCATAGACCCCACAAAGCCTCTGGAAAGAGCTCACCAAAGTGGAAGAGGGGGGCTGGCCCACAAAGTCAGACCCAGCCTTGGCTTGGAGGTCAGAGTGGAGAATTGTGACAACGGTCTGTCATTCCAACCCAAGCATCCTGGGGAAAAAGTCAGCCTCCAGAGGGGAAGACCACTATCAAACTACCTGACTGTGGACCCAAACTGAAAGTAATACAGAAACAATAGTCTTCTCTCACTCAGCTCTCTTGTGTTGTCAGTTTTCGGGGAGCAATGTCATAGAACAATGTCATAGAACTTCACATATTTGTGGCTGAAGGCAGACTTTCTAAAAGTTTATACATCTTTTGGAGTCAAAGACAATTAACTATTACTATTGTAGGGATCTATCTGTATTCACCATCTAGTGAAGCCTGAGATACTTGAGCTACATCTGGAATAACAAGATTAATGAATCAGATTCTCTATTAAGTTCTATTAGCCATAGGGGCCTAGAGCTGGGAGAGGGGATACATTATTTTTCAGTTTGTGTGTGGAATTTTCACTTTCTCTTAATTAAGAAACTCTGCTTTGAACAGAATCCTCTCTTAAGATTCTGACTAATTTGTGAATATAAGTGGAGAAGGATTAGCACAGGTTTCCATGGTGCAATATATAAAAAGAATTGGACTGGAGTCAGGAGACATGAGTTCAAGATAAATGAATCCATCTAGTAAATATTTATTCAAACTTAGCATTCTACTAGATGCTGGGGATACAATAGTGCTTTCATGAAGCTTGTAAACTGGCGGGGGAGAGAGACATTAAAATTGATTATCCAATCTTGTATAATTGAGGAATTACACGAATAAATGTAAAATTACTGAAGTGGTAAGTGCTGTGGAGAAGTCAATGGTGCAGGCAGAGCGCTGAACAGGAGAATCTGGCTTAGTCAGGGAGGTTGGTCGATGCTTCTGGATGAGAATAAGCCTCTTTGTGAGGATTTGGGTTGGGGGTGGGCGGAGAGCTGGCAGAGTATTTTTATGAAGTGGGACCAGCAAGGCCAAAAGCTCAGTGATGAGAGGAAGCAAGCATTTCCTAGTCATACCTCTGCCAGTAAAGCTGGGGTATTGAACTAGAGGATCCCTTGATTTCTCTTTAAATCTAACAGTCCGTAAGTTGTGTACATTTTAAGCTAGGTTTTCTGATCATGTGTAAGAACATGAGTTTGAATTTCCCCTCTACCACATCCTAGCTTTAGGAACTTCCTCAACTATAAAATAGGGATAAAAATATCGGTTTTACCAATCTTCCAAAGTTACTATGTGGATCAAAAATAATACGGCCTGTAAATCACTCTCTGAATGTAAGATGCTTTTCTTAAATGGATGTCCAATTTCAACCTGATCCATCTGAAGGCAGAAGTTTCAGGCCATAAGCATTGGGCTGTGACTTTCAGGATCTAGTGAAAGTGGCATAATTTAGCACATTGTTCTTTGGGGAAGTGTTTCAGAATTTTCATGGTGGACAGCTGGTGTCACTCAGGGAACTAAGGAAAGAGAGCTGTCATCACCTACAAGTATAATCAAAGGACCTTTAATGTTGGAATTTGCATAACAGTTTTCATCTGGGATTTTCCCCCAATATATATTTTTAAGTGAATGAATTTTGAAATTAACGCTTTTTAAAATATTTTATTCATGGAAATAAACAAAATCTCTTCCCAAGACCTTAATCACAGAAAAATGGCTGGGCAAGTAGAATGCTTGAACGGACGGTAGATGGGGAGCCTTGAGACCTGCACTGCGGTTGTGATTCTGTCATAAACGAGGAGGTTGGCATAAATAATATCCAAGCTCTTCGGGAAGCACATCTTCTCTGTTTAAAATTTTTTATTTGGTATCACAGACTCTCTTGCCCATCTCTGTCTTCAGTACGTTCCAGCTTTCACCAGTCTGTGAGTACGATTGAGATTGTATGAATGAGGCATTAATCTCAAATCTCACCAGCTTTGAGTTTTCACCAGTTCACAGAGAAAGTCCAATCTTTCCCTGGGAGTCCCCTCTTCAAATAGTTCCATGTCAAATGGAACTTCAAATAGTCCACTAGTTCTGGGTGGAGCAGAAATCCAGAGTTGCCCCTCAAGACCCAACCCAATGAAGTCATTGACACAGGAAGGGCACGGCTGATGAACGCAGAACCAGATGGGTAAGGTGGTCTCCTGCCTTTGGAAGCACTCCAGTGCAGGATCATCACTACCCTAAGTCAGATTTCAATAATACTTTCAATAATAATTTCAATAATGGTACAAGTGATAACACGCAATAGGAAGTATAGAGTGGAGTGAAATTAACTCCTAGTGAGACCTGTGGAAGCCTACATGGAAGAATAGGGATTTAAACTAAATTTTGAAGGATGGACAGGATTTTGATGGGCATAAATGAAAATAAGATGTATTTAGGGCAGAGGGAACATCTTGGAAAAAGGGGCAAAAACAGGATAATAAAGAAAATGTATGGTAACAAAGGTAGACCAGATTGGTTGAAGGGTGCAGTGGTGCAGTGCTCATGAAACTGCCAAGACTGGAAAATGTGAAGTGTTGGAGAGAGACTTGAAAGCCAAAGAAGAATTTGGGGTTCATTTCATCCACCTGTGTTATCATCGACAGCATATGAGTAGAGGAGTGACAGCATAAGATAACTCTAGCAGGGCAATGGACTGACAGGGAGAAGATTCTAGAGCAGTGCTGTCCTATAGAACTACAAGGTGAGCTACAAAGGGGAGCCACATGTGTTAGTTTTCTATTGCTACTGTAATGAGTTACCATAAACTTAGTGACCTAAAGCAACACATTTATTCTCTTACAGTTCTGGAGGTCAGAAGTCTAAAACCAAGGTATTGGCTGGGTCGTTTTCCTTCTGGAGTCTTTAGGTGAGAACCCATTTCCTTGATGTCTCTGGGTTTTAGAGACGCCTGCATTCTTTGAGTTGTGGTCCCTTCCTTCATCTTCAAAGCTAGTTGTGTAGCATCTCCTGTAGTCAAATTTCCTCCTGTCTCCCTCTTATAAGGACCCTTGTGATTACATTGGTCTTCCCCGGATAATCTAGGATAATCTTCCCATCTCAAGATCCTTAACTTAATCACATCTCCAAAGTCCCTTTTGTCTGGTAAAGTCACATATTCACAAGTCTCAGGGATTTAAATGTCGGTACATTTGGGAAGCCGTTATTCAGCCACATTAAAAAATATACAATGAAACTGTGAAGTAATTTAATATTTTAACCCAATATATAAAATATTGTAATTTTAACACGTAATCGATATACAAGTTATTAATAAGATCTTTTTTTTTTGAGGAAGACTAGCGCTGAGCTAACATCTGCTGCCAATCCTCCTCTTTTTGCTGAGGAAGACTGGACCTGAGCTAACATCCATACCCATCTTCTTCTACTTTATATGTGGGACGCCTACCACAGCATGGCTTGCCAAGTGGTGCCATGTCCGCACCCAGAATCCGAACTGGAGAACAGAGGGCCGCCAAAGTGGAACGTGCGCACTTAACCACTGCGCCACGGGGCCGGCCTCTGATAAGATCTTTTACATATATTTTTTCCTAGTGAGTCTTCAAATAAAGTATGTCTTTATACTTATAGTAGGTCTCATTTCAGACTACGCTCATTTCAAGTATCCCATAGCCATGTGTGGCTCATGGCTACAGTTTCTGGCAGGCCAGTTCTAGAGGGAGGGTGACTTGTGAGGAGCTCATGACAGAAATCTATGTGGGCTGTGAAAATGAAGAGAAGGGAACAAAGTGACAGAACTTGAAATCAGCATTAGGTAAATATTGGGATGTGGTAGGAAGTGGTGGGAGAACTAGGTGGCAGAGACAATGGCTGTTATCTACAAGCATTGACATGGAGATTTTTCTAATTTTTGAAGTGGGAACCATACGAGTCCTGTTTTGGACAAATGAATGAACTATCCAGTAGAAAGTCAGGAATGTGGGTCTGGAGGTCAGGGGAGAAGTCAGGTTTGAGGCTTAGATTTAGAACTGCTTTATGACATGGTCAAATCCATGATGGTGGCTGAGGACAGACCCTTGGAAATGTCCATGTTGAGAGGGCAGGGGAGAGTGAGGAGGAGTAAGCGGGAACTTTTAAAATTAGAGGAAAGAGACGCAGGAGCAGCAGGTGGGAGCGGGGCAATCCCAACCCCCAGCTCAAGAGTGAAGTCTCCCCATGGGTTTGGAGTCTCTGCTCCAGATCTGAGGTAATTAGCCTCCCACGCAGAGGTGCTTTTTAGTGTCAGTGTCAGTGGGAGTGGGAGTGGGAAGATTCTTGTTTACGAAACTGTTTATCTTTAAAGAATAATATATGGCTGTATCTACCAAGAGGGTTTGGCATTTGGCAATTACATTGTTAATTCGATGAGTATAGATGGTTGAAGGGGACTTTTGGGCCCCTTTCTCTTCAACTCCTAAGGAATTTCTCTCTATAGAGATAAAATTAGCGGAATAATTGCCAGGTCTTCCTTCAATGTGACTGTATTTGAATGATCCATCACTTCATACTTCTTTGGGACAAAAGATCCCTTTTCCTTCCTAGATCCTTGCTTCTAATCTCTTAAAGAGGCAGTTTTGTGCAATAGTTGAGTGTATTTTAGAGTCAAACTGCCAGAGTTCAAATCCCAGCTCTGACTCTTACTGTTTGGCTTTGAGCTAGTTACTTAACATTTTTGTGGCTCAGTTTCTCATCAGAAAAATGAGGATAATCACAGTATCTACCTCTTGGGGTTGTTGTGAGGATTAAATCATTATATACGTGTATATTTATATCTACATTCATTGCTTTCCTCTGAATCCTCTCCAAGAGTTTAGAACATTCTGCCTCCACTTTATCAATATAGAATGACTCTTCTGCTGATTAGATAGTTTATGTTTCTATTAGTGAAATTTATTCCATCTCCAGCCCCTCCTAATCCAACACTTCAATCGCTGGCTCTGCACTAAAGTACTTGGAGATATTTGCTTGTATTTCATCTATAACATAGTGTTTAGTCACAGACAAATCCAACAGCCGAACAAAGACTTCATTGATTAATCCCTGGTGTAACTGACTCAAGCCAGATTAAAAAATTTTAAACAGAAAAAGGTGAAAAAGACGATCAAACATATCTAAATCAATGTTTATATTGCTATTTTGTGAAACTATTTCCTCATTTTATAACTTCATTAAAGCCAAGGAATAAAGACAAAAACTTCGCAGAATTAGAACAGTTTTGCAAGACTCAAACAGCCTACTGCCAATGGATTTTTCCTTCCTACTTTTTCAGAATATTGTTTCTTACCTATTGGTACTAACTATATTTGAGAAAGGAAGCCATCTGAATATCTTCAAGTTTTATTCTCTGATTTATTTGCACCCAAAAGATAGTCCTATGCGTAGAAGTGGGAAATTGTGTTTTTCTCATTCCCATAACTTATTCTGTGTTAAGAAGATTCAATCGAAAAGGTATACACACAAGCCCACATTTTAATGTATAGGATAATCCTTTTCATCCTAGACATTTTTTTTGGTCCACTTACTAGCTAGAAAATGGAGGAAGGCTGCTTCCTGTAAAGTTCTCTAAGGTTGGAACTTATTCATTCTCCCACTCTGCAGATGACACCTGGAGAATGCCATCTACTTTTCTTTTGGATCCTGATTACCAGCCTTTTAAGATGAGCAAGCATTGTAGTTTCCTGAATATGGTCTCAGGTCTGTACAATAACAGTCTGTTTTTTAGAGCTTCCTAGAGCTTTTTGGGTAACTAAGCACAGGATTGAGACCAACGATTCTTAATTTGGGGCAATTTTGTCCTCCAGGGGACATTCAGCAACATCTGGAGCCATTTTTGATTTTCATGACTGGGGAGGGGCATTACTACTGGCATCTAATGGGTATAGGCCAGGGATGGGGCTAAATATTTCACAATGGACAGGGCAGTCCCTCCTTATCCCAACAAAGAATTATCCAGCCCCAAATTTCAATAGTGCCAAGGTTGAGAAGCTCTGCTGTAGATACTCTAGATTCTAGAGAGAAGAGGCAAGGGAGGGTTGAGGGAGAAAAGCAACAAGAGGAGGATGCAACAGGGGTCATGTTTGGTTTAAAGATTAGCTTTTACACTTTTGTTAGGTTTCTAGCAATCATAACATTAAATACTACTATCTTAGGTAGCCTTGGAATCTATGGCCATTCCAGGCAGCCATACAACCTGCCATTTTCCTTTTATGGAAGTTCATAATTTGAGTATCTTCTGGGGATCCTGGGATCAACCAGGTGTTGTGGTCAATATCTATGTACAGTCTTTCTTTGGCATACACAGGAGGAGGCAAACTGACTCCTGAGATTGAACAGATTTCGCTTCAGAGAAAGCAATCCCAGCTAAAGATGGTTGTCAGAGGTTGTAGGTAAGTGGTCTGGAGAGAGAGAGAGGAATGGTCTGGTCAGGCCCTTACCTTACAGAGAGTTTCTTTGTAAGAAAATGAAAACACAACAGAAACAACATAGCCTTGGGAGTCCACTAAAACTCGCTTAGTAGGAGTCCTAGTCCTGTTGCTGCGGTTGGGGTAAATTACTTGGTCTTTTGGAGCCTTGCTGTTCTCATTGGCAAAATGAGAGCATAATATTTAACTTGTAGGATTGTTACAAAGATTAGATAAGAAAATGTCCAGCATGATATGCAGCATGAAGTAGAATCTAAGTGAATTTCAGTGATTTTTGACTTGTAAACTTAGGATCTGTGCTGCAAACTAGATCATTCACATAGTAAGAGGAAAGGAACTTTCTGCTTATTTCCTAGATGGAGAGCAAGATAAAGATCAGCTGCAAGAACCTGTTTTGTCTCTGTACTGGTTGATGGTGCTCTGCTTCAAGTTAGTTGTCGTGTTGAATGTACCCACTTATTTGGTCTAGATTTTCCTCTGTAAAGCTCTAGCTGTGTAAGCTGTGTCCCTTACAGGCAGGCCACAACCATGATGAGGCAGGCTGAGCAGCCTGTTCCCTCCATGGTCACTTGATCATTTTCCATCTCTTGTGAGCTTTCCTTATGACCTGTGGACATCAGGAACTAAAAGTCTCTGTAGGCATCAGAAGAGACACAGCAGCTTGGATGGCAGCAGGGTAATTAGCCAGAGAATCTAGATTCCAATCATGGTTTTTGCCTCTGAAGTTATATGACCCTAGACTCTGTGATACTTAACCTTTTGTTTACCTCTGACCTCAGCTTGACCATAATGGTTAGTAGGAAATTCACCACCATCCACAAGGAATGTTTGGAAGGTTAATGACATAATTGTGCCTAATCCTGGCGATGAGGAGAGAGTAAATGTCTACCTTTTGGAAATGCATAATAAATCTTCCAGGTAAATTACGTTTCCTTTATTGAACTAAACATATCCTAAAGGGAAACCATGTGAAGAGCTCTCAGTTTTGAAGTTTTTGTTCCCTTTAGTGGCCTGAGAGAGTTCCAGAGCTTCTAAAGTAGGTCAAATATATTCTCGGCACAAATGGAGCTTTTGATATGAAAGGGCTCTGAGTTCCCTGCGAGAAGGCACCTTGAGCGATTATCTAGTTAGGTTAACATATAGCATTTTTCTTGCTGTCTCCGCTGAACCAGTTACCACGCCTGTCTCCAGAACATGGAAACTCAGATTTTTCAGCTGGTGTTTTATTTTTCCTTGGATTAAAGACCTCACAGACCACTTCTGTCTGATGCTGTTTTAGGATACCAAGGTGAACCAAAAATCTAGACTCTCCTGAAAAACTTCCCCTGTCTGTGAGAAGGTACTCTTTTAACTCATTGAAACCTCAGTTATCTGAGATAAAAACTTCATTTGACCTGAAGAATAAGGGGAGAATGGAGGGCAGAAATGTGAGGATGGCTCTTGGCTACCTGGGAGAATGTGGGGAAAACTGGAGGAGGGGCGTGACGATGGGGGAGGTATCAAAGCTTCCCAGTGTCAGCTATGAATTTTAAGCAAGGAATTCACTCTACATAAAGAAGAAAACTAAATATTTATGAGCATGTACTATGTTTTGAGCTCAATGTGAGGTATTTTCACATACATTATTCTGACACAATCTTTGCATCAGTTTTCTGAAGGGTATTATTATCACCATTCTTACTGATTAGGAAATAGTGGTTAAATCATTTGCCCAAGGTCACACAGCTCATAAATAAGAGCCAGGATTCAAATCCAGATTAATCTGACTTCTAAATCCACGCTCTTTTTCATAAACCAAGGACCTTTTGCAAACAGCAAACCTCCCTCACCTCTCTCTTCTTTTGTTACCTCACCCCTTTGTGACTTTTCTAAGCATTTTGGAAAATTCAGTGGTACTAGGGCATGTGAGCATGTGAAAAGGGAGGCAGCGAGATTTTGCAAACTTGATGGTAATCATTACTGCAAATACCATTGTACTTGTAGTTTGTAAAGTGCTTAGTATATGAATGCAACCCTATTATTACCTAGTAATAGTGTGTATTATTATAATAACATACAATTATTTAGCTTGGGTAAAATTAGAATGGTGTATATTTAAGTTGTCATCCATGTTCTATTTTTCTAGACTCTGAAAAATACTGTTTCATTTAATGAATTGCATCATAATCTGTATCACATAGGAAGTTGTTTGCATTAAATTTTCACCTCTATGTAGAAATTTCCTGTTTTCTAGTAATATTTGCTGATTTGAATTTGTTAACGCTGGAAATGCATTAGTCAAAAGATGTATAGATATCATACAATTCTTGATATGAGAAGGATCCATGGGAACCATTTGGCCCAACCAGCTAAATGTCTAGTGTGTTTGAGAGAGGAAAAGTGGCTTTGAGATGTTTCTGCCCCCAGCTCCAGACTGCTGAGCAGCAAGTCCAGAGACTGGGGGCTGACACCCAGGGACTATCAACACTGCGGAGACCATTCCCATTGCAGCAAGCTTCCTAAGAAGCCCTGCTAGTACAGAAAATGCTTAGTTAGCTGGGCAACAATTCTTCAGCTTTTTAACTAAACCTTTGACTTTTGGGGGATGTCTCTCCTTTCCCCGCTGTGTCCATTAGCATATTGACTAGAAGAGGTGGTTAAAGCCAATATACATCATTCTGCAACTTTCTAGCAATGGTGGTTAAAAATGTTTGGTGGTGGATAATTTTGAAATCATAAGTCCAAATTAGTTTTTTAAAAATTTCGTGGGTCTGAGAAATTCATGATTTCTCTGACTTCATTTATTTGATGAACACATCTTTATTGGTCATCTATGATGCCAGCTTATAATATGGTATATAGTAAGTTCAATATAATATACAAGGAAGTTTAACACAAGGGAGTATGTGATCTGTGATATGTACCATATTACCAGCAAGAACAGTTCAATTCAATGAAGTTTTGTTGTTTACACATTGTGTGCCAGACTCAATGCTAGGTTCTGGGGTTAGCAAGATGAACCAAAAATTGATTCTAAGCCCCCTAAATTTATCAGATAGCCAGAGTTATGCTTAAAAAAGTAGTCTTATGATGGGTGATGGCTATTTTATTTATTTAGGACAAGTTTAGTCTTTCATATGACATTTGAGGGAGATAGAATATAAAACTTTGAAACTTTGGTCATCAATCTGGGAATCAGCATATTCAGGAAGATGATGGGGCTCCTTGCACCTCAGAAATCCTAGCTTGGTGCTAATGCCAGCTTCTGCTCATATTTGCTTAAGATTATCCTGTCTGATTCCTGGCTCCCTCCAGTTTGGAAGTCTCCAGGGCCCAACCTGGAAGCTGCTCGTTTGCTGGTGGAGGAGAACGGGACGGTATGTAGTCTCAGCATTGACTTCGCGGAGGTGCCAGAGCTGACCTGAGTTCCTGGGAACCATGTAGGGCACGGGGATTTACTAGGGCTTGGACCTCATCCACCCTTGTAGCCAGGGGCCCAGAATCAAATTAGATAATGGAGATCAGATCCAGCTTGCCCCAGGGTTTGGCAAGAAGGCAAGTGTCTGTGTGCCTGCTGGTGCATCATGTTGGCTCTGTGCCTGCTGCAGAGAAATGCTGAGAGTGGGGTTGATTAACCTGCACCCAATTGTTGGACTGCCATCCAAGTGACTTGGTTCAGTGCCCTGGAGAGTTCAGGTGTGGCCTGGGACCTCCTCAGCCTAGCCTTCCTCTTTTAGGCTTCTTGTTCTCAGTCACTTGCCCTGTGGAGCAGGGTGCAAACCTTTTTTGGTTGCTGGCTGCCCCAAGGGACAGGGTGAGTCTTGTTTAGCAGAGAAGCTGGTGAATCTAGCTTTTGTTTTGCAATCCTTTGGGACGTGCTTACGACAGAGGATTTCATGATGAGTAAATTTTGGTCATTCTGAAAGAAAAATACATCCACTGATGTATTTGTCTCCTGGCTGTGGTTTCTGAAGTCATATTAAATTACATTAAGAGCCTTTCTCTCATTGCCAGTGGTCTTTTACTATTCAGTAGACATCTAAAAAGATGATATGTGGGTGAAAGATAAAAAGCTGCATGACAGTCCCTGCCTTGGGGGAGATGTTCTCATAGGGAGGAAGTGCACTGCTGGGCAGAGCAGGGAGGTCATTTATGGGCAGCGGGATGGTTAGAATTCTCTCTTCTGCCTCTCTGCTGTCTCTCTCAAAGTGTAGCTTAGCTTTGCCAGACTAGTTATTTTAAGCTCTTGCAAACAATTTCATAGCTTTATTTTTGCCCTTGGCTCCAGTAATTTGGGGCCCCCACACAGTGCTCTCTTGGCATTAAAATGGATCTGAGCTGCTTAAAGGCTAGGGTTATGGAGGGTTGGCACAGTGGGGAGGGTAGACAACAGGGTAGGACCATTCCAGGCTAGACCATTACGGAGCCTTCTTTAGAATCTAGAGGAGTACAAGTACAGTTCTATAGTGCGTAGCTGGTTTGAAAGCCTTTCCAATATCAGCAAAGAAATCTTTTCAGGCTACTTTGTGTTTCATTTCCTTTTGTTCTCCTGTTTGAAAATTCATATTTCCTCTTTATGTTGGGTTTTTAATCTATCTATATATCTTTCCATCCATCCAATCAATTAGTTTTGGAGAGAGATTTCAGTAGTGAGAAAGAGATGTTGAGAAAGATATTTTGAGTATACTGCTTATGAGTTTCAGTCAGTAGAAAAAGCAGCGTACGGGAGGAGCTAGTGTTGGTCTGTTATTAGTTACATCACCTAAATTGCTCATGAGAAACAAGCACAAATGGTGGGCTGAAGTTTCTCCTACATCTGGAGTCCGTGGGGAAGTACTTGCGCTCAGAAAAAATAGTCCTCATTCTTACCATCTGTGAGTCCTCTGGGATAGACAGGGGACAAGGCTGGCTCTAAATGAGTAGATGGATTAATTTGAGGGAATCTGGACTAGGTTATTACCTCCTTTATTGGCTCAAGATTTCCTCAAATCTCGTTGTTAGGATGTTTTTCCTTGGCTTATGACCTTGTTAATATCCCATAGCTGTCTTATCGGGTTTTTACACCTTAGCGTGAATTAGTTTATTGGCTTTCTTTCCTTAGATCCAGGGACAATGATGAGTAGATGACGAGAGAGAGGCCAAAGGGAAAAAGGGTAAAGAAAGTGGATGTTTGGGTGTACTGCAGGTCAACTTCTACTTTAAAATGTCGCCTAGCAGTGAGCGTGCCTGTGGGCTCTGCCCCAAGCCTGCCAGCTGCATGCATTTCCTGTACCCTTCAGCAGTTCTCCTAACAGAACCTTCTTTCCATTATTGAGATGTGACATCTGTTTTAAATTATGTCAATTGTGCACAGATAGTCAAGTGATTGACACCTTTTTCAGAATATGCGTGAAAACTATAGTAAAAGTGATGAGCCAGATGCTTCCAGGAGAGTAAATTATTACCTGCATGTAAGTTAGTCATGGGCTTGGTGAATTCACTTTTTTAGGCCACCAATATACTTTGGTGGAGTAGTAAAGGGCCCCTGTGTGGTCTGAAGTTCTTGTACATGTAAAGAACGTGCCACCTTGTCTCTCTGTATTATCTTTTCTCCAATAATTAAAAATACTTAACACTTGGGATTTGTATATTGATTTGCTAGCATCTTTTGGTCAGGTTCCATAAAATCTTTGTAAGGTCCCTAAGCAGGCAAGTATATTAATAATCACATTTTTCTAAAGGATAAGCCTCTGAAGCTAGGCCAAACTGTTAACCATGATAAACTGTTATACTTATTTTTGCCTTTTGAGTGAATCCTCTCACCTCCAGAATTATACAAATTCTACACACCATTCAGGTCACATTTAGGTCATAAATTGATATTCATGTATATATTTTAACAAACTGTGATGGCTGTGTACTGTGTCAACTCAACTACTCTTAAATTATGTTTCCAAGAATTCTTTTCCCTGTGTGGTTTGGCTAATGTTGGCCACAGGAGACATTTTGCCCAAGATTTGGAAAGCTGAAGTGAAGTTGCAGCCATATTGAATTCTGAAGGTTGGTGCTGGGCACCAGGCTCTGTGGCAACTCACCCACATAGTTACAGGTCTGCAGGCTCGCCTAGTTGGTGCAGGGCAGCACCCAGTCCTGCGGCTCCAGCTCTCACCAGATCGCCTCCATCAGCTGCCCAAACTGCTAAACCAAGTAAATGTACAGCTCCATGGGGAAGGGCACCAGCAGGGAAGGGCATCAAGGCTGAGATGGTAACAGATAGACATAGGTCCTAGCTCATCCACATGGTTTCCTGTTGTCTTTCTCCTCATCTACATTCGGCTTTCCCTCCCCATTGCCAGTCTGGCTGATCTAGAGTGAAATAACTATAGTGGGGATTGACCCTAGTCACAGAGAAAACAACCTGCATAGACTCCTCCATCTGCCTATGTAGACTACGCATGCAATTGCATATGGTATAACCCCTATAATAAATCCCTTTTCCATATTATTTGTAGTGATATGTGATTATTAATATACTTGCCTGCTTAGGGACCTTACAAAGATTTTATGGAACCTGACCAAAAGATGCTAGCAAATCAATATACAAATCCCAAGTGTTAAGTATTTTTAATTATTGGAGAAGACAAGGTGGCACGTTCTTTACATGTACATGATATAGTGATGCAACTCTGACTGATACATAAAAATTTAGATTTATTCAACAAGCAGGTGGAAGGTAAGCTACGTGAGGGTGACACTCTTTTAAACTTTTTTTTCACTGCTTTATCTCCTATCCCTAGAACAGTGCTCAAGGCATAATAACCCCTTACTAAACAACAATTGGATGGCAGTCACAAATTTCGGCTCTTTATAGAGAGAGAGATAAGACATGCAGTTCCTTAAGTTTTTATTTTACCTTGCATTTCAAGTACCTATGGAAATTCCAACCAAAGATTTGGCAACTGGTCATAGAGGTCTGGAGATCAGCCAAAAAATCTGGATTGAAGTGATCTAGATTTGGGGATAATTAACATATTAATGGGAATGGATAAGAACCCAAGAAAAGAGGAGAAGGGAAATGGGTTGAGGAAAGAACCCTGGAAATGATTATTCTGAATTATTTACTTCCTGGTAATTGAATTATATATCCACACCCTTGCAGTGGCTTCATGGTACATCCACACTTTGACATTGGCCTGGGCTCTATGACTTGCTTTGGCTAATGGAATGTTAGTGGACATGATGCGGGCAGACACTTGATATGTGCTTGCACTGTTGGGCTTCTCCTCTTATGTTTTGGTGATCTTCTGTGAGAGAAACATGCCCCCAGTTGCCACTGTCCCTTCAGGCTGGACCCAGAATAAAAACATCCAGAGTAGACCTGAACCCAACTTGCAGCCTGGAGTCAAGTCCAGCTGACACACAGTTTGAAGGTGAGCCCATCCTAGTTTGACTGACCTGTAGTTCAGCTACACACTTGAAAATGCAAAAATTAATGCTTGTTATTGTAAGCCCCTGAGTTTGGGGATTTTATTTTGTTAGGCAGCATTATTGTAGCTGTTGCTGACTAATGTAAATAGCAACTATAAATTCAGAAAGGAGAACCCATGACAGGATCTGAGAGGGAAGAGCCAGACAGGTAAGGGAAAATTCAGGCGAGACGAACATCATGGCTGCCGAGAAGAGAGCGTTTCAGCAAGGAAAAGGCAGTGATCAGTGCCAAATGCCTCGGAGAGGTCAAGAAAATCAAGGACCAAAATGTATTTATTGGGTTTGACAACAAAGAGATTGATGAAATTCATATTCGATCTCTAAAAATTTCTATGTAAAGTAGGAGATTCAATCTTCTGAGAGTGAAAGGGAAGAAGACTAGAGACCTGAAAGAAAGTGATAAAAGCTTGAAAATTCACTGGAAGGAGAGAAAGACACCACATCATTTTTCTCTAGCAATGACTGCAGCCTTGATAGAAAGAAGAAAAATCTGGGTGATTGATGTGGTGGTGGAGTTTTTTGGAGGGTGTGAGACTAAAAGACGAACATTTTCCTGTTGATCCTGTTATTAACTCTCCTGAAATTCCCGCAACACTAGAATCTGTATGGTGCACTTCTGTACTTTTTCATATGTTGTCTTATAATCTTTACTGTGTTTTGTGCTAGTAGCATTTTCTCTTTCTCTACACCCATCCACTCATTAGTCCATCTGTCCATTTACCCATCTGTGCATGCATCCATCATCTATCCATTCATCCTCCACATTATTCCTTCAAGGATGTGAGGAACTTACAGGTATTACTATATTGAGATTTTAAATTAAATATGGAAATTTCAGAATCAAGGAAAATATAGATAAGAGCGTCTGTTAGTCACATGGTAAATACCCTACACAACTGTTGACTGATTGATCAAGTAGTAACTTGGTAAGAAAATTATGCTCACAGACCCCATTCTAGTCCTCTAACTTTTTACTTCGAGAATCTACCATTGTAGTTAGGTTATATTTTAAGATAAAAAAGGGAATTTGAGCAACTTAACATGAAAAGAAAATAACATTTAAATCATAAACTCTCAATATGGAAAGGTTTTAGTTAAAACAAATTCTCCTTTGTATCTTAAATTACAAAGAGAAAGAAAGTATTTTTATGTAATTTCCTCCATTCTTACCAGACCATATGATCAGTCCGTCTTGTCATAAAACAAGTAATGTTGTCAGTTGTTACAGCTTTGCATAGAGAATATACTACTATTTATCTTCTTAGGAGATGGGGAAAAGATTGCAAAATGCACATTGAATTCTAATTTTTTTGTACACCTAAAAACTTGTCTTCTGCCTCGTTTAAAAGGAGACGGTTTTTTCATTTCACTTATTTATTTTTATAATTCACACCTAAGACAACATAGGATTATTTTAATATTTTAGAAATTTTGGCCAAAAAAGGAAAAAGAAGAAAAGAAGTTTGACTATCCTGGTTAATTGATACCTTTCCCAGCTTCTCTTCTACTGGTAGGAAAATGAAATTAGTATCATAAACTCTATGTGATCATCACATTTCACAATTATGCTATTATAAATACTTAAAAGATGGATTTAAATGACTGGTTCCATCTCCGTTTTAAGTTTAATATTCACATAAATTGAAAATTATTTAATAAACATATCTATATATTTCCTTGGATGCCAGAAAGAGTCTTTTAAGAAAATAAAATACAAACCAATCCAAGTCACCGGTAACTTCAGGCTTCAAGACCACGATTTCCTCCAAAGCTTCTGGCAACACAATTAACTCCAGTCATTTTCTAGACTTTTTCTACATCCCAACAGCTACTCTGATCATCTAGTGACAGGTCATCCTCCTGGATAAGAGACAAGTCTCTATTGATAACACCTTAAGTTTTATCACTGCACATCTTCCCTTGACTTTTAGGGTAGCTTTTCCTTATTCTGTTGATTAGCACTGAGATTCGAACCCTTTTATAGAATTTTATGAAATTCATTCATTTATTCAATAAATATATTTTTAGGGCCTTCTATGTGCCAGGCACTGCGCTAGGACATAGGAATACAATGATGAACCAGACTGTACATTTCTTTATGGAACATTCTCTTTGGTGCTGGAGACAGGTAAATAAAGAGAACAATACAGCAAAATAAGAACTTTCACTGTGTTTATATTTCTTTATTCCTCCCACTAGACCAATGCTTCTAAACTTGGGGTGGGTGAATGGTAGTCTGTGGATGGACTCTTAGAAGTCTCAGTATTTCCTATGTAATTTAAAATTTTTAAATTCACTTTGATAATAATTAAAATTGTTAAGCACATTTTTGGTCATCTGGATGACTAATTTGTAACTGAATAACATTCTGCAATTTCTGTGCTCAAGTGTGTATTTATAGTTACTCAAAAAAAATCAGTTATAATAAACAGAGTCTTATTCACATGGAAAGATTTATTTTTTATACAACAACATCATTGGTTACATGAAATTAAAGCTGTTAATTCAATTTTGTTGATTTTGTTTTTATTTAATATGTAAATTTGTTTTGATTGTGTGGTTGTATAAGAACATATGTAGCGGGCTGGTCCGGTGACTGAGTGGTTGGGTGTGTGCGCTCTGCTTCTGCAGCCCAGGATTCACCGGGTCGGATCCTGGGTGTGGACCTGCACACCACTCATCAAGCTGTGCTGTGGTGGTGTCCCACATAGAAGAGCTAGAATGATGTACACCTGGGATATACAACTAGGTACTGGGGATTTGGGGAGAAAAAAGAAGAGGAAGATTGGTAACAGATGTTAGCTCAGGGTTAATCTTCCTCGCAAGAAAGAACATAAGCAGGAATAGTTAATACCAAGTTTTTTATTATTTACATTTAGTAACATTCTGATAGAAGCCATTTAAGTCAAAATGGATGGTCTGCACTTGAAATTATAGGGTACTTTTCCTATGAAAGGAGTTCCTACATTGCTTGTGTCTGAGAAACATAGTTCCGGTCCCATGTCAGTGATTTTCAGGGATGCTATTCTACAAAATCCTTTCTTCATCCCCTTTGTGTGGGTGGTGACTATCATCTGACAGCTTATGATCTTCCCTATTTCCACCCTCAGCTTCTGAAGTGAGGGAAGGCCTAGCTAAATGTGATGGCAGAATGTAATTTAGAAATATCCAAGAGCTGAGTGATTTTTAACCCCATTAAAAATTATCTAAGTGGCACGTGAAAACATTCAAGCAAGGTTAAGCACAGTAACCCTCTGGGTTATTTGTGGGTCAGATTTTCAGTTTTTAAAATGGTCTATGTGTACTCCCAGAAGACTAGGAGAGATGGAGGATATAATAAGATGGAGAATATGGCAATCAGGCTTTAATGTTGGTGAAAATTGGAAAATGAAAGCAAACACTATCTACTGGGTAGAATACAATTTGCAGGCATGTTTGAAAGAAAACTTCAAAGAAATTCCAAGCTTGATGCTGGGTACTGCTTTGGGATATGCTAGAAAACCTTCCAGGCTCTGGTAATCTCTCTTCTCTGTCTTAAAGGGCTACTTGGATGGAAAGTTTTGAAAAGCATTGTACACAGGGAAACGCTCCACACAGCTAGAAAGCTGAAGCTGGCCTCTCCCTACCAGATTCTGAGCGTTTTCCTGGGAGATTGACAAGCTTTTCTTTTGTGAGAGTTCCTTGTGGTAGCTTTGTGGACTCAGGTATATTCTGGCACTGCCTCCCACTTCTTCGTGACAGCGATTGTACTTTTCTTTGTTCAATCTACAGCAAAGTGCTTATTGCACATCAAGAGTTGGAGACATTTGCAATAGTTACTAGGCCCCCTCTGGGATCTTCAATCTATAAGTTGGGAACTACCAAACTAGTGGATGTCCCCTTCATCTGACTGTCACCTCCTGGTCTCTGCTTACAGTGTGTCAAGTCCACTCATTCATTCAGCAAAGTTGCTGGGTCCCTGAAATGCAAAGAGCCCTCTACATGTACCTGGAAGCTCTAAATACGCTTTCCCACAACTCTCTTCTCTATTAAATATGACATCTCCTTGCCTTTGGTTTAAATGCATTATCTATTTAATGTGGTCTCATTAGCCTTAATGTCTCTGTTTTAGTCAGGGTGAATCAATAAAACACTATAGTTAATTTGGGTCAGATCTCTAGTTTACCTCTCCAATTTGGTGGCTGATAAATCGGCAGGCCAAATAACAAGATCTGGAGCCAGAGACGTGAGTCCATTCATCTTCTCAGTTTTCCCAAGCCTCTTGCGAAGCCATCTGCCAACATTTTGTGTCTATCATTTGCTTGACTTTGCCTTTGAATAGTGATTCTCAAAGCAGCTGGTGGTAGTGTGGCAGGTGTGGTTCAGGATCTCCATTGGTGTGTGTTAATGTTTGTATATTTTGAAAAGCCTGTTAAAAATTATGATGACCTGAGTTATTTTGAATCTTACTATCTAATTTAATTTTTTCAAATAGCAATAAAGGAAGGCGTATGATGTTTATATTTTTAAAAGAAAGCATGGATTTTAAGAGATTGAAAAATATGGCCTGTGAATTTACAAAGAGGATGAGATCTTTCCTGCTCTCCAGGTGTCAGCAGCACCGGCACACAATGATAACGCTCTACTTTTAATGCTCTGTACCTGATAATTGAAAATAATTGCTGCTTATCAGAAGGTCAGATTTCTAGCATTCTCTACATCTTAAGAACAAGGAAATAATAAATTAAGGTAAACAAACAGAAAACTTTGAAGTCTTTAAATATATATGTAATATGCCGGTCTGGAGAATCATGCCTCCATTTTTAGCTAGGTGTAGTCATGTGGCTATTGGCCCATAATATGTAATAGAAATGTTGGTCGAACTTCCAGGACAATTCTGTAAAAAGAAGAGAGTTATACCGTTTTGTTATTCTTTTCTTCCTTCTTTCTGCTTCTTGGAATGGGGCTGTCATGGTTAGAGCTCCAGCAGCCTTCTTGGACTGTGACAAGTCACATAGGGCAGAGCAAAGACCTCTGAAAGCATTGTGAAGTCTTCTTACCTAGATTGTTTACTTCTACGCTTCCTTTACACAAGCAAATACACCTTTTGCCTTTAAGCTACTACAGTTGGGTTTCTGTTGCTCACAGCTGAATCTAACTTTAACGGATACCCCTTGTTAATTTGATTTCTCAGTCTCTTAAAAGGCCCAAATTAGAAGCAGGAAGGGCTGCTTCTGGTAGCAAGTGAGGAAGCAGAAAAATTATTATCAGCCAGGAAATCAATGACTGGTGATGTGGCTGACGTCAAGTCAACAAGAAGGCAGGAAAAGGTGTAGAATATTTCATAAAGTTTTGTATTGAAGATGGTTGGCATTTAAAAACTCCAACAAACAGGGCATCCTTCAGTTACTTTTAGATTTGACACATTAGATGCTTAATTTCCCTCATCACCCCTTTTGTCAACAAAATTTATGGAGCAAGCCATCCCGTGAATGAGAACAAAAACCAAACACAAGATACTTCTGCATTCAGAGTGTTCACAATAGGTCTCAGGAAGGTGAGAAATTTGTCTGAGTGAGTATTCAGGGGTGTATATGCACATTTATTTTGTGTAAGTGGGTAGTTGGGACAGCTTATTAGTTCAGAGACTATGCCTATGTCCACCCATAGTTGTGTAAATTGTCCTAGGTCAAGTAGGAGACAGTGGCTGAGTATAAAACCCTATAATCCAAGCTCCTGGTTTAGTTCTCGAACAAATGACACTGCCTAGCTTGTCCTAAACTCTCTTTAAATAACTAAAATTTATTTCCCTCTTGACTACCTTCTGACAAAGAGGCTCCTGTTCTCCTCCATGCTGTCACTTCCAGAAATACCAACACAAGAAAGCTTCATCAGCAACTGGGGTCACAGTGTCAGACAAAGCTTATTGTCTGGGTTGGTGATTTTTATTCCAGGAAGAGAGCTCTTAAAATAATACCAAAACACCAAAAAGCAGCGCCGGGCCTATTCATTTCCAAACTTTTCACAGTTCTATTTTGTAAATCCAACATGCTGCATAATTAATTTTCAAAATCTATGGGACACCTTTAGCCATTCCCAATTTTTGTGGGTAGAGATAATGACTTGAACGGAACGTGAGCAGAGAGTTGATTTTAAGTAAGGAAATGGGGTCAGGAAGAGGTTAAGTGGCTGGCCTGGGGTCAGATAGCAAGCTGGTGACTCAACTTTGTAGCTCCTGGATCTGAGGCCTACAAAGAAAACCAGAGCCCATTTCCTCTTGATAAGTTAACTACTCCATATCTGTGGTCTGTCGTAAGATTTTAAGAGCCGCATTCCTTTTGTGACTGCAGACCTGAGCTCCTATGACTTTCAACGGAGTCTGAAAAGCACTTTCAAGGTCAGAGTGTGGTATAGAGAGAGTAGAAGAGCACTTTATTTACCACTGAAAATCATTATGCAATTCATAGGAATTGCCATCTTTTTGGTCTTAGGATCTACACTCAGAACATATTCTTAATAACCAGGCTATAGAACAGATGGTGATGTCTTGGAAATGATGATGACATGTGTTTATGGAGTGTTTACTATGTGTCAGGCACTCTGTGAGGTGTTTTATATGGATTATCTCGTTTACTCTTCATGACGACCTTGTTGGGTAGGTCAATCTGCAGCCCTTTTTACCAGTGAGGATGGTGAGGCTTTTCAGGGGTTAAGTACCTAGCTCAAGTTGACACTGCTAGAAAACGCCAATTAAGGACTATGAACCCAGTTTTGCCTGACTCAGAGGGCACTATACTATACAAAATTCCCATACACACATACTGACATTTTCCCTTTGCTTCTGTTATTTCAGTAGTTTTACAGATTAAAACTTTGTGTGGATGGTCAGACTTAAAAAAAAATGAGACTTTTAACATTGAGGTTGATTGTCCTACCTGCAAATAGATCAAAGATGCCTCTTTCATAGTGGTGGTATTCAGAGATCTTTGTGTTATACCTCAAAAAATAACATATTCCAAATTCAAAGGCTGAAGATCAAAATATTTGAAAGTGGAACTCTACTTGAAAGATGACGATGTGGCCCTGCCCCAGTCTTTCTTGGACTTCCTCCAGTATTCTTCATTTTCCGGAAAACATGACCCACTTAACTAAAAAAAGATGATGGAATGGACGTCTATGAATGTTTTTGTTACTCGAAGAGCTTGCTCCTAAAAATGGACGTATATGTGGGTTCATTGGAGTGCATCTATTTCCTTTGAATGGAGGGAACAATCACAGGTGAATAAGAAAGGTACAACTTAAGTCTTAGATTTTCTTTTGATTTAGGTGGCAAAACATCTCCTTGGAAACTGAAAGTTAGATATTGTAAATTGAGTTAAAAATTTTAGCAAGAAGTGATTTTACTAAATAATGTATAGGACAAATAGTGTGTTTGTGTGTGTGTGAGAGAGAGAGGGAGAGAGAGAGAGAGAGAGAGAGAGAAAGAGAGAGAGAGATAGAGAAAAGAGAGAGAGAGGCTTTGGAGCATTTGTAGATTTCAGAGTTCAGTTAACCCAATTCTCATCAAATCAATTACAAATACAGGAGGGAGGGGACCAAGAAAAAAAAGAGAAAGAATGAAAGGGGCATATTCTAATTTTTCAAGATACGAATAATTTGAACTTTTTTAAATAGCACACGTTATAAATTTGCAAGGCTATAAAATGTGAAGGTGGAAACCCAGGGCCTCTTTCTTAAGACAAGATGGCTCAAGCATCCACCTCTGGCAGCAGACTTACATTGTGGGCTACTCTCTTGGAGGTTTGAGCAAATTTCTTAAAAGGTAAAACTATAATTTTTTAAAAATTAAAATAACTTTCTTTTTCAGTCATAAAAGCAATGTTCATTGTGCAAAAATAAAATAGAAAATATGGATAAGTGAAAAGGAGGAAATAAGAGTCATTCACAGTCCTAGGCCCTAGAATAGCGTCTGTTAATACCTTGGGGTATGTCCTTGCAGGGACCCCATGTCCACGTGTGAACACACAAAGAAGCGCACATTTGGATCATTTTACACACTATTTTATAACATACTTTTTCTACTTAATTGTAAACCATGACTGTGATGTAATATCCATAAATGTTTTTATATGACATAATTTTCCATGGCTGTAGTTACACATGTAAGATTTTTGATATTTTGCTACTATAAAAACCCTGGGATAACTTTTCATTTCAGGAAAACTTTGAACTTACCCTTAATTACTTTTTTAGGTTAAATTTCTATTTTTATAGTTTTTGATTAAAGGGAATGCAGATTTGGAGTCTTTTGAAACAGTCTACAGTGCCCTCCAGAGAGGTTAACCAATTTACATCATGATTATTGGCATATATGGGCCAAGGTTAGCTTGGAAGTTCTGAGGAAGTATTTCCGGTGACAATTGTGACTGCATTGCAAGTTGTGAGTATTAGAAATAATGTTTTCTGTGTGGTTAGCTTAGAGTAAAATGTAGGAGATGTCAATACGTGGTATATATTATCATTAATATAATTATTACCATTAAAACCCAGGAGTTTTTAGAGGTCTAATTGAATGTCACATAAATTCACTAACTACTGGCCTTTCTAAGCCCTGAACATGTGGCAAGCTTGAATATTATTAAAATATGATATTTGAAGAACTTCCAAAAAAATTGGCGTATGTGGAAAGCAGATGCTTTATATTGATAACAGTTGAATGTAGAACCATGAGGATAAGACTAATATCTTTGAGAATATGTGAATGCTTTTAACAAGGAAGCATATGTTTAAAGGAGAAAAATCCCTCTGATGGTTTCAATAGTTAATTTTTAATGGAGTATTCTTTCCTAGTGGTTCTTGAATTATTTAACACTCTTTCTTAATAGTACTATTATATGGTATACTAAATTGTGGACTTTGTGTTTTTTCTCTTTTCTTTCAATGAGAGTAGTAATTCTTGGACAAGGGTCTACTTCAATAACATTTATATATCTTTGTTTAAAATGGTGTTTAAATTTTGTTGACACTTTCCCACTCAATTCAATGGACCAAAATAATACCTGTAGTGAGGTAACATTATGTGGGGGTACTTCAATATTTCTAGGCTTCTTGCAGATGAATGACTCACTCACTCACTGAGTCCTTCAGCCATCCATTCATCCATCTACTCACCCAACCATTCATCTAATACATTTTTATTGATCACCTACTTTGTATTAAGTCCAGAGCTATGACCTATGTCTTATGGAAGAAAAGGCATTGAATTTGGCCCATTGGCAACAATGAAGCCTTAGCAAATTATGAATACATTTGTGTGGGTAAATAGAAAATTGAAGAATTTGGGATGAAAAAGTCACTCTTAGAAAGAAAAAAAGTCACTTGCCTGTATTTCTGAAAGTTTTAGACAGGCTACCTTCTTGCAATACCTTGACAGGCTATCTCTATTCTCATGATTTGTGATTAGGTGGAATTTCATATCATATCAATTAATTAATTCAAGCAACATATTTATCACATATCTACTATGACTCGGGCTCTTCCCTACCACCAGAGATAGAGGGGTGACCAAGACACATCAACTGTTCCCTCACGGAGCCTAATATCTGGACTCTCTCTCTCCTCCCACAGCCTCTCCTTGGGTTAGCACTCTGTATTTCTGCTGCCTTGCTGTATTGTAATCACCTGTTTATCAGTCAGTCAGTCAGTCAGTCAGTCTCCTCACCAGGCTGCTGATTTCCTTCAAGGCAAGCCTCTTCCTTGCTTCCTGCTCTATTTCCAGCCCCTGGCACAGTCCCAACTAAATTTGCTCCATATATGGTTGTTGGATGAATGAATGTTCATTTATGACCCTTTCAGTTTACTTTAGGGCTGTGTTTGCCTCGTGTGGCTAAAATGATTGTATATATCTTATGGCCACAAGAAACTTCTGTTTGACTTCAACTTAACTTTTCCAGGTTAAAGTCCTGCTACCTCCCTCCACACACCCCATGCTAAACCACTCATAGTTCTCCACGTGGGCCCTGTACCTTTATGCATATTTTCCCTTTGCCTGGAATAGCTTAATCTCTCTTTGTTTCTCTTCTTCAAGGTCTAGCTCAAATGAACTTGCTCTGTGAAGCCTTTCCCAGTTGCGCTGGTTAGAAACTATCACTCCTGCCATCATGCTGCCACAGTGCCTAATCTGATTGAACCTCTTTGTATTTTTCTCTTTTTTCTCCCTGATGTCAAATAATAGTTCTTTGTGTAATCTGTGTCTTCCCTTCTTGAGTGTAAGTTCCTCTGAGGAGGGAGGAGGTCTCATTCATTTTGGTATTCTCTACAACATCTAGAGCAGCGCTTTGCACATAGTAAGAGGCCAGTAAATGCTTATAGAATGAAGAATGAATATATGAATATACTCTCCCCAGTAAATGGACTTCGTGGGTGACTTGGTGGAAGAAGCTTATCACAAAGGAAAACGTGTACTTGGGATTAATGATATTAGATAGGGGGAAGGGCAGCCCATGTGGAGGGACACAGGAACCATCTGCGTGGGCCAGAGAAGTCAAGCTGTTTATGAGGGGAGCAATAAATGGCTAAGACTGACTGACAGGTATGTTTAGAATCCAGGGGGCTTTGAGTTTGGGGCTGAGGAACATGGCCTTGGGCCCCGTAGAGGTGAGCCACATCCTTGATTCTCGAATTGGATTTCAGATATCCGGATATTTGTGGCACCAACTCATGTTCCCTCCCATCTGTTCCTACATTCTTGACAAATACATGCAGTAGGATGAATGTCACAGCTACAAAAGATTTTGGTGATAACTTTTCTCCAACTATAGCAGGTGGGTTATATTCAACCGATGGGTACCAGAAAGCAATACTTCTAACAGTACTTTACATCTGAATGACACTTTAAAGTTTACAAGCTGTTTCCTAGTATATTATGTTTTTACCTTCATAACAAATCTAAAAGATGCTGAAGGGGAAACTGAGTCCTAGGGAGCACAAATAGTACAGTAATAGGATTTCTGGGGCTTCTGAAACCAAATCTAGTGTTTTTTTCTTTATAACTCTCTTATCTTTGTAATCATGAAGGTAGTTGGGAAAGACAACGAATGGATGATGGGAGAAGAATGAGAGAAAACTAGCGGGCAAAATTGTGATTTATTCATTCACTCAGCAGCTGTGCATCAAGCTCTCGCCCCGGACTCCCCTCCCCATATCAGCCTGTGTCTCGGTCCTCAAGGATACTCCAGGAAGGCAATGGAAGGACACTGGGATAAGGTCCTTGGGAGCACAGCATGGGGTGCCTAGTCTAGTATTTGAAAGTCAGGAAGGCTTTTTGGAGAAAGTGACATTAAGATTGAAATTTCAGGAAGGCAAAGGAGAAACCAGGTGATGGGGCTGGAAGTTGAGAGTGGGAAAAAAGTTTCAAGACAAGTCATGAAATTAAGCAACCAATCTAGGGCAAAAATCCCACATTCTAGAGTGGAAAGATACTCTTAGACCCTCTCAGGCTGCAGGCAAGAAGGGCAAAGTGGGCCTCCTGTCTCTGTTTCCTTAAGCTGTTGTTTCTTCTTTTGTTACCCCCCAATATGGAGGGTGGATAAGCATCGCTCTGGTCCTTTGGCCTGAGGTCTATAGTGGTTTTAGACTGAAAGGTCCATGGGAGGATGATTAATTGTGTGCCTGACCTTATCTCATCACTGAATTTTCTGTTCCAGCCCCAGTAATGCCTAAAGTGATCTAATCTGAGCCACCACGGCTCACACTTCCTGCATTCTCTGCCCAGCATGGAGGCAAGGCTCTATCAACACTCACCCATGTGGAAGACGTAGTTGCTACTGTTTGCAAGAGATTTGCATCCACAACCAAGGGAACAGAGAAAATATACACTGGGGGGAAAGGAGTAGATGTGATCCTGGGCTGTAGCTGCAAAAGGAAAAAAGTTAATAATTTTGAAGATATTGTATGAATTCTTTTTTTTAGTGATTAAAAAAGTACTTGTTTTTGTATTATTCTCAGTTATTGATGTTTACAGAATCTATGTGTATCCTCAGATTACCGTATCCTTTTTCTTCCCATTAAAAATTAATTCTCTGCTTCAGTGAGGCTCTTAAACTTTATTTCTCATTAAAGTAATGTAGCCGAAAGCTAATGTAGCATAGCTGAAATTAAGCTTGAACTGTATTTTAAAAGGGTTTTCTTAAAATGTAAGACTAAATTACCTTTTTTTGAATTAAAAAATCAGTACATGTTCCACTGCAGCTCTGAAAATCAGAATCTCAGTATATCAGCTGAACATTGACTTTTAAAAAATGTATGAGTTGATTTAACCTATTTACAGACTGCCAGAAGGCAAGAAAAAAGGTTTCTTCCTGAGTTGAGCTGAGAGAGTCTACTTTGCCAGAAAAATAGAGCCAAACATATTAATATCCAGTGACTTTTCAAAGTCCAGGCAACACGAGGAATGCATTTGAAGGAGAGGAATTCATTGGGTTAGTCAGTCTGGCGAGTAAGAATGGAAAAGTCAGTGACCTCTTGACAAATCCTTTCTCATACACCCCTATAACCAACATTAGCAGATTTTCAGGGGCACCATTCCCTCTTCTTCTGGGGATGTGGTGAAACAGAACTTGATGGCATAGCAAATAGTCTTTTCCATGAAGACGTGTACATGTCCTCAGTATGTTCATGCTTTGGAACATAGGTACTCCAGGCAGAATTACAAGGGCCATGCTACATGCTCTAAAGTGAAAGATTCAACCTAACCACTTACATGATATCTACATGTAATAGAATGCCTAGGCTATAAGATTCATTTTCTTGCCTGGTTTATGGGAATTGAGCTTATTACATTATTATCCCAACCCAGACAAATGAAGATTTTGTTTAACTGAATTCCACTCTGTGAGAGTATGTTAAAGGTAGATTGTGTATGTAGACAAAAGCACAAAAAATGGCAGAATACAGACTGTTTAACTCCAGAGTATAATATGGCTAGATTCTTACATTTCATATTATTGAATCAGAGCACCTAAAATCTCCCATCTGGACTGGAAGAATCATATTCCATATACATGGAGGAAAGAATAGAATTGTGGACTCCCCAAAGACATATTTTTTCCTCACAGAAGAGTTTCAAATTTTCTTCTCCAAAATGTGGAGATTCAGAAGCAACTGCTCTGCTGCTGGAAAATTTCTCCTGTAGAAATATTGCCCCATGAGCTCCAAGGTGCTGAGCAGCACTGGGAAATCGTGGGACGTGGCAAGGAGGCAAGCTCCTCCCTCTCTCACTCCTTTCCTCTCCCTCCCTCTCACTCTTCCTCTTCTTCTTCTTTCTCTTCCCTCCATCCCTCTCCACCCTCCCCTCCTTCCTCCCTCTTTCCTTCCTTCTTCCTTCCTTCCACTTCTCCACATACTACAGATAGAGATAAGACACAAATGGTCATACAAAACAGAATATATATATTACAACAGCCTTTCAATGTATTTTCCTTCTGAGGTTTGTAACTTAAATCCAATGTGTTAAATTCAAAGAATTCAAATTCTTTAAGGTTAAACTTGCCCTTTCAGGGTATTGATTTCACAGCTTGTTGATGATTTGTGTTAAAACCTTATATAATATTACTTCACACAGAACTGTAACTTTTTGGATTGAAGGACAAAATGTATATGATTTTTAATCTTATCGCTTCAGAGGAGATTTGTATTAGAAAATGGAAAGTGCATGGGGCATTGATCAATTAGGTGAACTGGGGCTTTGAGGTTTTGGAGAAAGAAAAGAATTCTTTATAAAAATTAGAAACAAAGATACTGAGCATTATCCAAGAAGCTTTCATAATGGAAATATGTTCCTCAAACTGTTATCTTGGTGTGCTTTACTTTATAGTCTCTAATGGGTAGGAAATCTCTAAGTAAGGACAAAGAGTTATGTACCAGAAAGAAGGTTATAGATGGGTCTTGACAAGGTGGCTTTAAAGGAGACATTATGGCATCCAGGGCAAGAATTTGCATTTTGTTCTTAGAACGTGTAGTTTGCCTGAAAGTCATCATAATTATCATCAGATAATATTTCTTAAGCTCTTTTAAGAACCTGGAATCTTAAGATATGGACAAAATCAAACATATAATCACACACAGTTAATGTAAGTCACTTTATTTTTTCATGTTGTTAACCATCTTTTCCCAAAGTGTCTTAACTCTAAATGCCAACCTCACGAGAAAGAATTTTGCAAATACCATTTTCCACACTGACAGAAATGGAAGTTATATATATACACACACATACACACAAAGATATAAAGATATAGATATCTCTGTCTATCTATCTATCTATCTATCTATCTATCTATCTATCTATCTATCTATCTATGTATCTAAACAAACCAGAAACTTGTAAATCCCTAGTATCAAAATAAAGAATTGACTGTAAATAGTTCAGATCAACATTATGGAAAAGACAGGAGAAATCAGCGCAAAAGTAAAAAATCTACTGTAGACTACCATACTCTGAAGAGAATGATATTTGCAAATGTAAACAACACTAGAGAGAGAACAATTATGGTCACAAAGTGGTTATTCCAGCAACCCCAGGGTAATTGATTTAGTTATTTTGGGCTTATGAGAGAGTACTTTCGAGGGCATTCTCTGGAAGGAAGATAATGGGGCTTTGTTCAGAATCTCCCCAGCTGAGTTCTGAAAGAACCCCCCAAAACCTTGAAGTATGAGGGTCGGCGGATGAACCTGGAGTACATAAGACAGTGAAAAACTTTGTCAGAAATATAGACCTCCTCTGCATTTAGAGTCCGTGAAGATGTTGCCTGGCCTCAGGCAAAACATAATATTTGCAATTGCTCCAATACTAAGGGTCCACCACATATATTTGTTGGCACTGCACTAAGTACCTTAGATACAGGGAGCACAGCAACCAGCCATGGATGTATCATTTCCCTTGTTTTATGGCTGAGGAAACTGGGAGAAGTAGGCTCACTTTTTGACTCCCCCTCAGCTAAAAGTGGGTAAGAAGACAGAAGCATTAGAGCAATGATTTCACAGCCATACAAAATGAGGGGACAGCCTGACTCGAGCTCTGCGCAGCCCTGACTTCAGAGCAGGATGAGTCTTCACTTCTGCATTTCAGTACGTTCTCTCCTAATGTCTGTTGGAGGAGGCTGGGAAAGTAGCGCAGCTCCATTTTTCAGCTAGGAAAGTGGTCACAGGAGGTTGTGGATTTATACAGGGCTGAGGCAGACCTGTGGTTCAAACGGGATTGTGCTAACCCGGATTCCACTCCCTTCCCTCAAACAGACGTCCTCCAAAGAATGCAAGTAGGTCCCAAGGGTCAGGCCGAGGGAGGGTTAGTGACAAGGTGTCCAGACAATGTTCAAAAGTCTTTAGGTAAGCATTTCTTACTCATTTTGATCCTGCACACACACACACACACACACACACACCCCACAAAGCTACAAATTACTATATGATAATTTGCTATTATTGAAAGAACTGTAGGCAAAAAAAATGAGGACAAACATTTCATTTAATATAGTTAATGTGGTCAGGTGTGGAAAACTTAGGAATTTTGAAGACTGTCTCTCAAAGTTCTTAGTCTTATGCAAGCATGATTATACACACTGATAGAAGCCGTAGTTCTCCAGCCTCTTTCCAAGCTCACTCTCTCAGAGGATGTATTACTTGCTTCTTTGTTTGCGTCTGTCTAGCTTACATCTTTCTGGCTCAGAGAACCTTTGAAGGCTCTGAAAGTAGTAAGAAGGCAGCGATGTTAAGATATCTCCATGATTTCATTAATAAGGCAAACTGACCTCAGAACTTAATTCACTTGCACAGTGTATATATTGAGTGGCTTCTTGCTGAGGAGAGAGAAAATGCCATTTTCTGCTGGTAAGGAGAGAATGGAGTGGGGGTGGGGAGAGCGAGAGGGTCGGTGTCTGGCATCCGGACAGCTGGATCACTGGGAGAAGTGTCGGATGACTCCTGCCCCTGCCAAACAGGCTTTCCCCAGTTGTTTCAGAGTCTTCAAAATGCTAATAAAAATACTTTCATGTTTCCATTTGTATTGGCTGGGCTTGGATTAAAGTACTGCCAGCTGCTATAACAGATAAAATTTGAAATCTCCATGGCCTAGCACAATAGTAGTTTCTCATCAAGTCCAAGAGGTGGTGGAGGTAAGGGTCATGGGCAGGGGAGGAGGAGGTACTCTGGTCTGCACAGTTATTCAGGGGCCCAAGCGGATGGAGGATCTACCATTTTCAACACGTGATATCCAAGGTTGCCCTGATTGTCAACATTGACTCTACCCAACACAGGAAGAAAGACAGGATGGAGAAGGCACACCTACTTCTTAAGCACTTGGCTCTGGAAATGACCCCAATCACTTCAGTTCACATTCTGTAAATGAGAGCGAGTCACAGGAACACACAGGGTGGCAGGGCACTTGAAAATGGAGTCCTGGCTGGCAGCATGTCCTAGAAATATCTTTTGGAAGGGGAGCACAGATACTTGATGGAAAGCTAGTGTGCTCTGCTGCAATATTCTTTAGTGCAAGTAGAAACTGACTCTGGTGAGCTTTAGCAGTTAAAATGAATTTATTAGGAGGATATTAGGTGGCTCAAAGAACCAATAGGAACATTTCAGGGGTGACGTTGCAAAAAGCACTTAAGGGTTTTGTCAAGATGGGCTACTGCAATAAACAAACGTGTTTTGTCCTCTTGTCTCTCTGGTCAAAATTCAAATTCCCAGGCGAGTATGTGACTGGCTTAATTTGGGTCATTTGTCTGCTCCTCAGTCTGTGTCCAGGGGTAACTCCTCAAACAGAAAGAATATTCAGTAACCAAAGGAAATGGAACAAATGCAAGGCAGCCCACATAACAAGTGTGCTCTCCCCATCATTCACAGCAGATGCCAGTTTTGAGGTGAAAAAAAATAAAGCCAATTTCTACCTCATGAAGATCACCATTTACCAAGTATAAAGGAGAGTAGATTGGAAATTGTAAGTTTTTGAAAGTATGACAGACCCCTGCAGTCAGAGAATGTAGTAACTGCTTTTATAATCATCACCATATATTCCTTTTCTTATTCTTGTTCTTCAGAGATAATATATAGTGTTGTCCTTTATCAGAGATTCCACTGCCCATGAAGCTTCTCTCTCCATGCATATCTGAGTGCTGTCACGATGTTGTCTTTGACGCCTTGATCTTTTGAGAGAGAAACACAAGAGACCACACCTTTCACTTTCATAAAATGGAGGGAGTAGAGATCACACGCATTATGCACTCTAAATAGATTGAGAAGATATAGTGCATTAGGACTCTCTGAGTTGTGAGAGTCAGAAATCCAAGTAAAAACAGCTTAAACAAAATACTAATCATGAAGTCCAAGAACTTCAGGTGTGCATAGACCCGGGAGTTTACATGATATTGCTAAAAATTTGATTTTTTTTTTTCTGTCTCTTGGTTTTGCTTTCTCTGTGTTGACTTCATTCTTAGGCAGGCTCTTATTAGGCACTAACAAATATGGCTTCAGCTGCTCAGAAGGAAAGTATCACAGAAAGAGAGAGCTAACCTCTTTTTGTTAGTGTCCAGAGCAATTTCAGAAAAAGGACTCTGAATTGTCTACCTGGGACACAGGCCACTTTGTTAGGCGAGCCAGGCTGTGTCACATGTGCTCCTCTGTGGCGGGAAAGTGGAAGTCATATGATTGCCAGGCCCAGCACGTAGGAGTAACACCATTCCTGAATGAACAAATACTGAGGTGACAAAAGTGTCCATTCTACACAGTCTTAGCAAAGCAAACAGACAGACAAACCCCCCTCACACACTAAATGGCATAAAACAACAAACCTGTATTATTTCTGCTGATTTTGTGGGTCTGCCGGGAAGTTCTTTAGATTTGGACTGGCTCTGCTGATGTCGGTAGAGAGCTGGTGTTTTCGCTGGGCTGGATGGCCTGAGATGGTCTCGTTCACACACCTGGCAGTTGATAGGCTGGTTGTATGGGGGTTTCAGCTGTGCAGCACATCTCTACCCTCCATGGTCTCTCACCCTCCAGTAGGCTAGCCTGGGCTTCTTCACGTGGTGGTCTCAGGGTTCCGAAGAACAGACAGAGAAAGAGCAAGCCCCAATGCAAAAGCACTGTTTAAGCTTCTGCTTGTGTCACATGGCCAAAGCAAGCCACATGATTAAGTCTAGATTCAAAGTATGGAGAAGTAAATTTCACCTTGATGTGAGGAGCTGCAAAGTCACAAAGCAGAAGTGCCTGCCTATAGGGATAGGAAGAGGCTTGGCCGTTTTTGCAGTCTACCATAATGCTCATTCTCTCTTCATCTCCTCCTCACATCTGGCATTTGGCTTTGCCTTGTCTATAGGTGACCTCACATGTCCAGAGTCCACTACAACTTGAATGAAATCTCTTTATCACTTATTCTAAAAATGAGAGAGAGAGAGGGAGAATGATTGGCTTCTCCTCGTCCATGGATTGCCTCTATTGGTCAAGTGTCCATAACTGATTGAAGCAGCTCTTGTTGGGAGCAGGTAGGGTTGTGCTGTAAAGTAGGACTATGCCTTTCATGGAACAGGGATGGACTCAGTTAAATTAGACAATTAGAGAGGATATTGGGCATAGTAGGGAAAGTGGCTGACAACTGTCATTGAACATAGATGGGACTGAATCCAAGGTCATTTCTCTTATACCCTAGTATTCTGTTACACACTGTTATGTAACGGTTAATATATTGTGAACACACCTGATGATAGTGCTTTGCACAGGTTGTAAACGAAATAAATCCCAACTAGACTATCTGCTCTTGATGTTTAGAAATTATGTTTTACTTTTCCTTTACATATACTGAGGTATAGAGTAGATGCTCAAAAAATTTTTGCTGGTTGCAGTTGAATGGTGAAATGGGCAAAGCTGAAATCATGAAGCAAGCATAAATGAAGTTTAGTGAATTCCAACTTACCAGTTGTGTTTGTTTCTTGGAGAAGGCCAAATTCAATATAATAAAAAAACACATTTATCCAGCAGATATCTTGAATTTAACTGCAATTCAGAATATTGTGTTCCTTAGATTATTAGGCAAATAAAAGGAGCAAGGAGAGATAAAGTAGGACAATCTAAGAAATCACGTGAGGACTACACAAGTCTTAGAAAGTGGAACAAACCATGAGAACTAAAATTGAATTTGACTTACTTGTGAAGATAGAAAATTTTCCGTTTTTTTAGGTTGAAGTTCTGTTCTTTATTTGGCATCAGAAAAAGTTACTCTATTGAAATTAGACATAAACTGGGCTTTGAGTAAATGTCCCTTCATTCTTACATGGCACATGGACTGAGACAGAAGTCAGGCACAAGGAAAAAAATGTCTCTCTTGACAGTTTCTGGGTAAAAAATGGTGATATTCTAGAATGAGAAAATAATGCCTTCAGGATATTTTCCCTTCTTGTCAAGATATAATTTCTTAGTACAACTCTTCTTCTTTTCTTTTCCAAATTAGATAACACTGAATTTGCATAATTCATTTCTCAATTGCCCTTGATAATGGGAAAAGGAAAATGAGAAGAGAGAAGGGCATGAAAGAACATAGATAATTGGTATCAACACTTTCCAAGCCTCATTACTTCATTTCATCCATTAATTTTAATCCTTGCCCTCATCCCATCTGATCTTTTACCAGAATTGAACAAACAGCTCATAAACATTGTTTTGATTTTTCATTCTCTTTTTCAAAGTGATGTAGTTTTTAGAGGGTACAAAGAGACCTAAAAGCAGCTTGCCAGAAAAAGAGACGTGAAAATTTTACATTATCTGAGAGTTGTCTCTGTTAGGTGTGAAGCAGCGTACTGGGAAAATGTCAGTCATGGTAGTTGTATTATCACCATGTTAGCCTTGGATGACAGATGGGATGGACACCAAATTACCTGGAGAGGGATTTATAGGGGGTGGAGAACAGCAAGGACAAGAAAAATTCCTGAATAAAAGATGGTAAGAACCAACAGAACAAATTGGATTCCAAAGACATCAATGCTGAGGTTGGAGAGGGCAGATTAAATAGAGATTTTAGCAACAGCAACCCTCTCTCTACTTATCGAGTACCTACCTGATGGTATTAGGGGCCCATCATGGCCCATCAGCATGGCTAAGGCTCTAAGCAGCCCTATGGGATAGACAGTATTACCCACATTGTGCCTGGAACTCCAGTCCTGAGGACGACTTGCCTCCTCCCTGTTGAGAAGATAAACCTTAGCCTGAAAATCTGGATTCCCCAAGCCCTAAGGCAAGTCTTGTTAACATCCATCAATAGCAGCAGGGGATATTCAGGATTGAAGCCTGACAAGAAAAGTGATGAGTTGGCCTTGGGGATCTCTGTGAAACCAGAGCTAGCAGCAGAAAAAGGAAGAGCCTGTAACCAAAGACTTTGACGTCATTTGGAGAATGTGGACCTAATTTAAAAGTGAGATTACTTTGCTTTATCATTACTTTGCCAAATCAACCCC